>NC_050072.1:54165913-54808790 GCF_009764565.3 Dermochelys coriacea | reverse complement strand
TCTCTGAGGTGCTTTCTAACAGACACTACCCCTCCTAGTGTACAACCATGAGTGTGAGCCTCTCCTAGTGGCTTCTGTACCTTGGAGGCCTCTGCACTGTGATAATTTATATCCGAGAACAGTTTGTCTATATCAGCTGCTGCTGGATGACCTGCTTATATGAAGCTTTGTATCTCAAAATGTTCATCCTAGATTAATGTGTTTCCTCTCCTCCCCCTAAGGCTTAACATCTTATTTCCCTGAACATGGAATGGTTTCTGACAATATCAAAGTATAATTTCTTCAAAGCAAGATGAGAGATGGCACAGATAAACATGCTTCATAGAATCATAGAATCATAGAATATCAGGGTTGGAAGGGACCCCAGAAGGTCATCTAGTCCAACCCCCTGCTCAAAGCAGGACCAAGTCCCAGTTAAATCATCCTAGCCAGGGCTTTGTCAAGCCTGACCTTAAAAACCTCTAAGGAAGGAGATTCTACCACCTCCCTAGGTAACGCATTCCAGTGTTTCACCACCCTCTTAGTGAAAAAGTTTTTCCTAATATCCAATCTAAACCTCCCCCATTGCAACTTGAGACCATTACTCCTCGTTCTGTCATCTGCTACCATTGAGAACAGTCTAGAGCCATCCTCTTTGAAACCACCTTTCAGGTAGTTGAAAGCAGCTATCAAATCCCCCCTCATTCTTCTCTTCTGCAGACTAAACAATCCCAGCTCCCTCAGCCTCTCCTTTGCTTCACTTTGTTCACCTGATTTTACTCCTTTACTTAGAATGCAGAAATAAATGCATTCCCTCTTTCTCTTCAAAATCATTACTCTGAACCAAGAACAACTTGTTGTTGTTGTCAATGAACAATCTACTCTTTTTAAAAGCCGAGGATAGTAGGCAATTGGCGCTTAATGTTCATATACATGGAATATGCAAATATATTAGGCACTTCATAAGAGTGAAAGATGCTTTAAAGTTTAGACTTGGTGTTGTTTTTAATGGAGTAGAGTTGCAGGATAGAAAGTAATAATACCTTGCACTGGATGTAATGCATTTAATCTTCAAAATGATTCATAAACAAATATTACCTAATCCTCACAACAGCTCTGTGATGTAAGTATGTAAGGTACAGATGGATACATAACGGCATTATTTATAACTGTTAAGTGGAACCTGTTGGGAAAGCCTTCATTTTTTGATAATATTTTGTGGTAAGGATTCTTTTTCCTTCCTTATTTCTAATTTTAACTTTTGTAAACTTTAACATCAGTTGACAAGAGCAAACTGAAATGTATAGAAGGTCCTTGTAGAGAAATCCAGCAAGCATGGGAAATGTCTATGGGGTCTGAAATGAGAAAGGATAACTGACCCAGCACAGAGGTGAATACAGAAAAAGGAGTAAAAGGGTTAGAACAGAAAAAAAGAAAACCCAACCTCCCCCCCTCCAAAAAAAAAAAACCAGCAGATGGTTCAGAACAAAATAAAAAGGCAGTAACAGAGACAGGATTTATAGTGGGAAACAAAAAATAGAAATGGACTTAGGAGAAGCTAAAGGGCTAGACCTCATATAACAGTACCTGATTTGGTGAAAAGTCACATTGCACTCTGAAAATATTTCCAGTATTCAATGTGAGTAAAGGTGGCAGAATCAGCCTCAAGATAAGAAAAAAATGTAACAGGAGATATGAAAATAAAGTTAACAGAGACATTTTTAAACCCTGCTACTTTAGAATTCACCACAGCATTGTTCTGGATGGGACTCTAGAGTTCTCCCAGGTGCATCTTATTAGAATTCAACAACCAAAGTGAACAACATGTGAACAATGTGTGAACAACACATTTCGAAGAACAACAGTTACGAGAAGGTGAGTAACCATTTTCTTCTTCGAGTGACTGTTCACATCAATTCCAATCCGATGACTCCCAAGTTCTACTCCGGAGGTGGGGTCTGAGTTAAGGAATCGCTGACTGGAGCAACGCTCTGCCGAATGCCGCATCATCTCTGGAATACTCGGTGATAGCATAGTGAGTGGCGAACATATGCACTGATGACCAGGTTGCCGCTCTGCAGATCTCCTGAATGGTGATCTGGGTCAGGAAAGCCGCTGATGAGGCTTGCGCCCTGGTGGAGTGTAATAGCCCCGTTATAGCCGGGGCTGGGACCTTAGCCAGCTCGTGGCATGTGCAGATGCAGTCCATGATCCAGGAAGAAAAGTGTTGGAAAGAAACTGGGAGCCCTTTCATCCAGTCTGCCACCGCAACGAACAGCTGGTTCGATTTCCTGAAAGGTTTAGTGCTTTCAATGTAGAATGATAGTGCATGCCGGACATCCAATGAGTGAAGCCTCTGCTCCTATGCACTGTTATGAGGCTTAGGACAGAAGACTGGTAGAAAAATGTCTTGGCTTGTATGAAATTGGGACACCACCTTGGGAAGGAAGGCTGGGTGAGGCCTGAGTTGCACCTTGTCTTTGTGGAAGACCATGTAGGGTGGGTCAGACACCCCCTAGCCGATGTGATGGCGACCAGGAATGCCACCTTCCACAACAAATACAGAAGGGAGCAAGTCACCAATGGTTCAAAAGTGGGCCCCATTAGCCTGGAGAGGACCAGATTGAGGTCCCATGCAGGCACAGGTCGTCGAGTCTGTGGATATAATCTTTCCAGGCACTTGAGGAAATGCCCTACAATGGGTTTGGCGAACATGGAATGCCCAAACTCTGCCGGGTGGAAGGCTAAACTAGCAGCAAGGTCTACCCTGATGGATGACCCTGCTAGGCCCTGTTGTTTCAGATGCAGGAGGTAATCCAGGCTGAGTGGTATAGGCAACTGGATTGAAGGTGTGTGATGCTAGGCACACCAGCAAGTGAACCTCTTTCACTTAGTTAGGTAGATGGTTTCCTACTGCCGAGGAGAACCTGCCTTACCAGTTTCAAGTACAGGAGCTCCGGGGGTTTAACTATGAAGCTTCCACACGGTGAGATGGAGGGACTGGAGGTCTGGGTGGTGAAGGCAACCGTGGTCCTGGGTGATGAGATCTGGGTAAAGCGGTAGCAGTATTGGGGTGTCCACAGACAGCTCTAGAAGGTGTACCAATGTTGGCATAGCCATGCTGGGGCCAAAGGAATTATTTCTGCTTTGTCTATGTGGATCTTGAGCAGTATCTTGTGTTAGAGTGGGACCAGTGGAAAGGCATACAAAAGACGGTCCCCCCAGGGTAGCATGAATGCATCCAAGATAGAGCTTGGACTGTGTTTCCAGAAGAAACAGAACGTTGGGCACTTTCTGTTGCTCTGTGTGGCAAACAGATCTACCTGGGGAACCCCTCCCACACCTTTGGAAGGTGCAATGTATGACATCTGGACAGATGAGCCACTTGTGTTTGCAGAATGACCTGCTGAAGTGATCCGCTCATTCATTATGTATTCCCCGGAGATATGACACCTCCAGGTGAATGGAGTGGGCTATGCACAACTCCCGTTGAAGGGCTTTGCAACACATGGGGGAGGAATGGGCTCTGCCCTGTTCATTGATGTAGAACATGGCAATGGTGTTGTTGGTCATCACTGCCACTCACTGGCCTTGTAGTAGGGACAGGAAGGTCTGGCAGGCTCGTCGCACCGCTCTGAGCTCCTTGATATTCATATGGAGTGAGAACTCGTTCTGCGACCATATGCCTTGCATTCAGAGATCTCCCAGGTGAATGCCCCAACCCACTAGGGACAGAGAGGGTTACTAGGGACTGAGAGGGTTGTGGACTGTTGAAGGGGACTCCCTTGCTCATCGACCAAGGGTCGAGCCACCATCAGAGGGACTTGAGTATTTGCTCTGGCACAGTGACCACTGAGTCCAGTCTGTCACGCCCTGGGCAGTAGACCAATGCTAGCCATACTTGTAGAGGTCTGAGCCTTAGTCTGGCATGTTGGACCCCATAAGCAGTGTTGTGGGTTTGTGATAGCATTGCCTCGTGTCATTTGAGGGGGGAAGGGGGGCCAAAAGAAATTCTGTGCAATATGCAAAATTATTCTGTATCTCATATATTTTGAATAGTATCTTCTAATGGATAGGATCACACTTTTCCACTCCCCCTGGGACTGTAATGGAGCTTTACTCTTTCATTCAGCTTGCCTTACACATTTGTAACAAATTTTCCTTTTTTAAAAATAGAACTGCACATTTTCTTCTTCAGTGCCTTGAGCTCTCTTGCTAATTATTTTTCCATATATTCTAAGCTGAACAGAGAAGTAAAATAAAAATACTCTATAAAGATAATATTGAACACAGCCATTCTGATGAAATAGGAGCTTGTGCAATAAAAATAAAAATGCCAGGTGGTATAGTAGATTTGCATAGTAGCCTATTACCTTTAAAGGCTTCATATCTTGCTTAGGTCAGGAGTGGAAATTAATTGGTATTTCCAGACTATTCCTTAGTGAATATTTGTCCAGATAGCACAAAAATACCTTGCAGTTCAGCGAAATTGGCCCATTTTCTTCTCGGGATTAGGAGAGAAAGGCTGCTGGATATTTGAATTGGGCTGCACCGCCAGTAGCTCTCTAAGAGAGATTATATAACAGTACTGCTCCACACTGGGTATGGCTGCAGAGAGTGTGCCCAGTTGCTCAGTTTTATAAACACAATAGTCTCTCTGAAGTTTTGTATAAAAAAATTATAGGTGGCTCAGGTAAGGCTGCCTGTAGTTGAGACTGCCCAGTGCTTTCCATTATAAGAAATTGTTTTCAATTGCTTATACCTTTGCTGAACTTTAACCGTTAGGGCTGATAGTTTTCATGCTGGGTGTCTGCCTCAGGCTGAATTTTTTTTATTTTTTTATTTTAGAAGTTTTAGCTGTAAAATGGTTCAGCTGGGGTTAGAGAAAAATACATTGTTTTGATCATATTAAAATTCACACAGCCATTTCGTTGAGAACCGTTAGCACCTTCATGCTTTGGAGTAGGAATTTGAAATTGGGCTGGGAGGTCACCTTATGTCACCTTTTTCTCTACCCTTGAAAAAACACTTAAATTGGGCCATGTTTATAAGCCTGGGGGGGATGGAGTGGGGATCTGTTTGCACCTGCTCAGTAGACATTGTTAGAGTTAGGCAGCTACACGCTTCAAAGAGCCCATTTGCACTGTGAATGCTCTAGCCCAGGGCTGCAAGGGTTAACATGGCTTCCCTGCCATTGGTTTCCTGGCTGTTTTGGGCCACTGTGGTGCCAAGTACCAGAACTGAGAGCAGAAAATCTGTCTTTCCTGTGCTCTCAATGCTCTCCTTGCTGGACCTAGGCAGCCTGGAGGTGGAAGCTGCTTGACTTGATACATTGAGGATAAGAACCAGACCTTGGAGGGGATAAAAGGGGTAAATGGGGATAAAGAACATGGAGATGGAAGAAGGAGACTGAGACTGGTAGCTGGCAGGGCATGGAAACTGGGCCTGGGAGCAGTGGTGGGAGACTTGGTAATGGAATCAGCTGTGAGAGGGATGAGGAAAGACTGTGAGGGGGCTGGGACAGAGATCAGATTTGGACCCTGCTGAAAAGAAGATGTTGGATGGTGTGCAGTTAGTAAGGCCTGAGGCCGCACACTGAATTAGGAAGATAAAAGTCAATACTAAATTACTACCCATTCACAGAATTAGACAGGGGTCCTGTGGGAAAAATACTATGTAATCATCTCATTAAAGACTATATTACAAGGTACACGCACAAGGGAACCAAATAAAATTGCACATACAACCTTAATTCTGGTATTTCCTACCTTTGAGTGTGTGACTTTGTAACCTTAAAAATGTTCATTGAACATAGTTTTCTTGAGATGTAATTTATCTAAGGGGCCAATCCTTCCATCCATTTGGATTCAGAATTGTCATTGTACTTAGTGGCAGTTCTGCCTGTGAAACTGTGTGAATATCACCTCCTTGCTCAGTATTCTTGTGTTACACCAGAAAGTTGGTCAGCAGTATGGTAAAACTTAGTTTCCACTAGAAGGGCACATTAATAGAGCTTACATTACATTTTTATTGCTGAATATATATATGTGCGTGTGTGTGTGTGTGTATGTGTGTGTGATTTTTTTTAACAACATCAAAAATTACACAAAAATTTCTGCATAAAATTCCTCAAAACTTTTATAGTTTGGTGTGCTTTACCTTTCAAATTCTCTTACCAAATGTCCTCCCAAGAGTCTTCCTTACATATTGTTTCCCCTAGTAATTAATTTCTTAAATATAATGAGCTGAACATTCAACAGATTAAGGTCCCAGTCCCACAAACTTTCACACAGCAAATGTTCTCAAGATCAGGCCTTAAGTAATGCTGGCATGAGCCAATGTTCATGTAAAAGCCTCCCATTGACCTAAATGCTTTCAGAACCATGGGTTTTGCAACATAAAGATTTAGTCATATTGATATAGGTGTAAGTTGCATTATATCAGTGATGATCCTGGTTATATTTTTAAAGGCATTGCCCCAGGCTTGCAGTGAAGCAGTGCACAACAAATGTTAAAATGGACAGATAGGTGGCAAATGGAATTAAGTGACTCTGAGGGCATGAGAAAGTGTTAAAATAGAACCAAATGGATTTTTTCCTGGTGCTTCTTGTTATAAAGCTCTGTCCCCTCTGATACTGATTTGGTGTCTGATTCCCATTCAAGTGAGTCTCTTTCTAGCCTACCTTGCTTGTCACCATGAAAGATTTTCCTCCTTTCCCCCCCTGCTGCTGGTGATGGCTTATCTTAAGTGATCACTCTCCTTACAGTGTGTATGATAAACCCATTGTTTCATGTTCTCTCTGTGTGTATATAAATCTCCCCTCTGTTTTTTCCACCAAATGCATCTGATGAAGTGAGCTGTAGCTCACGAAAGTTTATGTTCTAATAAATTTGTTAGTCTCTAAGGTGCCACAAGTACTCCTTTTCTTTTTGCGAATACAGACTAACACGGCTGCTACTCTGAAACCTTTCTATATTATGTTCACTGTTTCCTTGCCTGCTACTAATCCTCTATCTAAAAAAGAATATTGTTAAAATGTCTGATATCCCAAACAATCTGCTCTCTGGTTACAGTCAGAAGGATTTGCCTGTCCCTGTAAGGGATTAGGTAATTGGATTGTCTGAGTAGCTGATTCTGGCTGGTATCTCAAAAGAGTTATTTCCAAAATGTAGCTGGGGGATAAAGAAAGCAGCCACATGTTCACTAAATGAGGTGATTAGGTCAGGAGTCATGAGTTCAGCGGAGGTGACCCAGTTTCTTCAAAGACATGTTTTTCTCAGGTGTTCACAAGGACTTTATGCCTAACCTGCCTTTGGGTGGGGAGAAGGCTGAGGGGAAATTTCGGGTGTGTGTTTAGAAATAATAACAAAAAGAAAAGGAGTACTTGTGGCACCTTAGAGACTAACAAATTTATTAGAGCATAAGCTTTCGTGAGCTACAGCTCACTTCATCGGATGCATTTGGTGGAAAAAACAGAGGAGAGATTTATATACACACACACACAGAGAACATGAAACAATGGGTTTATCATACACACTGTAAGGAGAGTGATCCCTTAAGATAAGCCATCACCAACAGCAGGGGGGGGAAGGAGGAAAACCTTTCATGGTGACAAGCAGGTAGGCTAATTCCAGCAGTTAACAAGAATATCAGAGGAACAGTGGGGGGGTGGGGTGGGAGGGAGAAATACCATGGGGAAATAGTTTTACTTTGTGTAATGACTCATCCATTCCCAGTCTCTATTCAAGCCTAAGTTAATTGTATCCAGTTTGCAAATTAATTCCAATCAGCAGTCTCTCGTTGGAGTCTGTTTTTGAAGCTTTTTTGTTGAAGTATAGCCACTCTTAGGTCTGTGATCGAGTGACCAGAGAGATTGAAGTGTTCTCCAACTGGTTTTTGAATGTTATAATTCTTGACGTCTGATTTGTGTCCATTCATTCTTTTACGTAGAGACTGTCCAGAGTTTGTAGTCCTGTAGAGTTTGGCCAATGTACATGGCAGAGGGGCATTGCTGGCACATGATGGCATATATCACATTGGTAGATGCACAGGTGAACGAGCCTCTGATAGTGTGGCTGATGTGATTAGGCCCTATGATGGTATCCCCTGAATAGATATGTGGACAGAGTTGGCAACGGGCTTTGTTGCAAGGATAGGTTCCTGGGTTAGTGGTTCTGTTGTGTGGTGTGTGGTTGCTGGTGAGTATTTGCTTCAGATTGGGGGGCTGTCTGTAAGCAAGGACTGGTCTGTCTCCCAAGATCTGAGAGAGCGATGGCTCGTCCTTCAGGATAGGTTGTAGATCCGTGATGATGCGTTGGAGGGGTTTTAGTTGGGGGCTGAAGGTGATGGCTAGTGGCGTTCTGTTGTTTTCTTTGTTGGGCCTGTCCTGTAGTAGGTGACTTCTGGGTACTCTTCTGGCTCTGTCAATCTGTTTCTTCACTTCAGCAGGTGGGTACTGTAGTTGTAGGAATGCATGATAGAGATCTTGTAGGTGTTTGTCTCTGTCTGAGGGGTTGGAGCAAATGCGGTTATATCGTAGCACTTGGCTGTAGACAATGGATCGAGTGGTATGATCTGGATGAAAGCTAGAGGCATGTAGGTAGGAATAGCGGTCAGTAGGTTTCCGATATAGGGTGGTGTTTATGTGACCATCGCTTATTAGCACCGTAGTGTCCAGGAAGTGGATCTCTTGTGTGGACTGGTCCAGGCTGAGGTTGATGGAAATTGTTGAAATCATGGTGGAATTCCTCAAGAGCTTCTTTTCCATGGGTCCAGATGATGAAGATGTCATCAATGTAGCGCAAGTAGAGTAGGGGCATTAGGGAACGAGAGCTGAGGAAGCGTTGTTCTAAGTCAGCCATAAAAATGTTGGCATACTGTGGGGCCATGCGGGTACCCATCGCAGTGCCGCTGATTTGAAGGTATACATTGTCACCAAATGTGAAATAGTTATGGGTCAGGACAAAGTCACAAAGTTCTGCCACCAGGTTAGCCGTGACAGTATCGGGGATACTGTTCCTGACGGCTTGTAGTCCATCTTTGTGTGGAATGTTGGTGTAGAGGGCTTCTACATCCATAGTGGCTAGGATGGTGTTTTTAGGAAGATCACCAATGGACTGTAGTTTCCTCAGGAAATCGGTGGTGTCTCGAAGATAGCTGGGAGTGCTGGTAACGAAGGGCCTGAGGAGGGAGTCTACATAGCCAGACAATCCTGCTGTCAGGGTGCCAATGCCTGAGATGATGGGGCGTCCAGGATTTCCAGGTTTATGGATCTTGGGTAGCAGATAGAATACCCCAGGTCCTGGCTCCAGGGGTGTGTCTGTGCGGATTTGTTCTTGTGCTTTTTCAGGGAGTTTCTTGAGCAAATGCTGTAGTTTCTTTTGGTAACTCTCAGTGGGATCAGAGGGTAATGGCTTGTAGAAAGTGGTGTTGGAGAGCTGCCTAGTAGCCTCTTGCTCATACTCTGACCTATTCATGATGACGACAGCACCTCCTTTGTCAGCCTTTTTGATTATGATGTCAGAGTTGTTTCTGAGGCTGTGGATGGCACTGTGTTCTGCATGGCTGAGGTTATGGGGTAAGCGATGCTGCTTTTCCACAATTTCAGCTCGTGCACGTCGGCGGAAGCAGTCTATGTAGAAATCCAGGCTGCTGTTTCGACCTTCAGGAGGAGTCCACCTAGAATCCTTCTTTTTGTAGTGTTGGCAGGAAGGTCTCTGTGGGTTAATATGTTGGTCAGAGGTGTGTTGGAAATATTCCTTGAGTCTGAGACGTCGAAAATAGGATTCTAGGTCACCACAGAACTGTATCATGTTCGTGGGGGTGGAGGGGCAAAAGGAGAGGCCCCGAGATAGGACAGATTCTTCCGCTGGGCTAAGAGTATAGTTGGATAGATTAACAATATTGCTGGGTGGGTTACGGGAACCATTGTTGTGGCCCCTTGTGGCATATAGTAGTTTAGATAGCTTAGTGTCCTTTTTCTTTTGTAGAGAATCAAAGTGTGTTTTGTAAATGGCTTGTCTAGTTTTTGTAAAGTCCAGCCACGAGGAAGTTTGTGTGGAAGGTTGGTTCTTTATGAGAGTATCCAGTTTTGAGAGCTCATTCTTAATCTTTCCCTGTTTGCTGTAGAGGATGTTGATCAGGTGGTTCCGCAGTTTCCTTGAGAGTGTGTGGCACAAGCTGTCAGCATAGTCTGTGTGGTATGTAGATTGTAATGGATTTTTTACCTTCAGTCCTTTCGGTATGATGTCCATCTGTTTGCATTTGGAGAGGAAGATGATGTCTGTCTGTATCTGTGCGAGTTTTTTCATGAAGTTGACAGATTTCCACTCTATACGGCTAAATTCAGTGCCTTGCATAATCACAGGTTTCAGAGCAGCAGCCGTGCCAGTCTTCTTGACGGTGCGGGGCGCCTCGGTGACGGTGCCGTCGGGGCTGACCAGCGCCTCCCGCCCGGCGCCGCCGTCCCCCCCGTCCCGGTGCCGGTGCTGCGGGTGGTGCGGGTCGCTCCTCTTCATGGCCGACGCCTGCGGCACCTTGGCGGCCCCGGGGGGGAGCCCGGCCGCGGGGAGCCCGGGGCAGCCGCTCGCGGGAGGCCGCTCGGCACATTCCACACAAAGATGGACTACAAGCCGTCAGGAACAGTATCCCCGATACTGTCACGGCTAACCTGGTGGCAGAACTTTGTGACTTTGTCCTGACCCATAACTATTTCACATTTGGTGACAATGTATACCTTCAAATCAGCGGCACTGCGATGGGTACCCGCATGGCCCCACAGTATGCCAACATTTTTATGGCTGACTTAGAACAACGCTTCCTCAGCTCTCGTTCCCTAATGCCCCTACTCTACTTGCGCTACATTGATGACATCTTCATCATCTGGACCCATGGAAAAGAAGCTCTTGAGGAATTCCACCATGATTTCAACAATTTCCATCAACCTCAGCCTGGACCAGTCCACACAAGAGATCCACTTCCTGGACACTACGGTGCTAATAAGCGTGGTCACATAAACACCACCCTATATCGGAAACCTACTGACCGCTATTCCTACCTACATGCCTCTAGCTTTCATCCAGATCATACCACTCGATCCATTGTCTACAGCCAAGTGCTACGATATAACCGCATTTGCTCCAACCCCTCAGACAGAGACAAACACCTACAAGATCTCTATCATGCATTCCTACAACTACAGTACCCACCTGCTGAAGTGAAGAAACAGATTGACAGAGCCAGAAGAGTACCCAGAAGTCACCTACTACAGGACAGGCCCAACAAAGAAAACAACAGAACGCCACTAGCCATCACCTTCAGCCCCCAACTAAAACCCCTCCAACGCATCATCACGGATCTACAACCTATCCTGAAGGACGAGCCATCGCTCTCTCAGATCTTGGGAGACAGACCAGTCCTTGCTTACAGACAGCCCCCCAATCTGAAGCAAATACTCACCAGCAACCACACACCACACAACAGAACCACTAACCCAGGAACCTATCCTTGCAACAAAGCCCGTTGCCAACTCTGTCCACATAGCTATTCAGGGGATACCATCATAGGGCCTAATCACATCAGCCACACTATCAGAGGCTCGTTCACCTGTGCATCTACCAATGTGATATATGCCATCATGTGCCAGCAATGCCCCTCTGCCATGTACATTGGCCAAACTGGACAGTCTCTACGTAAAAGAATGAATGGACACAAATCAGACGTCAAGAATTATAACATTCAAAAACCAGTTGGAGAACACTTCAATCTCTCTGGTCACTCGATCACAGACCTAAGAGTGGCTATACTTCAACAAAAGCTTCAAAACAGACTCCAACGAGAGACTGCTGAATTGGAATTAATTTGCAAAATGGATACAATTAACTTAGGCTTGAATAGAGACTGGGAATGGATGAGTCATTACACAAAGTAAAACTATTTCCCCATGAAGAAAAGGAGTACGTGTGGCACCTTAGAGACTAACAAATTTATTAGAGCATAAGCTTTCGTGAGCTACAGCTCACTTCATCGGATGCATTTGGTGGAAAAAGCAGAGGAGAGATTTATATACACACACACACAGAGAACATGAAACAATGGGTTTATCATACACACTGTAAGGAGAGTGATCACTTACAGTGTGTATGATAAAACCCATTGTTTCATGTTCTCTGTGTGTGTGTGTATATAAATCTCTCCTCTGCTTTTTCCACCAAATGCATCCGATGAAGTGAGCTGTAGCTCACGAAAGCTTATGCTCTAATAAATTTGTTAGTCTCTAAGGTGCCACACGTACTCCTTTTCTTTTTGCGAATACAGACTAACACGGCTGCTACTCTGAAACCTATTTCCCCATGGTATTTCTCCCTCCCACCCCACCCCCCACTGTTCCTCTGATATTCTTGTTAACTGCTGGAATTAGCCTACCTGCTTGTCACCATGAAAGGTTTTCCTCCTTCCCCCCCCTGCTGTTGGTGATGGCTTATCTTAAGTGATCACTCTCCTTACAGTGTGTATGATAAACCCATTGTTTCATGTTCTCTGTGTGTGTGTGTATATAAATCTCTCCTCTGTTTTTTCCACCAAATGCATCCGATGAAGTGAGCTGTAGCTCACGAAAGCTTATGCTCTAATAAATTTGTTAGTCTCTAAGGTGCCACAAGTACTCCTTTTCTTTTTGCGAATACAGACTAACACGGCTGCTACTCTGAAACCTGAAATGATAACAGATTGTCAATAACATTGATGAGGATGTTCAACAAACAAAGCTCCATGGCCAGGAATCTTTAAAATGAGCAGTAGTCTTTGACATGTAGCATTGAAGCAACACTACAGATGAAATCCAAATTTACATTTGCTAATGCAAGAGAAATAGAAATAGTGATTTATGGATATAAGGAACCAAACACAGGCATAGACTTACTTAACTTTGCTTTGCGTCAGGGATGCACACATCTCTGCAGGTATATCCACTAATGTTCTACTTAGAGAATTAAATAGCCATTATTGAATCCACGTCTACTAATTAGTCATACTGATCTGGTTGACCCACTCTTCCACGTGCTAATACCCTTTGTTAGAGCCTAATTGCCCGTGTCTCTTGTTTTTTTTTTAATTTTATAAACTGAATAAATTCCTACTTAAATTCTTATTTTAACCTTTTGAATGTTTCTATTACTGCCATTAGAACTCATTTCATTCTCCCCTGCTTCTTCCTGTCCTCTCCTTTGCAAGTTTTATTCCATTATCTACCCCTGTAATATATAATCTTACCTGTGCCATCCTACCATTTAAAACTATTCTTTTTTATTTATAGTTTGTGATTCTCTTTTGTACCATTGACTTCAATGGAGTCATTCCTGATTTTACAGTGGCATGAATTTAGAAGTAATAGATTATCAAGCCAGAAAGGACCACTGTGATCCCTTAGTCTGATTTCCTTTATAACACAAGCCAAAGGATTTCCCTGGGTTAATTTCTGTTTGAACTAGTGTATCTCTTTTAGAAAAGCATACAATCTTGATTTAAAAATTGCCAGTGATGGAGAATCCACTACAGCCCCTGATAAATTATTCCAATGCTTAATTTCTTTCACTGTTGAAAATTTGCACCTTATTTCCAGTCTGAATTGGACCTAGAGCTTTTATACAAGCCACACAGATTTTCTAGATGTGGAAACTGCTAATGTAAAATGACAGTATTACCAGAGATGAACAAAATAGACAAATTCCTAAAGTCCTTATTTATTCCTTACCTGGGCAAAACTTCTATTGGCTTCCATGAGCATTATCAGGTCTTGAGAGTTTAAAGTCTGAGCTTGGGAGGATGGCAACAAACAATAGAGAGTTAAATAAAAGAATATTTTAAATGCATCACAAAAGTTCATTTAGATATTGCTGAGATACTAAAGCAAGTGGACTGTACCTTCATAAAATTCACACGTTATTTGAATATATGTTAAATATGCTGACACAGATTTTGAATTTCATGTAGTTTTATTAAGTGACAAGCTGAAATGAAGAAATGCATAGTTCAAAAATTCAGAGATCTGACAGAATATAAATTCACATTCAGTTTGCCCACAGTAACATATTTTAACACTTAGTTGAAAAGCATAAATTAAACTCTACAGTGATGTAACAAAGTCTTTGTTGTTGTTCATGAATTGGTTTGTTAATTCTCTCATATATCAAATCCCGTTCCATAATATTTCATCCATTTAAAACACAGACCTTCATCTCTCTGAAACTGAGATCAGTAATTATTCATTAATAAACACTCACAATGTTACAGCATTACAATAGCTGAATCAAAACCCTTTCATTTTGACCTCAGGACAAGAGTTCCTCAGAATTTTAATGGCGAATTCTGGAAGAGCAAATAGTTCTGATAATTTGCCCTGTAAGATAGCAGTGCTGTGTCACATTGCTCTGTTCTGAGATTTGAAATAGACTATTAAATAGTTCTGTTGGCATTTCCCTTTGCAAACTTTCTAGTGAAATGAGAGGGAGGCAAAAAGTGGAATGTATTTGTCAGCTAGTCTTGTTCCTCTCTGAATTTTGGTAGCAGGAGATGAGGAGCATATAACAACCTCTGAGAACTCCTAGAAAGGGAATTTACTGGAATTTAGTTAGCTTGGAATAGTGTTTCAGAAAAATACAGATTTTAAAGGATTTATTCAGCATAGCACTAAGGGATGTGGATTTGATTCCACTATACTGGAATTTGATACTGTTACACATGACATTAACACTGGTCTTCCACATGCAGCGCCTTGTGCCAGCTTGCATTTTTTGAAGGCAGACTCTTTCTTCTCTTGCCCATTTTAACAGACTGTTTGACTTCATACAATCAGTAGAAGAATGTCATTTCAGGTTCTCTTGCTGGGACCATACCCAACTACAGATTGGATCCATTTCTGAAAAGGAATAACAGCACCCACACAGGTCCTCTATCTCAGTGGTTTTCAAACTTTTTTTCTGGCGACCCAGTTGAAGAAAATTGTTGATGATGAGGGGTTTGGGGTATGGGAGGGCTGGGGCAGAGGGTTGGGGTGTGGGCATGAGGGCTGGGGGGGTGGGGCTGGTAGTGAGGGATTCAGGGTGTGGGAGGGCACTCTGGGCTGGGACAGGGGCTTGAGGTATGGGAGGGGCAGGGTTCTGGGGTGGGGCTGGGGATAAGGGGTTTGGGAAGGAGTTTGGTGGGGCTCAGGGCTGGGGCCGGGGATTGGGGCACAGGGTTGGAGCATGGACTTACCTTGGGCAACTCCTGGTCAGTGGCACAGCCATGGTGCAGAGGCAGGCTTTCTGCCTGTCCTAGCACCATGAACTATGCTGCGCCCCGGAAGCAGCCAGCAGCAGGTCCGGCTCCTAAGTGGAGGTGCGCAAGCAGCTCCACTCAGCTCTTGTCGGCAGGCACCATCCCACGAGCTCCCATTAGCCAGTTCCCAGCCAATGGGAGTGTGGAGCTGGTGCTCAGGGTGAGAGCAGCATATGGAGCCCCTTGGGCCCCCCCACTCCTAGGAGCCAGACCTGCTTCTGGCTGCTTCCAAGGTGCAGCATGGTGTTGGAACAGAAACTAGCCTGCCTTAGCCGGGCAGCACCACCAAGGGGACTTTTAACAGCCCAGTCAGTGGTGCTGACCAGAGTCACCATGACCCAGTGCCTTACATTCTGCGACCCAGTACTGGGTCATGACCCGCAGTTTGAAAACCACTGCTCTATCTTATGTTATGCTGATACTCATTATGTCCTGACTTCACCCTCACTTTACATGGCCACCCAGAGGAATAAGGCCATCCACACTCCTTTGCGCAGGCATGCAAAACCAATTTAGATTGTGACTCTGGACACAGAGGAGAGAGGAGGGTCTTTATGCTTGATGATCCCCATTGAAAGCCAGCTTGCTGAGTACAAGGAGGGAGCATGCTGCATTGCTGCTCTCCTGCTTTTCTGCTCTGCCCCCCCAGCCAGTGCAAGAGTGCTGCATGGGATGAATTATAGCTAGAGGAGTGTGTCTGTGGTGCAATGGTGCTTGAGACTACTCTTTAGATATTGCAGTTTATGCACCAGCTCTTGCTCAGGGCTATGTCAAAGGCAAGCTTTAGCTTGGCAGGATTCATGTAATCTTGTTTCAGTATCAAAAACACCCACCACAACTATAGTTGCTGTAGTGTTAGTAACAATATAATGAAAGAGGCTGGCATTAAAGTATTTGTTTACCATAAAAGACTAACTCCAAGTATTTCTATAGAGAAATTATTACCATTATTCACTGAAATAGGTCAGAGCTCTCATCCATGCCCAACTATGTTTGAATCGCATTGATCAAGAGCAATTCATTTTTTATATATATAAGGGCCTGTGAGTGAGTACTGCAGGTGCAGGAGGCAGCAGAATTCACTGATTCTGACACATAGCTTGAAGTTGAATGCACAGAGCTGCAAACACTAAATGTGAAGTTAAATTGAGTGTCTATGGAGTATGCTGGATTGCTGAGCTGGTGTGATGTCAAAATGGGGACAATCCTAGGGGGTGAGGAGAAGGGAAGGAGCTGATCATTTAGGTAAGAGGGAAGGAAAACATAAGGAACGGTTGTTGGGGTGGAGTTAGAGGTTGATTATGACCGGGATTTAGGCCTTAAGGAAAAGTTTTGAGAACAGATGAAATAATGAAAAGAGAAAAGGGTGTATGCCCTCCCTCCCGTGTCCTGAGGGAAATGACTGACTGGAGTGTAAGCTTTGTCTGTTCCTCCTGATTTTCATTGAGGACCAGCTTGTACCATCCTGTTTTGGACAATATTTATGTCACATTTAATAACTGTCTTTCATCACATTATCCTAGTGTTTGGTCTCTGAGATTTTCTTCTGTTGTTCCTGTGCCATTAATACAGGACTAGTAATTAAGGCCTAGCTCATAGAAATATGAATAACGAGTTTAGGCCATTGCTTTGATTAATTCCCTCTTAAGTATGCAGCTGGGGAACTGACAGGATTTTAAATTATTTACTGTTATAATTAGGGCTCACATTTAGTTTGCAGTTGTATAAATGGAACACAGAACCTTGAGCAGGATCAAAGCTCTTGCCTGTTCCTCTGATACTTCAAAGTGAGTCCACATACAATGTAAAGGGCTAGTAACAGAGTCAATAGCAAAAGAGGTTATCATTGGTGAAAAGAAGAGAGAGATGACTCCCAAAGAAGCACCATTACTAAGATGTCCCACCTCGCTGTGAGATGTCTGGCATCGGAACTACAGCATATTTTCCTCATCATTGTACATTGCTTATTCAGGTAATATACACATATCATTAACAATAGGAATGGTTTCTGGTAGAGGCCACCAGGCCCAAACGCCTTCATATGATCCTGAACATAATTAGAGGGTTTATTTTATTTTTTTTATTTATTCTATGACTTGTTCTTGTCTAAATCCTGTGACAGACCAGGCAATGCACCCATTAACAATGGAAAGATCTGTGGTGATGGTAGAACTTGATGAATAAAGGATGTTTTGATTTCCTGGCAATTTTGAAAAACTGAACAAAAAGTTCAGTTAGACTTGAACCGAACACAAAGGTTACAAAGAAAATTCAGTGAACTGACAAAATCCATTGTGGGTTGAATGAATCAACCTGAACCAGATTTGATGAGCTGGAAATAGTAGCCTTCCTCATAATTTTTATCCCAGCAGTTAGGAAATAGAAAAAGGAAAACCCCTCATGTACAGTGTGGGAGACATGGGTTCAGTTCCCTCCTCTGCCTGATGTGGAGGAGAGATTTGAATTTGAGTCTTCTGCATTGTAGCAGATTGGCCTTGCCACTGGGCTATGGGATACTCTAGCATAGATGGTTCTCTCGATCTCTCCTTTTGAAACTATTCCATTGTGTATGAATAATGAAATCATCAGCAGAGTAGTGACCTGAACTTGAGTCTCCCACACCCTAAGTGAGTACCCTAACCAACAGACTAGAGCAGGGGTCGGCAACCTATGGCACGCATACCAAACACAGCACGCGAGCCAATTTTTAATGGCACGCTGCTGTCTGCCGGACCCAGGCAGACAGCAGAGTGCCACTAAAAATCCTGCCCAGCCCGGCCCATTTTTTTCCACCCCCTGCCCACCGCTCTGTCTTTGCAGGGCAGGCAAGCTTCCCCCTCCCCCCGCCTCTTTCCCCAGCATGCTGGGGTCCTGCCCCTTCTTCTTTCCCTCCCTGCGGCCAATCAGCTGACAGCCCTTGCTATAGAGGGGGAGAGGGAAAAGCAGAGCCGCAGCGTGCTCTCTGCTCCGGGGACCTTGGAGAAGGGGATGGAATCAGGGCATATCCCCTCCAGCCCCCTGCCTTGAGCCGCTCAGGGCTGGGGGCTGGGGGCTGGGAGCACCCCCATGACCCCAGCCCACACCCCCAGCCCTCTGCCCTGACCCCTGCACCCCCCTCACACACACCCAGGACCCTGCCCTGACTCCTGCACCCCCCACACATACCCAGCCTCCCCATACCCCATGTCCTGTCTCTTGCACCCCCCACATCCCCACTCCCACCCTCGCACCAAATGGAAGCTGCCCAGGTAAGCACTCCACACCCAAACCTCCTGCCCCAGCCCTAGCACCCTCCCTCATTCTAGCTCCTGACCAGACCCTGCACCCCAACCCCCAGCCTGCTCCTTTACCCCCAGAGGTGTCCTCAGCACACTCCCACCCTCATCTCAGTACAGAGAGAGGAAGAGAATGGCTAGAACCAGGGAGAAGGTAGGTACCTACTCTATGTGGACAGGGCCGGGACTCCAGACCAGCAGCGGGCTGAGCGGGGCCGGCAGCTGGGACCTTGGCTGGCAGGAGCCGGCAGACGGAACCCCAGACCAACAGTGGGTTAAGCGGCAGCGGGCTGAACCGCTCAGCCCACTGCCAGTCTGGGGTCCCAGCCGCTGGCCCCACTCAGCCCACTGCCGGTCTGGGGTTCTGGCTGCCTGCCCCTTGCCAGCTGGGGTCCCGGCCGCAGGCCCCGCTCAGCCCGCTGCTGGCCTAGGTGAACGGAACCCCAGGCCGGCAACGGGCTGAGCGGGCCGGCGGTATAAGATCAGCATTTTAATTTAATTTTAAATGAAGCTTCTTAAACGTTTTGAAAATCTTGTTTACATACGACAATAGTTTAGTTATATAATATAGAGACTTATAGAGAGAGACCTTCTAAAAAACATTACAATGTATTATTGGCATGCAAAACCTTAAATTAAAGTGAGTAAATGAAGACTCGGCACACCACTTCTAAAAGGTTGCCGACCCCTGGACTAGAGTCATTCATTCTCTCTCTCTTCCCCCCGCTCCTCCCATGATGACTATTCATTGCCATTCATATGAGAGAGACCTGTGACAGAATAGCCCAGTGGCTAGGACACTCTCCTGCAATATGCGAGACCAAAGTTCTCAATGTTGGGCAGAGCAGGGAATTGAATGCAGGTTTCCCACAGCCTAGCTGAATGCTCCAGCCACTGGGCATCTCATAGTTAGTCAAAGGTAACAGAATCAATCTGGGGATTATTTTGGAAACTGAAATGTCTTGCGGCTGGAAAGTGAAGTTGGACACAGTTATCACAATTGGACAAAAAGGAGGGAGAGGGAGGATCAGTAAACAATGGCCATTAGGAAAAAAAGGGGATACGAAGGAGAAAAGAGATAAAAGCCAACTGAGTGGATCTTAAAGCTGAAGAAGGCATGGGAATGGGAAGGATGAAGAGGCTGAAAGTAAGAAGTGGATGCAGCAGCTCAGTGCACCATATCAACCTGAGGAGTAGAAGATAGAGACCATGGATCATAGCTGTTTGGAGATGAAGCAGGGATTTCAGAGGAATGTGGAGAAGCCAGCTGGGAAGTATAGGGGACATGAATAGGATTGGCAGAAATGGAGCCAAATTGGGAAAGCATGAAGGCATTGGAAACAGGGAGGGATGGAAGTGGATGGGATTTTAAGGTGGGTGCAAGTTGGGAGATACATTAGCAGGTGGAAAAGAAAATCAAGTGTGAGATGGAAATGTGATGATATTTATGAGAGTGAGGAGCTGGAGTAGAAGTGACAGCAGTAAAATGAAATGAGGACAAAGTAGTAGAACTTTTGAGAGCTGAGGAGCCTAACAGAGAGTAGGAAAGAAGATGTGATGATCTGATAAGAGGCATGATGGAGAAGAGCATAGGATATGTGCCAAGATCCATACATGTAGATTGCATTGCATTAGATACCATTTGAAAAACTGAAAGTGAATGTCAAAATGCACACCGTGCGAAACCCCTTTACGATTTTTGGAGAATTTTTAAGCAACACTATATATGATATCAATTATGTAATATCTCAAAGAAGGTCATGCTTAACTGTAGATTTAATCTGTTGCATTCAATAAAGGGATGCTAAAATGAGAATCTTTATCAACTTCAGATATGCATCCGATGAATGCATCCGATGAAGTGAGCTGTAGCTCACGAAAGCTTATGCTCTAATAAATTTGTTAGTCTCTAAGGTGCCACAAGTACTCCTTTTCTTTTTGCGAATACAGACTAACACGGCTGCTACTCTGAAACCTATCAACTTCAGATGATCTTCTATTAAAGAATGCTAGCCATGGCCACTAGCCTTAAATAGCATGTAATCAGCAATTGCTCTTCTAGTTTTTTAGTTAAGAAATAAAGTATTTTCTTGGGCACTTACCTACTCTTGCAGGTTGTGTGGGTTTTTGTTGTTGTTTTGTTGTTATAACAATCCAAAGCAAAGGGAAATGTGCAGAAATGACCATAACCATTTTAGAAAAAAGAAAAGGAGTACCTGTGGCATCTTAGAGACTAACAAATTTATTTGAGCATAAGCTTTCATGAGCTACAGCTCACTTCATCGGATGCAAACTTATGCTCAAATAAATTTGTTAGTCTCTAAATACTTGTTAGCCACAAGTCCTCCTTTTCTTTTTGTGAATACAGACTAACACGGCTGCTTCTCTGAAACCTGTCTTAACCATTTTGAACTCCAGGCATGGAACCTTTTTGTTTGATGCATCCAGATGGAAATACACTGATAATTTATAATCAGCATGCTTCATTTGGTGCATAAAAACATTATAAATATTTAATCACAGTGCAGTCAACTCTGGATTGGTGCCATTGCTTCACAATGCATATATGGAGTTGTATAATTCAATATAGCAGGACACTCAGAAGCCAGGCTTGGCTAGTTTAAATAAAAGCTTATATTTGTATTTAATTAGTGTATTTATTGTGTTGATGATTAGACAAAAGGTATAGTTACTGCTAATTCCTTTGTTTGTAATCTCTGAATATTGTTTTGTTTTTATATAGATAATTTGTATCAATTCAGTTGATATTCCTAATAAAGTTTAAATGCTGTTCTACCATCTTGATCTATTTTTTGTGTGCTCCCCACCCCTCCACACACACCCATGCAATTTACATAACTAAAATAAATATTTATGCTGACAAAATATATATTTGGATTATAATTTAACAATAAAATAGAAGTAAGAATTGCAACTTTTAAGTGGGAATAAGACATTTAATCACATGAAGTTTATAGATGTAGGGAAAGTGCTTTTTAAAATGCATATGTGATATATTTATCTTTTAGCATATGTGGTTCCTACAAATACTTTATCTTTCTAAAGGCTTGGAGGCTGAGTTAGTGCAAAATAAGTGAAGCTTAAAGACCCTGGTTCTCATATACAATGAAACCCCTTTACACTGTAAGAACAATGTAAAGGTGTCTCATTGTAAATGAAAATTGAACCCTAAAATATTTAGATGCTTAGGCAAACACCATGGGCCTAGCTAGTTTTTAGGAAGAAATCGCCATCACTGTGTTGGAACAAAGAGGGTACTGAAAATTATTTATCCATTACTAAAAACTGTATCACATTGCCCAATTTGAGATGGACAAGTTAATTATGAAAAGGTAATTTGTCCAGAGTTTGAGCTCAGATTTGCCTTTCTATCACTGTGCATCTCCTAAGGACATAGAAGACCCGAAAACCAGACACTAGAAGGTGGGCAGCCAAGATAGTTAGGGGCCATAGTCTCAAGTAACAAATCAACATGGTGTTCTTTGGAGATGATTAGGGCAAGAGATTTTATATTAGCATAATGATAGTTTCTTCTAAATAAGGCTCTAATCTGCAAGAACTTCAGCACACACTTAATGTTCAGCATATTAGTAATCCCATTAATTTAAATGCGATTATTCACATGCTTAAAATTAAGAATATCTATAAATGTTTCAAGGATTAAGTTGAGGCCCAGCTCTCCACATTGGTTAGCTACATAGTTCCTTCTTTTGTATTTTAAGTTGAATTAACTAGCTCCCACAATCACCAGTTCCATGATCTTTTCTGTTAAGTGGCTAAAATGGTATGAGCTCAAAGCAGCACAATTCCCATGAAGGACACACCACTGGGAGCATTCAAATCCTGGTATACCTGGCATTTTTCCATGTCAGGAAAACCTTTCATGATCACAGTAAATCAATGGGCAATGTAAGAAAATTGAGTAAGATCAGATTCCTTGAATGCTTTTGTTATATTGCTACCATTTTATGCAATAAAGCAGCTACCTGTCAGACCATGTAATGAGGTACACACAGACATTCCTGCAAGTTTTGAATGCTCTCAGCTGTGTGTCTTTGTGGGAGATGTGCTGCTTTTCTATACTTTGAGTGCGTGCCTGCCAAACAACATCTATACGTTATCATATGAAGGAGAGCTAGCTTTTTTGAAAGGATAGGTTAGAAATATTTCTAAAAAAAAAAATAGACTGTCTCTTCTAAATAGTGACTGTTAGTATGTATGGGTGCTAGTGTCAGTGCTTAATTGTAATAAGGAACAAAAACAACAGTTTGGAAGGTATATTAAACCTCATGCTTTAGGTTTTACGGCAATCTCTAACTATTAGCGATTAGGGTGAGAGCTACTGTGGGGGGCAGATTATCCCATATCTGCCTACTATGGAGTTCTTACACCTTTCTCTCAAGAGTCTGGTGCTGGTCACTTTTGGACACAGGATACTGGACTAGATGAACCTTGAGTCCGATCCAAACTGGCAATTCCTGTGGTCTTTATTAGGTGATTTTTTTTTAATTTTTTTGTATTTGCTTCAATGGCTTGTGGAGCTTTACCATATCATCAGTGTAATGATATCACTATTCCTGCTTCAGTGACATTCCTCACATCCCAAAAAGTTCATATAATTTCTGGCCTTCATCCGTATCACCATGAGTTTCTAATTGAATACTTTCACTAATATTGTATGATTTCTGGAAGTTTGTAGAAGGGTCTGTTCTTCTAGCAGGTGTATTAGAGAGAAAACTATTACCAGGCGTGTTGCTGTTTCTTTAACAGCACTTGTTTTCTCTGGTTTCAGAGTAGCAGCCGTGTTAGTCTGTATTCGCAAAAAGAAAAGGAGTACTTGTGGCACCTTAGAGACTAACAAATTTATTAGAGCATAAGCTTTCGTGAATGCATCCGATGAAGTGAGCTGTAGCTCACGGAAGCTTATGCTCTAATAAATTTGTTAGTCTCTAAGGTGCCACAAGTACTCCTTTTCTTCTTGTTTTCTCTGTCTGCATTACTCTATTGGGGCCTAGATTCCTGTTTTTATATTTGTTCGCCCCTCTTGCTCAGTGAAGGATGATAGGTATTTTATTTTTGATTTCTTCCCTTTTTAGCACAGCAGAGAGCTGACAGTGCACTTTTTTGAGTGTGAAGAATCAGACTTTGAGGATGATGTGATTGATGGATAAGATGCTGGTTTAACTGTAGCATTTGTAAACAAATGGTGATATTTGTAAATGTATCTCATACCACATCTTTTTGTGGGGATACTTGGTTTGACTCTTTGCTTACTGGTTTTGGTCAAGTACAATGTTGAAGAATTTTTTTAAGTTCTAAATGGTGTCTAGTGTGATGATTAAAGACCCCTTGACCCTAAAAGAGATCCTCCCACATTGCTGGCAGCATCTTCTGCCTAGAGAAGGGTGAGTGCTAACCTTTTTTTAAACTTTGACTGGCTCACATTGAAATATGTTTGTTAGTAAACATGGAGAGGCTTGTATTATTCTTCCAGACAGCATTTGTGTATACTGGTAGTGAATAGTGAGCATCATTTGCCCTGGACACCTTACAGAGAAAGAGAGTCCTAAAGAACACTCACAATATTTACAGTTGTGAGATCTATAAGAGAGCGCTCCACATCCAAATTATCTTCCTTGCTTAAGGGAGAGTAGCAGGTGCTGGGTTTTTGTGTCCCCCCACCCCCGCCCATGCTTTCTAGCCCTTTAAGCAGCTACAAAATGGCTGCTGTCAGCTCTGCAGCTGTTTTCTCACTCTGTTTCCTACCTTGCCTCTTGGTGTGCTGTTTGTAAACAGCTCTGCTGCTAGCCACTTTAACTCAATGGTTGCCTTTGATATACGTTTTAATAATACTTCCACTTTTGCTCAGAATGAGCTCAGTTATGCCTCATATAAGACTGAGCTGGGCTGAGGACTGGGAAGAGGGTTCACTACCTGAGCAACAATGTCTTGGAGTTTTACTTTCTTCGGTATAATCAGTGCTTCCTGGGACTGGAAGGAGGGTGCTAGGATGCTTTGCTTCATACATGTAGCCATCATTTCCCACCAGCTCAGCTCTACTGGCACATATGGAGCTGAAGTCTTGCCACTCTTCCCCATAAAATATCTATCTAACTGGTCCTTGCTGCTTCCCCCCTCCCCTCCCCACCCATGCATGTGCCCCTTGTGTGTCCAAGGCCTGCTGCCTAATTATGTCTGCCCTATATCTGAATACACTGGAGTGGTGGTGGTGGAAGTTTCATAACCCATCTCATCACCACTCCCTGGTTTATATAGTGTTTTTCATCTTCCAGTGTGCTTTACAAAGACTGATTCCACAATCTTCTTCCCAGAAATGGCAGGCTGCACAAAAGACAGAAAAGTAGGGCTGGAAATCTTGGAAGAAATAGGAAGTGCAAAGAAATTCCATTTCTTTCTTATTTCAAACATTCGTTTGCACAACCCTCAAATCAAAACTAAACTTTCAGATCATTCCAAACTGATTTATACGTTTTTAGTATTTATTATCATTGTCAAACTACATTTTACTTGGAATGACAGGAAATCATTTTCCCATTTCAGTGCTTTGGTATTTTAAATACAAACAACTCGTCTCATTTTTCAAATGTTCTGTCACCAGCACAAGGTTGGGTTATCCCAAGTGTATACATTTTGATGGAGATTAAATTGACTGTTCTTGTCAAAAAGGCAAAGAAGTAACATGTTTCTACTTTAAGTCCCTTTGCTATTCCATTGAGAACACATTTTTAAATTCCATTGTATAAAAACCTCAGATATTTCAGTCACAGCTTCTAAAAAATTCAACAGCTGCCATCTTTTAAGTTAACTTTTAGTATCTTTCTCATGCAGCATGGGATTCCAATTGAATATCAATGTTCTTAACTTTTGAAGATTAATTCCACTTATTACTGTTGGCTATTGCCAATGGAATTGTATAGAGGAAGACTCAAAAGAGCAGCAAACTGAATAGATTTATTACTTTTAGTGTGCAATTAATCTTGTTGACATTACTTTAAATGAACATGGATAAAAATGCCTGGAAAGCATACTGTTGAATTCAACTACTCATTAATATTGATCAAATGTTGTTCTCTTTGTGTTAGAAGCTTCTTAAAGATTACCTACAAAAGTATTACAGCACTATTGATTAAAAAACAAATCCCTGAAGCCCATTGTGTTTTAAATGTAATTTTACAAGATTTAGTTCTATAGAAGGGTGGTTACAAACTTTGTTGTCTGTATAGATGATGTAAATAACACAGAATATCAATCAGAGTGAAAGTTGGGTTTTTCATTCCACTGATAATATAATGTCATCTGTGGGATGCATATATATAAAGAGATGTAATCCCCTGATCCTCCAAAGAGAGGTGCACAGTCAAACCCCCATGCACATGTATTTGCAGAACTGGGGAAAAAATGAAGATGGTTTGCAAAGAATAGGTACTTGATGCAGAAAGGTACAAGCATGGGAGTAGTCTCATGGACTTCAGTAAGACTACTCACATGCTTGAAGTTACACACACATTTAATTACTTTGCTGCATCAGGAACTCAAGGAGGTAGTCCTTTAGAGATACCCCAAAAACAGAGAGCTGTAAAGTTAGTGCCTAATTTAATTTTAGTCATTCCTTCTTTTAGAATGTAAATCAGGCTAACTAGCATTTGTAATTCATTTATTTTAGTAAACAAAATGTTTAACAAGTGCAAATTAGCTGATTGGTGTTCTCTGGTTTTCAGTGAGACTCCTTTAATTAAAATGTTGGCATGGCTTTCAAATACATTTTTCTGAAGTACCAGTTTCTTTTAAAAGAAACAGAAACAAACAAAACATATTATTAGTTACTAAGGCCTTGTCTACACTGCCACTTTACTGCACTGAAACTTTGTCACTCGGGGTGTGAAAAAACATACCCCTGAGTGCTGCAAGTTTCAGCGCTGTAAATTGGCAGTGTAGACAGTGCACCAGCGCTCCCAGCACTGGCAGCTACTCCCCCATGGGGGTGGTTTTTATTTTTTTTTTTTTACAGCTCTGGTGCCACAACTACACAGGCACATTAAAGCGCTGCTGTGGCAGCGCTTTAACTTTGCTAGTCAAGACATACCCTAAGAAACAGTGTTATCACAGTTCAGGTCAACTGCATCTGTATTTCCCCTCAAAGGTCTAGCAAGAGCACCCAGTCTCAGGCATCCTGCTCCCCAACCATTGCCTGCATCTCACTCCATTCTAACTGGACAAGTTGTCTAAACAGGCCTACTTGCTTTCTCTTCCGAGATGGTTAACAGTAGAGCACTGTGCAGGACTATTTTTTTTTAATTCCATTCCGCCCCACTCCTACCTGCTCTCACTGTGTTTGTTCAATTTTATCCTATTATGGGAGCGAGTTCTGAGGGACTCTTGGGATCCCAGTCCCGTTGCAGAACTCTAGTTAACAGTGTGACTGCCCACAGTTGTAGGTTACCTCACAGTACTTTCTAAGCAATCCTATTTTATTCTTAAAGTAAAAAGCATTATAGAGAGAACTTTTTAAAATGACTAGAGAATCTACACGCATGCTAATAAGCTTACCAGAAATCACCCCAACCCTAATCTGGGCTCTGGGAGGAGCAGTTTATCAATACCCCACCCAAGAGGTTTCCTTGTGGTTTCAAGTTGATCATAGCTTCAGTTCAGAACAAGCACCCACTCTTAGGGGTCCTCAATAGGCCCAGTCCATCCAAACATTTCCTAAGGACTGGGGCCCTCTGTGGACTAAGGGTCCTGTCCAGTTGCTGGAACAGGAAGAATGCCTTGAGCCTGTTTAAAACCAGATTATTTATCAAAAACTCCTTTCTTTGTCTGTTGCTCAAGTTTGAATAAGTATAAGCAAACCCCTTGGGGAACCCAGGTGGCTTCAAAGGGCTGATGACCAGAAGAATTACATTAGCATCCCTCTCCTCCTAGAGGAGTTACATGCAATTCCAGAGTAACACATATACAATTGCAGTTTTAGTAATGATCCTCAAAGATATTAAACCTAATGCAATAATGTTTAACTTTATTCAGTAAAGTTTATCTTAATTCCATAGGGTTTCTCCAGGGCATGGGAGGATATTGTCAGTCTGCTACATATGTAGTTAGAATAAAAATACTAGTATGCCCAATCCATAACTCCAAAAACAATCAGAATAGTTCGCATATTAATAATCTTTTTTTCCAAAAGAATGCTATGAGAGACTGAAACTAGTTAGAGAGACTGACACATTATCAATATGTTTATTATGTTGCTGAATAAATGAACATTTAAGCCACTCAGGTGTAGGCCCAAGTCTCAAAATTCAGTTCTGAATCTTATATTCTTCTTCAAGTAAATGCAGCTCTGTATTCCAGCCCACTGGAGCCGGAGAACTTTGCCTAAGTCCCCGCAAGGGAGGTGCTCATACCCTGTGCCCATAGTCCCTCCCTTGGCCATATGAGGGTGGCAGTGCCCCGACACCCTCAGTTCTTTTTCACCGCCCTTGGCTAGAGTCAGTGCTTTCAGTCTCAGTTTCTGAGAATTTTTTTCTTTTGTATATACTAATTAGGTTAATGTTAGTGTTAGTGTAGTATGAGTTAGAGTATTTGTCTGCCCTGTGTGATGCCCTCACTAGGATTCAAGCATTATCTATCCAGGGTATCTTGTATTCCATTTGCAAATCATTCACAAAGAGGACATGCAGTTGGCAGACACCTTTGGATCTGGCAAGAAATGTTGCTTCAGGTAATGCTGCTTGGGGCCCTGGCATTTTTCCCCAAGAGGAAGAGGGTCCATAACATAAATTGGTATTATTCCAAGATTTTGGGGGAATTCCTCCTCTATTTCTAAGAGGAGTGCTGATTAACACCGTACTCCCTTTGGTACATGGGATGAAGCAGGTCTGCCTAACCACTTCCCAGTACCATGCCGAGAGCAGCAAGAGCCCTATCATTGACTCTGGTTACAGCCACGGAGCGTCCATTGAGATCAGTACCAATGGCATCAGTACCAATGCTGACGGTCTCCATGCTGGCAGCATACCAAGTGGCATCAGACTGTTTTGCCTCTCAGTCAGGACTCTCCATTGGTTTGCTGGTGTTGGTACCTTCTAGCTGCATCACAGAGCTACTGAGCTCACTGGCATCATAGCTTATACCACCCAGGCTTCAGACTTTGAAGTTGAGGCCGACACTAGGTTGAGCACCAAAGGTCCCCTCAACATTGGTGCATACTTCAGCATTGTCATTCTCTGGCTCAGATCCCTTTGTCATATTCAGTACTGTCCTGAATCTCATCTGTCCTGATACTGGGTGTCTCTCTCCTCCTGGTACTGCCATTGCAGATCCCCCATTCCTCCTTGGCACCAATGCTGCCCCCATATTGGGCTTCAGACAAGTCTGATCATTTGTTTGTCCCATTGGGGCTGGCTACACTGTTGTCATCTGAGAATCTCTGGGACATCTCAAGATCCAGGTCAGAATTTTCCTTCCTCTCCTCATCAGATAGGCTCCAGAGATCATCTTCAGATCACCTATTGATACTGAGATCAACATCACAGCTGGGACAGGGGTTCTTGATCTGGTGCCTGCTGGCCACCAGTGACTCATCCAAACACCTAGCTAGAATTAGCTGCCTCTTTGGAATCTTTGTGACATTCCTCCTTCCTTGAAGTCCCATTCCTCGATCTGCTCCAAAGATCACCAATACCGATGGGGCCCTTACTCCCAAACCATCTCAGCGGCAAGCAGCTGGTGAGTCAATTCCCTTGGATCTCCACGGTTACTCCAACTAGATCCTGTGGTTCAAAAACAGGACTCATTGCTGGCACAGCAGACCTCCTCTCCCTCAATGTCTGAGGACTTTATGGCATAACAGGATGCTCTGAGGCATATGTCTTGTACCTTAGCTTTCCAGATAGAATTCCAATGGAAGAATATGCATAAAGAGCTGGATATTCTCCAATAATCAGCTTCAGGGAGAGTAGACCTTCTGATAAATGAGGCTCTTTTGGAACCTGCAGAATCCCTTTGGTATTTTCCAGCTTCATTGTCTCCCATGGCAAAGCATTCAGAGAGGTGATACTTCATTTCTGTGCAGGGTTTTGAGGGTTACTCCCAGGTGGCCCGTAACTCTCTAGTGGTAACTGCAGCAAGTGGCAGGGCATGGCAAGGAAGGTGTAAGTCTACTCCTAAGGACAAAGAATCCAAAAGGATGGATTTAATGGGGAGGAAGATTCACACCTCCTCTTCCCTGCAAACGTGCATCATGAACCAGCAGGCATTGAGCTCTAAATATGACTTTGTCAATTGGGTGGCCATGTCTAAGTTTGTGGGCAAGTTGTCAGAACCTTCCAGGGAAGAGTTTATGGCATTCATTGTGGAAGGTCTTATGGTGGCCAAGGCCCTGTTGCAGTCAGCTTTGGACTTGGCAGATGCCTCAGACAAAATTATGGCATTGCTGTGACTATGAGGAGAGCCACGTGGCTTCAGAATTCTTTGGGAATATATATTCTGGCCATGAAATACACCACTACAGTGCTCAGAAGAAACAGCAGCAATACTGGCCACAGTGTTTTGTTTGCACACGCACTATTGTTTGTGGTCCGAGCAGTTGAAATGAAAACTACCACCATCTCTCCTAGGTGACCCTAGCTGATATCACTCTCCTGAGGGCAACAGCGGTGGCAAGGGAACAGATGTTGCAAGCATCCAGGTACAGATTGGGTCCTTACGTTGCTATGCTGTATACTGCAATGATGCCGGCCAAATTAATACTGGAGTGGCACGGGAAAGTATCCTACTGTGGTAGAAGAAATAAGGAAGCCCTCCCCAGAAACCGTCTGCAATGAATTGCAGAATACCTCCATGGAAGGTTCCTGGAGATCTCTATGGAGGAGTCCCAGGCCATCCTTATATACATAAACAGTCTTTTTTGTGGGGCATCCTCTGCCTAGCTCATGCAGCCACTGGGAAGCAGATAGTCACTCCACGTCACCTTGTTAATTTTAATAAAAAAATAGGATATAAGAACATTTGCCCCCAAAATACTACTTGAAATTGCATACTCATCAGAGGTTCCTTCCCTGGCATCGCGCTCAGCCGCGATGCTGTTCTGCGACCAGTTGGACTGTTCTAGGGTTACAAACAGCTCCTGGCTCTCCAGGAAAATGGATCCCCTGCTTGCCTGTCTCCTATTCTCCTCCTCCTCTTCCTCATCTGAGACCTCCTCCTCAGCAACAGACTGCTGTGGCCTGGAACTCCAACTCCTCAGAGGTATCCACGCTGCTCTTGGGGGTTGTGGTGGGTTTGCTGCTGTAGACTGTTCGCCTCCCTTGCCTTCTTGTATGCCTGCCTCAGTTCCTTGATTTTCACATGGCATTGCTGCGTGTCACTGGTAGCCCTTAGAATGGAAAATATTTTCTCTTTTTACCACAAAATAAGATTTTAAGTGGCTGAATAATTACAAGGCTTATACCGCTGCATTTCAACAATAGCGATTAGATTGTGTGTGTATGCGGAGAGGAGTTTGGGGTGGAAAAGAGTGTAAATAAAATAGTTTTGTAGTGCTCATTTGAGAATTTTTTAAGGCATATTATTGATTTTTAAACATTCAGATCACTGACTACCAATTCTTTGTGATGTAAGACTGGAAACAACCTTTATCTAATGCAAAAATTTATTCTTATAGGAATTTTATTGATCAGTATAGCTGAGATATTAAAACCATAGTGAATGGTAAATGCTTTCAACACAAAACAGTTAAAAAGAAAAGAATAAACAACTGACCTAGATTTAACATAGTCTAGTTATTTCAAGGCGTCCACAGTCTATATAAAAATAACATTTACTGTACTTAGAAACTCCACCAAAACACCCACTGTGAATGAGAGATTGACAAACAATTAGATCTCAGTTTTATGCAGAAATTTTATTTTAGCTATCACAGCATGTGTGTAGTAGAAAGAAGTGGTTTCATTTATGAAATTAACTCTTTGAAGTAATTTGAAACAGATAAGTTAAGAAGTTGCTTATCATAGAAGGGAAAATTGGTTCAGATAACCTAATGACTGGTGTATATCGTCACGTTTCTCAAAGTGAAGCTCACCCAATACACAACATCCTTCATACCACTAAAGCCCCATGTAGGGACTGTGAAGGTATACTTGAGGTGAAACTCCTTGCATACCTGGTAAGCCTTATAGGTCTAGGAATTGTATGCAAATGAGTGACTGCCATAAGAGTCATTTGCTGAATATGCATTACTCATGAACATAAGTGGTAAAACTCCTATTGTTTTCAATGGAGGCAAGATCCTGCACCTTAATCCCATGTTCTTCTCTTGTACTAAAAAAATAATTCTGTGATTAATAAAGAGTGGCATGCTTCATAATTCTTCATGTTAATAAAAGCTACAATGGTAAGTAATCTGAATGAAGTGAAGGGTAGATTTTAGGGGGTTAGTGGAGTATATAATATGGGGGGTTAAATGAAAACACTTAAATTACTACTTTATTTTTATCTTTCAGGACCTTGCCTTCCTAATCCCTGTCATAATGGTGGAACTTGTGAAATTAGTGAAGCGTATCGAGGGGATACATTCATAGGATACGTCTGTAAATGTCCAAAGGGATTTAATGGAATTCACTGCCAGCACAGTAAGTTTCAATACTGTAACTTTTATTAGATTTATGGACAAGAGCCTTTAAAATCTCTTTTTATGTCTGCAGTATTAATACTGACACCTGTTCTCATTTCCTGGGACATCTAATTAGTAGGTCTTTATGCCATGAACAGGTTAGTGCTGTTGAATATTGAGAACACTACCAATTTAAAATTACTTTTTCTCATGATTGTTGGTGCTGAGCCATTGCCAGGAAATGAAACAAATGTAAATTGGTTGACCTTATACTAAAAATACAGTCCTAAAGAAAGACTAACCAAATTCTGCTCTCATTTACTGTGGGTGTAGCGGAGAGCAGACATTGGCCTGATGTCTCTAGTAGTACAGTGGAGAAAAGGCTTTGGGTTTTCTCTGATGCTGATTAGTTTGATTAATGATAGCTGAAAATATAAAGGGTAGTTAAAAGGAGATTTTTATCTTAGTTAATTTTCTAGATCTTCCTCCTCATCACACTTTGATAGGAAACAAAGTGGAGTATTCTAAATCATGCTGTTTAATTCAGTAGAAAGATTTTCCTGAGGGTTGGATGCTTCAGATTTAAAAAGGATGGACTTCTAAATTTGATGTTTTAAAGCCCAATATGGTGCACTTTCCATTTCTTAAAATTCACTGGAAAAAGTCCACAGGCTTCTTACTTAAATTTCACGTTATGTTATGATCATCATATTGATATTGTTTACCTTTTAAGCATGTATAATTACAGGTCTGAAGAATTGTATTGATAATCAAGTCCTACTCTACATAAATCATTAATAGTAAACCTCACACTGTAGAAAGGGATAGTTCCTAAACTGTCAGTGACGTCTCTGGAGTTTATTAAAAACTATATGAAGGGAGTCCCACCCTATTACAAAAAAAAGGAGTACTTGTGGCACCTTAGAGACTAACAAATTTATTTGAGCATAAGCTTTCGTGAGCTACAGCTCACTTCATCAGATGGCTGTAGCTCACGAAAGCTTATGCTCAAATAAATTTGTTAGTCTCTAAGGTGCCACAAATACTCCTTTTCTTTTTGCGAATACAGACTAACATGGCTGCTACTCTGAAACCATCCTATTATACTTAGCCCATACCCAGATTTTAGCAAAAGAACAGCTTTTACTTTAATAATGCAGCAAATGTATGCCTCAAGGGTCTCCAATTAATATGTCAGTAGTTGTTCATCAGCAAAAGGCTGATCAATAGGAGTCATGGATATTTATCATCAAAAGAATAACTAGACCATGAACTCTGCTGTCATGTTCTCATCCAATAACTGAGACTCTATGATCTAGAACACTAGGAAAGTTAAATAGAAGTTCAGAGGTCTTGAATGATTCATTTAACTCATTCGGCATTAGTGGAATTAGGGTTTGTGCAAGAAGAAGCTATACTCCAAATGTTGTGTTTTACTTTGTGGATTAAGTCACGATGTGGTTCTTCTGAAGATTCTATATCTTGATGCAATTGCAAGGCAATGGCTAAATAGTGAGAAGGTTAACTCTATAGGCCTGGCTTGACAGAGCTGTGTTAAGGCTAGCTGGGTGGGCTCAGAACAAGTATCAGGCTACTGACAGAAGAAAGATTAAATTCAGTACCATGTGCAAATGTTGGACAATATTGTCAGATAGTTTGACAGAGTGGACGTGGTTAAAATTCAGCTGCACAGGAAAAGAGGGTTCCTGGTAAAAAGTTATCAGGCAACCGACTTAGCAGCCAGGATGCAGCAGTAACTGGACAGCCCTGGCTGTGGGAGAGCTCTTTGAAAGCCACATGGTAGCAGTTCTCACTTGAGGCAATTGCCACAATTGCAAGCTAAAGCAAGGCAGTTCCAAAGCATTCAAAAACAGGATTTGGAATTAGGACTGCTTTGGGAACAAGTCTGCAGCCAGGAAGTGAAAGGAAAAGGTCAGGACCTAGTAATAGAGAAAGGACTCTTATGTGCAAAAACAGAAGATGGTTTGTTATGGTCCAGACAGCTGCAGCGGCACAGGATCTAGCAAACAGAGCTGTAAAAAGGGGAGTTTGAGTGGGAGTTCTGTTGGAGGAGAAGGTATTTGTACTTGGTTTTGTATTTTTAGTATTTGTGTGTGTGTGTGTGCGTAGAGGCTTGTAGGGGCTTTGTGCTGGGAGAGAAGCTGAGCCCTGATTAGGGGGTGGGGCTTCTAACTAGAGGTCCTATAAAGGAAGCCAGCCAGTCAGGTAGCAGCACAGTCAGCTGCAGTGGCACAGGAGCTAGCAAACAGTGGAGTTTGTATTGTGGTGCTTGTTTGGGGTTTGCTTTTGCTGGGGGGGGGGGTGTGGTCTTTTGGTGTGATTTGTGTTTCCCAGATTAACAGGATTTAGGTGGGAAGGCAATGACAGATACAGAGGCAGATGTGGGAGTGACTACTGTAGTAGAAGACACAATGAGGATGACTGGATGTGGAAGCTGTGGTATGTACATGATCCTGGAGGGGGGACCTGGTAAGAGTTTTTTCTGCATGAAATGCCGTCTGATAGAGCTGTTAGAGGAAAAGATCCGAGGTTTGGAGATGCAGGTGGAAAGTCTGGTTGAGTTTAGGAAGGGGTTTGAGCAGATGATGGAGCAAAGATATGAGGTATCTGAAGGGAAAAGCTCAGACTCACAGATGGAAGCAGGGCTGGGGAATTTTGAGGGGAGACTGGGTGAGGAAAGTGGTCAGTGGAAGCATGTGACTAAAAGAACCAGGCAGAGGAAAAGACGGGCTAGTGAAGGAGAAATAGAGCTTAGGAACAGGTTTGCAGAGTTGGCAAATGAAGAAGGGGCTCAGCAGGTACTTGTTGAAGGTGGAAGGGTAAGGAAGAAGAGAAGAGAGGCTAGTCCTATAGGAAAAGCGGAAGAGTCAAGGGAGACTACACCAAATATGAGCCCCAGGAGGGTACAGGATGGGTTGAAGAGGATTATAAGGGAAAATAGGAATGGAAAGAACTTGCAGCCAGAGGGAACAGGGGAGAGACTGAAGAATAGCACAGTCACCAGGAAAAGGCAGGTCTATGTGATCGGGGACTCTTTATTGAGAAGAATAGACAGGCCTGTAACTAGAGCTGATCCAGAGAATAGAAGGGTGTGCTGTCTTCCGGGTGCTAAGATATGGGATGTAGACCTGAGGTTGAAAAGGATCCTAAAGGGAGCGGGAAAGAATCCCCTAATTATCCTTCATGTGGGAACAAATGATACGGTTAGATTCTCGCTGGAAAGTATTAAGGGAGACTATGCTAGGCTGGGGAAGACGCTTAAGGAAATCGAGGTTCAGGTGATCTTTAGTGGGATCCTTCCTGTTCCTAGAGAAAGGCAACAAAGGTGTGACAAGATTATGACTGTCAACAGATGGCTTAGGCAATGGTGCTATAGGGAGGGCTTTGGGATGTATAGCCACTGGGAGGCATTCACAGACAGAGGACAGTTCTCTCGGGATGGACTTCATCTGAGTAGGGAAGGAAATAGACTTCTAGGATCGAGGCTGGCACAACTGATAAAGAGAGCTTTAAACTAGGAATTAGGGGGAGATGGTTGGGAGATGTCCAGGTAATCTCCACACCAGATTTTAGCATTGAGAGGGAAGAAGACGAATTAAGAAAGGATACAGCTGTGGGTAGGAGAATGTATGTAAGGAGCGAGGACGGTGTGGATACTAGTCTAATAGGTTATACTGGCTGTAGAATGACTGTGCCTAATAGGGTACAAAATGTGAGTGAGGCCAAACAGCAAAAATTAAGATGTTTGTACACCAATGCGAGGAGCCTAGGTAACAAAATGGAGTAACTAGAGCTACTGTTGCAGGAAGTGAAACCAGATATTATAGGGATAACAGAAACATGGTGGAATAGTAGTCATGACTGGACTACAGGTATTGAAGGGTATGTGCTGCTTAGGAAAGACAGAAACAAAGGTAAAGGTGGTGGAGTAGCATTGTATATCAATGATGAGGTAGAATGTAAAGAAATAAGAAGCGATGCAATCGATAAGACAGAGTCCGTCTGGGCAAAAATTACATTGGGGAAGATAACTAGTAAAGCCTCTCCTACGATAGTGCTCGGGGTGTGCTGTAGACCTCCGGGATCTAATTTGGATATGGATAGAGCCCTTTTTAATGTTTTTAATCAAGTAAATACTAATGGAAACTGCGTGATCATGGGAGACTTTAACTTCCCAGATATAGACTGGAGGACCAGTGCTAGTAATAATAATAGGGCTCAGATTTTCCTAGATGCGATAGTTGACAGATTCCTTCATCAAGTAGTTGCTGAACCGACTAGAGGGGATGCCATTTTAGATTTAATTTTGGTGAGTAGCGAGGACCTCATAGAAGAAATGTTTGTAGGGGACAATCTTGGCTCAAGTGATCATGAGCTAATTCAGTTCAAACTAAATGGAAGGATTAACAAAAATAAATCTGCAGCTAGAGTTTTTGATTTCAAAAGGGCTGACTTTCAAAAATTAAGGAAATTAGTTAGGGAAGTGGATTGGACTGAAGAATTTATGGATCTAAAGGTAGAGGAGGCCTGGGATTACTTTAAATCAAAGCTGCAGAAGCTATCGGAAGCCTGTATCCCAAGAAAGGGGAAAAAATTCATAGGAAGGAGTTGTAGACCAAGCTGATGAACAAGCATCTTAGAGAGGTGATTAAGAAGAAGCAGAAAGCATACAGGGAGTGGAAGATGGGAGGGATCAGCAAGGAAAGCTACCTAATTGAGGTCAGAACATGTAGGGATAAAGTGAGACAGGCTAAAAGTCGAGTAGAGTTGGACCTTACAAAACCAATAGTAAAAGGTTCTATAGCCATATAAATAAGAAGAAAACTAAGAAAGAAGAAGTGGGGCCGCTTAACACTGAAGATGGAGTGGAGGTTAAAGATAATCTAGGCATGGCCCAATATCTAAACAAATACTTTGCCTCAGTCTTTAATAAGGCTAAAGAGGATCTTCGGGATAATGGTAGCATGACAAATGGGAATGAGGATATGGAGGTAGATATTACCATATCTGAGGTAGAAGCAAAACTGAAACATCTTAATGGGACTAAATCGGGGGGCCCAAATAATCTTAATCCAAGAATATTAAAGGAATTGGCACCTGAAATTGCAAGCCCATTAGCAAGAATTTTTAATGATTCTGTAAACTCAGGAGTAGTACCAAATGATTGGAGAATTGCTAATATAGTTTCTATTTTTAAGAAAGGAAAAAAAAAGTGATCCGGGTAACTACAGGCCAGTTAGTTTGACATCTGTAGTATGCAAGGTCCTGGAAAAAATGTTGAAGGAGAAATTAGTTAAGGACATTGAAGTCAATGGTAAATGGGACAAAATACAACATGCTTTTACAAAAGGTAGATCATGCCAAACCAACCTAATCTCCTTTTTTGAGAAAGTAACAGATTTTTTAGATAAAGGAAATGCAGTGGATCTAATTTACCTAGATTTCAGTAAGGCATTTGATACCGTGCCACATGGGGAATTATTAGTTAAATTGGAGAAGATGGGGATCAATATGAACATCAAAAGGTGGATAAGGAATTGATTAAAGGGGAGACTGCAACGGTTCCTACTGAAAGGCAAACTGTCAGGCTGGAGGGAGGTTACCAGTGGAGTTCCTCAGGGATCAGTTTTGGGACCAATCTTATTTAATCTTTTTATTACTGACCTTGGCACAAAAAGTGGGAGTGTGCTAATAAAGTTTGCAGATGATACAAAGCTGGGAGGTATTGCCAATTCAGAGAAGGATCGGGATATTATACAGGAGGATCTGGATGACCTTGTAAACTGGAGTAATAGTAATAGGATGAAATTTAATAGTGAGAAGTGTAAGGTTATGCATTTAGGGATTAATAACAAGAATTTTAGTTATAAATTGGGGACGCATCAATTATAAGTAACGGAAGAGGAGAAGGACCTTGGAGTATTGGTTGATCATAGGATGACCATGAGCTGCCAATGTGATATGGCTGTGAAAAAAGTGAATGCAGTTTTGGGATGCATCAGCAGCGGTATTTCCAGTAGGGATAAGGAGGTTTTAGTACCGTTATACAAGGCACTAGTGAGACCTCACCTGGAATACCGTGTGCAGTTCTGGTCTTCCATGTTTAAAAAGGATGAATTCAAACTGGAGCAGGTACAGAGAAGGGCTACTAGGATGATCCGAGGAATGGAAAACTTGTCTTATGAAAGGAGCTTGGCTTGTTTAGCCTAATTAAAAGAAGGTTGAGGGGAGATATGATTGCTCTCTATAAATATATCAGAGGGATAAATACAGGAGAGGGAGAGGAATTATTTCAGCTCAGCACCAATGTGGACACAAGAACAAATGGGTATAAACTGGCCACCAGGAAGTTTAGACTTGAAATCAGACGAAGGTTTTTAACCATCAGAGGAGTGAAGTTTTGGAATAGCCTTCCAAGGGAAGCAGTGGGGGCAAAAGATCTATCTGGTTTTAAGATGCTACTTGATAAGTTTATGGAGGAGATGGTATGATGGGATAATGGGATTTTGGTAAGTAATTGATCTTTAAATATTCATGGTAAATAGGACTAATCCCCTGTGATGGGATATTAGATGGATGGGATCTGAGTTACCCAGGAAAGAATTTTCTGTAGTATCTGGCTGGTGAATCTTGCCCATATGCTCAGGGTTTAGCTGATTGCCATATTTGGGGTCGGGAAGGAATTTTCCTCCAGGGCAGATTGGAGAGGCCCTGGAGGTTTTTTGCCTTCCTCTGTAGCATGGGGCATGGTTCACCTGAGGGAGGCTTCTCTGCTCCTTGAAGTCTTTAAACCATGATTTAAGGACTTCAATAGCTCAGACATAGGTGAGGTTTTTCATAGGAGTGGGTGGGTGAGATTCTGTGGCCTGCGCTGTGCGGGAGGTCGGACTAGATGATCAGAATGGTCCCTTCTGACCTTAGTATCTATGAATCTATGGTTTGTACCATGGAATATGAGAAAAGTTCTGCTGCTATGGGTGCCTGGGTCCACTGTGGGTGGTCACCCCAAACAGCCAGAAGCCAAAGACAGGTTGGCAAAAATGGGGTATGGCCCTCATGGGAAAAGGACCTGAAGGAACATCTTAATGCTTGTGTGGTTTGTGTCAGACATAATCCATCTAACAACGTAGGAGAGCTTTTATGAGACAGGCACCCAGGAGTCCATGGGAATGAACTCAAATTGACTGTACTGGGGAGTTGCCGTTAGTACCAAGGGGTAACAAATATGGACTGGTAGTTGTGAATGTTTTTTCACATTGGGTGGAAGCTTTCACTATGAAAAATATGGGTGCCCTAACTACAGCAGAACAATTGGTGTATAATCTGTTCTGCAGATGTGGAGTTCCTAACATAATTGACTCAGACAGTGGTAGTAGATTTGTGGTGTCAGTCATTAAAGAAATGACATCCTGCTAGACACTGGTCAGAAGTTTCACATTCCCTATCATCCAGTGGCAGCAGGAGAAGTTGAGCAAACTAATAAGACTATCAAATCCAAATTAAGAAAAGGGGTGAATGTAACAGCCAGCAATTAAGAGCTAAGGAATACAGATCCAAGGCTTTTCCCCTTGCAAGGCCTTAATAAAAAGATGAATGAAATGAGCTGTAGCTCACGAAAGCTTATGCTCAGATAAATTTGTTGGTCTCTAAGGTGCCACAAGTACTCCTTTTCTTTTTGGAAGAATATAGTTAACCCAGTTGTAGCCCATCTGGCTACTGTAGCCCCATCAGTGGTCTGAGTACAGAAATTGCAAAGGCAAATTTTGCAAGTGCAAAAAAGTGTGATGGGAAAAATAAGGTGGAAGTACAAAAGACCAAGGCATGGTTCAATGCCAAAGAAGACCTGACTGAGTATCAAGTGGAACTGAAATCATGATTCCAAACCAGGCTCCATACCGCATTTTCCTGAAGATGAGGTGGTACCGTCCATACTTGTATAGGACAGACTTGGCCCCTTTGTATACTTGCTAGACCCATGAAATAAAGACAAAGCTGGGTTAATGCAAGTTAGCTCAAGGCACATTAAAATATGTAAAGAAAGAAGCAAAAAATAGTTTCTTCCCCTTTTGTTTTGTAAATTTGCATCCATGCAATGGTGTTAGTTTCCAATGTTGGGGGCATTCTTGTGGCTTAGGTAGTATTAGACATGTACAGAATCTGCAAAGCTATTCATGTCACTCTCCCTATCCATTTAAAAGGGCAGAGATGTCAGTGTGCTGCTAAGGCAGACAATAAGTGTTCACCTGGTCTTGTGGCGAAACCCTGCAGTACCATGCTTAAGGTCATAAAAGCAAAAGAAGTAATCTACCATGCTATGCATGGGTGTCGGAGGACATACTATCCAGAGTTTTAGAGGGAGACCCCAGCTCCTGTGCCACAAAAACCCTAAAAGAAAACAAAACAAAAAAACATTGGCAACCATACTGAGTGGCACAAGAGTTGGGGTGTCCCTATAAAATTCTGCCAGTGTTCAAAACTAAACCTCAAAATTAACTCCTTAACTAATAAATTTAACCAAGCCATGAAGAAAGGAGAGGGGATTAGTATTTTAACCCTGCAGCCAAAAGCCTTAACTATCCGCCATATGCAGTCTATTACACAAACTTCAAAATAAATTAATGGTCAAGATTGTTAAACAGCACATGGATCTGGAAAAGTGGAATTTATAATAACAGTGGATAAAATAAGCCTGGAACCTGAAATGTGGAAAAGAGTAGATTCTGCATGGATAGTATGTAGACGGAGCACGTTATACAGGGATTGGTGCCTACAAAGTAACAAAACCACTCCCAAAGCATGTAAGGTTATCTATAGTAATGCAACACATGTGTAAATGTATATAAAGGAGGAGGTTTTCTGTTTAACTTTGGGTCTGTGATATACCCTGAATCCACCCCCTGTGTTTGAATCTTACTAACTCAGCATACTTTAGCTATATTCCAAATAAAGATACTTGAGTAACATAATCTGAAGTTGAACTAAATTTGTAGGAACTCAAGTAGAGAGAGGTCTTGGAGAAAATACCAACAAACTGAAATATGTACCTCCGGATTTAGTCAAATAGCACCAGCTGGACTGTGGAAAGAAACCTACTAAAAAACAATAGTGGGTGATTCTTACTTGGGTGGGTGATTCTTACTTACTGCATTTTAGGCTCTGACTATTTATTCAGGATTACACACTAAATATTTATTGTCTAATAAAATTAGACATCAAAGTGTACTTACGATAGCAACTCTTGTATTATATGCAGATTCTTAAATATAGAATGCAGTCATCAAGCAACAGACTTGTTAATAAGTGATGTTAGCTTAAGTTGTTTTCATGGTAATTAATGGAAAATCTGTTTTATAATGTTCTGTCTACACTAATAGAACAGCTACCACTATTCTTTCACAGAACTACATTTTCCTTTGTTTCATCTTTGTTTTCTAAAAGCTGCTTTAATATAAGGGGAAAACAAAATCTCAATTTTGAAATGAAAAGTTGTAACATTTCATTTCAAAATGGCCATGATGGGGGCTGGAGGGGATCTATTCACCAAATTCTATCAGAATTCATGTATAGTTTTCATGCTCCAAAAAGTGCATTATTTGGTGAATTTACTGTTTGCTCGGGGGAAAAAAGATCCCTGTTCTACCTGTGTATAATTGTGACATTTTACCCAGGGTATGATCTGGAGTGTTGAACAGCTGTGGCCCCTCAATTCTCCAACCTAGGGTACCTTTTACACTGCTTTGCTGTGAGAGCAACCACTCCTGCATGTAAATTACTCCCAGCTATACTGTCTGAGTGCTATGGCCAGCCACTCTTGAATTACACTGCAGAACAACACCAGCAAATTCTCAGTCCTAGACTTTCCCCCAGAAATGTGTATCTGGTACTGTCCAGCCCTCTCCTGGACAGCACAAGCTCAGATAAATTCTATCATCTTATTAATAGAAAATGATATGCACAAATCCTGTCATCTCAAATGGAGTTTTCCAAACACTTCAAGCATACTGCTGTCTGTTTTAGCCAAAATCCTTTGCAGCACAAAGTTTTATGAACTTATGAAAAATTAGGACTCTAAACTGCTCCTTTCCTGTGTAGGAAGTCAATTGCAAACTCGTTACAATTCAAATTAAAAATCTGTCAAAATCGGTCCAGCATAAGAAGTTAAATTAAAATAACCCCATTCTAAGATATATAACATCTTCTAAAACTATTAAGATCTCTAAAAGATCACACACTAATTTAGTTTTATCTCAGATTTCTTTAATGTTTAATATTCTCCTGCTAAATGAATTATGCTAGATGATTGATTTTGCAATCAAGATACACTCCAGAAGCTGACATTCTGTCATTCATGCTAACCAGAATCCAATCAATATTTCTGAGACATCCTGACCTTTTGATCAGGTAAATAATTGGTATGTAAATTATAAAAGAAGAGTATTAATTTTACTGATTTCATATGCCATGTTTGATTGCAGTATTACATATTAAGTGTCAACACTTGTCTCAAAAGTTTCTGATACTCCAATGGCAAAACTGGGGAGGAAGATATTCTAAATAACATCATTGCCAGACAGTCAGAGATCATAACGAAAAGCAGGGATGGATTTGTATGGGAAAACCCAGATACTTCAAATCTAGTTCTAATATCTTCACTGAAGTGGCATGATAGCATGGGACCTGCTCTAGGAGTAAGGAACTATTAAATTTTCCTGATGTATTAGTACATAGCAGTCTCTCTCTCTGCAACCCTCACTTACATTGTATAGTGTTTTTCTACATATATGAAGGTCTAGTTTTCAAATGCTTTACTCACACTGGTGAGAAGTTAGCCACATGAAGTCAACCCTGGTGAGCAACAGCAGCAAAATCAGGCTGTGAGTCAGTACTGAGTCAGGCTCTGACGCAGCATAGCTGTAGTGGGAATTATACTACTTGTCATAATTCAGATGAGAACAAAGTCAATTTCTCTACTGCCTTGGGATCTTTATGGTTGAAAGTTATGTAAATATAAATACTTGCCATTCATCAGAAGCAAGCATAATTAAAGTTTATTATACTTCACTTTTATGACTGTGAATGACAAAGTTTGTCTGAATGCACCTTTTAAAACAGAGAGATAGTGATCTGCACTACTGAATCAACGTTCAGCATAAAAGCTTTACGTGATCAACATCATTAATTATTCATTTGTATGAGAGATAAAAATACAGGGCAACTAGTGGCTGCTCTGAGAACAAATGACTTGATATTTATTAAAAGAAAAGGAGTACCCGTGGCACCTTAGAGACTAACAAATTTATTAGAGCATAAGCTTTCGTGAGCTACAGCTCACTTCATCGGATGCATTTGGTGGAAAAAGCAGAGGAGAGATTTATATACACACACACAGAGAACATGAAACAATGGGTTTATCATACACACTGTAAGGAGAGTGATCACTTAAGATAAGCCATCACCAGCAGCAGGGGGGGGAAGGAGGAAAACCTTTCATGGTGACAAGCAAGGTAGGCTAATTCCAGCAGTTAACAAGAATATCAGAGGAACAGTGGGGGGTGGGGTGGGAGGGAGAAATACCATGGGGAAATAGTTTTACTTTGTGTAATGACTCATCCATTCCCAGTCTCTATTCAAGCCTAAGTTAATTGTATCCAGTTTGCAAATTAATTCCAATTCAGCAGTCTCTCGTTGGAGTCTGTTTTTGAAGCTTTTTTGTTGAAGTATAGCCACTCTTAGGTCTGTGATCGAGTGACCAGAGAGATTGAAGTGTTCTCCAACTGGTTTTTGAATGTTATAATTCTTGACGTCTGATTTGTGTCCATTCATTCTTTTACGTAGAGACTGTCCAGTTTGGCCAATGTACATGGCAGAGGGGCATTGCTGGCACATGATGGCATATATCACATTGGTAGATGCGCAGGTGAACGAGCCTCTGATAGTGTGGCTGATGTGATTAGGCCCTATGATGGTATCCCCTGAATAGATATGTGGACAGAGTTGGCAACGGGCTTTGTTGCAAGGATAGGTTCCTGGTTAGTGGTTCTGTTGTGTGGTGTGTGGTTGCTGGTGAGTATTTGCTTCAGACTGGGGGGCTGTCTGTAAGCAAGGACTGGTCTGTCTCCCAAGATCTGTGAGAGTGATGGGTCGTCCTTCAGGATAGGTTGTAGATCCTTGATGTATTTGAAGGTATACATTGTCACTTCAAATCAGCGGCACTGCGATGGGTACCCGCATGGCCCCACAGTATGCCAACATTTTTATGGCTGACTTAGAACAACGCTTCCTCAGCTCTCGTTCCCTAATGCCCCTACTCTACTTGCGCTACATTGATGACATCTTCATCATCTGGACCCATGGAAAAGAAGCTCTTGAGGAATTCCACCATGATTTCAACAATTTCCATCAACCTCAGCCTGGACCAGTCCACACAAGAGATCCACTTCCTGGACACTACGGTGCTAATAAGCGATGGTCACATAAACACCACCCTATATCGGAAACCTACTGACCGCTATTCCTACCTACATGCCTCTAGCTTTCATCCAGATCATACCACTCGATCCATTGTCTACAGCCAAGCGCTACGATATAACCGCATTTGCTCCAACCCCTCAGACAGAGACAAACACCTACAAGATCTCTATCATGCATTCCTACAAATACAATACCCACCTGCTGAAGTGAAGAAACAGATTGACAGAGCCAGAAGAGTACCCAGAAGTCACCTACTACAGGACAGGCCCAACAAAGAAAGCAACAGAACGCCACTAGCCATCACCTTCAGCCCCCAACTAAAACCTCTCCAACGCATCATCACGGATCTACAACCTATCCTGAAGGACGACCCATCACTCTCACAGATCTTGGGAGACAGACCAGTCCTTGCTTACAGACAGCCCCGCAATCTGAAGCAAATACTCACCAGCAACCACACACCACACAACAGAACCACTAACCCAGAAACCTATCCTTGCAACAAAGCCTGTTGCCAACTCTGTCCACATATCTATTCAGGGGATACCATCATAGGGCCTAATCACATCAGCCACACTATCAGAGGCTCGTTCACCTGCGCATCTACCAATGTGATATATGCCATCATGTGCCAGCAATGCCCCTCTGCCATGTACATTGGCCAAACTGGACAGTCTCTACGTAAAAGAATGAATGGACACAAATCAGAGGTCAAGAATTATAACATTCAAAAACCAGTTGGAGAACACTTCAATCTCTCTGGTCACTCGATCACAGACCTAAGAGTGGCTATACTTCAACAAAAAAGCTTCAAAAACAGACTCCAACGAGAGACTGCTGAATTGGAATTAATTTGCAAACTGGATACAATTAACTTAGGCTTGAATAGAGACTGGGAATGGATGAGTCATTACACAAAGTAAAACTATTTCCCCATGGTATTTCTCCCTCCCCCCCCCCCACTGTTCCTCTGATATTCTTGTTAACTGCTGGAATTAGCCTACCTTGCTTGTCACCATGAAAGGTTTTCCTTCTTCCCCCCCCCTGCTGCTGGTGATGGCTTATCTTAAGTAAAAAGAAAAGGAGTACTTGTGGCACCTTAGAGACTAACAAATTTATTAGAGCATAAGCTTTCGTGAGCTACAGCTCACTTCATCGGATGCATTAATGCATCCGATGAAGTGAGCTGTAGCTCACGAAAGCTTATGCTCTAATAAATTTGTTAGTCTCTAAGGTGCCACAAGTACTCCTTTTCTTTTTGCGAATACAGACTAACACGGCTGCTACTCTGAAACCTGTGCTTATCTTAAGTGATCACTCTCCTTACAGTGTGTATGATAAACCCATTGTTTCATGTTCTCTCTGTGTGTGTATATAAATCTCTCCTCTGCTTTTTCCACCAAATGCATCCGATGAAGTGAGCTGTAGCTCACGAAAGCTTATGCTCAAATAAATTTGTTAGTCTCTAAGGTGCCACGGGTACTCCTTTTCTTTTTGCGAATACAGACTAACACGGCTGCTACTCTGAAACTTGATATTTATTGTGTCTAATTCTTGAGCTTTGCTTTAATTTTTGCAGTAGGAGACTGTTACCCTGTAATCATATACTATAATGCTGTCTATACCTCTTAATCTTATTCAAAAGAGAAACTGAGTTATCCAGAGGCACAGCTGTAGAAAATCCATCTATTTCACAGTTTTGGGGTCTTTCCCTGGTTTTCGATTTGCTCTGAAGAATCCAAGACTTTATTTTAAAACTGTATTTTTCTCTCTTCTGCCTGGGAAGATTACCCTTCTGTATGTAAATGAATACAGTGAATGAGATACTGCCTGCCACTAGACAGACTGAAACAAGAGACAGGCCCACACTGAAAAAGTCATGTGAAAATTATGAATCCCCCTGAAACCTGGGGATGTTCAGATCTGGGGGTTTGGCTGGGATATGGTTTATATTCTTAGGGTCTTAAGGGGAGATATTTACAACAATACAAAAATGCCCTGCACTGCTAGAAAACCAGACTGGGTTCACCTCTTCCTGGCTTGGTTCCTCCCCTGCCTTGCCCCGGTCCGCCCCCCTCCCCGGGGCACGCCCTGCTCTTGCTGTTCTCCCATGTCTCCCCAGTGCCCCCTGCACACCGTGGAACAGTTGATCCATGGTGGGTGGGAGGTGCTGGTAGGGAGGTGATTGGAGGGAGGGGAGGGGCTGACAAGGAGGCTGCCATTGGGTGCTAAGCACCCGCCATTTTTTTTTGTGGGTGCTGCAGCCCTGGAGCACCCATGGAGTCGGCACGTAAGACCGCCTCAGTCCTTTTGTGACTGAGGTAGGGGTCTTCCGGCTCCAAGAGTTCCCCAACTCTCTTCTTTTTGTCTCCCAAATAACTTTTTATGGAGTTTCCTGCTTTCCTCTTATGCAGACTGGCCAGTCTGTAGTATCTAGTCCTGTCTTATTCTCTTCCTCCTTCCTGTGCACAGGTGTTCAGAAAAAGTACACTACATAGGTATTACATTGAGCACAATAAGCAACTCTAAAATAGATAGATTAGATGGCTGAGCTGTAGTTAATACCCTGTGTTCTGGTGACCAGGAAAGCCCCATACAGCCTGTCTCATGCTCATAGGATGCTCTAATCCCAGGGGGTAAAACTGAACCTCTTATTCCCACTAGTGAACAGTCAGTGGGGCTACTAATGTCAATAGCTATTTATCAAGAAAAGTAAGGAGTTCCAGAATTCTGATTTAGATTCAAGTAAAGGTGATGTTTGGGTGATGTTCACTAGAGCTCTGAGGAAATCTTCCAATGCAACAGTTTCTGCTGGAAAACTCACATTGGACAAAATCAAAATGTTTCTGGAGAACGTGAATTAGCTGAAATTTTGGCTTTCACCGTTTGAAGAAATATGGAAAAAATAATATGCTCAGACCACCCCCTTATATCAGCACTATATAACTGTTTAGCACAGATAAGATAAAAGGAACTGTTGTCAGCTGGTTCCTTTAAAGGAAATATCATCTGATTTTAGCTGCAAACTTTAGATTTTGGTAAAGGATTTTTAAAATACCTAATACGAATAGATATGATTTTGTAATTTTAAAAAAATCAATGGAAATGTTTTAGTTTGAACTTTCCCTGGCAGTGTTTATGAACCTAAGTAATAGTAGTATACCGTGCAAGGGATACCGGAACAGTCCTAAGCGGGAGGCAGCGAAATCTGGTCAGACCAGCAGGGGAACAGCCACCTCCTGTGAAGGGGAGGGGAGGTAGCAGAACTCATGCCCAGACAAACTGAAGCCTAGCTTCTCCATGAGCTTCAAGGTACACATGGTAGTATACCTTGGGGATGTGGAGGAACTTCTGCCTCCCATTGGCTAATTGGGAGAAATGAGGGTGTCTGATTGGCTCTTGCCCCTATGAGGCAGAAAAAAAAGAGATTCTGAAGTGAACTGAGTTCTAGGAATGGGTTGAAGAGAGACTACCCAGAGTTGGTTATATGATGGGAGCCCTGTACCCCACACTCAACACAATTAAGTACCTAGTGTGTGAGGGGAGTGGACAGATAATATCCCTCTGTGACCTTCTGGGGATCACCCAGACCAATAAGGACAGACCCTCTGACGGTGGGGGGCAAACAGGGGCCTGGGCGATTTAAAAGGGCCTTGGGGCCCCTGGCCGCCGCCACTGCTGCGGTAGCAGTGGCGGCGGCTGGGAGCCCTGGGCCCTTTAAATTGCCCAGTTGGGCCACAGGACTCTTAGGCGTGCACTACCACACTGGCCAGTCGTGCCATGTCCCCCCAAAGCACGGGGCCCGCAGTGGTCGCACGCGCCTAGAAGTAACAGGAGGTCCCTGAAGTGATGGATTTGTCACTTCCACCCTACCTGCACTGCGCTTCAGGGACAACCCTTGACCCAGGGACAACCCTTTCAAAAATGAAATAGTAAGAAAAAGCAAACACATAACAAGTTACACAGAAAATAACTATATAAAGAGGCAACCTCAGGCTTTACACTTCCATATTAGCTGAATTCCTTTCCCTGATATGAGCTACCTATTTTCTCTTAACAGTTTTTCTTAACAGTATCATAGAGGTGATCCAGTGATTTATGGACAGCAGCTTGCTTAGATGCTGGCCCTTCATTTCTGGAGAGCCTTCACTTCAAACCTCTTCCCTTTTAACAGCATATGCAGTTTTCAATCCCTCTCTCAGACTGTGGTAATTCATGGTTACACAGAGTATGGGAAACATCATCCTCCCTTACTTTTCCAAGACTAGAGTTTTCTTTTCAGTTTGAAATATCTTTCCATTAATTTTTATGACTGTCAGGTTTACTTATACACATTGTATTCATAGACCATTTGATTCAATTCCTTATTCTTTGGGTTCAGACCCCCTCTCCTCCGATTCTGGACCTTGATTGTCACACCCTCCCCACTGGTAAGTTACTAAGGCTATGGCTACAGTACAGAGTTTACAGCTGCACTGATGCAGCTGCGCCGCCGTAAGATCTCTAATGTAGCTACTCTAAGTTGACAGGAGAGAGCTCTCCTGTCAGCTTAAATACGCTATCCCCTGTAAGCAACACAGTGCGTCCACACTGGCATGACATAGTGCTATCTACACTGGCATTTCGATTGGTGTAACTTATGTTGCTCAGGGGTGGCTTTTTCACACCTCTGAGTGACAAGTTATATCGACATAAGTGATAGTGTTAACATAGCCTGAAATTGCATCCTGCTGCTTAAATCCATCCTTGTTTCTGTCCCCTTCACCTGCATGTCCTGATCAAAGAAAAGCTTGTATACAGAAAGTGACACTGACTCTTAATAGTCTAGTTTCCCTGCCCAAACTGATTGCAATACAAAAGGTAAACGGCATATATGGTGAAAAGTAACTCACATTTTTAATAAGCTCAAATTTCACATAGAGAAGAAAAGGAGAACTTGTGGCATCTTAGAGACTAACAAATTTATTTGAGCATAAGCTTTCGTGAGCTACAGCTCACTTCATCGGATGCATTTGGAAAATAGATTTATATACACACACAGAGAACATGAAACAATGGGTTTTATCATAAACACTGTAAGGAGAGTGATCACGCAAGAAAGCTATTACCAGCAGGAAGGAGGGGGGAAAGGAGGAAAACCTTTTGTGGTGATAATCAAGGTGGGCCATTTCCAGCAGTTAACAAGTACATCTGAGGAACAGTGGGGTTTGGGGTGGTGGGAGAAATAACATGGGGAAATAGTTTTACTTTATGTAATGACCCATCCACTCCCAGTCTCTATTCAAGCCTAAGTTAATTGTATCCAGTTTGCAAATTAATTCCAATTCAGCAGTCTCTTGTTGGAGTCTGTTTTTGAAGTTTTTTTTTCTTGAAGGATAGCCACTCTCAGGTCTGTAATCGTGTCACTGGAGAGATTGAAATGTTCTCCAACTGGTTTTTGAATGTTATAATTCTTGATGTCTGATTTGTGTCCATTTATTCTTTTACGTAGAGACTGTCCAGTTTGGCCAATGTACATGGCAGAGGGGCATTGCTGGCACATGATGGCATATATCACATAGGTAGATGCGCAGGTGAACGAGCCTAAGACAGTGTGGCTGATGTCATTAGGCCCTATGATGGTGACCCCTGAATAGATATGTGAACAGAGTTGGCAACGGGTTTTGTTGCAAGGATAGGTTCCTGAGTTAGTGGTTCTGTTGTGTGGTGTTTGGTTGCTGGTGAGTATTTGCTTCAGGTTGGGGGGCTGTCTGTAAGCAAGGACTGGCCTGTCTCCCAAGATCTGTGACAGTGATGCGTCGTCCTTCAGGATAGATTGTAGATCCTTGATGATGCGTTGGAGAGATTTTAGTTGGGGGCTGAAGGTGATGGCTAGTGGTATTCTGTTATTTTCTTTGTTGGGCCTGTCCTGCAGAAGGTGACTTCTGGGTACTCTTCTGGTTCTGTCAATCCGTTTCTTCACTTCAGCAGGTTGGTATTTACTTGTAAGAATGCATGATAGAGATCTTGTAGGTGTTTGTCTTTGTCTGAAGGGTTGGAGCAAATGCGGTTATATCGTAGCGCTTGGCTGTAGACAATGGAGCGTGTGGTGTGATCTGGATGAAAGCTAGAGGCATGTAGGTAGGAATAGCAGTCAGTAGGTTTCCGATATAGGGTGGTGTTTATGTCACCATCGCTTATTAGTTCCGTAGTGTCCAGGAAGTGGATCTCTTGTGTGGACTGGTCCAGACTGAGGTTGATGGTGGGATGTAAATTGTTGAAATCATGGTGGAATTCTTCTAGGGCTTCTTTTCCATGGGTCCAGATGATGAAGATGTAATCAATGTAATGTAAGTAGAGTAGGGGCATTAGGGGACAAGAGCTGAGGAAGCGTTGTTCTAAGTCAGCCATAAAAATGTTGGCATGCTGTGGGGCCATGTGGGTACCCATCACAGTGCTGATTTGAAGGTATACATTGTCCCCAAATGTGAAATAGTTATGGGTGAGGACAAAGTCACAAAGTTCAGCCACCAGGTTAGCCATGACATTATCGGGGATACTGTTCCTGATAGCTTGTAGTCCATCTTTGTGTGGAATGTTGGTGTAGAGGGCTTCTACATCCATAGTGGCTAGGATGGTGTTTTTAGGAAGATCACCAATGGATTGTAGTTTCCTCAGGAAGTCAGTGGTGTCTCTAAGATAGCTGGGAGTGCTGGTAGCTTAGGGCCTGAGGAGGGAGTCTACATAGCCAGACAATCCTGCTGTCAGGGTGCCAATGCCTGAGATGATGGGGCATTCAGGATTTCCAGGTTTATGGATCTTGGGTAGCAGATAGAATACCCCAGGTCGGGGTTCCAGGGATGTGTCTGTGCGGATTTGTTCTTGTGCTTTTTCAGGGAGTTTCTTGAGCAAATGCTGTAGTTTCTTTTGGTAACCCTCAGTGGGATCAGAGGGTAATGGCTTGTAGAAAGTGGAGTTGGAGAGCTGCCTATTAGCCTCTTGTTCATATTCCGACCTAGTCATGATGACGACAGCACCTCCTTTGTCAGCCTTTTTGATTAAGATGTCAGAGTTGTTTCTGAGGCTGTGAATGGCATTGTGTTCTGCACGGCTGAGGTTATGGGGCAAGTGATGCTGCTTTTCCACAATTTCAGCCCGTGCACATCGGTGGAAGCACTCTATGTAGAAGTCCAGTCTGTTATTTTGACCTTCAGGAGGAGTCCACCCAGAATCCTTTTTGTAGTGTTGGTAGTAAGGTCCCTGTGGGTTAATATGTTGGTTAGAGGTGTGTTGGAAATATTCCTTGAGTCGGAGACGTAGAAAAAAGGATTCTAGGTAACCACAGAACTGTATCATGTTCGTGGGGGTGGAAGGGCAAAAGGAGAGGCCCCGAGATAGGACAGATTTTTCTGCTGGGCTAAGAGTATAGTTGGACAGATTAACAATATTGCTGGGTGGGTTAAGGGAACCACTGTTGTGGCCCCTTGTGGCATGTAGTAGTTTAGATAGTTTAGTGTCCTTTTTCTTTTGTAAAGAAGCAAAGTATGTGTAGTAGATGGCTTGTCTAGTTTTTGTAAAGTCCAGCCACGAGGAAGTTTGTGTGGAAGGTTGGCTCTTTAGAGGCTCGTTCACATGCGCATCTACCAGTGTGATATATGCCATCATGTGACAGCAATGCCCCTCTGCCATGTACATTGGTCAAACTGGACAGTCTCTACGTAAAAGAATAAATGGACACAAATCAGACATCAAGAATTATAACATTCAAAAACCAGTTGGAGAACACTTCAATCTCTCCAGTGACACGATTACAGACCTGAGAGTGGCTATCCTTCAAGAAAAAAAAACTTCAAAAACAGACTCCAACAAGAGACTGCTGAATTGGAATTAATTTGCAAACTGGATACAATTAACTTAGACTTGAATAGAGACTGAGAGTGGATGGGTCATTACATAAAGTAAAACTATTTCCCCGTGTTATTTCTCCCCCCACCCCAACCCCCACTGTTCCTCAGACGTACTTATTAACTGCTGGAAATGGCCCACCTTGATTATCACCACAAAAGGTTTTCCTCCTTCCCCCACTCCTTCCTGCTGATAATAGCTCATCTTACGTGATCACTCTCCTTACAGTGTTTATGATAAAACCTATTGTTTCATGTTCTCTGTGTGTGTGTATATAAATCTTCCCAGGGTATTTTCCATCGAATGCATCCAATGAAGTGAGCTGTAGCTCACGAAAGCTTGTGCTCAAATAAATTTTAGTCTCTAAGGTACCACAAAAAAGAAAAGGAGTACTTGTGGCACCTTAGAGACTGACAAATTTATTTGAGTATAAGCTTTCGTGAGCTACAGCTCACTTCATCGGATGCATTTGGTGGAAAAAACTGAATGCATCCAATGAAGTGAGCTGTAGCTCACGAAAGCTTATGCTCAAATAAATTTGTTAGTCTCTAAGGTGCCACAAGTACTCCTTTTCTTTTTGCGAATACAGACTAACACAGCTGCTACTCTGACACCTGTTCACATAGAGAGGGACTCTTGTTTTAAGAAAACTTACTTTGCCTTTAACCTTGTATATAAATTGAACAGGAATATTAATAACACTCCAGTACACACACTGTGGAATAAAAGTTTTAATATGAAATAATAATGTCAATGTAAAATTCAGTAAAACCTCAAAACTCTTCCCTCAGGTGATTGCTTATATAACTCCTTGCTTAGATAAGGAGTGAAGAAGAGCAAATAGCACTGTCATTCAATTAGGAATTTTTAGAACTTTGCTGAACCAAAACAATTGATTGTAGACTTGGTTGGAAATGTTTGACATTGATGAGATGGGCCTTATGAGAGCTGACTGGAAGGAAGACATTCATTACAGTATTTTCCTAGAACAGAAGCTTTGTAGAGGGAAAGAAATGCAGTACACAAGCTCTAGTAGTCAGATCATCAGGAGTAGTTTAAGATGACTGAAAGGACATCCATCAAACTTGACGAGAGGGAACACAGCAGACGTTGACTCCATTCACAGAATTTTAGGAAGTCGAGCCAGTAATGCCTCATGTGAAAGTGTTGAGAGACCAATGAGTGCTTCAATGGGTTATAAGCGGAAGGGACAATCCAATCATTCAGAGAAAGAAACCTCACCATAGACAGATATTGCATAGTCTACCTCTACACGAAGAGTTTTATCCTATTCCCTAATAGTTAAAGATTGGTTTAAGACCTGAAACATTAAATTATTTTGATAGCATTATAACTATTATAATACTGAATATCCATGATTTTCATATAAATGCTCATTCCCTTTTTGAATCTTGCTAAGTTCTTGGACGTGACTTCTGTAGCAATGAGTTTCATAGTCAAATAATATTTTGTACGAAAAGGTATTTCCTTTTGAGTTTTGTACTAGCTACCTTTCAATTTCTTTGAATGTCCCATGTTCTTGTGTTATGAGACTTGAAGAAGAGAAGCATCTGAGCTACCAACTCTATATCATTTATAATTTTGTATACTTCTATAATGTCCCTTCTTATTCATCTCCTTTCTTAGGTAAACCCAATATTTTCAGTCTCTTCATATGGCATTTTTTCCATGCCCCTAATCATTCTCATTACCTTTCTCTAAGGCCCCTCCAAACTGCAATATCAGTTCTGTGATGTGATGACCAGTATTGCACACAATATTCCTGAGGAGGCAACACAATTGATCTATGTAATGGTTGGACAATATTTTTCCATTCCTTATACCTCTTACTATCTTGTTTGCTCTTTTGGCCACAGCTGCACATTTTGTTGAGGTCTTCACTACGTTGTCTATTGTGGAGCCCAAGTCCCTTTCCTGAAATGATACACTTTAATGGGGTCTAAATTAACTGTATGTGTACTTCATCTTTTCCCTCTCCAATGTGCATGACTTTGCATCCATAGTGACCTCACAATAGGGCATAAGTGGGACTTAAATGATGTATTGGCCTTGTATGCGTCCTCTACAGAGGAATGAATTTCACCGTAGGTGCAAGCTGGCTAAACCACAGGTTGACTGAAATATTGTAACAAACCCTCTTGTTTCTATAGTGTAAGTGAAAACACCTTTCTACAATTGGAAGAAATTATTTTCCTGCAGAGCAAGATACCTTATCATTTTAAATGATACATATGCAGACTGTTAGAATTAGCAGCAGCAGAATTAGAGAACTCTCTAATCTCTACATACAACATGAATTGTATAGAACAGATATGGAACAATGTATCCTTCATACTTTACTTCATAATTAAATGCTAAAGAATGTCAATCTGAGCCAAATGCTATATTGAAGTGTAATGCAAGTCTGGTTAGAAAAAGAATGCAGACTGGTCCCCTGATAACCTTGGAGAATGGACTTCCAGTGCCCATATAATAAAGTGATATACTGAATAAAAAAATTGCCTCCTCTTTAAATTCTCTAACAGGTAAAATTTCATCATAACCTTAACATTTGTCTTATAAGGTAGTGTAAGTATTAAAATATAGTGCTTCTGTAATGGATCCTCTCATAAGAGGAGTAGTTAATTAGTTATTTTCCTAAATACATTATGGAAAAATACCAAGTGTGTTTCTTACCAATATTAGAAACATGTTTACAAAACTATCAAAATATTAATCCCTTTCAGAATATATTCAATATTGCGTATATTCTTTAGAAAGGAGTGGAGTCCTATCACTTTATGTGAACAGCATATAGATCCTAATATTATAGCTATTTAATAACTAACAAACATTACAAATAGAGTTTAGAATAGCAGCCGTGTTAGTCTGTATTCACAAAAAAAAGGAGTACTTGTGGCACCTTAGAGACTAACAAATTTATTACAGCATAATGCATCCAATGAAGTGAGCTGTAGCTCACGAAAGCTTATGCTCTAATAAATTTGTTAGTCTCTAAGGTGCCACAAGTACTCCTTTTCTTTTTGCGAATAGAGTTTAGTAATTTGAGAGATCCCGTTTCTTTAGGATTTCAGTTTTCCAGTATTTTGATTTTGGATTTTTTTAATATCTTGTGCTTATTCAGATGAATTATTTTATTATATTATAATGGACATGAGGCTGCATTCCTCACTCCCGCAAATAGGGGATTGCCTGGATAAGGACTACAAAAGAGAGCCCAATTTTCTGTATTTGTTAAAGCTCCTTCTTTATTACTTAACACTGTGTTCTTATCATACAGTGTGTACTGTGTACATATTTTCAATTTTCTTCAATATTATATATTCAGACAAGCCAAAGCTATTAGCTATGGCATCAGTGTGGTTTTATTTTTTGTGGGGTTTTTTCTTTCAATTTCTGCTTTAAACTCTCAGTAAACATATGTTTATTTCAATTGTCCTTCAAAAAGTGGTGGTTTGGTTCTGAAAGAGTGAAAGTCATTTTCTTATAGATCAATGCAGTCATTTCCGTCCCTCTCTGGGACTTTGAGAATGGAAGGAAATACCTATTGCTGAGTACTCTGTTTGCTATATTTTAACAGAAGGCTTTCTGGAAATGTATACATTGGACATTTTATTTTTGTAATGGGCTTAGCCTTCTCTATTTGAAGGCTGTCTGCTACTTGAAGGCTCCTAGTGCTTTCTCAACAATAATTTGGCATTAAGAGACTAGAAAGAAAAACAGCCTCTGAACTGAATAAAAACATGAGTTGTTTCTTAGCATAGGTCTGTTAATAATGTTTCTGTTACCAGTGATAATAGGGATATTAATTCTTAGAAACGATTCAGGTTTGGCAGTGTGTCACATGATATATTCTGTATTTCCCTGGCACTGCCTATTCCAGTTATAGGCTTGCATAGTGCTTATTACCAGGAGCAGTCCTGTTGGCTCCTGATTGTTGTAAAGTACTGTTCCACATGCCTTAATAAACTTTCTTTTCAGTGCAGCCTGAAGCATTAAGCCACATGAAAATTTGCAGTATTCCCATATTGTATTTGCATGACACAGGTTTTCACTATTTTGTGGGATCCATAGAATCATTGAAATATAGGACTAGAAAGGACCTCAGGAGGTCCATCCCTTGCTGAGGGAGGATTAAGTATACATAGACCATCCCTAACAGGTCTTTGTCTAACCTGTTTTTAACCCTCCAATGATTGGGATTCCACAACCTCCCTAGATAACCTCTTCCAGTGCTTAATTTTCCTTATAGTCAGAAATGTTTTCCTAATATCTCCCTTGCATCAAACTATCCCAATTACTTTTAGTCCAGCCATTGGAGGACATGGAGAATAATTGATCGCTGTCCTCTTTATAACAATCTTTTTGCATATTAGAAGATTGCTATTGTATCCCTCCCTCCCCTCCTCCAGCCTTCTCTTATCTAGACTAAACATACCCAGGTCTTTCAACCTTTCCTCATAGGTCAGGTTTTCTAAACCTCTAATCATTTTTGTTACTCTCCTTTGGACTTTCTTCAGTTTGTTCACATATTTCTTAGTGTGGTGCCCAAAATTCAACGTTCCAGCTATGGCCTCACCAGTGCAGAGTAGAGTGGAACAGTCCTTCTCTGTCTTACATACAACATTTTTCATACCCTCCTGTGTATATATAGCTAATGTGATTAGATAGATTCATTCATAAATATACAAGTCCTCAGTCTTGAGTAAAGTGCTTCAAGGAGATACTCTGAAAGGTTCAGACACACATGATGCAAAGAGAATGATAACTGTAACATTTATGAACATTTGTACAAAGCAAAGATCATACAGCAAAGGAAATGTGAAATGAGATAAAAAGAATATACAGAAATCATATCAGTAAATTTATCTAACAAGTTAACCTTGCTCTTCAAAAGTTTGGTTGCAGAGAAAGATAAAAGAAAGTTGGTTAGACACAATTCTATACAGGGTGGGGAGAAGTAGGACCAGAAGATCTGATGCTATACATAGCCTCATCAGTTCTTCTTATGCTTTCACCATTCCTCTTGCTCATTGTGAGGCTGAGTTGTGGAATCATATGGCTATTTCAATACTGGGGTGATTTGGACACTCCACAGCCTCAGAGGAAAGATTCATTTCCTGCACTCTCGGAACTGCTCTGAAGATTTGAGGACTCATGTTGCCAATTAGGCAGGGAACTGAAACCCTGAATTTGGCTCTTAGAGTAGTTCTACCCATCTAAGGTTCTTTTCTGCACTGCCCCCCCCATCTCTGTAGAATGTGAGCACCTCATTATCTTTAATGTATTTAACCTCCCAACAACCCTGTGAAGTAGGGGGGTGATGTTATCCCCATTTATAGATGGGAAACTGAGATACAGAAAGGGTATGTAAGTGACTTGCCCAAGGTCACACAGGAAGTCTGTGGTGGAACAGGGAACTGAATTTAGATCTCTTAGATCCTAGGCTAGTGCCTTAACCAATGAGTAATCCTGCCTCTCTAGTCATTCAATAATTTTATCAAATGGCAATGAATGGCATAGTGAGACAGATCCATATATGTAGAAATATAGGTATTATGACAAAGTGGATGTTTGTTATTTAGGAAAACCCCTTTTCTTTCAAATTTTATTGTTTGGTTTTAAGTTATTGACACCATAATTTCTACAGCAATGGGACTAAGTGTGCATGCAGGAGAGGATATGGAATGAAACTACTATGCTTATGTTCCTGGTCGTGCAGATTTAAGAGTGTGCAGTTACCTACTATGAGATGGAGATTGTTGCACTGGCAGATTGAACACTCTTAAAATTATGTGAGTAATTTGTCTTTTAACGTTTGGAGTTAGAACAATACCCTTTAAGCCCCCAAACAATTTAGGCAGAGATGAAGAGATACTCTTTATGCTTGAGACCCAGAAAACAAAAGAGGTGCAAAAAACTGAGGTACTTTTTTTAAAACAAGATCCAAACACCTTTTCATTACCCTGGGTCCTTTTCTGCAATGCAAGCTGATACTTACTCAAGCAAAAAGAAAAGGAGTACCCGTGGCACCTTAGAGACTAACTAATTTATTAGAGCATAAGCTTTCGTGAGCTACAGCTCACTTCATCGGATGCATTTGGTGGAAAAAACAGAGGAGAGATTTATATACACACACACACACACACACAGAGAACATGAAACAATGGGTTTATCATACACACTGTAAGGAGAGTGATCACTTAAGATAAGCCATCACCAGCAGCAGGGGGGGGGGGGAAAGGAGGAAAACCTTTCATGGTGAAAAGCAAGGTAGGCTAATTCCAGCAGTTAACAAGAATATCAGAGGAACAGTGGGGGGGGGAGGGAGAAATACCATGGGGAAATAGTTTTACTTTGTGTAATGACTCATCCATTCCCAGTCTCTATTCAAGCCTAAGTTAATTGTATCCAGTTTGCAAATTAATTCCAATTCAGCAGTCTCTCGTTGGAGTCTGTTTTTGAAGCTTTTTTGTTGAAGTATAGCCACTCTTAGGTCTGTGATCGAGTGACCAGAGAGATTGAAGTGTTCTCCAACTGGTTTTTGAATGTTATAATTCTTGACGTCTGATTTGTGTCCATTCATTCTTTTACGTAGAGACTGTCCAGTTTGGCCAAAACCAGTTGGAGAACACTTCAATCTCTCTGGTCACTCGATCACAGACCTAAGAGTGGCTATACTTCAACAAAAAAGCTTCAAAAACAGACTCCAACGAGAGACTGCTGAATTGGAATTAATTTGCAAACTGGATACAATTAACTTAGGCTTGAATAGAGACTGGGAATGGATGAGTCATTACACAAAGTAAAACTATTTCCCCATGGTATTTCTCCCTCCCACCCCACCCCCCACTGTTCCTCTGATATTCTTGTTAACTGCTGGAATTAGCCTACCTTGCTTGTCACCATGAAAGGTTTTCCTCCTTTTCCCCCCCGCTGCTGCTGGTGATGGCTCATCTTAAGTGATCACTCTCCTTACAGTGTGTATGATAAACCCATTGTTTCATGTTCTCTGTGTGTGTGTGTGTGTGTGTGTGTGTGTGTGTGTGTATATAAATCTCTCCTCTGTTTTTTCCACCAAATGCATCCGATGAAGTGAGCTGTAGCTCACTAAAGCTTATGCTCTAATAAATTTGTTAGTCTCTAAGGTGCCACGGGTACTCCTTTTCTTTTTGCGAATACAGACTAACACGGCTGCTACTCTGAAACCTGTCATTACTCAAGCAAGTAATCCTATTGAGCTCAACGGGTTTGATAGCATGAATAAGTATTACTTTGTGTGAGCAAAGGATGGAAAATCAGGCCCACCATCTGTGTGTGTGTGTGTGTGTGTGTGTGTGTGAGATTGTAGTGGGCATGCATCCTTGTGTGTGTGTAGTAGATGTTAATTATTCTAATAAAAAATAAAAACAAGCTTGGGTAAAATTTGAGGAAAACATAGCATTTGGATATAAAGTGCAATATGGAGAATTGAGATAATAGCCTAATGGTGTGTATCAATCTGCATTACAGATGTGATCCCTTTGTATTTGTGAACTACCTCAGGAATGACTCATGGTGCTATCCTGTTCAGTGCATTACATTTGCATGTCAATACCCAAAATGTTCTACTAGCTCACAATTACTCTGCAGCAGTCTCTTGTCAGAGGTTTAGGAATACATTGAAATAAAATACAGACATATCTGTACTGAATTTGGGTTGTTTTTTCTGATGTGCGGGGGGGGGGCAGGGAGCAGATTTAGAATCATAGAATCATAGAATATCAGGGTTGGAAGGGACCTCAGGAGATCATCTAGTCCAACCCCCTGCTCAAAGCAGGACCAATCCCCAATTTTTGCCCCAAATGGCCCCCTCAGGGATTGAACTCACAACCCTGGGTTTAGCGAGCTAATGCTCAAACCACTGAGCTATCCCTCCCCCCATTGTAGAATCATTTCCCCTCTTCTTGTTTTCAGTTTTTTGAGTGTGGCTGATATTATTACCTTAGTTTTGGCTACTTTCTGGTAATGCAGGAAGGTTGAGTCCTTGCATTCTTCCATAGCACCCAATCCTGCAAACACTCATAACTGATTTTAGCACTTACTACTGGGAGTAAACCCAGTATCTACAGAAATAAAAATTTACAGGAATAGGCCTTTAGAGCTAAATTTTGGAAAGAGCTCATCGCCTAGAAGCTCCCAGTGTGCTAAGCTCTTCTGAAAATTGGCTATTAGTAGTTAGTCCTTAATTCTTGGAAAAATTCCATTGGAGTCTAGGCGTGTTCTTGACTGGATAAGGAATGAGTAAAATTTAAGACCTTGAGGCTATGCCCCTCTGTAAAGGATTGACAGTGAGACCCAGACATACAGGCAAGAATCTATTACACCAATGAGGATTTCATAGAATCATAGAATCATAGAATATCAGGGTTGGAAGGGACCCCAGAAGGTCATCTAGTCCAACCCCCTGCTCAAAGCAGGACCAAGTCCCAGTTAAATCATCCCAGCCAGGGCTTTGTCAAGCCTGACCTTAAAAACCTCTAAGGAAGGAGATTCTACCACCTCCCTAGGTAACGCATTCCAGTGTTTCACCACCCTCTTAGTGAAAAAGTTTTTCCTAATATCCAATCTAAACCTCCCCCATTGCAACTTGAGACCATTACTCCTCGTTCTGTCATCTGCTACCATTGAGAACAGTCTAGAGCCATCCTCTTTGAAACCCCCTTTCAGGTAGTTGAAAGCAGCTATCAAATCCCCCCTCATTCTTCTCTTCTGCAGACTAAACAATCCCAGCTCCCTCAGCCTCTCCTCATAAGTCATGTGCTCTAGACCCCTAATCATTTTCGTTGCCCTTCGTTGTACTCTTTCCAATTTATCCACATCCTTCCTGTAGTGTGGGGCCCAAAACTGGACACAGTACTCCAGATGAGGCCTCACCAGTGTCGAATAGAGGGGAACGATCACGTCCCTCGATCTGCTCGCTATGCCCCTACTTATACATCCCAAAATGCCATTGGCCTTCTTGGCAACAAGGGCACACTGCTGACTCATATCCAGCTTCTCGTCCACTGTCACCCCTAGGTCCTTTTCCGCAGAACTGCTGCCGAGCCATTCGGTCCCTAGTCTGTAGCGGTGCATTGGATTCTTCCATCCTAAGTGCAGGACCCTGCACTTATCCTTATTGAACCTCATTAGATTTCTTTTGGCCCAATCCTCCAATTTGTCTAGGTCCTTCTGTATCCTATCCCTCCCCTCCAGCGTATCTACCACTCCTCCCAGTTTAGTATCATCCGCAAATTTGCTGAGAGTGCAATCCACACCATCCTCCAGATCATTTATGAAGATATTGAACAAAACGGGCCCCAGGACCGACCCCTGGGGCACTCCACTTGACACCGGCTGCCAACTAGACATGGAGCCATTGATCACTACCCGTTGAGCCCGACAATCTAGCCAGCTTTCTACCCACCTTATAGTGCATTCATCCAGCCCATACTTCCTTAACTTGCTGACAAGAATGCTGTGGGAGACCGTGTCAAAAGCTTTGCTAAAGTCAAGAAACAATACATCCACTGCTTTCCCTTCATCCACAGAACCAGTAATCTCATCATAAAAGGCGATTAGATTAGTCAGGCATGACCTTCCCTTGGTGAATCCATGCTGACTGTTCCTGATCACTTTCCTCTCCTCTAAGTGCTTCAGGATTGATTCTTTGAGGACCTGCTCCATGATTTTTCCAGGGAAATTGCTGTTTGCCCAAAGATAATTGATAGATTTATAATCTTGTCAGATTTCAATTTACCCCTAGTACTAGTCACTAAAGCATCTGGTTCTGCAAGTATATTCTCTTTGATCCTTTCTTGTACTTAACAAAGGCGGTTTATGCATAAGAATCCTTACTCTTATGCAGTTTTTAGAGTTTAATTAAAAGCAGAATGCTCTTGTAATACAGCTAGTTTTCAGCGTTAAAGAAATTGGTCTGCTATTCTGTACAGTGAAGTTCTTCTCTGCTGTACTTTCCTTTCTCTCGCGTATTTTATATTTATAGCAAAGCTACAGAGTAATATTACTGCAGAAGCAGCACATAAAATAGGAAGCAGAATAAGATGGAAAGATTTTAATCCCAATTTGAAAGTCTGTTGCACCTCATTTAATTCTCACTTCACTAATCCAATAAATTTAACACCAACAAAGACTGGCCTCATCCCATTTTTCAGCAAATATTTAGTAAGTGAATGATGTTCTATAATACTAGTATAATTCTTGGCTAAATGTTGGTCCAAGCTATGTCAACAACCTGGAACCAAAGTCCTCAATTTCCCCATGGTGTGCTGGATTTTGTAGATGTAAATGTGTAAACCTATCCTGATGGGTCTCTCATTTGAGGCAGGTGTCAAATTGAGGTGACTCTGCCACGCCCAGCTGCCATATACATGAGATCCAGTGCATGGGGGATGATGTCAGTGGAAGACAGGCATACTCCTATCTGACTCCTTGTTAATCATGAAGAATGAGTGGGCTGTGTGTAGCCCAAACTAACAGAACTCTTGATTAGAAAGAGACAACTGTCGTCATGCTGAAGATTTCCTAAACTAAACCTTCAGCCACACTTGGCTCCATGTGCAGTCCTATTTGTCACAGGGAGGCTTCTTTGGCACCTTTGATTGAGAACCAACAGGGTAGGTCTGTCTTCCTCCCTAGCCTCCTTTTCGTGAGTTGTGTTGCTCCCTTTAAAGCTTCCTCTCCAGTTGGAGCATGCTCTGCAGGTCTGGAGGACCAGGGCTACCTGGGCCCAGTGTGGGGTTTGTACATCCCATCACATGGTGTTGTGCCAATCATGTATAGTGCAGTACATCCAGTGGTCCCATCTTATTACAAAAGTGTGACAGCTATGTAAGTCCATAGGCTACTTGAGGGGAGCTACTCAATAGGCTTGTGCCAGAGTGCTTGGTCAGTGGAGTGTATTTCACTTCCCAAGCCCATCTGCACTACTTCTGCATGGAGGCCAATTCCAGGATAGAGTCCTACACAGGAGAATTTGAATTCACCCATCATTCTTAGTGTTTTGGATCATTACTTGTAGTAGTGACTGATAAAATGTTGATGCTTTAACTTTTTTTCTCAGTGACAGACAAAATGATTTATCTAAATGCTTGTTATATAAATACCCAATTATTTTAGTAAGGTCCATAGGCAACCTTGGGAATTGTTGCCCTGAAGGCATACTTTTACAGTATGAAATTACATGGTAAGTAACTTAATGAAACTAAGATTTACATCCCAGTATCTATTAAAAGCAATTAAAATGAGGAAAGAAAAGAGAAAACCCTACTTTTCTCTGCATAAAACTTTTAAAATAGCAAATCTTGTAAAACCAACAAAAAGTTCCAAGGAATGTTGTTACAAGATCTATTAAATGAAAAATTGCTTAACTGGGAAATTGTTAATGATACATATAAATGGGTAAATACAAGATAAAGAAATATCTAAGTATTCCAGATTGGGTTGGAATATAGACTAGAGAGCGGGTAGCTTCTTTTCAATTTGTAATAACCCATGCCTATAGTTATTAATTAGGCATTGTATCAGGAGCGAATTTACCATGAAACAAACCATGCGGTAGCATTGGGCCCCCAACAACAGGCAGGCCTCCAAATACAGGACAAATCTCTTACAACCTGCCCCAAGTCCTAGCCAGCAGCGCAGCAGGGCTCAGGCAGGCAGGCTGCCTGCATGCTGTGGCTGGTAGCCCCATGCTGCTCCCGGAAGCGGCCAGCTGCTGGCACGTCTCTATGCACCCCTGGCAGTGGGGGTGGGGGGGCAGAAGGCACACTGCCCCCACCCCGGGAAGCGCATGGAGATCTGCTGCCTCCCTCCCTACAAGTGGCATGCAGAGACATGCCAGCAGCAGGGCTAAGGCATCTCCCTGCCTGCTCTGCCTCCCTCCCTCCATTCCGCTTTGCTCCTGGAAGCAGACAGTATGTCCCTGTGGACCCTGGGCGGGGGGGTGGGAGGGGGTTGTGTCTCTGCGCACTTCCCCCCCACCGGAGCGCTGACTCTGCAGCTCCCATTGGCCGGGAATTGAGGCCAATGGGAGCTGCGGGGCAGTGCCTGCGGGCAGTGGCGCGTGGAGACTCCCTGCCTCCCCACCCTAGGTGCTGCTGCTAGATACCTAACTACTAGTTTGCACTTTCAAATAGAGACACTATCTATCTGATATCAAGAAGAATTGTTCAGGAGCCAATCTGGAGCTAGCTTTAAACTAGAAGTAATAATTAAACCAGTGCTTAAACTTCCTACTTTTGACCTTTCCTAACCTTTAATTGATGCATTTAAAATTGAATGAATAAGCAAGTCCCAAAGATACAGAAAGAAAAATCATTATAACCTTGCGACTTGGAACTATTTTAATAAATTACATATTTTGAGAAATGGAAATTTAAATATAAAGTGACATTTATTGTAAGTATTTTATCAACTGTCATCTTGCTTTTGATCCATGAGATTTTTGGGTCCTTTACATTTCATTGTTTCAGTAAGCAGCTCACTCTTAGGTGAACACTCTTGAATTCTATTTTCACTGAATATCTTGGGTCAAATTCTTTGCTGGCATAAATATGGTAAAGCTCAATTCACTTTAGTGGAGCTTCCCCAGTTTCTACATGTAGAGAATTGTCTCTGTTCTGTACTATATCTTACTGCTACAACCTTATATTAACAAAAATATCTTATTCTAAGTCCCATTTTCCTGGTAATTAAAGAATTTTTTTAAATCCACATTTGGCTTCTTAGACACATCAACATTCTACTGTAGATTTTTGTGTTCTGCAGAGTCTACTAACAAGGCATTCTGTATGATCTTAATAATATGACACCTCATTCTTTGCTTCATTAAATCTTTCAGTGCTTCTACATAATAAACACCATAACAGAAGAACTAGAAAACAACTTTAAAATGTCTAAGTAAATCATTTCTAAACCCCTCAGCTATTTGATCAACAGCTCCATCTATAAAAATTGCCAAGGCTAAACTCAGACAGAAAGCCAGGTATTTCAAGATCTGTTTCTGTGTGTTATGTCAAAAATATTATATCTGTTGTAAAAGTATATGAAACTAGTGATTAGTCATCAGCACACCTTTATTAGTGGATTTGAAAGAGCTAGAATAATGTTTGTCAAGGAGGGGGGGAAATATGTATTTTGTTTACTAATGTACAATATGAGGTTTTGATCTTCAGACATCTCAGTGTGAATCAAATCCTCAGATGGTGTGCAGCAGTATAACTCCATAGAAGCCAATGTCTACACTGTTTTACACCAGCTAAGAATCTGGCCCCTTGATGTGGTTGGTTTTGTTTTTTTCTATAGGTGTAATTTCCTCTTTAGGGAAAATTGTTTTAATCTTGTTTCATAACAACATGGGGGGAAAGTGCATAAAAATGTGAAATTATATATTCATTTGTACTTTCTGTTATTTTAGAGGAAAACTACTTTGTGTCCCTACATTATAATAAATATTTAAGGACAACTTAAAGGAATAATAAATCTAATAATATCACATTTTATTGTCACAGGGTGGGGCTTCTCCCCAGCTTCCAAACACTCGCTGCCATGCCCAGTCTCTCTTAACAAAGGTTATTTTTTAACAAGCAAGTAAAGTAATAGAAAACAGTCTTAACTCACTCCTTTCTCTCAGGCTTCGGGACCACCCCTCTGAGGAGTCTCTCGTGCTCACACTTTAGGACCCCCAAATTCCTCCTGACCAAACAAAACACTCCCCTTAGTGTTTTAACATATCACAAAGATGCCATACTGCATTTCACCTAAAGTCCACCAGGCCACTTAAGGTATGTCTACCCTGCAGCATGAGCCCAGGATTTGAACTCAGACTCAAACCTACCTTCCCCTTCCCATCTACATACAAATCACATTAACCAAGGGCTTGGATCCAGAGGCCCAGGACCCTCCGGGGATGGAGGGGTTGAGCCTGAGTCAAACCAGGACACTATTGCTTTGTAGCGTACACATAGCCCCACTGGATTTGTGCTCTGGGAATCTGCCAAAAGTATCCTGCTATCCCCTGGGCTGACTTTCTTTTTCCTCTGGACAGTCACATTTGGTGGGCAGTCACTAACCTTCAGCTTCCACTGCAATGTGGACATACCCAGAGTGTTGTCCTACTTCCAGGAATCTTAGCACAATTGCTCATGCACAAACCCCCAGTCCCAGTTGCCTAAGGAGCAGCTGCTCTGGGGAGAAGATTCTATCATGGGGAAGACAGCTTTCATTTGTACTGGAGATTCCATCCGCACATCAGTTGTGGAAACTGTCAAGATGATGCCTTGGGTACCTTGACCCTGTCCTCTGTCAGTCTGGACCTGTTCATTATTTTGGTTAGACTGCTGTGTCTAAGCCCTTGGTCCTCAACCTCCAGTGCGGGTGGTTGGCAATTTGTGCCATAATATCCTTTTTCCAGGTTAATTTCCACTACCAGTTGCCTACAACCTGGGTTTGGTCGCTGAGATCCAGACAACAAATCCAGTATTACTATAATCTATTATTGAAATTTATAGGGTTGATATTTGGAACTTCTTTCATGAATTTATGCAACACCATTTTGCTTCAGACCATTTTGACATTTTTCTAAGTAAAAAAATTCTGTTTTTAATTTCTAAACTTTTTGTTATGAAATGTGTTAATTTATAGTAAAAACGTTTTAAAAAGAAATAGACAAATTAAAATGAAACATTTCAATTGTTTCAACCTTTTTTTTTTATTTTGGGTTTGTGAATTTGGGCGGAGGTTGCGGGGGGGGGAGCTGACTTTTGTCCCAGTTCAAGATGTTTCAAAGTCACAAAACTTTTCCTGGGATGGGAAAATTGTTTACTGCCCAATTTTACTAAGAATGTTGGAAACCAAAGGACTATTGCAACCTCCCTCTCAATGTTTAGAACTTTAGATGCCTGTAGTGGGTAGTGCTTATGTAGATGATTCTGAATTCAAAGTACTGGGGGCACACATATCCCATTAGTGTGAATATATAGGGGGTAACATATATAGGGGGTAACGTACTGTTACTGTTTCATAGTGTGTGTGTGTCTTCACAAAATAAAAAAGGGAACCAGCATAAGCTATACTGCTATAAAAACTTCTATACATATAGAACTGTATACATACTAGAAGTATGTTAACTATATCTGTATAACTATACCAGCAAAACATTCCTAATATAGAGAAGGTCTTAAAGACTATGGCGTAGCCATGGGTTTACCTTGACCTTCAAACTTGTGTGACAATTGCCTTGTCTTTGTTAGGATTTTACTTTGTGTTTAGTTAACCTGAGTTAAGAACATACCTTTTCTCCTAGTAAAGACAATGAGTAACTGTGTGTGTGTGTATGTATGTATGTATGTATGTATATATTTATATTAATAATTAGATGTAGGATTCTTGTTTAACAACCAAAAAACACTGGATGGTTATTTTAATTGCATCTTTTTTAAGAAAAATTGCTCTAAGAGGTCTAAGAGTAGCAGCCGTGTTAGTCTGTATTCGCAAAAAGAAAAGGAGAACTTGTGGCACCTTAGAGACTAACAAATTTATTAGAGCATAAGCTTTCGTGAGCTACAGCTCACTTCATAAGAGGTCTAGAATTTTTTTAATTGCTCAAACATTGCTATCTCTTAATCATGGCAAGATGACAATGATTAATAGAAGATATTTCTATCTAAGAAGGAGAAAATAGACTTTAAATATTGAAATGCTTTGTATCATAATTAGCACTGCTGGCAATTTGAACAGAATCTGACCCCAATTTGTAGATATCATATTTCATTAAATAAACTATTTTTAAATGTTCACATCAAAACAAAATAATGAACTGTAAATTAAATCACTTTTTTATGATCCATGTTCTCATCTTAAGCACATTTAAGTTCATTTTCCTTTCTGTAGAAGCCTGCACTTGTCTCAGAAATGAACTAGTCTGTCTTCATGTCAGAGGTAACTTTACACAGTCAATTTGTTTGGACTGAGGGGCCCATTGCCACTGGAATTGCTGAAAATATATGATAGAAGCTTATACAATATATGCTAGCTGGCTCTAACTGACAGAAAGAATAATCAAAAGCCTCCATCTTTCCACACTGATCATAGCTAATTGCTCACTAGAGCTAGAATATGAGGATTAGTGTGAAAATGTCTGATACTTAAAATTCAAACTATTTTCTAAGTAAGCTCACAGACCACATGGAATATGTTGTACAGTCCTGCTTTTTTTCCTTCATATTTATCTATGAATGACAAACCAGAGAAATCCAAAATCTTGATCATCTTGAATCAGAAAAGCTCTTAAGAGAATAAATTACCATTTTTAATTCACCACATGAAAGAGTTTGCATTTTTTTTTCAGTTCAAGGTGTCCTTGAATTTTTTCACAGAGGCATTAGCTTGTATTAAAATGATGAACAACCTGAAGAAAACATAAGAGTAATGGGTTTTGTTTAAAAAGGCAGATAAGTACCTAGTTAAATTTTATAAATACATATAAAGAATTTAATTTAGCACTGAGCAGTTTCTATTTTTTGGTCATTAGCCACTGACAGATTTTATTTCCAGGACAATGAGTTACTTCTCTCTCTTAGTAGGCTGAAATTAAGGTAATAATCTAGGGAACTTTTATTACTCCAATATTTGATCCCTTTATAGGCAGTAAATAATAAGACAAGAATTATATATAGGACCCTAGGGGTCATGTGCAACCATTTATTTCTATGTAGAACTCTGGAATTTGGCTTGTTAAAGGGATTGAGTGGCTTTCATATTGAACCGAAGACCCATTAGTATACATCTTTCCTTTAAAAGAGGAAAAATCTCAGGAGTTACAAACTTTGTGTATTTTTCTGACAGACTACAAAAGAGTCCAGGCATGGTTTGACCAACACCAAGTAGAATTAGCAAGCTCCCTCACCTCCAAATTATTTTTGTGACTTAGTCCTGCCCTGAGTGCAGGGCATTGGACTAGATGACCTCTCAAAGTCCTTTCCAGTCCTACGATTCTATGATTTGAAACATTACAGCTGGAAACAAATGTATGTGCAAGTTAATGGCGGTAATCCTAGGGACCTGAAGAAGAGCTCTGTGTAAAAGCGTATCTCTCTCACCAACAGAACTTGGTCCAATAAAAGATATCACAGTACCTCACTCACTTGGTCTCACTAACCATATCAGGAATAACTCATGCTCTTGATCCCTTCAGATATGGAGTTGATATGTTATCACTCTAGCTATGTGTAATTTTAAACATCTGTCAGGTCTGTCATGGATCTAAGAGCAGAATTAAAAACTAGAATGTTATATGGATTTGTGATGCTACTGAGATAAATTTTGTCTCATTAACCAGTGAAGTGTATGGAAACACTACAATGTGACATATACAATGGGGAAAAACGGGGGATGCACCAATGCAACTGAGAGCACAATCTGGCCCAACTGATATGTCATGCCTGTACAAATTTTATTGTGAAAGGTACTAATGCCATGCGTGTTATGAGTCACTGAAGTATAAGAACTCTGGCTGAAACTCTCACCACACCCAGACTGTCATTTAAGCAGATTATGTGTGGTAAAGCGGTGTTTGCTGGGCAATCAAACTTCTCCTGAGATTCAACTGTATTACAAAGCAGCTGCACAACAGAAGAGTGGAATGTTCAGACTAATCTTTTGATGTGATCCTAGCTGAGTGGCCTTGTCTACAGGTTTCCCTAGTATAGCCTTCAGGTTGAAGCAGGAACATGGAACAGTTTCTCTGAACTGTGAGATGAGATGAGATGAAGGCCCGAGAGAACTGGTGAAAGGGCTGTGGTGTTCTAGTTGAGGTTTTTTGCAAGACGGTTACCTGTGTGCAGTTTGGGACCATCTCTGTTCAAAGAATCAGGACTGGTATAATTGTTAGAAATAAACAAATTACACTAAGAGAATATCTTGACTCAGTGCAACTGATTTCTGCTTCAACAGGAAACTGACCTGTATTGTTCTGAAATCTACCTACCTAACAAAAGAGGCAACAGAAGATTGCATCTGGCCAGTTTCCAAAGATGGATTCTAAAGTTCTCAGTTTATATGCATAGCCTCAAAACATGAAATAGCCTATGTTACGAATTTTGAGTAGACAGCCACAGCCTCTGCTCAAATGCATTCATACTACCAATAGAATGTTGGAACAGTTAAACATATCTAAAGCACTTGTGTTCAAGTAGTCAAAATGAGTGGTTTTGCCTAAAAAGTGAGAGGTTTCAGCAATGTGCATCACTTATATGCATACTTATGCTGAAAACGTGTGTAGCTGTGCCACATGTCATGAATTCAATTTATTCATGGACTTACTGAAACAAACAATTCACAGGAACGTATTTAGATGTGTAGTCAACAGGGAACTCTTCATCCTCTTGTGATTTGAGACATTTTTCATCTAATTCAGCTCTAAATATGGTAAGATCCAAGACTAGGGAAATCATATGGGTCTGTGCCATTCTGGACATATGCAGAACATGAATGTACTACACTCATATTACTGTCTGTAATAAGGCTGCCTAAAAGTCCTTTCTCTATTAAAAATACAATTCCAGCAACCTTATTTTCTGAACTTCTCATAGATGAAATAACATGGGTAAAAATTGAAGTTTAGTATGGAAAATGGCCTTTATTGAAAGAAAGCATCTTTAAGCTTTCTGGTAAAACTGGTTTTGATTTGACCAAGTTATGAGTCATTGAAAATAGCATTCTGCATATATATAGTAGATATTGCAAGAGGTTATTTGCTAAACTAGATAAAAAGGGCTAGCTAAGGAAACAATGGAGCATAGGCACAGGGGACTATTTATAGAAAAAATATCTTTAAGACCCAAAACACATTGGTTTATTAAGAGGTGTCACATTGTGTACTTTGTGTACTTTTTCTGGTGAACTAATGCAACCATTTTCTGCAGCTCTGCAGTTTAAATTAGAACAGGGGTTCTCAACCTTTTTCTTTCTGAGGCCAACCCAAAAATGCTATAAAAATTCCACAGCCCGCTTGTGCCACAATAATTGGTTTTCTGCATATAAAAGCCAGGGCCAGAGTTAAGGGGTAGAAAGCAGGGTAATTGCTTTGGGCCCCATGTCACAGGAAGCACTGTGAAGCTAAGATGCTCAGGCTTCTGCTTCAGTCCTAGATGATGGGACTCAGGGCCCCAGGCTTTAGCCCCTTGCAGTGGGATTTCAGCTTTCTGCACTGGGCCCCAACAGGTCTAACACTGGTACTGCTTGGCGGACCCCCTGAAACCTGCATGCAGCCCCCGCAGCAGGCCCCGGACCCCTAGTTGAGAACCACTGAGTTAGAACATGGGTTGTCAACTTGGGGGGGTCTGATCACACCCCATTTCCTAAATGCCTAGAGGGAGAGGGAATCCTGAAACATTTTCTGATGCAACATGGGTAACAATATAGAGAAGGCTGAGAATTATTGAGCTAGAACTTTCTTTCTTCACTCCCTGTCAAGTTCAATAAGAGTCGAAAGATACCTCTTCCCTGCTGTACCAAACTCTGGAAGCTCCCAAATAAAATTAGCTAACTACTGCCTTTTAAATTTAATACAATTTATAAGCTACTAGATCAAGCTGTTAGTTCTTATTTACTGACTAAGTCATGCACAGAAAGATAATTATTTAGACACTGAAACAATTAGATTGTCTATTAGAGGGGGTTTTAATGAATTAAGATGAACTGAGAGACATTCTTAACTGGCAGCTGTTGCTGAAAGAAAAGCAACAACAATTTTAAAAGTAGAATGAATCAGTTACTCTCTCAGAGCTAATTGGATTATTTATTTAGGGCACAATTTTGACCTGCAGTATGTGCCCACACAGAGGAGAGGGCACAGTTACTGCTTTGCTTCCCTACATAGGGTACCTGTTGCAGAGCAAGGTTACAGGGCCAGGGGAGGAGGTGGGCATGGAGTGGGTGAGTAAAAAGAGAATGGATTAATCTTTCAATCTACTACTCTTTTCCAACACAGAGGGAAAAATCTGCCAGGTATATGATGATGCAGATTACTTTTCCCAGAAGAAAGGGAGGAACCTCTGAGTCACTGTGTGGTCCCTCATCTCCTCCTGGACCAGAACAGCTATGCACTGCCCCTTTTTCAGAACTTGTGACAAAGCCACAGTGTAGCCCTTAATTCTGTTGTTGTTTAACAGGACATTTCAAGATTGTAGCATGTGTTTGTGCAACTAGCCAAATCTATATGAGCTTGATTGGATTTGATTGTTAAAATTGCTGTGTTTTGAACACATTTTGCACAATTTGCATTTTTTGCTGAACATATGTTGACTGTCCAAAAATATGTTTCTGATACTAATATCAACCATATGGATCCTTAGAGAATGACTGTCTAATTTACAGTGCATGAAACAAATGCTTATTATTTCTTAAAGTGTTTTGCTAATGCTGACACTATGTATTTCCCACAGATGTAAACGAATGTGAAGCTGAACCTTGTAAAAATGGTGGCATTTGTACAGATCTTGTTGCCAACTATTCCTGTGAGTGTCCAGGTGAATTTATGGGAAGAAACTGCCAATACAGTAAGTATTGCAATTGTTTTACAGATCTACCTGTTATAAGCACCACTTATTAGATCAATAGGGTGGAATATTGTGATTTTCTTGTATGAAGTGTTATATAAAAATTGTTGATAGATCATTTTACAGGGTACTTATGTAACACCAACAGACCCCGGTCGCCATCCAACCAAGGACCTCTGGAGCTTAGTGCATGAGCCTCTATCGCATGAGCTAAAAGCCAACTGCTTGTTAGCTAAGGCTGTAGAGCAGACTCATTTAACACTCTCTCACCGTCTCTAAGTGGTCTCAGTGCCACTAGATGGGACAGAACACCACACCCAGGAGGTATGTGGGTTACACTTACACTTGATAAATGGCGTAACTGACACATTCTTTGGGAATTCATCAAGGGATCATATCTACCTCATGGGGGTTTATCCTTCTGTGACGTTCCCCTCTGGTGTTATCTGGACCGGTGATCTGATAGGTCACTCCAATCCTTGATTCTGGGAGCCAGCCTTACCCTGCTTCACTGTGAGAACACCCACTCCCGGGCTGTTCATGCACAGCCTCTAGCATATAAGCTGTTCCCAGTTACATGAGGAAGCACTTTTGGATAGCAATTGCTTGGATAGTGCAACCAAATGACACTGGCCAATATCTCCAGTCCCAGACACAACCCTAGGAATGTCCATCTTGCAGTGTCCAGTTATACCCGCTGGAGTATATAAATATAAATATATTTATATAAAGCTTATATAAATTTGTCAATTTAACAAAGAAATTGATATGTACCAGGCTTGTTATCCCAAGGGGAGTCTCTGACACACTTCAAACCAAACACACTGCTTCATGTAGAATAAACAAACAAATTTATTAACTACCAAAGATTGATTTTAAGTGATTATAAGCCAAAGCACAAGAAGTCAGGTTTGGTCAAATGAAATAAAACACATTCTAAGATGATCTTAACACTTTCAGTGCTCTTACAAACTTAGATGCTTCTCACCACAGGTTGGCAGGTTGCCCTTCAGCAAGGCTCTTCCCTTTGATTGGCGCTTCAGTTTCTTGGTGGTGGTGGTGTCTGTAGTTGGAGGTGGAAGAGAGAGCGAGCATGGCAAATGTCGCTTCCTTTTATCATGTTATTTCTTCCCTCTTGGCTCCCCCCCCGCCCCGTCAGAGTCAGGTGAGCATTATCTCATGATAGTCCCAAACTGACCCAGGGAAGTTCTCTCATTGAGTGGTCCTGCTGGTTTCAATGAGTCAACTCACATAGGTAAGTGCTCAACAATGTGACTCAGGCTTCCATAGTCTGGCCCCTTGCAAGGAAATGTCTTGGGGAATTTAAAAGGATAACTTTGCTGGGTTAGGAAGAATTATTATAATGTGTATCAATTTATTGAGCACAAACTCTTCACAAGCCTGTTGAGTTACCTTGATGTAGACTTCCAAAAACACATTCGTTATCACTTAAAATGTGATTTCTAAAGAATGTGCTGGAACTGGTACTGACAGAGATATGAAACAAAAAATTGTTTTTCCAGATATGTAACAAAAAATTGTTATTCCCAGGATGAGAAAAATGCTTACAAACATGTGTCTGTGTGTATGGGTGAAAGGCTCACAGTCCTGCACCACAAGATTCTGTTCCTTATTCTCCTGAGGGAAGGGGAAGAGAAGTGCTGCCAATAATATATGTAGGAGGCAAAACCCAATGAGGAATATAAACCAAGTGTACCAAGAGAGAATCCAAAAAGAAATTGGAAAGCAATATAGTTACTAATATCAACATTTATACTATGTATAATTTAAAAGAAAAATAAACATTTAGAATATTTTGATCATAGTACTGTCTGTAACTACCCGTAATGCTTCAGGTTACTTTATGGTAACATAAATGGATGGACAGGTGGCCAAACACCTGTGCTGACTACAGATCATTGAATTATCCTTGTTTTGGGAGCTCACCACATCTTCCCTAAGCACTTAAACACATTTTAATAACTTTTAGCATTTGTTTGTGAGCTATAAACATAAACTAGCTTTAGTTCAGTTCATATTAAAACATGGATTCTTAGTAATGTACCAATATTATTATTGTGCACTATAGCAACTCCAAATAACATCACTGTAGTTAAGGTACCCAATTCTATTATAAAGAGTTTTACTATGTTGTTATATCTAATTATGTAATTACAGGTAGTAATTACACATTCTAATTACATCATTATGCATATTTACAGTATTTATGTAATTAAATGCTGTTACACTAATTATGAAAATGCATGATTACTGACAGAAAATTACCTCAGACAGCTCAAAGATTTTTACCTAGATCATAGACTACCAAAAACATAGAAGACTGAGCAGAAAAAGACATATTATGCCATCCAGTCCATTTTCCTGTCAAAGCTGGGCTGTGCTTTAGAGTGCATTTTCTAGTGTTACATCTAGGTTGTCCCAGATAATGGGGCTTCTGCCATTTCCCTGGGGAGATTATTCCACAGCCTGATATAGCTTGATTCTACGAAGTTATTTCTAAATTTTCTTTTTTCTAATTTCATTTTACCACCCTTAGTTATAGCTGCTTAAATCATTTCTTTCTGTCCTTCATGTTTACCAACTCTTGGATTTGTAGAGACTGTTATTTTATGCTTCAGTTCTGCAAACTGCTCAGTATCCATGGAGAGCCCAGTTCACAAATCCCATGAGCTTTTCATGGCAACTAATATGATGGTAGTGGGAGGGGCAGGCTAGGCTGGAGTAGAGTTAGTGAGGCAATTCCTGCCCTCAGATTCTTTCTGCTGCTACTGTTGGTACGAGGGAGTAGCAGAGAACTTTTCAGAACTCGCACCCTACAGCTGAAAAGCTCTGTGGGTTGGGAAGAACAGACCATGCTTGTGCTGCTTTGGTGTAGACACTGTGGGTGATGTTGAGGAGCATTATTTGATGTGGTCTGTGCAGACTTAGTATGGAGACAGGGAAAGTGATCAGGCTAGGCTGCAGCCATACTTCCTCATGGCTCCATGGCTTCTTCATGGCTCTGCTGGACCTACTTCTTATTTAGTATTTTATTTTCCACTTTAAAACACTTTAACCTTAGTGCATCTGGATAGTTTTAAACTCATTCTCCTTTTCTGTCTTATTAGCTGCCTCTATCTTTTCCCTCCAGACTTACCTGATTTTGAAATCCAGATGGTCCTCATTTCTGGAAGGTGTTGGGGAGGAAAAAGAGCAACAGAGTAACATGGAGTGGGAAGGCTCTGAAAGCTTCACAAAGATGTATGATAGCTCTGCAGTATGCTTATTCCCTGTTCCTCTCCCTCCAGGAACCCTCTGTGTGAGCCTACCTATGGGATCTCCTTGGAGTTAGAGCTCTAGATGATTTTAGGGTTGTAGTTAGAGAGCAATCACTGTCTACAGCATATTCTCTAAAGACTCCATGGGAATTCTATAGAAATCCATTCAATAGTTAATGCTGCTCAGATTATTATTAACATTATCTCTGTGCCTGAACCCCCTTCAAGAAAGGAGTTCTATTATGTGTGGAGAACCATGCTGCCTGTGCAAATGAAAAGGCTGGGAAGTATCATGGAGCGAGAGCTGGCTCCACACAGATAGTCCCTAGAATTTAAAGAATTTGCCTGCAAATGCTCCATCTCCACAGGATTCAAAGGCTGAGCCCCTTTATGATTTATGAACTTTAAACCTCTACCATTTTGATTGCATCTTACTCACTAGATTTCTTAATTCATCAACATTTGGTTTTCTAACATCTAGTGCCCTCATAGTGCTTCATTCTTTGAATCATTTCTTGCTTTTATGCTGCATTCTAGTAATTAATAGTCACTAGCTTCATTTAAGCTTTCCTGTTAGTCTCAAATTCTCCATAAGTAAGAAGCAGCTCCAGTTCCTTAGGTTAGAATCTCTTGCTTTCTGGATCACAAAGTTGTCTGATAGGCAATTGAGAATCTCTTTTAATTCATGTTTGGCTGTTTTTGTTACCTAACACACATCTGTATAGCTAAAACCTCAATGAGCACTGAGTTTGCAGCTTTCAACACCTTGGAAGTTGGATCACACAGTTCGCCCTTTTTCTCCTTCAGTTGTGATAGTCTGCAGCAGGTGCTTATGATATTTTTTTCTTTTTTTTCTTCATTCTTTGTTCTCACTTAAAGAATTTCACCAGTGTGCTGTTACACTTACTGATTAACACTATTGCAAATCTTCCATAACCTTCTGTGGGAGAAGGATCAAGCCACATCATTGCAAATATTTTTGACATATGCTACCACTCTTTCACTTTCTCATCTTTTTCTGTCTGTTAATAGATTACATTCATGTATATTGACATTCCATTTAGGAGAATCATCCCACACAACTTAGCAGATCTTAACATCCATTATTTAGTGTCAGTTCTGATTTGTGTTGCTTGTTTTCCATGTTTCTTGTGTTTGTGGAGAGACGCTCGTAATTAATAGTCACTAGCTTCATTTAAGCTTTCCTGTTAGTCTCAAATTCTCCATAAGTAAGAAGCAGCTCCAGTTCCTTAGGTTAGAATCTCTTGCTTTCTGGATCACAAAGTTGTCTGATAGGCAATTGAGAATCTCTTTTAATTCATGTTTGGCTGTTTTTGTTACCTAACACACATCTGTATAGCTAAAACCTCAATGAGCACTGAGTTTGCAGCTTTCAACACCTTGGAAGTTGGATCACACAGTTCGCCCTTTTTCTCCTTCAGTTGTGATAGTCTGCAGCAGGTGCTTATGATATTTTTTTCTTTTTTTTCTTCATTCTTTGTTCTCACTTAAAGAATTTCACCAGTGTGCTGTTACACTTACTGATTAACACTATTGCAAATCTTCCATAACCTTCTGTGGGAGAAGGATCAAGCCACATCATTGCAAATATTTTTGACATATGCTACCACTCTTTCACTTTCTCATCTTTTTCTGTCTGTTAATAGATTACATTCATGTATATTGACATTCCATTTAGGAGAATCATCCCACACAACTTAGCAGATCTTAACATCCATTATTTAGTGTCAGTTCTGATTTGTGTTGCTTGTTTTCCATGTTTCTTGTGTTTGTGGAGAGACGCTCAGTGTTTAAATGGGAATTTTAGTTTTGCCTTGGACTCGAAAACAAAACAAGACTTAACTCTCAGAATCTGATATTGAAACAAAGTCCTCTGTCAGATGCCTCTGGGTACATTTTTACCATGCTGCTTTTGAACACTACAGAAATATTTCACTTTTGAAAATTCATTCCTCAGTACCTTGAAGTGATTAGGCAGTAAAGGATAGAATTTTACTCAGACACCTAATAGATACTCACTGTAAATTATTAGACAGGCCCCCAGGACCTGATCGCACATTTTACACATTTAATTAGCTCCTTGCTAAATGAGAGCCACTCATTTAATATGATCACTGAGGCATACCCTAACAGGGTAGTAGCTTTCAAGTGTGTCAATACTTCTATATTCCATTTTCGAACATCTAAATTTTCTAAATTCCATTTTCTAACATCTATAACTTGGTTATCAAATTTCATTTCAGATTGAAATTTCTCAGAAGGAGAGGAGGTTCTCTCTAGCTATATTTTCCAACCCAGCCCCTAGCCTGATCCTCCATACCCATTGATCCCATGCTTTTTGGAGCCCCTTTAATTAGCTTTTACATTGTTGGAGGAAACATGTATTTGGGTAGCACTTCCCTCCCAACCTGAATTCTGGTATATCCAAGTCTGCTTACTGAAATGGAGGAAAAACATGGCCCTGAATTTGCTAAGTCACTTTTCTATACCCTTACTGACATTAGACTATATATGCCATCCTCTGTCTATGTAGTAAGAACTTTCATGTGGATGTTTACTATGTCATTTGTTCTATGCCAATGCACGTTTAAAGTATTTTCTAACCCCCAAAGAGCCACTGCAGTACCCAGAGTTTTTTTAAAATAGCCTCAATATGCACTTTAACAGCTTTGTCTAGTCAATAATGCACATTCTTTATGTCCCTGCTGAAACAAAATATAAATTGCGAGTAAAGACTTGGTAATATATATATAAAAGCCAGAATGTAGCTACAGGCTACACAACTTTAAGAGTATAAGAATGGCCACACTGGGTCAGACCAGTGGTCCATCTAGCCCAGTATCCTGTCTTCTGACTGTGGCCCGTGCCAGATATTTCAGACAGAACGAACAGAACAGGGCAATTTCAAGTGATCCATCCCTTGTCATCGAGACCCAGCGTCTGATAGTTTGAGGTATAGGGACCACCATCACCACCTGACCACCTTGGCTAATAGCTTGTGAAACTCATTGCCATGGGATGTTGTGAAGGCCAAAAGTATAACTGAGTTCAAAAAGAATTAGTTAAATTCATGGAGGATAGGTCCACCAATGGCTGACTGTGCATTGTGTGAAGAAGTATTTTCTTATGTTTGTTTTAAACCTGCTGCCAATTAATTTTATTGGATGACCCCTGGTTCTTGTGTATGTGAAGAGGTAAGTAACACTTTTCTATTTTCTTTTTCCACATCATTCATGATTTTATAGACCCCTATCATATCCTCTCTTAGTCATATCTTTTCTAAGCTGAAGCGTCCCAGTCTTTTAATCTCTCCTTGTATGGAAGTTATTTCATATCCTTAATAATTTTTGTTACCCTTTTCTGCACCTTTTCCAGTTTCAATACATCTCTTTTGAGATAGAATGACCAGAACTTCACACAGTGTTCAAAGTATGGATGTACATTGATTATTACAACATCAAAAAAATTAGAAAAGATGGAAAAGTACTTTCAGTGAAAGTATTAATGAATAGAAAGATAAAAGAAGAGCAACTTTACAGTTGAAATGTACTCAGCAAAACTGTCTTAATCAGAAGGAAGCTCCCTCATATTTCAGCTATTGGAACTTTTGCTGACAGACTGCAGACTTGGTTCAGGTCTTTTCTGTGGTAATATGCAGATCACTTACTCAAAGAGTCTAGCCATGAAATAGGGTCCTCTGCTAACTGATTCAGTCTGCTCTAGTTTTTAACTACCAATCAGCAGACACACAAGTTAGAAATATGAGTAAGATAGTTCTAGAGCTCTGTAAAACTTTCATAAACTTCACTGAGATTTACCAAAGTTAATAAGCTTTTTGGTAAATCCAGGTTAATCCAGTATAAACTGTGCAAAATTTGGAGATTGTGTCCCAAACTATGCAAAACTCAACACCATTTTGAGATTTGCTTTGTATTTTGGAGCTTCATTTGGACTCAGAATTCAAATCAAACTGCAGAGAGTATAATGGAAAAAGAAAAAAATGGTTCACATGCACCATCTGTGAAATGTAAATCACTGAGGGCTTGTCTCCACTTATTGGGGGATTGACGCGTGACCTAACATACGTTGACCGAAGGTACCTAAGTTGAACCAAGGTACATAGCTGGAGTTGCATAACTTAGGTTGACTTAGCCCCATAGTGTAAACCCACCTTGAGCTTTGCACAGCTCCTGCCTGCAGCTCTCTGAAGATGAAGGAAATGCAAGAGCCTCCTGAGTCAAGCTTCACAACTCCTACTCAATTGACCAGAAGGAGGTTCCCACAAAGCTCCTGTTTCAAGCTTGGGGGCAGTGTTATGTAAGACACAAAGGAGGAATGAGAAATATGCTAACTGTTAATTCTACTTTAGTCTCTGGCTGAAAGTTCACATGTATAGCTATAATGTTACCAGAAAAGACAATTATTACTATTCAATGCAGCAGCTGAGAAGTCACAAGAAACTTTTGCAAAAAGAAAAGGAGTACTTGTGGCACCTTAGAGACTAACAAATTTATTAGAGCATAAGCTTTCGTGAACTACAGCTCACTTCATCGGATGCATTTGGTGGAAAAAACAGAGGGGAGATTTATATACACACACAGAGAACATGAAACAATGGGTTTATCATACACACTGTAAGGAGAGTGATCACTTAAGATAAGCCATCACCAGCAGCAGGGGGGGGGGGAAGGAGGAAAACCTTTCATGGTGACAAGCAAGGTAGGCTATTTCCAGCAGTTAACAAGAATATCTGAGGAACAGTGGGGGGGGTGTGGGGGGGGAGAAATACCATGGGGAAATAGTTTTACTTTGTGTAATGACTCATCCATTCCCAGTCTCTATTCAAGCCTAAGTTAATTGTATCCAGTTTGCAAATTAATTCCAATTCAGCAGTCTCTCGTTGGAGTCTGTTTTTGAAGCTTTTTTGTTGAAGGATAGCCACTCTTACGTCTGTAACTGAGTGACCAGAGAGATTGAAGTGTTCTCCAACTGGTTTTTGAATGTTATAATTCTTGACGTCTGATTTGTGTCCATTCATTCTTTTACGTAGAGACTGTCCAGTTTGGCCAATGTACATGGCAGAGGGGCATTGCTGGCACATGATGGCATATATCACATTGGTAGATGCGCAGGTGAAGGAGCATCTGATAGTGTGGCTGATGTGATTAGGCCCTATGATGGTATCCCCTGAAGAAACTTTTGGGAATTTCTCCACTAGCTAGTAGTTATTTGTATCTATAAGGGGAAAAAATCACATAATTTACCACAGGGTTATCTGCTCTTTGGTTATGACAGGTTAGGTACTGGAATAGCACAGTCATTGCCAACCAGATCTGAAATGTGATAGCATAGTTTTGTGGTGGCAAGCTGCCAGATAAACTGCTATCCTGAACCTGTAAGCTGCCCTGTCTGGGTGGCTCTCTGCAGCTTGGAAGATCAGGGGGGTGTGTGTGTGTGTGTGTGTGTGTGTGTGTGTGTGTGTGTGTGGTTTTAATTAAAGCAGCCACTTTCATCGAATCTCTGCTTTAACGTTTACTGTTGTGTTTTTTTTTATGACAAATAGAGACCGTAGTCTTTCTCTCATGCCTTACATTTTAACTAAGATTCAGAATTGTACAGGCATGTTTTGACAAGAAAGTAGTATTCAAGTTTTTAAAAGACAAAGTCTGTCATAACATTTTATTATTTCATTTGCTAGAGTTGACTGATAGGATTGATCCTCAGTTCCAGTCTTTATCTATCATAGTAGACAGCTGTCAGCTTGATATATATCTACTACTGACTTTGTTTTCCGTTGCTAGTGACAAAAGTTTTAGAACCCATCTTGCTTGAGTTTTTCCCCCTGGCACATCCAACACCTCTGGTAGAGTATATTTGTACTATCACATGCAATTTTAATAAAAATTGACTTTAAAAAAACCTTTACTGTCTGAAACTTCTAGGCTGCTTCACATCCATTGAAGTAAAGCCACAGCAAATGTCAATATTTGTCTGACAGGGAAATCCTGTTATCCAAGTTTCACTTTCACATTTTTTATTGGAGTTGTGATGCTACATGGAAAAATGGGAAATTTATAAAATTAATATCAATGTTATAAAATTGCAATGAATCATGCCAGATATGCCATGTAAGGTGTCAATGACAGTGTTATGTTTTGCAAGTATGATAATCTTGTTTATATGTTTGTATCACCTTTGTATTATGAGTTATAGATATTGTGACAGGGTCAGACCAGATGGCTACAGGGAGTAATGGAAGGCAGATATATTAGCCCCAGGTTAAGTAGGTCCCTTTTCCCTGGGTAAGGTAACAAGGATGGTTCCAGAACAATCAGAACCAGAACTTCTGGACACAATTAAGACAGGCTGATTAGAACACCTGCAGCCAATCAAGAAGTTGCTAGAATCAATTAAGGCAGGCTAATCAGGGCACCTGGGTTTAAAAAGGAGCTCACTTCAGTTTGTGGTGCGCATGTAAGGAGCTGGGAGCAAGAGGCACTAGAAGCTGAGAGTGAGAACACATACTGTTGGAGGACTGAGGTGTACAAGCATTATCAGACACCAGGAGGAAGGTCCTATGGTGAGGATAAAGAAAGTGTTGGGAGGAGGCCATGGGGAACTAGCCCAGGGAGTTGTAGCTGTTGCACAGCTGTTCCAGGAGGCACTCTAGACAGCTGCATTCCACACGGCCCTGGGCTGGAACCCGGAGTAGAGGGTTTCCCCAAACCGCCCTGGTCAGACACAGGAGGAGTTGACCTGGACTGTGTTCTCGAAAACAATCAAACTGAGGGCTGCCATGAAGCTCCAAGGTGAGCAAATCCACCAATAAGCGCAAGACCCACCAAGGTAGAGGAGGAACTTTGTCACAACTGTTGTTAGCAGTGAGATTTGGTGTGCACAGCATGGCGGAAGAAGGAGAATGTTTGGGGGAGAAAAAAAAAAGGGAGAGGATTTTTTTTTTCATCACAATGGAGGATGTAGTGCAGGCACTGATACAGGCTGCCGCCCAACAGGAGGCAATGCGGGTGCAGCAAGAGAATAATTGCCAGCTGATGAACCAGGCTGCTCAAGACCGGGCTATGTTGCGGGAACTGGTAAACCAGGTAAAGGCCCTTACAGAGCTGAACTGCAGCCATGATGGGATGCAGATCATGCAGGCCAGCAACTGGCTGCAGAAAATGACGCAGGAGGATGATATAGAGGCATACCTCCTGGCCTTTGAGAGGACAGCCCTGTGGGAGGCTTGGTCCCGAGAACAGTGGTCTGGCATCCTCGCTCCATTCCTGTGTGGGGAGGCCCAGAAGGCCTACTATGATTTGCCTGAAGAGGCTGCGGCAGACTACCCCCAGCTGAAAGCAGAGATCTTGGCCAGATCTGGGGTAATGACCACAGTGTTGGCCCAGCAATATCATGAGTGGAGGTACCAGGAAAATAAAACCCCGTGGTCCCAATTATATGACCTCTTCCATCTCGCACGAAAGTGGTTACAAACTGAGTCCCAGAATCCAGAGGAGATACTAGAGGTTCTTGTCATCGACTGGTACGTGAGAGGACTACCGCCAGACCTTCATGCCTGGGTAAGCCAGAATGAACCCTCCATCTACGACGAAGTTGTTGCGCTGGTAGAAAGGCGAAGGACGGCGAGGGAGCTGACCCGACCTGACCAGTTAAGGAAGAAGCGTCCCGGGTTAAACTAGCAGGACCAAGCCCTAGAGCTCGGGTGACTGGGCCACCAGGAGAGCCCAGGTGGAAAAAGAGAGGGGCTGAAGGCCCATCAGAAGCCACAAAGAGTCGGAGCACTAAGGGGAAAGAGGATCGTGATGATAGAGTACCCAAACCAAGAGACCGGGGAATGTTTAGGGCTCCATACAGATGTTACGCCTGCGGGGAGTGGGGACACATAGCTGCACAATGTCCCAATGCCGAAGAGCCTATGCAGTGTAATCTGGGGAACTGGGCAAACCCTGCTCCCTAATCCACTTTGTGGGGGTCTCACTAACCCCACATATGTACACCAAACCAGTGAAGCTAAAGGGGGTAGAGACCACAGCTCTGGTTGATTTGGGGAGTGCTATCATGCTTGTCTCAGGGAAGCTCGTGAAGCATACTCAGCTGCTGTGGGCTAAGCGTACAGGGATAACATGTGTCCATGGAACAGTTGGTTATTACCCCACCATCCCAGTAAAAATTGAGATTCAGGGGAACACTACTGAGGTAGTAGCAGGTGTAGTCCCTAAACTCCCATACCCAGTGCTCATAGGGAGGGACTTCCCAGGATTTGAAGACTTACTCCCTGTAGGGGAAATGGAGAAAGGGGGAAGCCCTAAAAGTAGTGAGGCATCCACAGTAGACTGTCAACCCACAACCTTCTCTGAAATATCCCCAGATTTGTTCTCCACTCCCAGACAGGGTAGAAAGACGAAAAGGGAAAGAAGGGCAGCTAAGGCCTTGGGAATCCGAATACTGGCCCTAAGCCAGAGGGTCACTCTCGTGGGTAGGCAGACCTGAGCAGCTGAAAAGGAGGCCATCCAGGAGGGAGAAGCACCCGAGTCTGACCCACACCCTAACGCTCTGAACCAGTAGAGGCAACAGAGACTGGCCCCCTAGATCTCGGGCAGATTAGCCCCGGGAGAGGAAATTTTGGATGGGACCAGGCTGAAGACTAAGGTACAACAACATTAGGAAGGAGGTGACCGAAATAGGTGGGGTCCCCTGGAAGGGAAAACCCAAGGACCAGGACCCTACTTCAGAATGAAGAAGAATCTCTTATACCGGGTTGCACCAGTACCGGGGCAGAAGGTACAGCAGATCCTAGTACTTCAAAAACACCTGAATGCTGTATTAAGTCTGGCCCATAGTCATCTTTTTTGGGGGCATTTGGGGGTAGAGAAGACCCTGGCACAGATCCTGCAACGATTCTTCTGGCCCGGAGTACATGAAGTGCAGAAGTACTGTGCATCCTGCCTGGTGTGTCAGCTGCAGAGTCCCTGTCCCCACTTGAGGGCACCTTTAGTACCCCTTCCCATCATAGAGGTCCCCTTTGAACGAATAGCCATGGACCTAGTGGGACCCCTGGAGAAGACAGCCCGGGGCCACCAATATATACTTGTCGTTCTGGATTATGCTACTCGCTACCCAGAAGCCATCCCCCTGCAGAACACTGCCTCTAAAATGATAGCTAAAGAGTTGGTGGGGATCTTTGCCCAAGTGGGGCTACCAAAGGAGATATTAACAGACCAAGGTACCCCATTTATATCAAAGCTAATGAAGGACCTCTGTACGCTGCTCCATAAACATACCTGAGAACTTCAGTCTATCATTCGCAGACTGATGGGCTGGTAGAAAGGTTTAACAGAACCCTCAAGGCAATGATAAGGAAAGTGGTAAGTTGGGACGGGAAGGATTGGGACACCCTACTACCCTAACTTATGTTTGCAATATGGGAGGTACCTCAGGCCTCAACTGGGTTTTCGCCCTTTGAATTACTGCATGGACGCCACCCTTTGGCATACTAGATATTACAAAAGAAATCTGGGAAGAGGAACCCAATAAGGGGAGAAATATAATTGACCATGTGTTGCAGATGCGAGAACGGATAGCCCGGGTCACCCCTATTGTACAGGAACATTTGGAAAAGGCGCAGGAGGCCCAGCGAACCCATTACAATCGCCAGGCAAAAGTCCGACAGTTCCAACCAGGGGATCGGGTGATGGTGTTGATACCCACAGCAGAAAGCAAGCTTTTGGCCCAATGGCAGGGGCCCTATGAGGTCGTTGAACCCGTGAGGGAAGTAACCTACAAGGTGCAGCAGCCAGGATGCCAGAAACAAGAACAAATTTATCACATTAACCTCTTAAAGCCTTGGCACCAATGAGAGGCGTGTGTAGTGGCCCAAGAGACCCCAATCCAGGGAAATAACATGCAGGAGCAGATCAGGATATCCACTGATCAGACACCAAGCCAGAAGAAGGAGGTAACTGAGATGATCAGCTGATACCAGGACGTATTTTCAACCAAACCAGGTCAGACCACCGAAGCCTATCACCACATTATCATAGACTCTGGGGCAAAGGTAACTTTAAGGCCCTATCAGGTCCCAGCAGCAAAAAGGTAGGAGATCAAGGCAGAGGTAAAAAGGATGTTGGAGCTGGGAGTCATTGAAGAGTCCCACAGTCAGTGGTCAAGCCTGATCGTGTTGGTGCCCAAACCCGATGGCACCACTAGGTTTTGTAATGACTTTCGCCAGCTGAATAAGATATCCAGATTTGATGCATACCCCATACCCCATATTGATGAGTGAGTTGACCGCCTGGGCAATGCCCGATTTTTGACCACCCTTGATTTAACGAAGGGATACTGGCAGATTCCCCTTGCCAAAGATGCAAAAGAAAAGACAGCATTCTCTACACCAGAGGGTCTGTTTCAATATACTGTTCTTCCTTTTGGACTGCATGGGGCACCTGCCACCTTCCAGCGTCTTATGGACAACTCCTATGGCCCCATACCAGTTATGCAGCGGCATACCTGGATGATGTGATTATTCACACCCCCGACTGGGAAACCCACTTAGGAAAGGTGGAAGCAGTTCTGGACACGCTAAGATGGACTGGTCTCACAGCCAACCCAGCCAAGTGTGCTGTAGGGCTAGCCAAAACTAAATACCTTGGCTACATTGTAGGAAGGGGCATGGTCAAGCCCCAACTAAACAAACTAAAGGCTATCCAAATTTGGCCCCAGCCAAATCAGAAAAAGCAATTCCGGGCATTCCTGGGTGTGGTGGGGTACTACCAACAATTTATTCCCGATTTTGCTACCAGAGCGAGTCCCCTGGCAGATCTGATAAAAGCCTGGGGTCCAGACATGGTGAAGTGGACAGATGCCGCAGAGAAATCATTCATGAATCTACGGACAGCCCTCTGCAGTAACCCCATGGTTATAGCCCCAGACTTCAACAAAGAATTCATTTTACAAACAGATGCATCTGAAGTAGGATTGAGAGCTTTCCTATCGCAGATGGTCGGAGATGAAAAACACCCAATCCTCTACCGCAGCAGGAAATTCCTCCCAAGAGAGCAGAAGTATGCCGTGGTTGAGAGAGAGAGCCTAGCTGTGAAATGGGCCATGGAAATACTACGTTATTACCTTCTGGGACGACGGTTTACCCTTGTGACTGACCATGCACCCCTCCAGTGGATGCAGCAAAATAAAGAGAAGAATGCAAGGGTGACCAGATGGTTCCTGTCCCTACAACCTTTCCAATTTACCATACAACACTGGGCTGGAAGCCACCATGGCAATGCAGATGGCTTGTCACAAGTACGCTGCCTGATGTCCCAAGTTGCCCAACCCCGTAGTGTTGAGCAGAGGAGAGCAATGTGTGACAGGGTCAGACCAGATGGCTACAGGAGAGTAATAGAAGGCAGATGTATTAGCCCCAGGTTAAGTAGGACCCTTTCCCCTGGGTAAGGTAACAGAGAAGGTTCCAGAACAATCAGGAACCTTCTGGACACAATTAAGACAGACAGGCTGATTAGAACACCTGCAGCCAATCAAGAAGCTGCTAGAATCAATTAAGGCAGGCTAATCAGGGCACCTGGGTTTAAAAAGGCGCTCACTTCAGTTTGTGGTGCGCATGTAAGGAGCTGGGAGCAAGAGGCGATAGGAGCTGAGTGTGAGAACGCGGACTGTTGGAGGACTGAGGTGTACAAGCATTATCAGACACCAGGAAGAAGGTCCTATGGTGAGGATAAAGAAAGTGTTGGGAGGAGGCCATGGGGAAGTAGCCCAGGGAGTTGTAGCTGTCGCACAGCTGTTCCAGGAGGCATTCTAGACAGCTGCATTCCACACGGCCCTGGGCTGGAACCCGGAGTAGAGGGCGGGTCCTGGTTCCCCCCAAACCTCCAAACTGCTGGTCAGACACAGGAGGAGTTGACCTGGACTGTGGGTTCATGAAAACATCCAAACTGAGGGCTTCCATGAAGCTCCAAGGTGAGCAAATCCACCAATAAGTGCAAGACCCACCAAGGTAGAGGAGGAACTTTGTCACAATATATATAGTATATCTGTATTTCAAAACTTGTGCTGTGTTTCTGGGTGACACCCCGAGACAGAATGGCATCAGCACTAAGCTTGCTGGATGGTCCGTCAGCTGTACAATGGACCCATTGAGAGAAGGCAGGAGCTACACCTATGAGTCAGCAAGACATGTACGGTCATGCTGATGGGCAGAACTCTAAGGTTTTTCTATGCCATATACTGTGAAGCTTGTGTTCGGGACAAAGGAAACATAAGCCACATGGCAAAAGTATAAAAGACAGCTGCATCTTCTCCATTCTGTCTTCATTTCTGCTTCTTACTTCTGGAGTAACCTTTCTACAGACAAGCTCTGAACAAAGGACTGAATGACCCATCCAAGCTGTGGATGTGTTCCAGAGGAGTTTAAAGCCAGCAAACTCACCAGTACTGCTAAGAACTTGATATATAGACTTTGAAGTCTTATGTAAGTATCTGATTACTTGACTCTTTAACAACTCTCTTCTTGTTCTTTCTTTCTTTATAAGAAACCTTTAGTTTTGGATGCTAAAGGACTGGCTGGCAGTGTGGTATTTTGGGTGATATCCAGACTGATATTGACCTGGTAATGTGGCTGGCCCTTTGTGGTTAGAACATTTTGTATACATGAGCAGCGTTTTTAAGTAACTTCTCACTTTATTGAACCAATGTGCTTATTGGGAGCCAGAGAACTGGAATGCAATAAAGGGGGCTGTGTGATTTCTCTTTTCAGCTTCTTGATAATCATTATGGGGGATCAGGAGCACAGTTGGTAAATGGTTGTTGAGTCTAACTTCAGTGTAAGCCACTAGTCTTTGGGAGAATCTACTCTCCTTTTTTCAGCCTGCCCTGACCTTGGCATTTTCAGTGAGGGCTACTCTAGGCACCCAGGGCAAAAGAGTAATAGCACTAAAATAATAGTAAAAGCCTTTTTTAAACTTCAAAATGTCTTATCTATACAGTGGCTCATAAAATGGGTATTTTTATGGTATGAAATTAAGCAAAACTTTGGTAGTAGCTGGGGTGAGATGTTTGGTTGCATGTGTTCCCTCTGTATGCCGTCCCAGCTCCATGCATGTACCTGGCACGGTACCTCAAATGAACTGCCCAATGACCACAAGATCTGTTAAGGTACAAAACCAGGTTTATTGTCAACAAGGCACAGTACTAGTATCCTGCAGACTCCACTGGATCACTAATACATGTATTCCCGTAACAATGGACCAGCTCAGTGAATGGTGGGACTTTCCATTCCTCCCTAGGCTGGACAGAGACACTCCCTTTTAGTTTCCATTTTATACATCAATGCAAACAAGTTACGTACTGTCCCTCTGATGTAGTTAGTTGACATCCTCTGATGTAGCTGTTTCCACCCATCACCTTGTACCTCTCTATCCATCACGCTGTCATCCTGACCTTATCATTCCTCAAACTAGCCTTTGATACAAGGGCTTATGTTTCAGGCCCTTCCTACTGCAGTAGCTAATATATTGCCAACCAAGTATGGCTTGACTGAGGATCAGTTCACAGGTGAAATTTCTAATGTTATGTCTGTTAACATAAATAAGTTCTGTATTCCTGTTTTCCTAATATTTGTGTGCCCATGTTTTCTAGTTATTCTCTTTTATGTGTGCATATTTTAAAGATGCAACCTAAGTACAGATGTGCTTAGTTACCTCACAATGACAGATAAGCAAATAGTGAGGCGAAAACATCTCCAAATATTTCTTTGAATTTGAAAGCAAATTTGAATACTCAGGTCTAGAATGTGTCCACATCTTACTGTTTCTTCCTTCACAATGTTTCTAAGATCTGTCCTTTTCCATCTAGCTAACAACAAGAGGTTCTTATCAGCTCTCACCTTGACTATGCAGCCTCCTACTCTTATACCTCCATGACACCCGCATCAACACCCAATCTCTCCAATCCATAAAATATACAGCCCCTAAGAGTGTCTCCTTTGATCCATCAATCTGACTGCATCACCAGCCCTAGAAGCCTTTTCTTCAGGCACAATTGTGGATGTTTTAAGTGGAATTCCATCCACTTCCATGACCATTACCAAGTCCATGTAGAAAAATAATATAGAAATCCATTACAGATTAAACAATTCACAACTCTTTACTTTTTTTTTTACCTTGAATTTTTTTGAATTTGAGTGAGAACTAAAGTCATATTCTAACTTGATTCCCCATCCATCCAAATAAGCTTTAAAACCAAATGAATTAAATCCAACTAAAATAGCACACATCACTAGAGTTATTTTCCATGTAAAAAATTCACCAAAAAATTTGAGCCAAATTCTACACTGACTAGACTCTATTAAATAATGAAGTAATAAAGAATTGTTCCTCCCCACCTCTTATTTTTAAACGTTGTCATCTTTGGAATCTGAAAAACTTTGGAGTGCTATTTTATGAAATATAAATAAAGGGGGAGGGGAGCAGAGGCCTGAACTATTTTAGTTACAATTTAACAAATCAGAGAAAACCTTGAGCATATTTTCATGCTAATCTATTGACACTGGAAATTGTTTCCTTCATGATAAGTGTCAGTGGAAATTGCTCTAAAATAGAATTCCATTCCTCTTCTCAGAATGCGTGATATAATCCATACAAAGCCTTCTCATGTTCCAGTGAAGTCAATGTCAAAACTCCCATTTACTTCATTGCAAGCAGCCTGGGGCACATGTTATAAAATGTCCTTGAGAAAAGTGGATTAGTTTTAGTCAGACAGATAGAATTGTTTGAAGTTAAATATTATTTTATATTCAAAAGCAGAACAATTTTACCATTCACAATCAACAGTTACAGTTCTCAATGTCAAACACTCATTTATTTGGATTTTGATGTAATTTTGAAGTCCTGTTTTCCTTGCTAGTTATTAATGCTCAGTGAGAGGAATCCTTATTCCTAGCACTGTAATGCTTAATTCTTTTTTGTGTCATTGTGTTAAAGTTTGCTTTGGGAGCCATTTATATGTAGTTTAGTAACATTCAGGGTCATAATTAGTGCTGTGAAATAATCAGGACTATTGAATGAAGGTTCTTGAGGCCACAGAAACGTTTCTTTGGTATAATTATTGATATGGCTCCCTTGTGTCTAGGGTTACTTGTGAACTTCTTAATAGGTGGACTATCTACACAGTGGGTGTAGTTACTCCTTCTGAGTCATCACAGTCTAACATGTCAAGGCCTACTTGTAAATATAGTTATTTTGGTTCATGGATTATTGAAGTGAAAAACCATAACAACTCCTCTGCCACTGTAGTTTACATGCATGTATATTGGCTTCATACACTACAAACTATTATACATTTTATCCTAGTCCATTAGGCATTGTTCTAAATTAAAATAATTGCATATATTTTTTCCAGATATTAGTGGGAGTATTCTGTGAGCAGGATTTGGTCTGTTTTTTGGAAAAAAAAAAACAACTATAGACACTAGCTGGCTTAAGTTTGGTGATGGCTTACAAAGGCATTCATTTTTAGGTCATATAATCAAGGTCTGTCAGCTATCATGTCTTTCTGATGGCTGAGTAAAATGAGTCTGTCAGTCCAAATAAATAAATACCACTATTCCTGATAATCCACTAACAACAAAGGCTTATCCATGGAGATGTATGTAAAACCAGTCAGTATCTAAACTTCCAACAAAGCACTCAATAAAGAGCTCTCACACTTTAATTAACGGAGAGCCCTTCTGAAATAAAAGCATTTTTTTTAAAAACTATTTTCTTATTGTTCTGGTAACTAATTGAAGTAATATACTTACTCATTATGTATTGGGTATGCGTGCTTAGAGAGTCATTTATATATGGGTTGTTAACATGAAGGATTATATTTACTTCTATTGAGTCTATTAAGTTTAATTATATCAATGAACTGCACACTATTCACAATTTGCAATTGATATACAAAGAGGAAGAAAGGCTAAATTTCTTGAATAATTTATTGACATGATTAGTTTGGACAGTTCTAATCTGAAATAAGTCCTGGACTTCAACAATTTACAATCACTAAATTGTCTTCCTGCCGTTGGATTTTATTTAATCTACTCAGATTATTTCAACATAGGTGATTGTCGTTATTCATAGATTATAAAACCAGATTAGCTAGTCTGACCTGCATAACACAAACCACAGGACTTCCCTCAATTAATTTCTGTTTGAAGTAGAGAATGTTGTCACAGTTCAGAGCAACTAAACCTTTATTTCCCCTTAGTGGTTCAGCAAGGCTTCAGGCTCCCTAGACATGGTCTTTCTTGGGTAGAGACCCGCATCTCACTCCTTTCTAACAGGTGTATTTCCAGACTGCACAGTGCCCTCAATATATTGTGATATCCTCAGCAGAGACAAGCTGCCCGCTTTCTTTCTTTTCAGAGATGATTAACTGTATGACTGCCCACAGTTACAGCTACCACACACTTTTATGCATGGTTATTTTATTCTGAAGGTAAAAGCACTACAGAGAAAACATATTAAAACAATAAAAGAAACTACACATGTGCTAATAAGTTTACCAGAGGTCACCCAACCCTAGCATGGGAGGAGCAGTCCATCAAGGGTTGTGGTTCTGCTCAGAACAAGCACCCAGTTTTATGGGGCCTCAGTAGCTCCTGTCTTTCCAAATCTTGCCTAGGATTGGAGTTCTCAGATTGGACCAGCAGTCTTGGCTGTTCGCTGGATCAGGACAAAGGCCCTGAGACTGTTTAAAACCAGGCTGTTTATCCAAAAATCCTTCTTTGTTTGTCCCAGGAGCATCTAATTTGAACTAGTATACACAGACTCACCAGGGCATGACTTCAAAGGGTTCTGATAAACAAAGGAATTACATTAGCATTTACACATCCTACTTCCAGAGGAGTTGCATACAATTCCATAATAACACATACACAATTGCATTTTTAATGCAATGAACTCCAAAGGTATTAAATCTAATTCAATGAGATTTAACTTAATTCAGTACCTTTATTTTAATTCTATAAGGTTTGTCTAGGATGTTGCAAGATATTGTCAGTCTGTCACACACATCTTTTACAAAAACATCCAATCTTCATTTAAAAATTGCTGCCACAAGCCTGGGTAAATTGTTCCAGTAGTTAATTACCCTCACTGTTAAAAATTTGCATCTTATTACCAGTCTGAATTTCTCTAGCTTCAACTTCCAGCAACTGGATCTTGTTACACTTCTGTCTGCTAGATTACAAGCACATTATCAAATTTTTGTTCCACATGTAGGACTTTATAGACTGTGCTCAAATCATCTTAACCTTCTCTTTCTTAAACTAAGTGAAATAGAGCGAGCTCTGAGAATCTTTCACAGTGAAACATGTTTTCCAATCCTTTAATCGTTCTGGTGATTCTTCTCTGAACCCTTTCCAGTTTATCAATATCCTTCTTAAACTGTGGACACCAAAACTGGAAATTCTATTCAGGGAGTGGAATAGTTAATAGTAATAGATAATATTATTATGCATTATTTGAATTCCCATAGCATATAGAAGCCCTGGCTGTCAGGAATCAGGCCCAGCAGCAGAGTTAGTCTCCAGGCAATCTAACAAGCAAAGCTGGCCTGTAGTAGGCTGCCTGATTGGCTGTGCCACCTGATTGGCTGGAAGAGTGAGCAGACTAGCACTTAAGCCGATAATGCTGGCATTAAAGTGTGGCATAGATGTGAAGCCAGCCACCATAGTCACCCTGTCTGATTCCTTGTCAGGACTGCTGGCAATCAGAAATGTCATTTTGACAGAAATGACATACTTAATGGAATATTACTGTTAACAACAGAGTTGACAAAGTTGAATGTTATCATAGTAATAGCATGGATCGCAACACAGCAGTGGTAGTGGGCAAATAAGCTGGCAGACAAAGTGGAAAAAATGTTCTTAAAAACTAGCACATTCATGTAGAGATCCCTTCAAATAAACTTAAGTTTAAAAATCTAATTAAAGATCGGTTGAGAGGAATGGCCAGAACTATGGGAAAAAGAAACAAAGGGGAAAAGATTCCATGAAATGTGCCTGAGTCGAAAATGTTGATTTACTCCAAGCCCCTGAGAGACAAAGAATTATCTATGATGTCCAGTGCTTGGTGATGGTAGACTCAGCAATGTAGTTGTAGCTGTGTCGATCCAAAGATATTAGAGAGACAAGGTAGTGAGATAATATCTTTTATTGAACAAACTCAGCAACAGAAATTGGTCCAATAACAGATATTACCTCATCCTCCTTGTCTCAATAATAGACTTAACAAGTGAGTCTGCTTCACTATAAACACAAGAAGAAGTTCAGAGACTGCTTAAACCATTCACCCACAGCTGATACCTCCTGTGCCTGCTAGATAATATTATTCACATTAATAATTTTTTCAGGCTAAGAACATGAAAATCCATCTGTTATTTCTAAATAATCAACCCTTCAATCAGTGTTCTTCCAGCATGGCATACTCTTACTTTGTTTCCCCAACCACCCACGGGATATGTTAGGCAGAATTCTATTTTATATGGGTTGGGGGGAAGTGGTTTCCCACTCCTTTTCATAGCAATCTATTGCAAAATATAAGATTTAGCATCTTTAAAACTGTATAGGAGTATTGATTTACAAGTTAAACAGTTATATTCTTTGCAAAAATCCTAAAATGGAGTTGTTTTATCTGCAATTTGAGTGTTATGTATCTATCCAGCTATGGAATGTACATGGCCCCATCACCATAGTACCTGAGTGCCTCAGAATCTTTAATGTATTTATCCTCCACATGTCTGTAAGGTAGGGAAGTACTATTACCCTATTTTACAGATGGGGAATTGAGATACAGAGAGGCTAAGTGGCTGGTACAGGAACCCACAAGGGGAGAGGCAACTCTCGATCTAGTCCTGAGTGGATCTCAGGATCTGGTCCAAGAGGTAACTATAACAGGACCTCTTGGAAATAGTGACCATAATATAATAACATTTAACATTCCTGTGGTGGGAAGAACACCTCAACAGCCCAACAATGTGGCATTTAATTTCAGAAAGGGGAACTATGCAAAAATGAGGAGGTTAGTTAAACAGAAATTAAAAGGTATAGTAACTAGAGTGAAATCCCTGCAAGCTGCGTGGACACTTTTCAAAGACACCATAATAGAGGCTCAATTTAAATGTATAAAAATTTAAAAAACACAGTAAAACAACTAAAAAAGCCACTGTGGCTTAATAACCATGTAAAAGAAGCAGTGAGAGATAAAAAGGCATCTTTTAAAAAGTGGAAGTCAAATCCTAGTGAGGTAAATAGAAAGGAGCAATACTGTCAAATTAAATGTAAAAATGTAATAAGAAAAGCCAAAAAGGAGTTTGAAGAACAGCTAGCCAAAAACTCAAAAGGTAATAACAAAATGTTTTTTAAGTACCTCGGAAGCAGGAAGCCTGCTAAACAACCAGTGGGGCCCCTGGATGATCGAGATACAAAAGAGCACTTAAAGACAATAAAGTCATCACAGAGAAACTAAATGAATTCTTTGCTTCAATCTTCACACCTGAGGATGTTAGGGAGATTCCCAAATCTGAGCCATCTTTTGTAGGTGACAAATCTGAGGAATTGTCTCAGATTGAAGTGTCACTAGAGGAGGTTTTGGAATTAATTGAGAAACTTAACAGTAACAAGTCACCGGGACCAGATGACATTCACTCAAGAGTTCTGAAAGAACTCAAATGTGAAATTGCAGATCTGTTAACTATCGTTGTAACCTGTCCTTTAAATCAGCTTCTGTACCCAATGAGTGGAAGATAACTAATGTAACACCAATATTTAAGAAGGGCTCTAGAGGTGATCCTGGCAATTACAGACAGGTAAGTCTAACGTCAGTACCGGGCAAATTAGTTGAAACAATAGTAAAGAATAAAATTGTCAGACACATAGAAGAACATAAATTGTTGCACAAAAGTCAACATGGTTTCTGTAAAGGGAGATTGTTTTACTAATCTATTAGAGTTCTTCGAGGGGGTCAACAAACATGTGGACAAGGGGGATCCAGTGGACATAGTGTACTTAGATTTCCAGAAAGCCTTTGACAAGGTCCCTCACCAAAGGCTCTTACGTAAATTAGGTTGTCATGGGATAAGAGGGAAGATCCTTTCATGGGTTGAGAACTGGTTAAAAGACAGGGAACAAAGGGTAGGAAAAATGGTAAATTTTCAAAATGGAGAGGTGTAACTAGTGGTGTTCCCCAAGGGTCAGTCCTAAGACCAATCCTAATCAACTTATTCATAAATGATCTGGAGAAAGAGGTAAACAGTGAAGTAGCAAAGTTTGTAGATGATACTAAACTGCTCAAGATAATTAAGACCAAAGCAGACTGTGAAGAACTTCAAAAAGATCTCACAAAACTAAGTGATTGAGCAACAAAATGGCAAATGAAATTTAATGTGGATAAATATAAAGTAATGTACATTGGAAAAAATAACCCCAACTGTATATACAATATGATGGGGGCTAATTTAGCTACAACTAATCAGGAGAAAGATCTTGGAGTCATTGTGGATAGTTCTCTGAAGACAACCACACAGTGTGCAGCAGCAGTCAAAAAAGCAAATGGAATGTTAGGGATCATTAAAAAAGGGATAGAGAATAAGACTGAGAATATTTTATTGCCTTTATATAAATCCATGGTACGCCCACATCTTGAATGCTACATAGAGATGTGGTCCCCTCATCTCAAAAAAGATATACTGGCATTAGAAAAGGTTCAGAAAAGGGCAACTAAAATGATTAGGGGGTTGGAATGGGTCCCCTATGGGGAGAGATTAAAGAGGTTAGGACTTTTCAGCTCGGAAAAGAGGAGACTAAGGGGGGATATGATAGAGGTATATAAAATCATGAGTGATGTGGAGAAAGTAAATAGGGAAAAGTTATTTACTTGTTCCCATAATATAAGAACTAGGGGCCACCAAATGAAATTAATGGGTAGCAGGTTTAAAACAAATAAAAGGAAGTTTTACTCAGTGCACAGTCAACCTGTGGAACTCCTTGCCAGAGGAGGTTGTGAAGGCTGGGACTATATCAGGGTTTAAAAGAGAACTGGATAAATTCATGGAGGTTAAGTCCATTAATGGCTATTAGTCAGAATGGGTAAGGAATGGTATCCCTAGCCTCTGTCACAGAGTGGAGATGGATGGCAGGAGAGAGATCACTTAATCATTACCTGTTAGGTTCACTCCCTCTGGGGCACCTGTCTTTGGCCGCTGTTGGTAGACAGGATACAGGGCTGGATAGACCTTTGGTCTGACCCAGTATGGCCATTCTTGTGTTCTTTTGTTTTCCAAGGAAACATAGGAAGTCTCTGGTGGAATAAGGTGTCCCAAGTCCTAGGCTAGTGCCCTAACCACTAGGTAGTTGGCAAGCAAGTTCTGAGATGTGTGTGTCAGGTGTACAAAACAAAAATCAAGACTTTCCCATTTCAGCTGATCTCCCAGACCTGTTACTATGATCCTCTTTCTCTCACTGATCTCCAGGTGGTCATTGTCAGAAATATTCTTAAAGAAGAATCCCCGGGATGGTATCTAGAATTCCCAGTTTTATCTTGGTCTCTCTTATCTCATCCTTTCAATTGTTGGATTGTGTCATCTAAAATCTAAGTTACATTTTACAGGCCTTTGCTGCTTTTTTAGCCTTACACAGACTCTTTACTGGGCACATTTAATCGTTTTCTGGCTTTGCATTGAATTAGCAGTGTCTTTTAACAGTTTGAGGAAATCCGAGAAACACTTAGGACCTTAAAATCTTTGTAGATTTGAGTGCTTACAGATTACCTTTTTTCCTGGAGTCCCTTTAGAGTTTTTATTGCTTCTTATGGAGTTTGCCTGACCTGGAGCTCAAATGTTTTATCACACCAACTGCCTACATGCTGTGTCCTCTCTACTACACATTCTGACTCCAACCCTTCATCCATTAAAGGTAGTTGGAGTTTTGCCATTGACTTCAGTGGGAAGAGAATCAGGTTTGAAATTTTCATTTATCTGACCAGACTAAGATGTCCTCATCTGGTTTTACATAGTCTTCAGATATTCCTCTTAGCTAAGATTAAATTCCTTTATTAGTAACTTAGCATTCTTCAGCAAGTTTTGACACTGAATTTTATTTCACTCCCTTCTTTTCCTTTTTAGTAAGGGGAAAATGGTAAACTTTGTTCTCATTTTCTTACATGGGCAATGTCTGTTTCTCCATGATTATTTACAGTCAGCCCAGATTATCACATGATTTCTCTAGACAATGTGAGCTATAGAGACTAAACTTTTAGTTAACCCTAGAAGTGTGTTCTTCCAGGGCAGGATTATGATGCATTGGTGGGTCAGTGGCAGTGGTGAAAGTAAGTCGAGTGACTTACCGGTACGCTGGGGCCAGCTCTGGGCCCTGGAACGGGCAGGGCCTTGGGTAGAAGGGCGGGGCAGAGGGGGATCAGAGCCAGCCCCAGCCCACCCTTTAAGGTGAGTGCCCCCCTTCTCCTTCTCCTTCTCCTCCCCCCCGCACTCCCGGGGTAGCAGCAGCAGCCCGGGGCTCCAGGGGCTATTTAAAGGGCCTGGGGCTCCCCTGCTTCTACCTCCCGGGTCCTTTAAATAGCGGTAGAAGCAGGGGAGCCCCGGGCCCTTTAAATAGCCACCGGAGCCCCACAGCTGCTACCCTAGAGCTCCAGCAGTGGGGCTCTGGCGGCAATTTAAAGGGCCTAGGGCTCCAGCCACTGCTGGGAGCTGCAGGCCCTTTAAATTGCCCCCTGGGGAAGCCAGGCTGCCCCAGTATGGTGCACCAGCTCTTGCCGATAAGCCGTACCAGGACGTACCTGCTTACTTTCACCTCTGGTCAGTGGAGAACATTCTGATGATGCCCATCTGTACTTGCTTCATTGATAGAAACACCTTAGAATCCAGGTGCATCAGCCCCGTGGCAACTTTTGTAAACATTAAGTCAATTAAATCAAAAGAAAACAAAAGAAAACAGTCATCTCTGGGCATCAGGAGCACTGAAAACTACTAAGAACCTCCAATTTCCATTTTTTTTAATGCTCATACAATTTAAGAATGGCCTAATCTCACGTTTACACTTTCTCCTCAGCTAAAACCTAGTAGGCCAAATAATAGCCAACACTGCATTTTACAGCCGTGTTACAAACCTATGATGATAGGATTTTATAATGGAAACATTGATAGATTTTTAGCAGTAATGGCACTATTGAGAAGCAGACCACAGCATCCAATTTCTTTGTACCTGATTAGTTCTGATAGACATTATTTACACACATGAAGAGTGTTGACCAGTACAATTACAAAATAATGTGCTGCTATTTGTGGATATGCTACCTCAGCACAAAAGACATTTAATGTTGGAACATGTCAGCAAATAGGTAGTTTTTCAGACAGTAATGGAATGAATTGCTATCTTCAGTTGCATGGAGCATAGTAAATCATTTTATTTTCAAGTCAACTGCTGGAGATTTGAGGCTTGACCAACAATAATTGAAAAGTTTGCTTGTCTGAAAGTGTATGTATCCTCATTAGTTGGCACTGATGCAAATTGTTAGAGGAGATGTTGCCTTCCACATGTAATATTTTGTGTGGACACATGAAAGAAACCTAAACATATTTTCTAGTTCATTGCTAAGCAATGCAGTGGATAACAATGTATTTAACTGACAAATTAAAAATAGTAAAAAAGTTGATAGAATTGGAGAGTTTTCTTGATATTGTAAAGCAGATTTTTGGGAAAAAACTTTCTTTTGTTTCAGATAATCTGACCTCAAGATAGTATGGATCTACAAGCCTCAGACTTAGGGCTAGTCTACACTGGCAATGCTAAAATGCTGCCACGGAAGTGCTTTAACATGAGAGAGCTCTCCCAGCGCTCTAAAAAAACACCTCCACGAGGGGCAGAGCTACCAGCACTGTCTATACTGGTGCTTTAAAGTGCTGAAACTTGCTGTGCTGTGTTTTTTTCACACACTCTGAGGGAGAAAGTTGCAGCACTGTAAATTGCCAGGGCAGACAAGCCCTTAGAGTGTATGTACACTCTTAACAGTTAGCTTGATTTCCCCCGCTTGAGTTATCCTAGCTCAAGGGAGGACAGCCATGCTGTGAAACAAAACACTCCAGCTAAACTGACTGACTGAGTTGATTCGCAGTAGAGAGTGATTGGATTAGCAGCTGAGGAGTTGTGCTAACTTGAGTTTATAGCCTGTAGCTGCATCCTCACTGCATTACAAGGAGTGTGGTGACACTAAAATGTATGGCTGCAGCTGCATCACTGTAGCACATCAGTGTAGACATTACAATGACAGGAGGGGTTCCGCTGGCACTGTAGTTAATCCATTGAGAGGTGGTAGCTAGGTCTATGGACAAATTCTTCACTCAGCCTAGCACTGCCTATGCTAGGGGATAGGTCAGCATAGCTGTGTCTCTAGGCTTTGGATTTTTTCACATTCCTTTGAAACGTAACTATGCTGATGTAAGTTCCCAGTGTAGACCAGTCCTGGCTTGAGTTTCAGCAGCACTTGAACATCATCCCATACCTTTTGAAGGGCAGCTAGTTCAGGTTTAAAGCATGACTTAGGGCAGGGCTACACTTGCAGATGGAGAGCGCTGTGAGTTAAACCATCCCTTGGAGACTGCAGCAGGGAAAGCGCTACAGTGTGTTCACTGCATTCTGGGCATTCTGGGTCCTGTCCTAATGCCCTGTGATGCATCGGTTCGCATCCCAGCAATCCCTGTGCTTCCTTCCACATTTGGCACCATCTTTCAACGGTTTTTGTACTGCGCACTCTGTCTTCCCTTTCGCTCTGCAGGAATGGATCCCAAACTGCTGAGGAATATGCTGATGGATCTCGACAGCATGTCACAAATTGCAGTCGAGTTACTCTTTAAGCTACAAACTCACAATGAGGAGTCCAAGGATGATGTCGACTCCTATAACTCCTACAACACAAGATTGCTTGTGGCATTCACGGACATGCTCACCACTATGGAACATCGCTTTTGGGCTCGGGAAACAAGCACTGAGTGGTGGGATCACATCGTCATGCAAATCTGGGATGATAAGCAGTGGCTACAGAACTTTCGAATGAGAAAAACCACTTTCATGGGTCTGCGTGCTAAGCTCACCCCCACCCTGCGGCGCAAGGAGACGAGATTAAAAGCTTCCCTGCTGGTGGAGAAGTGGGTAGCTATTGCAATCTGGAAGCTGGCTACTCCAGACAGCTGCCGATCGGTCGCTAACCAATTTGGGGTGGGAAAGTCGACCGTTGGAATCGTGTTGATGCAAGTTTGCAGGGCCATTAATCGCATCCTGCTCAGAAGAACCATGACTCTGGGTAACATGCATGACATTGTGGCTGGCTTTGCACAAATGGGTTTCCCTAACTGCGGAGGGATGATAGATGGGATGCATATTCCAATTCTGGCACCAGCTCACCTAGCCTCTGAGTATGTTAAGCGGAGGGGTATTTCTTTATGGTCCTCCAGGCATTTGTGGATCACAGTGGGTGTTTCATTGACATTAACGCAGGCTGGTCCAGAAAGGTGCATGACACATGCATCTTTTGGAACACAGGCCTATTCAGGAAGCTGCAAGCCGGACTTTCTTCCCAGACCAGAAGATCACTGTAGGGGAAGTCGAAATGCCCATTGTGATCCTTGGAGATCCCGCTTACCCTTTAATGCCATGGCTCATGAAAGTCTACACAGGAAGCCTTGAAAGCAGCAAGGAGCAGTTCAACAACAGGCTGAGTCAGTGCAGAATGACTGTGGAGTGTGCTTTTGGCCATTTAAAGGGCTGCTGGCGCTGTCTGTATGAGAAGCTGGACCTGGCCGATGACAACATCCCCACAGTTATAGCTGCGTGCTGAACACTCCATAACATTTGTGAAGGGAAGGGTGAAAGATTCACTCAGGCATGGACCTCAGAGGTTCAACACCTGGAGGCTGAATTTGAACAGCCAGAGAGCAGGGCTATTAGAGGGGCCCAGTGCGGGGCTGCAAGGATTGGGGTGCCTTGAGAGAGCAATTGGAAGCTGAAAGCCACCACTAATGTTTGGTGCCCTGCATGGGAGTGAAATGTAATGGTTCCAATATTAGTAGGAATCTGTGTTTGCTACATATGATGCACTGACTTGCAGTGCCTGTTGCTTTCCTGGGCTACAGTATCTTTTACTTAAAGCAATAATAAAGAATGTTTTCAAAGCCCCCCAAAAAAACATTTATTAAAAAGAAACACAACTGATTGGGAAACAAAAAGGGCAGGAAAAAGGAAAGGAAAGAGTTTGGGACAAGGGCTGTGGGGGGGGGGCGGCACAGAAGTGCTCCGCCTGCATTGCTATGAACACCTGTATCGACTCTGCTTGGTGCTCCCAGATGGTTACAGGCACTCCATGCTTTGGTGCTGGCGATCCGCATTCTGCTGGCGGACTCTCCTTTCACTCTCCCGCCACTCCTGCACTTTTTGATTTTCATTAATGGACTGCTGAATCACTTCATGCAGCATGTCCTCTTTGCTTTTTCAAGTACGCTTCCAGATTCTTTGGGGTCTTTTGGCCATTGATAACAAGGACAGCTGGGAACTCAAGGTTGCATCTGTCAAGCTAAAATGCAACACTTAACAGAGGCAGCATTGTTCACACCAGACAGAGCAATGATTCAGCTGTACTTAAAGACAAGCACAGTGTACACAATAGCAGAAATTGCCCATCCCAAAGCGAGCGCACATAACCCACAGGAGTCCCAAAATTGCAAGGGGGACTGATTGTTTCATGGCCGCACTGTCCTCTGGGGTTCTGTGCCTTGGGGAGAGCCAACAGCTGCAGGGAGCTCCTATACTGAATACTGTTCCCACATTTTCCACAGGAGTTCGTCCTGGAAGATATCTTGCTGCTGAGGGTGACCTGGGAAGCAAGGGAGAGTCTTCTACAATGCGGCTTCTGCCCTGGCCCATATGCAGCTTGCCTGCATGCAGCAATGGTCCCCCTTCCCATCACAGCACACTGGCCCGGACATGTTAGCCTTACTGGGGCAAGGAGCACAGTAGCTCTGCCAAGGAACCAGCGCAAGTGGATTGCCCAGCTTCTGCATGAGACCTTTGAAGAGATCACTGAGACCGATTACCGCGATGTGAGAGAGCACATCAATGCCCTCTTCTGCATCTAGGCATGCATGCAGCCCTAACCCTCCTCGCCCCAAGAGCCCGCACCGAACAATCTCCTTCCCAAAATAAAAGCTGCTTACTGGGCACCTTCTCTGGTGTTTGTTCTTCCCCAAACACCGTCCACTGCTACTGGCTACCTTCCTTCTGGCTTGAAAACAGCTCCTGGCTGCATGCATCTAGGGATGCCGGGCTGTCTCCCTTCTGTTCAGCACCCTCGCTCCCGATTTCCTCCTTCTCCTGCCTTGTTGAACTGGGCTTTGAAGTGTCCATGGTGGTCTTCGGAGTGGAGGTGGGGTTGCTCCCAAGTATTGCGTCCAGCTCTTTGTAGAAACAGCAGGTCGCGGGGGCAGCACCAGAGCAGCTGTTTGCTTTGTGCGCTTTGCAGTACACGTTCCACAGCTCCTTCACTTTAACCCTGCACTGCAGTGCGTCCCAGTCATGGCCCCTTTCCATCATGTCCCTTGATATCTGCCTGAAGGTATTATAATTCCTATGGCTGGAGCACAGCTGGGACTGGACAGCTTCCTCCCCCCCAAACACTGATGAGGTTCAGCACCTCGCCATTGCTCCATACTGGGGATCACCTGGTGCGTGGAGGCATGGTCACCTGGAAAGATACACTGAAAGCATTCCACGCCTCACTGAGCAAACTGGAAGGGGATTTTCAAAATTCCCAGAGAATGTGAAGGGCGCGTCTGATGGTTGGTCATGTGAGAGCAGGGCAGTAGAGTTCAAAGTGATGACCAAAGTGGCTAGAACAAGCCTTGTGCGATGCTTCTGGAGGCTGATCAGAGTGTATTAAAAGACTAGCGCATCCACACTGATGCCACAGAGCTCCAGCCGAGGCACAGCAAGCATTATGCTTCTCGTGGAGGTGGATTACTGGGGCACTCCAGCCATGGAGTCCAGGCACTCTACGTGCCTTGCCAATGTGGACATGTCAGGAGTTAGGGTGCCCAGGGCTGCTTTAATGCTCTCTAACTCGCAAGTGTAGCCAAGCCCTTAACTTGAGCTAGAGATTTTTGTATGTGAATGGGAGTTAGGTTAGGGGGAAAACTCAAGTTATTCCTCATGCTAACACTGCAGTGAAGATGGGCCTTTTGAGGAAACAATTATTTTATGTCCATTTAATAGTTTTGCAATGGGGTAGGGGGGAAACACATCTTTTATAATTCCCTCTGGATGAGATTCCCCCCCCACACACACACACACTCTTTAGAGAGCACCCACACAGCTTAGGCTCAGTCAGTGCCAAATTTCCAATTAGACTCAGTAGGCATGTGCCTAGGAAAGCTAGCATTCTAGGGGCACCTAAAAATTAAAAGTGGGTGAAAAGTTTCATTTTTTTTTTTATGGAAAACACCAAGATCAGCTGTAGGCAGGGAGGGCGCTGAAGATGCTGTGCCTCGAGGCGCGTAAGGTGTAAATCTGGCCTGTTTCTCTGTTTGGGAGTGAGGGGACAGAAGGATAGGGGACAGTGAAAAGAGAAAGCAAGAGCTGTTTGCAAAAAATATATCAAATCACATCACATATAGGATCATGATTGAGGAAAACAAAGAGGAAATGAGAGGGTGCAAGACAGAAAAGTAGAGGCCAGTAAATACATTTGATGTGTATGGACACTATGTTCATAGTAAGAGTCCTATGCTATACATAACAATATTGGAATACTATGCTATTAATACTGCAGTGGGGCAGTTTTCTGAAAACCCCTGGCCAGAGGCCAGGCGTGAACCTATTAAACAAATGAGGCAGAAAGGATATGTAGCACTGCCTTTCACCAACAGGATGCCACATGTAAACATCCAATACATCTTGCTTCCAATGGTTTATTAATTATTCTCTCCCACACTCAAGAAACTTAAGTATAATTAAAGGTAGGGTCTATCTACTTTAGCAGAATATAAGATTCCCGTGAAAAGTAAAAGTTTTTTTTTTCTAAAAAAAACCCTATAAGTCTTTGTCTGGTTTTCTGCTGCTGCCTGTCCCTAAAATCTCCCATATTCTTCCCTAAGGCAAACACGAGTGATATAATCAAGGCCTCCTTCAGTTTACTAAAGATACCGGTTATCCATTCAGGGAGTGGAAAGCCATTTCATTAGGTAACACAATCAGCTTAAATACAGAATTTTATATATCAGATACCCACAGCTAACAGTTTTTGAACAATTGGGGCTGAAACATGTTCACATTCAGTGTTTGCCAGATAAATGTGAACAGCATTTGTGCAAATTGTACTTGGCCTATGAATGCCTCCCAAACAGAGAATGGGCTAAATCAGTGAACAGATTATTTTCTAGGAATATTTCATACTGTTCTAAAGTTAAGTACGTAGGCCAGATCCTCAGCTGGGGTTAATCAGTGTTGCTCCAAAATCAATGGAGCTATGACAGTTTTTACGAGCTGGGGATCTATATTGATTTGAGTTTGCACCATTTTCCAGCAAAACAAAATTGATCAAAGTATTTACAGTTTGCTCTTCAAATGTATCATGTACAGAATTAGGGGTCACTTGGTGTTTCCATGGAAAATTACATTTTGAGGATTGATATGTTGGCTGTTTTAACTTGAATCATATTGTTACCTCAGTATGCCAGTGGTAGTCCTTTTGTGAGCAGTTCTGTCACTGCTCTTTTACAATGATCAAAATCTAGTAAGCTGTTTTTTCAGCTGTGTAACACAATGGCAATCCATTTTATCTAGAAGTTACAGTTCACATATGCTGTGAGCGGCTATTGTTTCTATCTCATATATTCATCTTTCTGCCTTCATCTATGTCGTTGTTCATGCCTGAAACGCCTTTTCCCCTGGTGTGCCAAATAACTTCCCTCTCTTCTTTTGAATCTCTTCTTAAAAGGCACTTCCCCCCTGAAATCTATCTGTGTTAACCCACCAATGAAAGTGGCATTACAGGGGAAAAATGTTGCTACATATTTTTAAGTGTAATTTTTTTGCACTACATTGAGATCTGTTAGAATATAAAGCACCAGATAACTATGTTTGTTATGTAAATTTGCGGATGATACTAAACTGGGAGGAGTGGTAGATACGCTGGAGGGGAGGGATAGGATACAGAAGGACCTAGACAAATTGGAAGATTGGGCCAAAAGAAATCTAATGAGGTTCAATAAGGATAAGTGCAGGGTCCTGCACTTAGGATGGAAGAATCCAATGCACCGCTACAGACTAGGGACCGAATGGCTCGGCAGCAGTTCTGCGGAAAAGGACCTAGGGGTGACAGTGGACGAGAAGCTGGATATGAGTCAGCAGTGTGCCCTTGTTGCCAAGAAGGCCAATGGCATTTTGGGATGTATAAGTAGGGGCATAGCGAGCAGATCGAGGGACGTGATCGTTCCCCTCTATTCGACACTGGTGAGGCCTCATCTGGAGTACTGTGTCCAGTTTTGGGCCCCACACTACAAGAAGGATGTGGATAAATTGGAAAGAGTACAGCGAAGGGCAACAAAAATGATTAGGGGTCTAGAGCACATGACTTATGAGGAGAGGCTGAGGGAGCTGGGATTGTTTAGTCTGCAGAAGAGAAGAATGAGGGGGGATTTGATAGCTGCTTTCAACTACCTGAAAGGGGGTTTCAAAGAGGATGGCTCTAGACTGTTCTCAATGGTAGCAGATGACAGAACGAGGAGTAATGGTCTCAAGTTGCAATGGGGGAGGTTTAGATTGGATATTAGGAAAAACTTTTTCACTAAGAGGGTGGTGAAACAGTGGAATGCGTTACCTAGGGAGGTGGTAGAATCTCCTTCCTTAGAGGTTTTTAAGGTCAGGCTTGACAAAGCCCTGGCTGGGATGATTTAACTGGGACTTGGTCCTGCTTTGAGCAGGGGGTTGGACTAGATGACCTTCTGGGGTCCCTTCCAACCCTGATATTCTATGATTCTATGATTCTATGATTCTATGTTGTTTCATCTATTTTAGAATGCAGGTGCTTTAGAGCAGAGGCAGTGTCTTCCTCTGTACTGGGTAGAACTGAGAGATGTCAAAAAAGATAAATGAAAACAAAGGGATAGAATGTGAGAGTGGCAATTGGATAGAAGAAAAAAAAAGGAAACCATGAGCAAGGGTGGGAAGAGAGAGAGGGAGGAAATATTTGGTTTTCTCCATAGTGCATTTGGTGGCATCTAATGCACATGGGAAAAAAATGAGATTTTTTGTATTAATTAGATATCTAGTTTGTTTGTAATGCTTAATTCTGTCATGTTGGGGACCTGTATTTCAAAACTATGCTTGTTATCAATGTGTTGAATGTGGATGGACACCTGCGCCTCAGCAGAGCCCTGTTGACTGCGTGGGACAGTGAATTGGCCCCAGGATGTGTCAGACCACAGGAAGTTACAGAATCAGAACCTAAACTGTGAATAGCCTAGGATATAGTAAGACACACCTTTGGAAGAAAAGATGCTGTAGAATTCACATCTTTTGTGTACCACCCTAGATTATTGTTTCTGCTGTTTCTCATACTGAACAGCTACTGCCCCTCTGATTGAACTTCTCTATCCTTCCTCTTTTTCACTATTTAAAACGTATTTTCATTTAAGAAAGAAATTATATATTTTTTAAACTCTGTTAATGAAACACAGGTTCAAACTTTAATTGTAATCGCGTCAAGAAATTGTATGTTCTCACAGAATCCTTAACAATGCTACTTTGAGCATCTGCATTTTAATAGAGCTGCATTGCTATAGTCTTTCACTGCATAATCATGCCACTATTGGCATTGCAATATGTTATTTAGCTTCCACATTGCTATAGAAAAAGTGCCGAGGCTTCCACTATAGTCTGCATTATTGTGACACTCCCCGAGCACAATCTGGATGGTTGAACAGCTGTCTTCCCTCAATTCCCCAATTGGGGTGCCTTTTACACTGCTTTGCTGTGAGAACAACCACTCCTGGTCTGTTCCCACACAGCCTCTAGCGCGCAAAATCACTCTCAGCTGAATTATATGAATGCTTCTAGCCAGCCACTCCTGAATTGTTTTGCAGAGTAACACCAGCAAACTCCCCATCCCAGACTTGTCCCCAGAAATGTGAATCTTATACTGCCTAGCTCTCCTTCTGCAAAATACAAGCTCATAGAAAGTCCATCATTTCATTAATAGAAAATGATATGCACAAGCTCTGTTATCTCAAATGAAGTTTGCCAAACACTTCAATTCCAACACTCACTGGTTTAGATAAAACAATGAAAAAAGTATATTAACTAAATAAAGATAGATTTTAAGTGATTACAAGTAATGATTAAGGCTACTTTTTAGACATAGGTATTTTTAATAAAAGTCATGGACAGATCATGGGAAGTAAAGAAATTCACGGTCTATGACCTGTCCATGACTTGTACTATATACCCCTGACTAAATCGGAGGGGGGGGCAGTCTGGGACTCCTGGAGATGATGTGGGGGTGACCTGGGAACCCTACAGTTGCTGAGGGGGATGGAGAGCAATATGTAGCCCGGGACACCTGCTGGTTCTGGAGGGGGTGGGTAAGTGGGGCTGGCAGGTTCCCTACCTGGCTCTGCACCTCTGTGGAAGCGGCAACATCCTCTTCCCTCAGGTCCTAGGTGGAGGCATGGCCAGGCAAGTCTGCTGGCTCCACAGCTCTCATTCACCACGAATCACAGCCAAAGGGAACTGCGGGGTCAGTGCCTCCAGGCGGAAGCAGTACACAGAGCTGCCTGGCCACATCTTCACCTAGGAGCTATGGGAGGGGGATGTTGCTGCTTCCAGGGAACCTTCCTATGTAAGCATTGTCTGAGCCCTCACCCCATCCTGTGCCCCAACTCCCAGTCCTGAGACCCCCACCCAAACTCCTGCTGCTGCTAGGGAAGAGGGGCTCAGTGGACCAACTCTGCCCCATCAGTGCCCAGTGCGACTGGCCCAGGGGCTACCAGGAATCTGTGACCTCTGTAACAAACTTGCAGCCTTAATAATGAGGCATGTGAGTCAGAATTGGTTACAAAGAAATAAAAGGTAAAATGCAAACTAATACCTTAACAAGCTAAGTGAATTCAAAACAAAAAAAGTTTCTCTTACCATATGCTTACTGTGGTCTGGTTGAAATCCTTCAGCCAGGACTACTCCCCCTAGCTCAATGAGGCTTTCTTTGTCTTTCAAACTTTGTTGATGCCGTGATTAGAGATGAGGAGAGAGAGGTGATTTGGGGGCTCTGTTCCTAATTTTTATATCTTTTCCTTCTCTGTGAGAATCATCTCCAGTTGGGGTTCAGGCAACAGCCAGTCTGTTTACACATCATATAAATTTCTTGCTCACATCCTTCTTCCTGCCAAAGAATGGCCGCTTAATCATGTGATTGTCCAATTAATTTTGTTGACACCTGGCTGAGGCATCAGTTTGCCCTTGTCTCTGAGGAATTGGTTTGTGCCTACTTTTCTAAACTTGGAGCACGTCTCAGCAATGTCATACAGTATAATCTTATTACTTTACATACAGTGTTGCTACATATATTTTTACCAGGACAATAATGATCAGCAAATTATAAGTATTCAAATGATACCTCACAAGGAATACTTTGTACAACATTTATTATAGTCTTCTAAAAGTGGTGAACATAGGCATACAGTCTGTAACAAGTATCATCTGATGAATTTAGCAGTCTAAACTATTTAATATAAAGAAAGGAATTGTATTATTTTGTTTGTAATGGTAGGTGCATATGCTGGCAGCCATGCCTGAAAAGTGTGGTCTAAGTGTTGCTATCCAGTTCCATAACTGAAGGTACCTAGGCTAAGTGCCCAAAGTTAGGTGAAGATAGAGCCTCATATGTATTACAATATTATTATTTGTTTCAGAGTAGCAGCCGTGTTAGTCTGTATTCGCAAAAAGAAAAGGAGTACTTGTGGCACCTTAGAGACTAACAAATTTATTAGAGCATAAGCTTTCGTGAGCTACAGCTCACTTCATCGGATGCATTTGGTGGAAAAAGCAGAGGAGAGATTTATATACACACACACACACACACACAGAGAACATGAAACAATGGGTTTATCATACACACTGTAAGGAGAGTGATCACTTAAGATAAGCCATCACCAGCAGCAGGGGGAGGGGGGAAGGAGGAAAACCTTTCATGGTGACAAGCAATACCCACCTGCTGAAGTGAAGAAACAGATTGACAGAGCCAGAAGAGTACCCAGAAGTCACCTACTACAGGACAGGCCCAACAAAGAAAACAACAGAACGCCACTAGCCATCACCTTCAGCCCCCAACTAAAACCTCTCCAACGCATCATCAAGGATCTACAACCTATCCTGAAGGACGACCCATCACTCTCACAGATCTTGGGAGACAGACCAGTCCTTGCTTACAGACAGCCCCCCAATCTGAAGCAAATACTCACCAGCAACCACACACCACACAACAGAACCACTAACCCAGGAACCTATCCTTGCAACAAAGCCCGTTGCCAACTCTGTCTACATATCTATTCAGGGGATACCATCATAGTGACTAATCACATCAGCCACACTATCAGAGTCTCGTTCACCTGCGCATCTACCAATGTGATATATGCCATCATGTGCCAGCAATGCCCCTCTGCCATGTACATTGGCCAAACTGGACACTCTCTACATAAAAGAATGAATGGACATAAATCAGAAGTCAAGAATTATAACATTCAAAAACCAGTTGGAGAACACTTCAATCTCTCTGGTCACTCGATCACAGACCTAAGAGTGGCTATATTTCAACAAAAAAGCTTCAAAAACAGACTCCAACGAGAGACTGCTGAATTGGAATTAATTTGCAAACTGGATACAATTAACTTAGGCTTGAATAGAGACTGGGAATGGATGAGTCATTACACAAAGTAAAACTATTTCCCCATGGTATTTCTCCCTCCCACCCCACCCCCCACTGTTCCTCTGATATTCTTGTTAACTGCTGGAATTAGCCTACCTTGCTTGTCACCATGAAAGGTTTTCCTCCTTCCCCCCCTCACCCCCCCCCCCCCCCCGCTGCTGGTGATGGCTTATCTTAGAATCATAGAATCATAGAATCATAGAATATCAGGGTTGGAAGGGACCCCAGAAGGTCATCTAGTCCAACCCCCTGCTCAAAGCAGGACCAAGTCCCAGTTAAATCATCCCAGCCAGGGCTTTGTCAAGCCTGACCTTAAAAACCTCTAAGGAAGGAGATTCTACCACCTCCCTAGGTAACGCATTCCAGTGTTTCACCACCCTCTTAGTGAAAAAGTTTTTCCTAATATCCAATCTAAACCTCCCCCATTGCAACTTGAGACCATTACTCCTCGTTCTGTCATCTGCTACCATTGAGAACAGTCTAGAGCCATCCTCTTTGAAACCCCCTTTCAGGTAGTTGAAAGCAGCTATCAAATCCCCCCTCATTCTTCTCTTCTGCAGACTAAACAATCCCAGCTCCCTCAGCCTCTCCTCATAAGTCATGTGCTCTAGACCCCTAATCATTTTTGTTGCCCTTCGTTGTACTCTTTCCAATTTATCCACATCCTTCCTGTAGTGTGGGGCCCAAAACTGGACACAGTACTCCAGATGAGGCCTCACCAGTGTCGAATAGAGGGGAACGATCACGTCCCTCGATCTGCTCGCTATGCCCCTACTTATACAACCCAAAATGCCATTGGCCTTCTTGGCAACAAGGGCACACTGCTGACTCATATCCAGCTTCTCGTCCACTGTCACCCCTAGGTCCTTTTCCGCAGAACTGCTGCCGAGCCATTCGGTCCCTAGTCTGTAGCGGTGCATTGGATTCTTCCATCCTAAGTGCAGGACCCTGCATTTATCCTTATTGAACCTCATTAGATTTCTTTTGGCCCAATCCTCCAATTTGTCTAGGTCCTTCTGTATCCTATCCCTCCCCTCCAGCGTATCTACCACTCCTCCCAGTTTAGTATCATCCGCAAATTTGCTGAGAGTGCAATCCACACCATCCTCCAGATCATTTATGAAGATATTGAACAAAACGGGCCCCAGGACCGACCCCTGGGGCACTCCACTTGACACCGGCTGCCAACTAGACATGGAGCCATTGATCACTACCCGTTGAGCCCGACAATCTAGCCAGCTTTCTACCCACCTTATAGTGCATTCATCCAGCCCATACTTCCTTAACTTGCTGACAAGAATGCTGTGGGAGACCGTGTCAAAAGCTTTGCTAAAGTCAAGAAACAATACATCCACTGCTTTCCCTTCATCCACAGAACCAGTAATCTCATCATAAAAGGCGATTAGATTAGTCAGGCATGACCTTCCCTTGGTGAATCCATGCTGACTGTTCCTGATCACTTTCCTCTCCTCTAAGTGCTTCAGGATTGATTCTTTGAGGACCTGCTCCATGATTTTTCCAGGGACTGAGGTGAGAGTGATCACTCTCCTTACAGTGTGTATGATAAACCTATTGTTTCATGTTCTCTGTGTGTGTGTATATATAAATCTCTCCTCTGCTTTTTCCACCAAATGCATCCGATGAAGTGAGCTGTAGCTCACGAAAGCTTATGCTCTAATAAATTTGTTAGTCTCTAAGGTGCCACAAGTATTCCTTTTCTTTTTGCGAATATTATTATTGTTAAGCAGAATGTGTAATTCTGTTCCTATACTAAGACCTACAGTTGCAAATGTAGACTTTGTATTATTGTACACATTATGCAATCATTTAATGAAATATCATATTTTTATGCATATGGAGAACAGTGGTTGTGGAAATATTGATTTTGAATTTCAACCCTAAATAGGTCACTGCCTCTCCCAGTTTAATCCTACATTTGTAGCATGGTGCTTGTAGCCCTGATTCTGCAGACATTTCCACAAATATGGACATGGATTCACCTACATGGAACAACTTGCAGGTTCAGGGCATAAATTCTGAAATCTGAGTTTCCAGTTATCAAGAAGTTATATATTTTATGGTAGAAGATGGAAACATCTTAGAAGCTTTGAAAACTGTATCTTGTGGATAGCAGAATTTAAATAATAGCCATTTGCATGCAATTCAGGTTTTCTACAGTGGTTATAGCTCATAATTAGCATTTTACATCAGCACTATATTGTAAAATACTTCCATTTTTTTTTAGTTCTTTCCAAATAACATCTATTTTATTGCAATGCAGAATTCATATTCCTGCAGCTGGTAGTTTTTAAACAGTCTCAGTGAATGTGTCTTGTAACTGGCAATATTGTTATCATTTTTCTAGAAGATATGTTTTGCTGCTCTTCTAAAAAACTAAAGTATATTACACAAAGAATGTACCTGTACTGCAAAATGAGATTCAGCACTTGAAAAGCCCAGTGTAATACAACTAAGTCCAGTGAAGATTCTCATTGTCAGGGTGTCTTGGAGGAATGTTAATTGTACTGATGTGATTTTCCCATTACAGCTCTCATAAATTTGCTAAGGTAATGCAGGTGACTTTTCAGTGTAATGGTGTCTTGTCTTGTCTTTCCAAATTTATCTACAAGAGGAGTTATCTGACTATATCTTTAAAGATAAATATTTTAGTGCATTAATGCAGAGTTTCATGGACACAGTGGGTACGTGTGTATATATTTTTTCACAAGTTGTGTTTAAACTGACAGTACCTGATTAGTACTTTTAAGAAAATATTAAGGGTCATTTTCATTCTATCCCTGTGGCCAATTCAAGGCATTGGTTCAGAGCTTCAGAATTTTCAATTGGTGTGTTCCAGTGGGTGAATTCATTTTAATAAATTCAGGTCAAAGTGTATGGGAGGCCAGGTTTTTCAGTTAGCGTTCTTGGCTGTGGAACAGGCTTCCAAAGATTAGACCAAACTCAACTCTGATTAAGTTTACAACAATCTGAAAATTATTGTTAATATTTTTCTTCCATAACTAGAATGATTATGATAGTTTTGGGGTATCTTTAAAAATAAAAGCCTTACCCCAAGTAAAACTTAATAATGGAAGGGAGAAATGCAGGAGTTTCTATTAAGTCTCATACGTACCTTGCTATGCAAATTTAATTTACCTGAGGGAGCTTTAGGGCTCGGCTACACTTGCAAGTTACAGCGCAAAAAAGGAACCCCGGGTGCACTAGCTCACTACTCGTCCACACTGGCAAGGCACGTAGAGCGCTCTGACTCCGCAGCTACAGCACTGCTGGTACTCCACCTTGGCGAGTGGAATAACGTTTGTTGCTCCCCCACTGGAGCGCCGCAGCTCCAGTATAACAAGGTGTTACATTACTGCACTCTGATCAGCCTTAGGAAACGTCCCATAATCCCCTTAAGTCAAGTGGCCACTCTTCTCATTGTTTTTAACTCACGTAGAAATGTGGATATGCCCTTTGAAAGCTCCATTTCTGACAGGTGGCTGCTTATCTGCTTCAAGACAAAGCAAGCTGTTACTGTGGAATGCTGTGTGTAAGAGAGAGAGGCAGGGGAGGAGTCTGCTGCTGTCTGAACTTACAAGGCAGCATGCTGACATGCTTTCAGCCCCCCACAACTCACTCTCTCCCCCCCCACATACACACAACACACTCCCTGTCACACTCCACTCCACCCCACCTCACCCCACCCCATTTGAAAAGCATGTTGCAGCCACTTGCATGCTGGGATTGCTACCACAATGCACTGCTCTCTGTGGCCATTGCAAGAGTTGCTAATGTGGCCACACCAATGCGCTTGCAGCTGTCAGTGTAGACAGATTGAAGTGCTTTTCCTACTGCTCTCTACGAAGGCTGGTTTAACTCAAAGCGCTCTACATCTGCAAGTGTAGCCATACCCTTATTGACTGGCATTAATGAAAGCTCTAAAAGCACTGATCAGCTTTGTTCTCACTAGTTGTCAGCATATTAGAGCTGCTATTGTTCTAATGCATGGGGGAAAATCACAGAGAAACTGTGGGTCAGATTTTTAAAGTTATTTTGGCACCTAAAGGTGCAGATAGGTGCTTAAAGGAATTGTCAAAAGCACCTAGGTGCCTAAATCTCAATGGGGATAGCTGCATCTTTAGATGCCTAAATACTTTTAAAAAAAAAAGTCTGGCACTATGTTCTCTGTATTGGTTCCATGTACAGTAGTCTTGGATACTAAAGGAGGGCTGCGGGTGTGGGACATAACTAAAGGATCAACAAATATGCAAGTCTTTTCTGCCCATAGGGGTTCAGTTGCTGCAGAAGTTTCTGTAGCAATGATGCCGTTTCACTAGTACACTGCAGACCAAGGAAGAGAGGATTCTCTGAGTACAAACCACTACAGAACTCTCGTGCACAAAACCTGTTTTCTCTGTCTTTGCACATGGGAGAGGATTTTAGTGTTCTGTGGATTTAGAAATTCCCACATCAGCAGTCCGTCATATATATTGAGTATGGATGGAAACTATAATAAACTACTGAAATGCTTGTTCCTAACCATCTAATCAGATCCTTTAAAATATTAGTGTTGTCTGAACAGTGGCATTCTATATAAAACAAACTGTAGGAGTGGGGGGGAAGGCTGCAGTCTAAATTGCACAGAGGAAAGTTTATGCATGAATCAGCATTAAATATTGCAGTATTGGAGATCATCTGTAATTCCATTGTCAGGCTTTGTGGTCAGCGTAAGAACAGCCAGAGTAATCTCACTCCACAAAATTAGGTGCTTGGAGAAAGAGAGGACTGCAAATGTCTAAAGTAATTTTTTTTTGCATACCTTCCATTTTAAATCTGTTTGTTTTTATTACATTTTCTGGAGATATACCCACCAAATAAATGAAAGCTATGTATTCATGCTTCATAATCAGCCATACTTCATTTTAAGTAACAAGAAGTCTTATTCTCTTATTTGCAAGGGCATACTCTACACACTTTCAATCAACATTTAAAACATTTGGAGGTTCTACTTAACTTCTAGCTTGAAATAAATTATAGAAGTCAGCGTTAAACCCACTCAAGTAACATGTTTGTCCAGTGAACTAAGATTTACCCCTTGATCTTTTTGCTTATTGCTATTATTATTCTCTTTTCAATCATTTCTAAAAAGATTTGCCCCTTCACCTACTAAGGTTATAAATCAATAGCATTTTTCTATATTAATATCCATCTGAAAATATAAAGCAATTTTTGGCACAAATGGGGCAGTACTTGTTTGGTTTTGTTTAGTTTAGTTGGTGGATGATAATGGAATTTACCTTTGTGGGCTGGATGATTTGGGCAGTGGTGCCCAATCTGTGACTAGGGAGACCACTTGATCCTTAAGCCCTGTATTCTAGAGGTGAAACCTGGAAAGATGGCCAATTGTTTTTCAATTCATATTGGTGATATCCTGTGCTCTTGTTGTATCTGTCTTCTTATATGCTAAAGCAACCTCTTAGTGCTTATTTTCACTCCAAACTGATGCTGGTTATTAGGAGAATTAAAAGGGTAAATTGGTTCTCAACTCTTCAGGTTTTTGAAGGTGTATATTACATTAATTCCTACATTTTCTTGATTTCATTCATGGCCATTAGATTTATTGGCATTCCTTTTAAATTTGTGAATTCTGTACATAGTGTTTGCCTGTGTGGGTTTATTTTTAAAGAGTCTAAGAGAAGGAACAGTGGCACTTCACTCAGTGTACACCAGTTGTCTGAGACTTTTTTATTCTAGTAACAGCTCCAGATGAGAAAATCTTCCTAACCATATTCTACATCATGAACCTGCTATGCAACTTTCACATGTTTTATTTTTTTTTATCAAGCTTTACTGTCAGACTCTGATAGGACAGCATTAACTCATACAAGTACATGCCTACTTTGACAGGTATTGACCAGCCTGAGTTGCACAGATTCACTTTAGTGAAGCAATTGCCTCCCTCTGAGGCTCCAGTTTCTCATCTTGTCATGAATTCTGTTAATTAACTTTGGATTGTGATAGGGAGGTGCCAGCAGAGAGAGAGATAGAGAGAGAGAGAGAGAGAGAGAGTACAGCTGGTATAAGCTCTGGAGAAAAAATATGTACGTCAGCTTTGTTTTAAAAAGAGAAGAATCTTCAGAAAGCTCTGGGTTTTTGTTTTTTTTCTTCTTTCACTTTTAGCACCCAACAGCATGTCATGGCATCTGAGCACTAAAAAGACTCATTTAGATCTTAATTTGCAGAAAAAGAAAAGCAATCTTTAAAATATCTAAACTGTGACTCAAATTGCAAATCCTGTGCAGCAGTTGTCCTATTACCAATACTCCCATGATGCAAAATAGTTGACATAAACTTGATGTATGGTGTGCTTCAGCTGAGATTTTTCAGAAGTAAGTTTGTTGAGAATCATTGTTTACCAAAAAGAAAAAATAAAATGTGGCTTTTGTAATTGTGCAAATGAGAATATTTTTGCAAATTTTGCATTTGCACAACAAAATAAAATAAAATAAAATTTGCATACATTGAGCTAAAGCACAAGGATTTTTCACAATTAATAACATAGCTCCTATTTTTTTGTATTTATTAGCTGTAACTTATCTAGGGAGAACTGTCAGAACAAACCGCATAATGCAAACTAGAACTTTACAGCATTTGGGCAAATTAAAACAGATTGCCTTAAAACATGATTTTAAAATAATTCACAACTAAGTTTATTTTCATGACCAAGTCAACAATTTCTGAGAGAACTTTAACTATAAGGCACTTCCATGTTCTGTGAAGGCAAATATTGGATCTCAGATTCACATGGCAGATCTTGGCTAATATTCTTTTTTTCCTGTAGAAACAGAATATGGGAAAATACAACACACAAGATGAGATCTCGATCTGAGAGTAGAATTTTGTGCCTACACCTTTTATAACACCAATCAAAAGTGTAATTAAACTGTTTTTGTTTCAATAATAGATAGACCAATCATTCCATTATGCGAATATAATTGAGCTGCCTCTGTAATGGGAAGCATTTATCTGTGTGATCTGTTCTTTCTTAAATGCCTTAAAAGGTGAAATTGAAAATATCTAATGTTATTGAACATTACCTTGGATAACAATAACTGTCTAAATGTGGATCTTACAACTGCACATGCAAATCTCGCTATGATTGTTCTATATGCCTTGCTATCTTTATTTAGAAATTAATACCTAGTCTAATGTTGGCTATGTGCTTCGTTTTGGAATGCACATTGAAGTTAAAAATATCTCCAATGTTGTATTTTAGGATTTTTCATTTACAAATTATGAGTTTTGGGTCTCATTCTTAGGACAGGTCTATGCTAGCATTTATGTCGGCAAAACTTTGTCACTCAAGGGTGTGAAAAAACACCCCCCCCCCCCCGTGTGACATGAGTTTTGCCAGCATAAGTTATAAAATAAGCTCTCCTGTCAACGTTGCTACTGCCACTGGTTGAGCTGGTTTTATTATGTCAACGGGCAAACTCTCTCCCACTGGCATAATGTGATGACATGAGCAATCTTATAGCAGCACAGCTGTATCAGTACAGCTCTGCTGCTGTAAGCTTGTAAGTGTACACATGGCCTTAAACAAATTGACAAAGCACAATTTGACAAATCAAGACAAGAGCAATTACAATAAGAAACGTACAGTGAAGTAACTATTCCCTGGATCTAGAAATTAGCTGTGGATTTTAGGATTAATCCCAAAAAACCTAGGGAAAACATATAATTCTGATGGTATATGGTCATAGTTGATGGAGCGTAGTAAGTGCTGTGCTCAATGTTACAAGTAGGGTGGTATGATGCAGTCCACTGAGCTCAGGCTCAATGGATTTATTTTAAGAAATTAGAAAGGGGCCCAAAACCCTTCTGATGAACTGGATGTGTCAACCTTCTAGCTGGATTTTACTATGTAAAAATGGCACATCATTAACAGTTCTGCTCCTCAGGTTCATTCTTTGTCATGTCTGCCTTTGTCAGTGACAAAGATAAGGTTTTACTATTTTTTTTTCTCCTGTTACCACTGTGGAGCCAATACAGCTTTGGGAGAGTGAACTGAATTTCATTCTGATTCCTGCACATCCACAGAATTATTAACTAAGCTCTAATTGCAGAATCTAAATTGTTGGTGGTGGGTGACCCAGAAAAACAGAACTAGGCTTCTAGATTTCAGACTGAGTTTCGCTGGCAGTTAGAAATAACAGGTGAAATCCTGTCCTGTTGAGATCAGTGCCATTGATTTCAGTGAGGGCAGGATTTCATCCAGCATCCTTTGGAGTTGAACAGAGAGCAAGTTTTGTCATTTGGAAAACAAAAAACATGAAGCCCCTCCAAGTATTTTAGAGGCCTTTTAGCCCTCACCACAAAGTCAACACAACTACAATTTGTTTTATATTTATCTCATTTGTCAGTGATATATAATAATGCCTGAGATCATGCTGCCACTGACTACCAGTGCTGTCTCCTTGCCACAGCTTCGGGGAAAGGGAGCAAATTGCAATAGTCATTCTTCCCCACTGTCAGTTTAAATTAAATTATTTGTAAGTTTATCACAGTGTGTAGTAAAGATTTTACAGAAATAATGCTTAGGGATTAATTCTCAGTTAATGCTTAAGGTGGAAATGCCTATATTCAGATGTGCAAGTATGGTTTGAAATGTCTCCCTTCTCCTGATCAACAGGAGGGGATGTTGATAGGACAGCAGGATATTGGAGGAGAAAGAGGAGAGGCTGCAAGAACACATGCTTGGCAGGATAAGTCTGGCCCCCTCCTCCTTGAGTCCTCTGCTTTCCCATTGGCTGGGCTGATGGCACAGTGCTAAATGGCTTTGATGCACCTCTGCCCCATCTATGTAAACGCTCCTGAGATTTTTCAAAAGCCTCTTGTCCCTGTTAGCTTGGTGCTTGCAAGAATTAGGATTCAGAGGGATGTTGAATTAGCTTAGCATGTTTTGATTTGGCCAAAGATGCTTGTAAGATGAATTTGTCGGGCAGCTGTTGAACCAAACTGCATCAACAGGAACTGGAAAAGTATGAATTGTGCAGTTGCCTGGATAATTTTGTAGGCATGTGGCTGAGTGATCACACACAGGGACACTTGCAACACAGGTCCTGAGCTTTTTGGGGTTAATGGAGTCTATCTGTCACATGCAGAGGTTGACATTTGACTCTGTGACCTTAAGGGCCGGCAGGAAATAGGTGCCAGGCAGTAGGGATAGGGGTGCAATGAAGTTAATTGCCGTAGCCCCCAGTGGCTAGTGCAGATAAAGGTGAGGAGAAAAGGACCAACTCCCAGAGGTAAATGAGATCCAAGATTTTGCTGGTAGACCTTGTGCCTGTAGGAGAAAGGGACATGTGAACTCTTTGGAGACTGAGGTCCCTCCTTGTTTACCTCTATCCCGTATTTTAGGGAGAGGGAGAGAGAGAATTCAGAGGTGAGCTAAGTCCCAGTAGGAGGCTAAGGAGGGTTTACCATGAGTTATTGGTATATGGTGGGAGCCCAGTAACTCACTGTTAGACTCAGTTAAATGCCTGGTATGTGAGAGCAGGGGGTGGGTGCCTAACTTGACTTCCCAGTGATAAATTAATAAAATTGCAGCTGGTCACGTTATTCCATCCCTGTGTCTGTTGTTCACTCAGCTGTATGTCCTGATCAATGCCTGTAAATGTCTGCTCTCTACTGTCCCGTTTCAAATTCCCAAGGTATATTTGACCCACAAACTTGCAGAAGATCTTTTGCAGAGCTAAACAAACAACTTACAAACAACTCATGTAATGAATTTCCCCTTGTGAATTGTTTTGAACAGGAAAAAAAATCATTCACTTGAAATAATTCGCATTTTTTTTCCAGCAAATTATTCTCAGTCAGCAGAATATTTGTGAAGTCTGAATAGTCAATTTTTTCTCTGTGCTGGTTACTCATGTAAGTCATGTTGTTATGGGTTTTGTTCCCTGATTGAATGACTTGCATAACCAATCATGTTCAAATGTCGTAGTACCTCATAGGTGTCTTAGGAGGATAAATCCATTAACATTCTTGAGGTGCTTAGGTACCTTGGTGATGAGCATCATAGAAAAGTCTATAATAAAATTGTAAATATTGCAATTGAATATACATCTTGTGCTGCATCAATTAGATACAAAAGAGCCCCACTCCGGGACCGGACTTAATACAAGGTTATTTATGTAACTAACCAATGCAGTGCAAATTTCCAATTATTTATTCAATTACAATATTCACAATTCCCACTGTGTTGGCTAGAGGACTAACCATCACAGCACAAATGGCAAAATGCCAATTTTACAGCATTCAGGCTTACAGTTCATTTTTGTGAATACTTGCATTCATAAAACTCAGACTTTCAAATGTTTGTGGAAAGCAAACAAAAAGGAGTCATGAAGTTAATCAGTTGTTGAATGTATTAACTATTCACGGAAATTTTTTTGCACTGTTTGCTCAGTTCTAATGAAAGTACAGTGCTTCTTAGATGCTTTAGATCTCTGCTAATATATTTGAAACCAGTAGCATCCTGGATTAATTTAACCGCTATTCCAAGTATGTCAGTCATGAATCTGAGTAATCAATCATTTCAGTTGTATTCATTTTTCCCCTTTTTTCATTCACAGGATGCTCTGGTCCCTTGGGAATAGAAGGAGGAATTGTATCAAACCAACAAATTACTGCATCATCCACCCATCGGGCTCTTTTTGGGCTCCAGAAATGGTATCCGTACTATGCACGACTTAATAAGAAGGGTCTTGTAAATGCTTGGACTGCTGCAGAAAATGACAGATGGCCATGGATTCAGGTAACAGATGGAGTTGTGGGAGGAAAAAAAAATCTCCTAGACTCAATTTCCAGAGTCATTTAAGAAATAGATGAAGATAAGTGGTAAACTAATAGCAGGATTCTTGTTCACTGTCATAAATGCATCCTAGATTAAAGGTGGGTGGGGGTGGGAGAGGATTCTAATTTCAGCTTTTTTGTGTGTAAAATATACAAATCTTATATTAAAAACACGACACACTCTAATAATCCATTGTAACTGTAAGAATCTTCTGTACATAAAAACAGATTCTTATCAAAGAGTCAGCTTTTCAGATATGCCACATCTATGTTCATTAGTGTTATAGTAGCATTTAGCAGCAGCAGCTGTTGATGGACAGATTTTGATACTTATAAAGTCATAAGCCTAATCCTGTCGTCTTTTTGCAGACAAAATTCTCATCTGCTTTACTAGGAATTTTGCCCAAGAAGGGACTTTAGGGTTGGACCCTCTATTTGTATCCTCTCTGTCTAGCTACATAACACACATGCCCACATAAAATAAGTCAGTGTGTGCATTATAGCAGATGCAGTGGTAACTGCTGTAGTTAAGATTGAAATATGTCTTCTATTTGAATCCCATTTTCAGATGTTTGTAACTTTCTCAAACATACCTTTGAGGGCTGAAATTCTCCATACTTTATCTCTGCCCAGAAAAGAATATTTTTGGAAAGTTGCAAATGGAAATGTCCACTCAATGGATATGGGATTTCATTACCATGCAAATTGTGTATTTACACAGGTGGATTCATGACTACACAAATGGCAAAGCAGTGAATAACAAATCCAATGGCTGTATGTTAAGGAATAGTGTTTTAAGCTTGATATCAGATTTGTAGCTAATCTTAGCTGGTGATTTGTATAGGTTGTTTTTTTTTGTTTGTTTTTAGTGATGTGTGTGTATTGGACTAGCATTTAGCTACTTTAACTATTTGTTACCTAATAAAGCTTGTTGCATGGTAATATATGTTACAATCCAATTTCATATGTAACATATAACTGGGGCCACCTTCATATTAGTCTCTATATGGTCTCATGTAAGTCAAATATGTAAAATATATGCTTAATAGTATTCACATGCAAATTGCATAGTTTTTGTTCCGTGTGGGATATTTTAGTTCTCACATTGACTCCCTGTGTTATTTTTGTTACTGACTAGTAGGTACAATATATGTTCACAAGTGTTATATGCACTTTTCCTACTTACCTAAATTTCAGGTCCAAAATCTCTTACAGGTAAAAATTTCAAAACCACCTGTTTCAGAGTAGCAGCCGTATTAGTCTGTATCCGCAAAAAGAAAAGGAGTACTTGTTGCACCTTAGAGACTAACAAATTTATTTGAGCATAAGTTTTCGTGAGCTACAGCTCACTTCATCAGATGTGATATTTAGGAGCAAGGGAGTTTTTGAAAAATTTACTCTGTTGTTTTATTATTAATTATTATAATTCCATAGTGAAAAAAACAAACATCTTAAGCATCTTAAAATCTGTTTCCTTCCATAAAATCCAGCAGGGAGTTGAAAATTCCTGAATGTACACATTGAGAAGGAATGGGAGAGAATAAGGGAAATGTAAAGGGAATTGGGCAGAAGTATGTTCTTGGAGTCAGAACCTAACTTAAAAGTAAAATAGGAACATGAAGTAGTAAATTGTCCTTTTAGGCTCTGCTAGCGGGAAGTTGTATCCAGTAAATTATAGTGGGATTTTCTGCCTGATTCAGAGGAGGGACTTAAACCCAGGTTTCTCATTTCCTATATCAGTGTCCTAACCACTGGGCTTTTAGTTATTCTTCATGAGGCACTCTCTTTATATATTTTTTTCACAAAAAATATAGGAAGGTCTTTTGTGTGAAATTAAATTCTTGTTTTCCAGTCAGCCCTTCTAAGGACTGTAGCCCATAGGGCTAGCTTGCCTTCATTATCTTCACTGCCTTGCCTTCATTATATTCCCTTTCATTATATTCATCAGTAATGCAGAGAACTTGTATCCTGTAAGACATTCATTTCAGCAGTTAGCATAAGGCTTGAGGCCTATGAACTTTGGCACAGATAAATGACCTAATGGTCTCCCGTAACTTTGGGGGAACTGAACATAGAATTTGAAGGGGGAATTTTGACCATAATGACACCTATCAACCACAGGAACAGGAATCAACATCCACAGATGACTAACCACGAGAATGCCGTGACAATGAATTGACATATATGATAATAAGTTGAGATCTTTGATATACTAACCTATAGGAGAAGAACACACCAACATTAGTAAGCTGAGAAAATATAAATAAGAAAGAGGGGAAGAAATCCCTACTGAATATGCAACAGACATAGTGGTGTCAGCATAACATATTATAAAAGTTGCATCCCTGTCTGTGGGTTGTAGGAGAGAGAAATGTAGCCCTTGGAAGGTGCCAGAATGATGGCCACTGGTGATGAGGGGGAAGGTGATGGTGATGAGGAAGATGATGGCTAACATTTCAAGTTGTTCTGCAAGGGATGGTGTGAGTATATGGAGGTTCAGATGTACTTTCTGTATCGATCTACCTTACTCAGTTGGAGTGTTTGTGGAGTGTTAAATGTATTAATAAACTATTTGTAAATATAGAAGAGTGTGAGAGTTACGGCTGTGCACATCAGGGTTCCCAACTATATAATACTTTAAATAACACTGGGCCTAATCTTGAGACAAGAACCTGACAACCCTCAAGGTGATAACTGAGAATTCTTAAGTAATCAATATAATTAATACTTGTGGCACCTTAGAGACTAACAAATTTATTTGAGCATAAGCTTTCGTGAGCTACAGCTCACTTCATGGGATGCATTCCCGATGAATGGAATGCATCCGATGAAGTGAACTGTAGTTCATGAAAGCTTATGCTCAAATAAATTTGTTAGTCTCTAAGGTGCCACAAGTCCTCCTTTTCTTTTTTGCGAATACAGACTAACACGGCTACTACTCTGAAACCTATAATTAATACATAACCTATAGATCAGGCTACATACTTACCACATTGTTACCAGATTTTCCCATTACTTTCGGGTACGTTCTTTTATTAGGGTTACTCTTCTGGGGAAGCGGAGTTCTGTAATTCTATTAATGTACAGCTTGTGTCACTTGTGTTCTCATACAGAGCTCTACTTCTCCTGCTGCTAGTTCCCTCCCAATTGAGCTATCCTGCAAAACCTAGGTTCCCCAGGGCTGGGTTCCACCAGCCCCAGAATCAGACACACACACATACATACACACATTAACAGAGTGTGTCTGAGAGGATTGGATTAATCAGCACTCCCAAGCTGACGCCTTATATTTCACTGGACTCAATAGGCTGGGTCGAGTATCGTTTCCAAGCTGTCACCCTCATATGTCCCAGGCTCAGCACATTCCTATCCCCACTTTCATGTTACAGTTGTTCTGGTAGTAACCCACTTGATAAGCAAACCCCACAGGATTTTTGGGTGCTGCAGGGATCTTTAGCTTAGGTAGAGGAGCGTTGCTGCAGAGCGAATAAGGAAGCCAAAAAACACCCACGGGGGGGAGGAGAGCAGAGAGAGAGAAGCAACCAGCTTAATTATAGGTTTCAGAGTAGCAGCCGTGTTAGTCTGTATTCGCAAAAAGAAAAGGAGTACTTGTGGCACCTTAGAGACTAACAAATTTATTAGAGCATAAGCTTTCGTGAGCTACAGCTCACTTCATCGGATGCATTTGGTGGAAAAAACAGAGGAGAGATTTATATACACACACACAGAGAACATGAAACAATGGGTTTATCATACACACTGTAAGGAGAGTGATCACTTAAGATAAGCCATCACCAACAGCAGGGGGGGGAAGGAGGAAAACCTTTCATGGTGACAAGCAGGTAGGCTAATTCCAGCAGTTAACAAGAATATCAGAGGAACAGTGGGGGGTGGGGTGGGAGGGAGAAATACCATGGGGAAATAGTTTTACTTTGTGTAATGACTCATCCATTCCCAGTCTCTATTCAAGCCTAAGTTAATTGTATCCAGTTTGCAAATTAATTCCAATTCAGCAGTCTCTCGTTGGAGTCTGTTTTTGAAGCTTTTTTGTTGAAGTATAGCCACTCTTAGGTCTGTGATCGAGTGACCAGAGAGATTGAAGTGTTCTCCAACTGGTTTTTGAATGTTATAATTCTTGACGTCTGATTTGTGTCCATTCATTCTTTTACGTAGAGACTGTCCAGTTTGGCCAATGTACATGGCAGAGGGGCATTGCTGGCACATGATGGCATATATCACATTGGTAGATGCGCAGGTGAACGAGCCTCTGATAGTGTGGCTGTACTAGACAAGCCATTTACAAAACACACTTTGATTCTCTACAAAAGAAAAAGGACACTAAGCTATCTAAACTACTATATGCCACAAGGGGCCACAACAATGGTTCCCGTAACCCACCCAGCAATATTGTTAATCTATCCAACTATACTCTTAGCCCAGCGGAAGAATCTGTCCTATCTCGGGGCCTCTCCTTTTGCCCCTCCACCCCCACGAACATGATACAGTTCTGTGGTGACCTAGAATCCTATTTTCGACGTCTCAGACTCAAGGAATATTTCCAACACACCTCTGACCAACATATTAACCCACAGAGACCTTCCTGCCAACACTACAAAAAGAAGGATTCTAGGTGGACTCCTCCTGAAGGTCGAAACAGCAGCCTGGATTTCTACATAGACTGCTTCCGCCGACGTGCACGAGCTGAAATTGTGGAAAAGCAGCATCGCTTACCCCATAACCTCAGCCATGCAGAACACAGTGCCATCCACAGCCTCAGAAACAACTCTGACATCATAATCAAAAAGGCTGACAAAGGAGGTGCTGTCGTCATCATGAATAGGTCAGAGTATGAACAAGAGGCTACTAGGCAGCTCTCCAACACCACTTTCTACAAGCCATTACCCTCTGATCCCACTGAGAGTTACCAAAAGAAACTACAGCATTTGCTCAAGAAACTCCCTGAAAAAGCACAAGAACAAATCCGCACAGACACACCCCTGGAGCCAGGACCTGGGGTATTCTATCTGCTACCCAAGATCCATAAACCTGGAAATCCTGGACGCCCCATCATCTCAGGCATTGGCACCCTGACAGCAGGATTGTCTGGCTATGTAGACTCCCTCCTCAGGCCCTTTGTTACCAGCACTCCCAGCTATCTTCGAGACACCACCGATTTCCTGAGGAAACTACAGTCCATTGGTGATCTTCCTAAAAACACCATCCTAGCCACTATGGATGTAGAAGCCCTCTACACCAACATTCCACACAAAGATGGACTACAAGCCGTCAGGAACAGTATCCCCGATACTGTCACGGCTAACCTGGTGGCAGAACTTTGTGACTTTGTCCTGACCCATAACTATTTCACATTTGGTGACAATGTATACCTTCAAATCAGCGGCACTGCGATGGGTACCCGCATGGCCCCACAGTATGCCAACATTTTTATGGCTGACTTAGAATAACGCTTCCTCAGCTCTCGTTCCCTAATGCCCCTACTCTACTTGCGCTACATTGATGACATCTTCATCATCTGGACCCATGGAAAAGAAGCTCTTGAGGAATTCCACCATGATTTCAACAATTTCCATCCCACCATCAACCTCAGCCTGGACCAGTCCACACAAGAGATCCACTTCCTGGACACTACGGTGCTAATAAGCGATGGTCACATAAACACCACCCTATATCGGAAACCTACTGACCGCTATTCCTACCTACATGCCTCTAGCTTTCATCCAGATCATACCACTCGATCCATTGTCTACAGCCAAGCGCTACGATATAACCGCATTTGCTCCAACCCCTCAGACAGAGACAAACACCTACAAGATCTCTATCATGCATTCCTACAACTACAGTACCCACCTGCTGAAGTGAAGAAACAGATTGACAGAGCCAGAAGAGTACCCAGAAGTCACCTACTACAGGACAGGCCCAACAAAGAAAACAACAGAACGCCACTAGCCATCACCTTCAGCCCCCAACTAAAACCCCTCCAACGCATCATCAAGGATCTACAACCTATCCTGAAGGACGAGCCATCGCTCTCTCAGATCTTGGGAGACAGACCAGTCCTTGCTTACAGACAGCCCCCCAATCTGAAGCAAATACTCACCAGCAACCACACACCACACAACAGAACCACTAACCCAGGAACCTATCCTTGCAACAAAGCCCGTTGCCAACTCTGTCCACATATCTATTCAGGGGATACCATCATAGGGCCTAATCACATCAGCCACACTATCAGAGGCTCGTTCACCTGCGCATCTACCAATGTGATATATGCCATCATGTGCCAGCAATGCCCCTCTGCCATGTACATTGGCCAAACTGGACAGTCTCTACGTAAAAGAATGAATGGACACAAATCAGACGTCAAGAATTATAACATTCAAAAACCAGTTGGAGAACACTTCAATCTCTCTGGTCACTCGATCACAGACCTAAGAGTGGCTATACTTCAACAAAAAAGCTTCAAAAACAGACTCCAACGAGAGACTGCTGAATTGGAATTAATTTGCAAACTGGATACAATTAACTTAGGCTTGAATAGAGACTGGGAATGGATGAGTCATTACACAAAGTAAAACTATTTCCCCATGGTATTTCTCCCTCCCACCCCACCCCCCACTGTTCCTCTGATATTCTTGTTAACTGCTGGAATTAGCCTACCTGCTTGTCACCATGAAAGGTTTTCCTCCTTCCCCCCCCTGCTGTTGGTGATGGCTTATCTTAAGTGATCACTCTCCTTACAGTGTGTATGATAAACCCATTGTTTCATGTTCTCTGTGTGTGTGTATATAAATCTCTCCTCTGTTTTTTCCACCAAATGCATCCGATGAAGTGAGCTGTAGCTCACGAAAGCTTATGCTCTAATAAATTTGTTAGTCTCTAAGGTGCCACAAGTACTCCTTTTCTTTCAGCTTAATTATGAAAGTTATTTATGCCAGATTTATTGCCCATAAGGGAGCCAAACAAACAAAACAGTTATAATATTAAATCTAACTTAAATTTGATTACAAAAGTCAGATTTGGAAAACTAAAACTGATCACATGAGAGAGAGAGAGACAGAGAGAGAGAGAGCTGGGTTCTCACCGCTCCATGAACCTTGAATCAATTGGGGGCCCTAGCTGGTGGTGGTAGCTGAGGGTCCGGAGTGCTGAAGACAGACAGAGCACCCCAGTACGATCAGTCAGAAAAAGATGAAGTAGAACTGGTGCAGATGTTGGATACAGGATAGGGGTTTTTGTAGGGAAAGAACAATGGTTCAAGGGAGAACACTAGATTTGTTTATGGGTAAACTGATGCCTTGAGGGAGTATAACAAAGTTGTTTTGTTCAGACTAGACAATAGGAACTCATCATTCCTGCCATGAGCAGTGTTCTTTTGAGGGAACTGTGGCAACGTACCTTGTTCTCCTCAGCAGACTCAGTCCTTTTTAGCCTTTGGCTTGGGCAAGGCAAATCCTTACAGGTAGCATAGGGTCCGGTTATTCCTTTCCCTGATCAGTCCCTTGTGTTAGTTTTCCTTCCCTTCTGGGGTGGGGGAGTGTAGCCTCCCTTCCTTGACAAGTTCGGTGTCTTGCTGGCTTTAGCCTACTGGTAGCTTCCCTCATTTCATTTCATTTCATTTCATTTCATTCTATTCTATTCTATTCTATTCTCTTCCCTCCCCTCCTGCCACACGTGGGAGGTTTTAAAAAGGTCTCCACCAGTTGGAGCCAGCTGAACCTAATTAGATCCCTAGCAACCCCTTTTCCAACTCAACCTTATTTCCCCCTGGTTATCTCCTTAGTGGACAGGGAGAGGTCTTTTAATCCCCTGGGACTAATTACTACCCCTTCCTTTTTTGTAGCTGTTTGTCCTGGGTTTACCACAGAACTCACAATGGAATTAGGCAGCTTCAGTATTTTGGATACCAATAAAGGATTTATTACTAGAATTGGTCTGATAACTACTGAGCTGGGTATGTGCAAGCATGGTTCATTAACATCAGGTGCAGAGATTCCCCCATCATGCAGTGCTTTCCTGCTTTTCTGGTCCCATAGTTCAGTGTGGTTCTTGCCTGGAATCTCTGTTCTCCATTCTGTATGCTAATGGAGATGCCTCCCTGTCCTATGTTCAATGCAAATGAGGCTAGGGGAATTTCCTTAATCCTGTCACCCTTGTCCGAGGGGTTTAGGTGTGTCTCCCACTTGCTTTTTTTGTAAATCTTTCTTCTGATCGGCTTTGGTTCAAGCAGAGTCTGGGGGTGAGGGGGTCCTTTGTGAGTCAGACAGGTTGGATACTGCACCCTGGTTCCCCAAGAACACAGAGCTGACAGGTAACACTAGGTAGTGTTGATTCTATCCTATTCAGATTCTTATACAACTTTTATCACAATGGTATTTAAGTAATGTGCCTAGCCTCTCTCACATGTGACTTTCTTACTTTGTCCCTCCATCTCCCCCTTGCACTTAGAATGAACGTTGGTCATGTTTGTGGTGATTCTTAGAAACTGCAGCAGTTTATCTAGAGTCTTGGAATGGATCCCATCCAACCATTCTTACTGGGCATAAATAAGGTTCCCTGCAGTTTAATATGTGGATTTTTCAGAAAAGACATTAAAAATTGATGTTTGGTGTGAACATTGAGAGCTAATGTTGCATTTTCTAAGACTAGAGATTTTCCATAGTTTCATTGTAGCCGGAGCACTAGAGATAGCTATAGTTAAGCTTGCCTGAGCATTTCCATTATAACCTGTTTTCAGTCAGTCATAACATTTTGAAACTTTCACTTATTGAAATGAAATTTTCCAGGGCTTATCTCTGCCCAAGAGTAACTTATGTTTTAGCACCCAAAGAAAAATTGTTGAGCTACTTTTCAGTAGGGGGAGAGTGGAAATAAAAATACATTATTCCTATAAAAAATAAATAAAAAAATCTTGCAATGTTTTTCTGAATACCTTTAATGCTAAAATAGCTGGGGATAAAAAAGTAAATCTAAATTGGGAAGGGAAATAGTCCTTGTCGGGGAGAAATGCCTTTGAGGTTCTGCTGGAAATTGGTTTTGATTTCTCAGAGATATGAACCATTGGAAAAATCAGATTTCATGCATGCATTCTACTTTGCATTGGACCTGTTTCATTCTCTGACCAGTAAAATACTCATTAAGGGGCAGTTATTCCCTGGTCTTCACATGGGTGCACAGAGTGAGGGCAGTTGGAGGCGGGAGGGATAGGTTAGTGGTTTGAACCATTAGCCTGCTAAACCTAGGGTTGTGAGTTCAATCCTTGAGGGGGCCATTTAGGGATCTGGGGCAAAAATTGGAGGTTGGTCCTGTTTTCAGCAGGGGATTGGACTAGATGACCTCCTGAGGTCCCCTCCAACCTGGATATTCTAAGTTGGGGAGCAAAGGAGAAGAGCAGCAGGAGTCTCAGACCTCACCCTTGCACAAGAGCCTGGGAAAATTTATGTAATTTTCGCATTGCAATCCCTGGTCTCTCCTAGCCCTCACCAAAGAGAGGTGGTGTTCTGTATTGCCTCCACTGCAGGGTTGTGCCTAAGAACAATCTAGCCTTAACTGAGGATAGATTCCATAGGAGGTCAATCTAGCACCTCTTAGAATCTCCCTTAAAGTGAAGGCTCACAGGCAGATGTGGAGGCTACAAGAAAGTTAATATAGCCTGATACTGCATTAACTTTATTAGACCTTGTCCTAACAGATAAGAGGAACTGACCACAGAAATAAATATTAATGGAAGCTTAGGTAAAAGTGATCATGACTTGATCATATTTATAATGTGCAAGCAGAATGAAGTCCAGACCAGTAATACATGTATACTTGGTGCTTTAATGGGGCCAATTTAACAAAGCTGAAAACAATTATGAATCAGATCAACTTGGAGGAAGAATTTAATCAGAAAAATGTGAATAATAACTGGGAATAATTTAAGAACACCTTACTAGATGCCCAAAAAACTACAGTTCCACAATTGAGGGGAAAGGCTGTGCGAGTTGAAAAACCAACCTGGTTTAGAGAGAAAGTGAAAGTAGCTATAACAGATAATAATAAAATAATGTATAACAAATGGAAGAAAGGGGATTGATGGTCATTAATATAAATCAGAAATTAGGAATTGTAGAAAACTGATGAGAAGCAAAGGGACACAAGGAGAAATCTGTGACCAGCAAAGTTACAGACAATAAGGAGTTTTAAAAATATATTAAGAACAAAGAATCCTAACAATGATGTTCGTTCATTTGTAGATGGAAATGATAGAATTGTCAACAATAATGAAGAAAAGGCAAAAGTGTTCAATAAATATTTGTTCAGTATTTAGGGAAGAACTAGATGATAGAGTCTCATATTGTGATAACATTCTTTCCATTGCACTAGTATCTCTGGATGATGTTAAATAGTAGCTATTCCAGGGAGACACTTCTAAACTGGAAGGGCCAGATAACTTGAATTCAAAAGTTTTAAAAGAGATGGCTAAGGAGATTGCTGAATTGTTAATGTTAATTTTCAATAAGTCGTGGAAGCCCTGGGAAAGTTCCAGAAGATGGAAGAAAGCTAATATTGTGCCAATTTTTAAAAAGTGTAAATGGCATGACATGGATAATTATAGGCCAGGCGGCCTGACATCAATCCCAAGCAAGATAATGGAGCAGCTGATATGGGACTTGATTAATAATGAGGATAATGTAATTAATGCCAATCAACCTGTGTTTATGAAAAAATATATCCTGTCAAACTAAATTGACATTTTTTTTGATGAGATGAAATGTTTGGGTGATGAAGGTAATAATGTTGACATAATATACTTAGTTTTGTCAAAGGTATTTGACTTCATGACATTTTGATTAAAAAGCTAGAATGATATAAAAATTAACATGACACACATTAAATGAATTTAAAAACTAGATAACTGATAGTTCTCAAAATGCAATGGTAAGTGGAGAAGCATCATCAAGTGTGTTTCCAGTGGGGACTTGCATGGATCAGTTGTTGGCCCTTTGCTATTTGATTAAAAAATGTTAATGACCATGAAGAAAAAATAAAATTGTCACTGGTAAAGTTTGTAGATGACACAGAAATTAGAGTGGTAAACAACGAAGAGTATAGGTCACTGTCTAGGAGTGATCTGGATCTGTTGGTAAACTGGACACAAGCAAACAATATGCTGTTTATATGGCTAATGTAAATGCATACATCTAGGAACAAAGAATGTAGGTCATAGTTACAGAATGGGGGACCATATGGGGGAAGCAGTGACTCTGAAAAGATTTGGGGTTCATGGTGGATAATCAGCTAAACATGAGCTCACAATGTGGTGCTGTTGCCAAAAAAAAGCTGATGCAATCCAAGGGTGCATAAGCAGGGGAATTTCAAGTAGGAGTAGAGAGGTTATTTTACCTCTATCTTTGGTACTGGTGTGACCACTGCAGGATACTGTAGCCAGTTCTGGTGCCCATAATTCAATAAGGAGGAGATGGTATGATGGGATAACATGATTTTGGTAATGAATTGATCTTTAAATATTCATGGTAAATAGGCCTAATGGCCTGTGATGGGATGTTAGATGGAGTGGGATCTGAGTTACCCAGGAAAGAATTTTCTGTAGTATCTGGCTGGTGAATCTTGCCGATATGCTCAGGGTTTAGCTGATGGCCATATTTGGGGTCGGGAAGGAATTTTCCTCCAGGGCAGATTGGAAGAGGCCCTGGAGGTTTTTCGCCTTCCTCTGTAGCATTGGGCACAGATCACTTGCTGGAGGATTCTCTGCTCCTTGAAGTCTTTAAACCACGAATTGAGGAATTCAATAGTTCAGACATAGCTGAGAGGTTTTCTGCAGGAGTGGGTGGGTGAGATTCTGTGGCCTGCGTTGTGTAGGAGGTCAGACTAGATGATCCTAATGGTCTCTTCTGACCTTAGTATCTATGAAAAAAAGAAATCGGAGAGTAGAAAATTCAGAGAATAGCCATCAGAATTATTAGAAAACATGTCTTAGAACAGCTTTTTTCTTTATGAGGTCCCCCAGCATGCTATAAAAAGTCCATGGCCCACCTGTACCACAACAACTGCTTTTCTGCATATCCAGATTAAAAGCTGTATTAAATTGATAGTTATACAGTTAACAAATAAACTTATATCATATAAAAAAGAAAGATAATATAGGTACACAAATAAAAAAAAAACAAAATATTCTTTTATTTTACATACTCAGGTGTAAAGCTTGTTGCAGGTGCTGACCCACAGGCTCAGTGGCCCACCAAAGCGAGTGAGGGGCTGAAGCCCGAGCTCTGCTGCCTGGGGCTGAAGCCTGGTCTATTTTGGCAAACCCTCTGAACCCTGCTCACGGCCTTCCATGGAGCTGCAGACTCCTGGTTGAGAACTGCTGTCTTAGAGTGATAGACTCAAAGAGCTCAATCTATTTAGGTTAACAAAGAGGAGGTTATGATTAGGGGTATGGAATGGCTTCCGTATGAGGAGAGATTAATAAGACTGGGACTTTTCACCTTGGAAAAGATGACAACTGAGCGGGGACATAATAGAGGTCGAAAAAATCATGACTTGTGTGGAAAAAGTAAATAAGGAAGTATTATTTATTCCTTTTCATAACACAAGAACAAGGGGGTCATCAAATGCAATTAATCGGCAGCAGGTTTAAAACAAACAAAAGGAAGTATTTCTTTACGCAATGCACAGTCAACCTGTGGAACTCTATGCCAGAGGATGTTGTGAAGGCCAAGACTATAACAGGTTTTTTTAAAAAAAAACTAGTTAAATTCATGGAGGATAGGTCCATCAATGGCTATTAGCCAGAATAGGGCAGAGATGATGTCCATAGCCTCTGTTTGCCAGAAGATGGGAATGAGCATCTGGGAATGGATCACTTTATGATTACCTGTTCTGGGGCACCTGGCATTGTCCACAGTTGGAAGACAGGATACTGGGCTAGATGGACCTTTGGTCTGACCCAGTATGGCTGTTCTTATGTTAAGGGGTGACTTAATTTTACAGTCTATAAGTACCTTTATGAGTAACAAATGTTTAACAATGGTTCTTCAGTTCAGCCGAGAAATGTATAACACAACCAATGGCTGGAAGTTTAAACTAGACAAATTCAGACTGGAAATGAAATGTAAATTTTTGGCAGTGAGGTTAATTAACCATAGGTACAGTTTACCAAAACTCTAGTAATGGCAATTTTTAAATCAAGATTGGATTTTGTTCTAAAAGATCTGTCCTCGGAATTATTTTTGGATTGGTCTATGTGCTATGTTGTACATAAGGATCACATTGGTCCCTTCTGGCCTTGGAATCTATTAACTTTCTGGCCAATTTCCTGCAGTTCTTGAGGGAAAGGGGAAATGAGGAACATTCCTTCCATCCTCAGCACGCCCCTTTTTGCCTCCTCATCTGTAAGTGCTGCCCCTGAAGAAGGCTCCCTGTGGGATCCAGGCCAGGGTGGGAGCAGTGGAACACAGTGCTGTGGAATCAGCTGACCTCATCCACTCTGTGTGCAGGATGGAGAAGGTCCATGTAGAGCATCCCCTTCCTGGTGGTCTGATTGATGGAATAGTTGGGCTCTCAGAATGCGATTTTTTTTCTTCAGAAACTGAATGAATGTTTCACAGAGATTAGGTAGAATGATATGAAACAAGAAATTTATTTATAGATACATATATATGTAGAAAGCAAATTAATGTATGGTTCAATGAATCTAAACCAATAGCGTGTTTCTTTATTATAGTTTCCAATGCAAAGAAAATTCTTAGGGAAGCTGTTATATAATGGACAAAGTCCCACAAAGTATAATTGTATTCAGACAGTAGCTATTTTTGCCTGTAACATCATTATCTTTTGTCATTTAATTTCTTTATTTATATGAAGCCCATCAAGTGAAAGTTTTTGAGTACTTTGCTTATAACTCACTTGTAATGAGTGCAGTTTTCCCCCTAATCTTTCAGGTGTCTGACACACATGAACTAATTAGTATGCAATTTCATTTTCCTACATTCTCCTGATGAACTGAAAACTGAAATTGCTATTTTAAATTTATGCTCCCAGCATGTAATTAGTAATGACACTACAATGTTTGTAATTGGCTGGCAATTTAAAGGGTCAATGACCATGTTTTTGAAAGCAAATTAAAGGCAAACTCAGTCATCTGTCTCTTTTTTTTTTTTAAGAGTTCTGCTGACCTTTGATTTTCCTTATAGGTTTAGAATATTAATAATATAACATTCATGTTAACCACTTACTGCTTCATTAATGACACCAGACATTGTTTCTAATTAAAAGGGGAGAAAAATTCACATCTTTATACTTTTATTTTAATAATTTCTGGCTAGAGATGATCAAAATTGTCACTCTGCTTATTGTAGTAATGCCAACTATTTTATTTTAAAATCCCAGTTATAAATCAGAGCTATTTTCTTTACCATTGCTAGCCCCTTTGCTTGCTTTATGGGCTTAGGATATAAGTGTTCTCCTCCTTTGTCCTCCCAAGCCCCTCCCACCCCCTACACCAAAAAAAAAAAAATCTTAATCAGCAGCCAAGCATTCTAATCTTCCTACTCTAGCCCCTTACTGCTGCCAGTTCAGTTTTATTTGTTTATACGTCTTATCTCCTAAAATACTGAAATGAACTTCCCTAATAGAGGAAAAAATTAAACTGAAAAAATATGAATGATGAGGGAATTATTTAAGAACACTTTACTAGATGCTCAAAAGTTACAATCCCAAAAAAATCAAGAAAGAACACTGTACTGGTTTTAAAATAATAATTTGGTTTAAAGGGAGAGTGAAGGCAGCTATTTAAAAAAAGGAAGAAAGGTGAAGCTGATAGTAAAGAATCTAAACCAGAAATTAGGAATTGTAGAAAATTGATAAGGGAAGCAAAGGGACACAAGGCGACATCTATGGCCAGCACAGTTAAGGACAGTAAATTGGAGTTTCTAAAATAGATTAGAAACAAAAATAATTCTAATAGTGGTATTGGTCCAATACTAGATAGAAATGGAAGATTTGTCAATAATAATGCAAGAGAGACAGAAATGTACAATAAATATTTTTGTTCTATATTTAGGTGTGAAAAGTGATGTAGTCATATGATGGTGAAACATTTTCCATTCCAATAGTAACTTAAGCAGATGTTAAACAGCAGCTACTAATGTTAGATATTTTTAAATCAACAGGTCCAGATAACTTGTATTCGAGAGTTTTAAAAGAGTTGGTCTAGTGAGCTTCTCGGCCACTAATGTTGATTTTCAATAAGTCTTGGAACACTCGGGAAGTTCCAGAAGACTAGTAGAAGACTAATGTTGTACCAATATTTTAAAAGGGTAAATGGAATGACCCAGCTAATTATATTCCTGTCAACTTGACATTGACCCTGGGCAAGATTATGGAACAGCTTATAAGGGATTTGATTAATAAAGAATTAAAGTAGGATATTTAATTAATGCCAATCAACATGGGTTTGTTGAAAATGGATCCTGTCAAACTAACTTGATTTTTTAATTTTTTTAGGTTACAAGTTTTCTTGATAATGGTGATAGTGTTGATGGAATATTCTTAGACATCTGTAAGGCATTTTAGTCAGCAAGATATTTTGATGAAAACATTACAAAATACTAAATTAACACATTAAATGGGTTCATTAAATGGCACACATTAAATGGATTCACATCTGGCTTCTGTATCTCAAAATGTAATTGTAAATGGGGACTTACCACTGAGTGGGTATTTCTACTGGGGTCCTCAGGGATAGATTCTCGACTGCACCCATATTTCCTCACTTTTGCTCCATCCAGTGCACTCACTCTAGGCTTGCAGTTCCTTACTCTACCTCCTGACTGAGGCTTTTCGGCAGTTCCCTGCTTACACGGTAATATTTTCAACAAACCAGCAATTCCCTGAACAGACCAGCATCTGGGCTTTGCTTTCTCAAAGGCTACGAACAGCTATAATTGCTAGCACTTATAAGTTATTACTCATCTTTTTAAGCAACCACATTTATTCTTAAAATGAAAGCATCACAGAATAAAACATATTAAAAACAATAAAAGAACCCTCACACACACCAAGAAACTTACCAGGGATCATCCCCCCGACCAATTCCAACAAAGGCTCTGATGGGAGTCAGTCCTTCAAACCCAACCCCTGCCATGTGTGGTAACTGCAGGTAAATGTCAGTTGTTGATGGAAAGCATTGTGCATAAGTAAGTTTTGGTTATTGAACAGTGTCACTCAGGAAATATTGTCCACTCCTCCATCATTAAACCAAGAGTGAAAGGGGCCCCAGAGAAGTAAATAATGAGAAATTGGAAGTGGGTACCTGGTTGTATGCTGGTTATTAAGGTTGAAATCCAAGATTCCCATAGCCAAATGAGAAGTGGTATGAACAAGCTGCAAAGGGTGCCTGTAGCATGTTCAGCCACCATCTCATAACCAGAGTTTGCTCTACAGCTTCCTGCCTGTTTTCTTCTTCTTCCGGACTCCTTAAACTCAACACCATCCAAAGGAAATTGAAACATTTCCTTACCTGGGGTTCACTTTATTCACTCCTCAGATATACACTGTCCCTCTAGGAGTCCCAGATCAGTGTCTCTCTCCTCTTAGTTGGGGGGTTCCCAGCCCTCTTTCTCAGAGCTGGGGCAGAATTCAAAATATTTGCAAGAGTCAATCTTTCTCCTTGCAACTGTTGCTTCTTCAAGCTGATTACAGATTCTCAGGCTTCTGTTTCTTGAGCATCCCCCCTTGCTGCAGCCACCCGCTGCTCTTCATAGGGAATCCACTATCCCCTTTAGTAATCAGGGCTGGCTAGCCCCAGGCTCTCCAGCCATTAAGGGGAAAGCCACCCTGTCACATACCATCCTCACCCCTTAGAACCTTGCCCACCCAAGGCAAGGTCTTGCCAGGGAAATCTAAATATGTTTTCCCCCATTCAGTGACACCTTTGGCTTTGGGGTCTGGGCCTGACAGTCTCTAATTCCTCTTCCAGTTTTCTAACCATAATGAGAAAGTGATCCCTTTCTGCTAGGGATGCCTGACGCTCATCAGTGAGCTTGTCCTTCCAAAACATCCAGCTCTACTCTGTGCTTCTCAGCCAGAGAAAGTAGTCATCTCACATCCTTCCCTCTTAGCACTGTGTTGCACCTCTTGGCAACTGTAGGAAGTGCTGCTATCTTTGTATCATCCACCCTTACACAGCTCCCATATGTATGGCCTATTCACATACTCTCTCAGCTGCTGTTTTCTGCTTCTTGACCTCCTTGACCCATGCCAGCAGGTGCCCTGCTTTATTTACAAGCAGGGTAAGCTCCTTAACTTCTTCCATTCTGTGCTTGCTTCAGTTCTTTTACTTGGAACCTAAGCCTCTCCAGATCATTGTCCCAACCCAGTTTCCTCACCCCTGCTTTGCATCTCTCTATGGTTCTTGCATTTCTGCCAGCAAACTGTAGCATGCTCCAGTGCTGTAGGATACTCATTCTGCAGAGTGCTGCTTTGCCTTTTTTCTTCCCCTGGTCTCAGTATTGGGTCTGCACCTTCTCCCAGTTGGCCTCTCTTACTGGGGAATTATGTTTCCTTGTTCTGCAGGGCTTTCCCCAGCAGCTTGTTCACAGTGCAGATCTGCCTAATGTGCCTGGCCTTTCCACACTGAAAGCATTTAGGTCATCTCCTTTCCCCCTGGATCTATGCTTCAGCATTCCTCCATTTCTGAGCCAACCATCCCCTGGAATCAGGTCACCACCTGGGGCATTCAAATGCCTATGTCCTGGCTTCCCACATTGGAAAAAGGAGTGCAGCGTGTATCTCTCCTGTCAACAGCACTGAACCTCTTGCCTCAGCTGCTGATTATGCGGCGCTGTCCACAGCACTTCCTTTGCTGATCCTGCAGAAGTTGCAAGAGGACAGCCTGCGTCTGCTGTTGTCACAACCGGTACTACAGTATCTCCTCCATCTTGCTATCTGCTGATGCACCATTGTTACTTTCCTCTTTGACAGGAGGGAGATCCTGTCCACTATACCAGTGTGGCAGACAGGCTGGCTGCCACCCAACCTCCCCCTTGTGGCCAAGGGTGCCTCTGCAGTGCCCAGCATCTAGTAGCCTCCCCTTTGCAGGCCCCTGAAGCCTTCCAGAGAGTCTTTATAGTTAGGGTTTCCACCAGTCTGGGTTTTACCCGGACAGTCCAGTTTTAGTTTCTGTGTCCAGGTTGCCAGGTGCCCAGTTTTTGACTGGGAAGTCTGGTTAAAAAAATAGGGACTTGGCAGTGTCCAGTCAAATGTACTGACTATACACCAAAGCCCGGTTATTGCAGGATGGGCAGAAGCACTGGGTCATGAATCTGCCCCAGCCCCTACTCAGCTGGATCCTCGTCTTACCTTCAGGCAGGCTCCTTGTCCGGCTGCAGCAGCCCCCTTCCCAGCTCTGGAGCACAGGGAGTGCAGCTAGGGTGGTGGGGCAGAGGGGATGTGGAGATAATCCAGCAAGAGACTTGGGGAAGGGGGAAGAGGAGCAAGCAACAGGGCCTTGAGGGGAAGAGGCAGAACAGTCCTCAAGGTGGGAGGGGGGTCTGGTTACCAGCTGTTAGAAAGGTGGAAATCCTATTTCTTGTGCCTTACAGCACCGCTTTCTGGGGCTGGTTTAATAGTGGATACAGTCAAAGTCCTTAATCACAAAATAATCCAACATAAAGTCCGAAATCACAAGCTCTGCCTGAAATGCCAGTTCCCAGCCCTCTCTGGCTGGAGCTCAGTCCTCGCTCCTGTTCCCACACTCTCCTTCAATTAGTCACTGGCTGCCTTTTATATAAAATCACCTGATTCCACTCAGGCTTAGCCCCAAGCTCTCCTGCTCATGAGCAAGCCACCCTTTTATAGTGTCCCATCCAAATGTCCTTGGCCAAAGAAACTTACAGTAGCATGGGTTATTACTCAGAAGGGAAGAGAAACTGAACTGTGCAGTCAAGTGTCAAATGAGGGGAAATGGTAGACGGGGGCTGGTATTTCTAGCAGTTATGTAGGGGATTAATTTTTCAGGAATGCTGGGTTCTAATGCCTGCTCTGTCACAGACTCAGTGTGTGACTTTGGGCAAATCACTTACGGCCAGATTTTTAAGAGGTATTTAGGTGCCTACAGGGATTTTCAAAAGTATTTAGGTGCCTTCAACCCATAGAAATTAGCACACCTAGATATTTTTGAAAATGCCAGTAGGTGACTAAATGCTTTTTAAAAATCTGTTCCTTAAGATCTGTGCCTCAGTTTACCATCCTCACCTTACAGATGGGGAATACCTACCATAACATGCTAAAGCATGTTGAGAACCTTGAGGTAAGGTTGTATCCAAGGTGAATATTGCCTCAGGGCTCTGGCATGGATGTTAAGGTTGAAAAGCCATTATTTTATAAATATAATTCTTCTTGTGTTTTTGAATTGTGTGTACTGCAAGTTTTAGTTGCATGGGATACTACATGTTCAGATGGTGATGGATGTGGTATAAGAACCTGAAGAGACTAGAACTTTTCAACCAGTGGATACATTGCCTGTCTTGTGAGAAGTGAATATTTTTTTACACTACCCAGGGCTGGAAAGTATTGTGCTCCCAGCACAACTGTATGCCAGCCTATATCCCAAAGGCTGCATTATACCAAGTACATTAATTTACTGCTTAGTCTAATGATCCTTTCTAAGTTATCCCTGATGGAAAATTACAATTTCATTTAAAATTAGATTTAAAAAGTAATCTCTTATATGCAGTTATAAAGGAGGTCTTAAAAATGTATGCTATTTTTTGATTAATCAACTAAAACAAAAAGACACTTAACATTAAGTTAGCAAGCCTTGGTATTGCCATAACACTATTCAGTCTATAATTGTTTGGCTATTCACCCTAATTACCATAATGCTAGTGAAAATTTAAGTTTAAAAAGATATATTCTACAAGTTAACTGCAGCTGCTCTGTTTTAGAAAATGTGATAATAGTATAAGAATGCTAGTTAAAACAATCTTCTTGTAAGAGACAAAATTCACATAAGCTAATGTGCATTTCTTAATGCATTTTAATGAATTTATAGTAAATAATGTGATGAAACACTTCACAATTTTTAAATGGTAAAATTGTGTCTCTATCATGACGAAGGCCATTGGTCCGGATCAGGAGAAGTCCAAATCAAACTGACATCAAAGCTACCAGTTCAAGAGCAGGAATGGTAGTGACAGCTACAGGAGATCCACGCTGTTGCTTGGACACTGCCATGAGAGTGCTGCCTGTCAGAGCCCTTAAGGAGGGACTTCCCATGGTCTGTGTCCACAGTGGGTTGTGGATTGCAAACTGGTTACAGCTGCCGTGGGGTGGCAGGTTTCAAGCCCCACTGGGCCTTATCTTTACCCAGCTCTCTGTGGGGGTACCCTCCACCAGCTCAGATTTGTCTGGATGGGCCACGTGGAAAGCTGCCATGATGTCAGGGGCATGGGCTTGCGATTCTGGCTCCCAGGATCCCTCTTCGGGGCCAAAACCTTCCCAGTCTACAAGTACCAGAGAGAGCTGCAATTGATTTTTCAAGTCCAGCTTCTCATGGACCTCATACTCTTTGTGTCCTTAGGTCCACATTGTTGGGGTGGTTGTTGAGCCCAGTGAGCAAAGGGGTTTTCAGTGTAGGGTTTTTCCAAGGATACATGAAACACTAGGTGTATTTTGAAGGATCTGGGAAACTGCAGTTTCATGGTCACTAGGTTGATTACCTGACTGATGGAATATGGCCTGAGGTATCGATAATCTAGTTTATGAAATGGCTGGTTGGTGCAGAGGTTTTGGGCTGAGACACACTATTTGCCCGATTGGTGTATGCCAGACCTTCCTGGCGCCAGCAGTCAACGTGCTGCTTGTAGTCTCCCTTGGCCTTGTCCAGATGTGCCTTGAGTTCTTCTTGGACCTCCTGGATCTGCAACACCCAGTCAGCGACTGTGGGATTGGTGGAGTTAGCAGGTACAGCCAGGTGGAGATGGCAGTGAAAGCCGTAGTTTGCACAGAATGGTCTCTGCATGGTGGAGACATGGTCAGCATTGTTGTAAGCAAACTCTGCTTGGGGTAGAAGGCTGGACCAGTTGTTCTGGTGGAAATTTGTGAAGCAGGACCAACTGGATGTTCTGGGTGTATTGCTCAGGATCCTCAGAAAAGATGAGCATATCATCTAGGTAGACTACAATGTACTGGTCTAAGATGTAATGGAAGATCTCATTCATGAAATGCTGGAATTTGAAGCCAAATGGAAGTGTTATTTACTCCTTCTCATAACACAAGAACTAGGGATCATGAAATGAATTTAATGGGCAGCGTGCTTAAAACAAACAAAAGAAAGCATTTTTGCACACTGTGTACAGTCAACCTGTAGAACTCTTTGCCAGAGTATGTTGTGAAGGCCAAAGACTACAACAGGACTAAAAAAAGAACTAGATAAATTCATGGAGGATAAGTCCATCAATGGCTATTAGCCAGGATGGGCAGGAATGCAAAATCATCCCTTGAAATGTCCCTAGCCTCTGTTAGCCAGAAGCTGGGAATGGGCAACATGGGATGTATCATTTGATGATTACCTGTTCTGTTCCTTCCCTCTGAAGCACCTGGCATTGGCCACTGTCAGAAGATAGGATACTGGACTAGATGGACCATTGATCTGACCCAGTATGGCCTTTCTTATGCTGTGCATATTACAAATCACTGAGTAACACAAACATTACTTTAATAAATAATTTTCATCTCCCCTCCATCTCATTTATCCATCCTCTACAGCAAACAGGGAAAGATTAAAAATGAGCTCTCAAAACTGGATACTCTCATAAAGAACCAACCTTCCACACAAACTTCCTCGTGGCTGGACTTTACAAAAACTAGACAAGCCATTTACAACACACACTTTGCTTCTCTACAAAAGAAAAAGGACACTAAACTATCTAAACTACTACATGCCACAAGGGGCCACAACAGTGGTTCCCGTAACCCACCCAGCAATATAGTTAATCTATCCAACTATACTCTTATGCCAGCAGAAGAATCTGTCCTATCTCGGGGTCTCTCCTTTTGCCCCTCCACCCCCACGAACATGATACAGTTCTGTGGTGACCTAGAATCCTATTTTCGACGTCTCTGACTCAAGGAATATTTCCAAAAACCTCTGACCAACATATTAACTCACTGGGACCTTCCTACCAACACTACAAAAAGAAGGATTCTGGGTGGACTCCTCCTGAAGGTTGAAATAACAGACTGGACTTCTACATAGAGTGCTTCCGCCAATGTGCACGGGCTGAAATTGTGGAAAAGCAGCATCACTTGCCCCATAACCTCAGCTGTGCAGAACATAATGCCATCCACAGCCTCAGAAACAACTCTGACATCATAATCAAAAAGGCTGACAAAGGAGGTGCTGTCGTCATCATGAATAGGTTGGAATATGAACAAGAGGCTACTAGGCAGCTCTCCAACTCCACTTTCTACAAGCCATTACCCTTTGATCCCACTGAGGGTTACCAAAAGAAACTAGAGCATTTGCTCAAGAAACTCCCTGAAAAAGCACAAGAGCAAATCAGCACAGATACACCCCTGGAGCCCCGACCTGGGGTATTCCATCTGCTACCCAAGATCCATAAACCTGGAAATCCTGGACGTCCCATCATCTCAGGCATTGGCACCCTGACAGCAGGATTGTCTGGCTATGTAGACTCCCTCCTCAGGCCCTACATTACCAGCACTCCCAGCTATCTTCGAGACACCACTGACTTCCTGAGGAAACTACAGTCCATCGGTGATCTTCCTAAAAACACCATCCTAGCCACTATGGATGTAGAAGCCCTCTACACCAACATTCCACACAAAGATGGACTACAAGCCGTCAGGAACAGTATCCCTGATAATGTCATGGCTAACCTGGTGGCTGAACTTTGTGACTTTGTCCTCACCCATAACTATTTCACATTTGGGGACAATGTATACCTTCAAATCAGTGGCACTGCGATGGGTACCTGCATGGCCCCACAGTATGCCAACATTTTTATGGCTGACTTAGAACAATGCTTCCTCAGCTCTCGTCCCCTAATGCCCCTACTCTATTTGCGCTACATTGATGACATCTTCATGATCTAGACCCATGGAAAAGAAGCCCTTGAGGAATTCCACCAGGATATCAACAATTTCCATCCCACCATCAACCTCAGCCTGGACCAGTCCACACCAGAGATCCACTTCCTGGACACGACAGTGCTAATAAGCGATGGTCACATAAACACCACCCTATATCGGAAACCTACTGACCGCTATTCCTACCTACATGCCTCTAGCTTTCATCCAGATCATACCACATGATCCATTGTCTACAGCCAAGCTCTACGATATAACCACATTTGCTCCAACCTCTCAGACAGAGACAAACACCTACAAGATCTCTATCATGCATTCTGACAACTACAATACCCACCTGCTGAAGTGAAGAAACAGATTGACAGAGCCAGAAGTCACCTACTACAGGACAGGCCCAACAAAGAAAATAACAGAATACCACTAGCCATCACCTTCAGCCCCCAACTAAAATCTCTCCAACGCATCATCAAGGATCTACAATCTATCCTGAAGGACGACGCATCACTGTCACAGATCTTGGGAGACAGGCCAGTCCTTGCTTACAGATAGCCCCCCAACCTGAAGCAAATACTCACCAGCAACCACACACCACACAACAGAACCACTAACCCAGGAACCTATCCTTGCAACAAAGCCCGTTGCCAACTCTGTCCACATATCTATTCAGGGGACACCATCATAGGGCCTAATCACATCAGCAACACTGTGTTAGGCTCATTCACCTGCGCATCTACCAATGTGATATATGCCATCATGTGCCAGCAATGCCCCTCTGCCATGTACATTGGTCAAACTGGACAGTCTCTACGTAAAAGAATAAATGGACACAAATAAGACATCAAGAATTATAACATTCAAAAACCAGTTGGAGAACACTTCAATCTCTCCGGTCACACGATTATAGACCTGAGAGTGGCTATCCTTCAACAAAAAAACTTCAAAATCAGACTCCAGCGAAAGACTGCTGAATTGGAATTAATTTGCAAACTGGATACAATTAATTTAGGCTTGAATAGAGACTGGGAGTGGATGAGTCATTACACAAAGTAAAACTATTTCCCCATGTTATTTCTCCCCCCCACCCCACCCCCCACTGTTCCTCAGATGTTCTTGTTAACTGCTGGAAATGGCCCACCTTGCTTGTCACCATGAAAGGTTTTCCTCCTCCCCCTCCCCCCCGCTGGTGATGGCTCATCTTAAGTGATCACTCTCCTTACAGTGTGTATGATAAAACCCATTGTTTCATGTTCTCTGTGTGTGTATATAAATCTCCCCACTGTATTTTCCACCGAATGCATCCGATGAAGTGAGCTGTAGCTCACGAAAGCTTATGCTCAAATAAATTTTCGTCTCTAAGGTACCACAAGTACTCCTTTTTCTTTTTGTGAATACAGATTAACACGGCTGCTACTCTAAAAGATTTTTCTAACATCTAACTTAAATCTACCTTGATGTACATTAAGCCTATTACTTCTTGTCCTACCTTCAGTGGACACAAAGAATAATAGATCATTGTCCTCTTCATAACAGCCCGTAGCATATTGGAAGACTGTTAAGAAGACCCTCCTCAGTCTTCTTTTCTCAAGACTAAACATGCCCAGTTTTGTTACCTTCCCTCATAGGTCAGGTTTTCAAAACCTTTTATCATTTTTGTTGCTCTCCTTCAGACTCTCTCCAATTTGTCCATATCTTTCCTAAAGTGCAGCTCCCAGAATCCTCCAGCAGAAGCCTCACCACTACAGAGCAGAGTGGGGCAAATACCTCCCCTGTCTTACATACGACACTCCATTTAATACATCCCAAAATATTAGCATGTTTCGCACCTGCATCACATTGCTACTCATTCAATTTGTGATCTACTATAACCCCCAGATCCTTTTCAATAGTACTATTACTGAGCCAGTTATTACCCATTTGTAATTGTGCATTTGATTTTTCCTTCCCAAATATAGTACTTTGCATTTATCTTTACTGAATATAATCTTATTGATGTCAGACCGATTCTCCAATTTGTCAAGGTTGTTTTGAATTCTAATCCTGTCTTCCAAAATACTTGTAATTCCATCAGTATTGGTGTCATCTGCAAATTTTAAAAGGATACTCTCCACTCCATTAGCCAAGTACTTAAAATATTGAATAGTACTAGTTCCAGAACGTGGGGTGGGTGGTTGGGATGGGGCATGAGATATACCCTCCCAGTTTGACAGTGAACCATGATAATTTCTCTTTGAGGAAAGTCTTTCAACCAGTTGTGTGCCCACCTTATAGTAATTTCATCTAGACCATAGTTCCCTAGTTTGCTGATGAGAATGTCACGTGGGATGTATCAAAAGTCTTACTAAAATCTGCTGCTTCCTCACCACCCCATCATTTGGGCAAAACTGTCAAAGAAGGAAACTAGGCTGGTTTGACATGACTTGTTTTTGACAAATCCACTCTAGCTATTCCTTGTAACCCTAATATCCTCTATGTGCTTACAAATTGACTGTTTAATAATTTGTTCCAATATCTTACCAGGTATTGAAGCAGACTGACTGTTTTATATTTCCCTGGGTGATCTTTGCTCCCTTTTTAAAAGATACATACCGTATTTGCCCTTTTCCAGCCCTCTGGAACCTCACCTATCCTCTGAATTGTCAAAGATAATTGCTAACAGTTCCAAGATAACTTCAGCTAGTTCCTTAAGCATCCTTTAATTAATTTCATCAGGCCCTGCCAGCTTGAATAGATCTAAACTTATCTAAATATTCTTTAACCTGTTTTTTCCCTATTTTGGCTTGCAGTCCTTTGCCCTTATTGTTAATATTAATTGTGTTAAGTGTCTGGTCACAATTAACCTTTTTTAGTGAAGACTGAAGTAAAACAGACATCAAATACCTCAGCCACCTTGATGTCATCAGTTGTTAATTCTCCTTCCCTACTAACTGGAGGACCTACAATTTCCTTTGTCTTTTTCTTGCTCCTAACATATTTCTACAATCTCTTCTTATTGCCATTTATATCCCTTGCTAGTTGTTACTCTTTTTGTCCCTTAGCTTTCTGATTTTGTCCCTACATGATATTCTTTTGTACGCCTCCTTAGCAATTCATCTATATTTCCACTTTTTGTAGGATTCCTTTTTGATTTTTAGGTCATTAAATAAAGAGTTCCAGATGCAGCCACATTAGCCTCTTACTAGTCTTCATGTCTCTCCTTTGCATTAGGATAGTTTGCAGTTGTGTTTTTAACTTTGTCTCCTTCAGAAACTGCCAGCTCTCCTGAACTTCGTTTTCCCTTAGATTTTCTTCCCATGGAACCTTACCTATCAGTTATCCAAGTTTTATTAAAGTTTAATTTCTTGAAATCTATTATCCTTATTCTGCTACTTCTTTTTATTAGGATCATGAAATATATCACTTCATGATCACTTTCACCCAAATTGCTTTTAACCTTAGATTCATTACCAATTCCTCCCTGTTGGTTGGTTAGAATGTCTGTCCCCCTATTTACTTCCTCCACTTTCTGAAAAACAAAAGTTGTCCCCAGTACATTTCAAGAACTTTCTGGGTATTTTGTGTTTTGCTGTATTACTTTGTATTACTTTTCTAACAGATGTTTGTAGCTAAAGTCCCCTATTACTACCAGGTCTCGTGTTCTCAATATTTCTGTTATTTGTTCTAGAAATGCCCCATTCATGTTCTCTTCCTGATTTTATGATCTGTAGTGGATCCCTACCAGGATATCACCTCTATTTTTTTTTTACTCCTTTTATCTATACCCAGAGACTTTCAACTCGGTAAACATAAATTCTCTTATTATTACATGCATTTCTAGAATACCAATCACAGTAGTATCTGCAGTCCTAATCTGCAAACACTTTCAAATATACATACACTTAATCATGTGAGTAGTCCTAGTGACTCCATGGAATACTCATTGCTTGAGTCATGCCTAAACGGTAAGTTGTACCATACATTTCATAACATTAATGTTTTAAAACTAAAGGAGTCCTAATCATTTGCTTTTGTTTATTAGTTTGTTTATTTTTCCAAGAAGGAATCAAGACATTAAATGAATTTAAAATGCAGACTTTCTAAATCCCACCACTTCCATCCCTAATTGAGAGTGGAGGAAGGGTGAAAGTCAGATGGAAAAAGTTTTCACCTTCTACATCAATCATCCAGAACTTCCATAGGTCAAGTATGCACCAGGTGATAAGTATTTGCCAATAAAATGATAAAAACCAAAAATACATAGAGGTCTCATAGAACATTCATGCAAACATCTGGTAGGAAGAGCTCTTAAGCAAATTGCCATCTGTCAAACCATCCACTTTGTCAAAGTTCATTTCCCCACTCATGAATACTGGATTATCAGCTTCCAAAAAAACAAAAAAAAACAAAAAAAAACCCTGCCATACTCATAGATTAAATATTTGTTGTAATTTAATAGCACACACTTTTTTGCAAGATATAAAACTTGAGTGGCCAAGTTAATCTTATCACATTTAGCCTCACATAGAGTAGCTGTATATTGTTTAAGAGAGCTGGCACCCCAGGGAATGCTTTACAAGCAAAGTGTTAAAAATGCTACCTGAGCTCTGCATTTGCTTTCAGCAGTCCAACAGTCAGGCATAATAAAATAGCTGGATTTCTTTGGGGAATTTGGACAAGTATAATTGGCAGCAGACATCTGATTACCTGTCAGGTGAGGAATATAAACCAGCAAAGAGGTGAGTTTGAATGCTCCCTAACTTGCTTTCCTGCTTGTCTTTTGAACTGCAGGAAGCATGAAGCATATCTTAAGCTGATGGAAATTGTCACAGCTCCAATGATTTCACTGAAGTCAGCGGATCTTTGACAATTTCCATCAGCTGAAGATCTGCCCCTAAAGGTTTTCTTCCTCTCCCCCCACACATGCTGGTAATAGCTCATCTTAAGTGATCACTCTCCTTACAGTGTGTATGATAAACCCATTGTTTCATGTTCTCTGTGTGAGTATATAAATCTCCTCACTGTATTTTCCACTGAATGCATCTGATGAAGTGAGCTGTAGCTCACGAAAGCTTATGCTCAAATAAATTTGTTAGTCTCTAAGGTGCCACAAGTAGTCCTTTTCTTTTTGCGAATACAGACTAACACGGCTGCTACTCTGAAATATGTCTTTATGTTTAGTCTTTAGGCACTTGCTCCTTCAACTTTTCTTTTGTTCTGGGTGAGGGACGCTGTACTTTTTCTGTTAAAACATGGGATAAAGTGTTCTTCCCCAGCAGCAGAGTGAAAAAGCCCTTGTGCTAGATCCTTTCCTGCTATGACTTTCTGCTGCATTAAATGGCCTATATCACATGAATAAAACTTCTGGTTATAATTGATTCTTTTTGCACCATAGTCTGTTTATGCTGGTTCATTTAATGTTTTAAATAAAGTTGGGTTGAGATTAGAGATGCACAAAAGACAGCATGTTCAAAGTTAGGATTCGCTCAGCAAAAAAAACTTGGTTCTCTTGTGCATACTCTGTGTAATATACTCTATTATTTGTTTTATGCCATCTTTCCCTCCATAGTGTGGTTGAGTTGTTGTAAGAGCAATCATTTTAAATGTCTTTTCTTTTGTGCATCTAAAATCTCAGCATTGACTTCAGTTTTTTACATTCAACTTTGTTAGCATTAAATAGTTTAAGAATACTGAAAGGTCACACACTGAATGAAATAAACAAGTGATATTTCTGTGAGTGTGTGATAAATCAGTAAGAAGATGAGGTTCCTCTCTTGAATAGTATACTGTACTTTAGTCAAATATTTATAACATTTTATGTCTTAAGTAATTATTTTCAAACTTGGCAAAGCAAACATTGCTCATAAACAATTAAGTATTTTAAAAAGATACTCTCTTTTTAAGTTAAAAAGAAACTGAACTTAACTGTACAGTTTCCTTGCACACGTATGTCGGAGCCTAGATGTTGAAACTTGATTTGTATTTCAGTTTTCTTCTGACATAGAAAAATATCTCTCTGCAGTGTTAGTTTTTTTAAATAATAAAAACCCCACAAAAGTAGGCAATGCCACAGGAACTATAACCACAAGGGAATGTCACCAATATATATATTATTTTCATCCAACTGGGTAAAGACTATATCAGCCTCTCCACTGGTGTCTTGATTCATTCCAGGTTTATAGTTGGTTGTTCTTGTTCATGTTTATTAAACATCAAGAATGTGCGCGCTGTTTTACAAGACAAAGATGAAGATTTCCCTGAGGTATGGCACAGTTTGTATTATAGAACCTAGGTGCCATAGTCATGGACCAGGACCCCATTGTGCTAACCACTGAACAAACACAGCAAAAAGACAGCCCCTGCCGCAAAGAGCTTACAATCTAAGTATAAGTGTTGGATGGAGACCGACTGAAAGGGGGTGCCAGGAAGCAAGGAGACAGTTTTGGGCAGCATGATAGGCAGTGGTTTCAGCATAACAGCCGCCTAATTGCTGTCAAGTTTTTTATAGGCATCAGAGTAAAGGAGAGTTTCAAGGAGGGATCTGAAATAAAACAATGAAATATCTTTGCAGATGTTTATGGGTAACTCTTCCTAAGTTTGAGGGGCAGCATGGGAAAAAGTACAAAGGTGTTTGCCTGAAAATGTAACAAGTGGTTGGTGGAGACTGACATCATGGGCTGATTGGAGGAGAAAGCTGACCTTTCAGTACTGAATGAGAGATGTTTCAAATGGTGGGGATAAGTTGTGAAGGCCTTTGAAGAGAGAAGTGATAATGTCAAAGTGACAGGGTAGGAAAATGATTGTTGCAGAAGCAATCTGAATGGATATGAGTGGGGTGAGACTGCATTTGTCAAAGCCAGAGAAAAAGATGTTCCAATAATTGTAACATGAGATGATAGGCGTTTTAGCCACATGAATGGATAAGAAAGTATCTTAGAGATGTTACAGAAAAACAATCTGCAAGGCTTAGACATAGCCTGAATGTGAGGACCTAGAGAAAGTTCCAACTCAAGGATAACACCTGTGTTACAGAACTCAAGGACAGCCACAGAAAACTTACTTGGAGACCCAGAAAAGAGGTTGAATTAGGGTTTTGTGTGGTCAAAGATTAGTTTTAAAAAATTGATGAACAATTGGAGTTTTTTTCATAATAAATTGTGGTCTTTTTTGGTCATCTATGGGTACCGGTCAATTATTTTGAAATTTCAACAGAAAATGATAAAATACTTCAACATATTTCATGAAAATTGTTTTGTTTTTGTTGTTGGGTTTTTTTAATAGCTTTCCTTATGGTTTCATTTTTTTCCTTATAACATCTTGCTCTATTTCTCTGTTTTCTTTAATACAATCTTGGGATGGAGAAGGCATATCAATAACATAATGTCTGTGAGACTTAGGAAGGATCAGAGGAGCAGTAGGTGACAGCAAGGTACACTGGGATTGGTAAAACATTCCGTGGATTGGAGCATTGTGGAAGACTGCAGTAGGAGAAGTAAACTAAAAATACAGTGAAGAGGGTGAGAGGAAATGCAACTGGAAAAATACTCTGGGATGTAGACCGAAGCAGAGTTTTTCAAGGTCCTAAAGAAAGAATGAGATATTTAAATGTGATATGGTTGGCTGGGAACTGCGGATAATGGGAGCTGCACAGACGGTGCCTGTGGATGGGGCAATGTGCAGAGCCGCCTGGCCACACCTCCGCATAGGAGCTGGAGGGGGGACATGCCGCAGCTTCAAATAGGCACCGCCCGGAGCCTGCACCCCGACCCCCTCCCATGCCCCAACCCCGTGCCCCAGACTGGAGCCCTCTCCAGCATCCTGAATTCCTCATTTTTGGCCCCACACCAGAGCCCTCACCCCCAGCCAGAGCTCTCACCCCCACCCCCATGCCCCTGCCCCAGCCCTGATCCCCCTTCTGCCCTCTGAACCCCTTGGTCCCAGCCTAGATCACCCTTCTACACCCCAAATTCCTCATCTCCAGCCTCACCCTAGGACCCGCACCTCCAGCCAGAGTCTTTGCTCTCCCCACCACATGCACCCCAACCACCTGCCCCAACTTGAATCCCTCTCCCACACCCTGAACTCCTCATTTCTGGCCCCATACTGGAGCCTGCACCCCCAGCCGGAGCCCTCACCCCCTCCTGCACACCAACCTCCAATTTTGTGAGCATTCATGGCCTGCCATACAATTTTCATACCAAGATGTGGCCCTTGGGTCAAAAAGTTTGCTCATCCCTGGAATAAAAGGTATTTCTGGTCTCTATCACAGAAGCAATGAATCAAGTATCTGTCCTGGACAGAGTTCTATGCTGTATTTGAGGTTTTACATTGTGACCCTTTATTGTTGTTGAACATCCCTGTGAAAAGGAGAGGGCTTTTCATCCGTAGGCTGCATTGGAATTAAATGGAGTTTGTATTTTGTTTATGTGACTCTGAATGTGTAGAAACAGCCTGCCTTTTAACCTCTGGGGACTACGGATTTAATCTATTTAACATGTGGAAATAAAAACTAATCTAAAATATTTTCTCTGATTGATTTTGTTCAGGCATTCTTTAACTGACATTTTAACTATTCTTCACTTGTTTTGTGTGGTGCTGGCATGCCAATGGTGGAGATATTTCAAAGAAAATTTACACGTTTGGAATATCTGGAGGAATTATTTTTAATAAGAATAATAAAGTAATTAATATTTATATCTTTTAGCTAAACATAAATGCAGTTAGTTAATAACCATCTAATCAATATTTTGCAAATGAGGTGAAATTTTATAGGACTACAGAATTCTGAACAACATGGGTCTCTTATTGAGACTGCAGAATAAATATACCCATAGCTGAATAATTCATGTCATCCAGTTAATGGAATTCATAACAACTACTTTGAGACTAAAATAATGTCTTCATAAGAAGAAGAAACAAACCAAGCAAGTTTTTAGTTGTCTAATTATATAAACTCTTTGAGGCATAAAGTGAAATTTCTCAACAATAAACAACTGAGGTGAGCATTTTCTGTTGTTCATAGCATATAGTATTCTGGTTTAATGCTACAAACCACAAACTTATGTTTTCCATATCTATGATTTTTAACATGTACTTTGATCTATGCACAGAGGGTCAAATTCATGTGAGTAGTACCATTGAAGTCAATGAGATAATTCATGGCTGTGACACAGGAAAGCACACACTTAAATTTAAGCACACAAGTACTTCCACTGAAGTCAGGACTGCTCATAGTTAAGCACATGCTTTGGGAGGTTGGATAGTTAAGCACATGCTTTGGGAGAAGCTAGTAGTGAGTGCAGAAGGGAGCTGGGGCTGATGATGATGATTAATTTCTATTGCTACCGTGCCTAGAAACCACAGTCATGGATCAGGATCCTGTTGTGGCAGGCACGGTACAGAGAGACAATAGATTGTTGAAGATGCAATAGTAGAAATGGGGAAAGGCTTTTCTGGGTCTGGGTCTAAGTGAATAAGCCAAGAGGGCTTTTGCTTATACAACAAATTGGAATTAACAGAAAATATCAGTGTATTTATCCTAAATATAGAACAATCCCTATAATAGTGTCTCCATATTTAGTTCACCTGGGTCACCCTCTTAGCATTAAAAGATTTGTTTTATATTTATTTTAATATTTCATTTACATATCACATTGGCTGTCATGTAGGAATTTGGGTATTTGCCATGCTTTCTTATATTATTTGTAGCACAATTGTGTAAAGAAAATGTTTCCTTTCCCCTACATCTTCACCCTTTTCTCTCTCTCCCACCCCAACCCACATTATGCATGACAATGAAAAATATCAGAAGTTTCCTATTCTCACCAGGATCTTTTTTCATTTTTAGCATTAGTCTTTGTGGATTTTCTGTCTTGATATTTAATTGATCCTGAGTCAGCATTTAGGAATGCAGCACTCTGTGTAACACTGTCAATAATATCTTCATAGTAAATCTATACATGGTCCACTGGCAATGCTATCACATGTTGGCAATGCAAAAGACAGTTAAAGTAGTGACTGCCATAAAGCAGCGAACAATGAATGTGATGCAGAGACTGGCTGAGCACCTGCAATTTTCCTTGACCTTAGTGTAGGATTATGGGTGCTCAGATCTCCCAGGAGCAAGCCAGAGGCTGTGACGTCATTGACAGAGAAGAATCATCAATCAAACTACATTTTCATTTCCACTACCAGTTTAAAAAATAACTAACGTTTCATCATAAAGTAATGACTTCTATCATCCAGGCATATGAGTAGCGAACTTTGCATTTTCTCTAAGTGCTTCATTGTACTATAGCAATAGGCCTTTTCTTGTGTCTCTTTCATATATATTGTAAACACTATAATTGTTCTCACTATGTTAAGGCCAAATTACCCTTCTGCCCTATAACATCCACAGTGGCATTAACGTGAACTATGAGACTGAGATCAAAATTATCAAACTTGTGTGCCTCAATTAAAGCACAAAATGTTTGTGCCTCTGATTTTCAGAAGTGCTGACTAACTGCAGCCTCCCTTGATTCCAGTTCCGACTTCACTAGGAGCTGCAGGGACTCAGCATTGTGAAAATCAGACCTCTCTTTGTTAGATTCCTAAACATAGGGCAGGTCCACACTACAACCTAAGTCGATACAACATACATCTCTCAGGGGCGTGGAAAAGCTCCCCGAGTGATGCAAGTTTTGCGCTGTCCACACTAGTGCTAAGTCAGTGGGAGATTCTCTCCCGCCAATATAGCTTCCACTTCTCGCCAAGGTGGAGAAATTATGCTGATAGGAGAGTGCTCTCCCATTGGTGCAGCTGCGCCAATATAGCGCTGTAATGTAGACTTGCCCACAGATTCAAAGATTTTAAGGCCACATGGGACCATTATGATCATCTTGTCTGTCCTCAACACAGGCCATTCAATTTCAGTGAATAATTTTCACATCAAGCTCTTAACTTCTGTCGAAGCCCATAACTTCTGTTTGAAGGATTTAGGAGCCTCACTTTGGGTACTCAGGTTTGACAGTTGGGGCCCTAGAGCCCAATATTCAAACTTAGCAGCCCAATCTTATGCCACTGAAGTCAATAGAAGTTTTGCATTGACTTCAGTGGGAGCAAGATTAGAGCCTAAATTGGGATACCCAGTTCTGCAAGAGGGTGCTCAGATTGGCACTTAGACAATTAAAATAGGTATTGGGACACCTAACAGCTTATTTCAGCACCCAAATGTGAGATTTAGGTGCCTACATTTGAATATGTATACTTATCAGAATCATGTATCAGCCACACAAGAAGAATGTTACCCACATTTTTTTTAAAATATTGAAAGCTACAGAAATATCATCTGCCACATTTTTGTTCCACACATGTCCTCTCCAGGGGTCAGACTGGAGGCACAGACAAAGTATCGGTATTCTACTCAGCTCTTTTCACGACTTACAAAAATGATGAGCAGTGAAATAGCTGATTGTGATGACATTTAAATTGCTGCTGTTAGGCTTCAGCATTAGTCACCCTTCCATCCACATTCTAAGCTCAGGTAAATGGGCTTTGCACAGAAGGTCGAAATGGAGTTGGGAAAAAAGGAACCCTTTCCAGGGCTGAGTCAGGAATGACTGTGTAAGCCCTCAGCCTCTGAGTCATAGCACCAAGTGGACATCTCATCTACACCGGCACTTCTGGCACTGCATTACCACTGGTGCAGCTCTACCACGGTACTGACAATTGGAGTGGCAGTGTAGACAAGCCATAAGCATTTTAACCACTGTATCATTTAACTCTGATCAAGCCAGTTATAGATGCCAAATATTTAAAACACAGGCCACTGCTGGTGTACACTAATGTTCCCAGTATTGCTAGTACCAGTGGGGCAACTAAACTGGTAGTGCAGTGGGAGACTTCAACGAAAAGGCAAGTGTGGATAAGGCCTGTGGGCCTCCTACTACACAGATTCATAGATTCATAGATACTAAGGTCAGAAGGGACCATTCTGATCATCTAGTCCGACCTCCTGCACAACGCAGGCCACAGAATCTCACCCACCCTCTCCTACGAAAACCTCACCTATGTCTGAGCTATTGAAGTCCTCAAATCGTGGTTTAAATACTTCAAGGAGCAGAGAATCCTCCCGCAAGTGACCCGTGCCCCATGCTACAGAGGAAGGCGAAAAACCTCCAAGGCCTCTCCAATCTGCCCTGGAGGAAAATTCCTTCCCGACCCCAAATATGGCGATCAGCTAAACCCTGAGCATATGGGCAAGATTCACCAGCCAGATACTACAGAAAATTCTTTCCTGGGTAACTCAGATCCCATCCATCTAATATCCCATCTCAGGGGATTAGACCTATTTACCCTGAATATTTAAAGATCAATTAATTACCAAAATCACATTATCCCATCATACCATCAGATGCAATAGTGCTGAGTCCTGCTGTGCAGTCTTTCCTTCCCAGCACAGTGGGTCCATGGATGTTGTCGTGTTTGTGGCCTCCTGGGTTGGTAGAGAGGAAATGGCAGTCATTCTGTCCTTAGAGTGGTTGCTTCACTTTGCATGCTGGTATGTTTCCAGTTCCAGTTCCAGCTCAGAAAGATGACTTCACTAGAGTTTGTAATGAAAAATGCCAATTTTTTTTCAAATGGATTTTTTTAAATGTATTAATTTTAACAGATATTTTTCCAGAAAAATATTTTCTAAAGAAAAAGTGTTCAGAAATTTTTGACTTGGGAAATTCTGAAATTTTTGGTTGAATTTTATTTTCTTGGATATTTCCATTTTTATATCATTATTATTGTATTATTTTTGACCGTGTCAAAAAGTTTTTTATTACAATACAAACTGGATACACTTTGAACTAGAATAAGACAGGTCTTTGAATCTTCTTTAAATAGCAGCTTCCTTAATGATTTTAAAAATAAAATAAACTATTTTATTATTTTATTGTGCCATATCATGTTATGTCAGTAGCAGTGCATATTACTTTATGGGAAATTAAAATGTTCGGTTGTGTTCCCATTCAGAATTAATACAAATTCTAAAATACCAAAACTCTTCCATGAAACAGATATTCAGTTTTGACCAACTGTAGTCTTCACAACCATCTGGGGTGGAAATTAGAGGTGGTCACAAAAACATTCTTTGTAAAAATTTCCCCGTTTTTCATCAGAAAATGTTTGTGAACATTTTCCATCTGCCTCTACCAGAAAGTTGATTTTTTTAAATTTTATATATATATAAAATTAAATTATATATATATATAAAATTTATATATTTTATATTTAAAGAAAAATTAAAATGTCAGTCTTTGGGAAACTAATAAGGTCAGCAGGGAAGGGCTGCTTTGGTGAATCTCCCCATTCTGGTAACAGTCAATCCCCACTCAAACACTGGTTTTTGCATAAGGGATAACTAAGATTAGTAGAAAATATACTCAGCACTGGAATAGATGGAGAATTAGTCATAACAACAGACTTCTATCTCACTAAGGTAGTACACTAAAATCTGCCATAAACTATGGATTAGCAACGAGGCTTCACAAACCAATATATTTCTGATATATCCCAAGCAACAAGACTTTGTGGGGATTTTAAATGAATTCTTCCTGTGGCTTGAGACTAGTAGTTTGGTCCAAACATAGAATCCAAAAATCCTTTGTACTGTTTACACTTTAGGATTGTTATTGCTAATTGTACAATAACAAGTGAGGGGAATATGACCAGGAATCCTGGCTAAGAGCACTACATATGTTTTCCTCCTCAAGGCAGCAAGTTTTCTCATCTTTCACTGCTTCTGAATTTAATCAAGTAGACAAGGCATAGTCAAGTGAACATCTTTGTTGTCAAATTCAGGTTTTCTGCATGTTCAGTTTGCCAGTATTTGATACGGGGCTGCAGAAGCATATGACCTTTAAACTGATCCAATTAGACGTTTCTCCTGTTTGAGCTGCATGGAACAAGCCCACAGTTCACCGTCTCAGAGCCTATCAGAGGTAATTTGACTAGCCAAAAGAGGCATAAACAAGATAAAAGATCATTAAAAAAAATTCCGTTATTCAGAATGTTGAGTTGTGTGTCAAAGGAGGGACGAAAAGCTATTCAAATTTTCCTCCATTTATGTTGTACATAGAAAGATTTTTAGACACTGAATAATACTTGGAGAAAATGGGTTCCATGCTCGAGATTCTGTATGAATATTGAACTCCTTACATTTTACATGTCTACTGATAGTTGTAACAAATTATTTAGCAGGCTAACAAGTGTATTCCAAATCCCAGGGCCAAAATTGTAAGTCAGATTTTTAATGGTGTTCCTAGCAGCCAAATCCACCTTAAGTACTACTTTGCTGAATGAGCCAATAGCCTTTCATTTTAAAATTAACAAAGATTAGGGAATTTAAGATCTATAAAGAAATCTGTCATTTATAGCTTTGTAACCTAAGATATGAGTCATACAAGCACAACCTAAGACATGAGATACCACTGAAATATGTATATGTGTGTACATGACTCTATGTGGGGAGCACTTTCAGCTGCCTCAACAGACAGGAAGATCTTGAAATGGCAAGTGAGGGCTACAAAAATAATTTATTTTCTCCACATGGAAGATAAAGATCTGTTTGTTCTCCTTTCTAGTCGTTCTCTGCCTTAATGAATTACATCACTAACGTATTAACAGAATATTGTTCTTGAGGCCCTGATGTGGAACCCAAGTTTGTACGTCCACACACACACGCTTACTGTGTAAGCTTACTCACACTTGTGAGAGAAGTTATACACATGCTTTGCATGGAGCCTAAATTTGTTTTAAAACTTTGTCCCAGTTATATTCTCTATTGTCTGCAAAACTTTAAACATATATACATATATATATTTTCTTTTCTTTCTGATGTTGCCATTTTCAGGCAAACTCTCTTTTTTGAATAGAGCTCAGATTAATGAGGCTGCTTTTGTTTGACATCTTCAACATAGATACTTCAATGTTTTACTCCCAAATGGTTTTGTTTAACCAACATAATCAAAGATATTAGTGCACCTATGCAAATAGCAGGATTATTAATTACTGCTTTAGAATCAGTAGAAATAACAGAAAATCTGACATCTGGGATGGTTTTATATAATAGGCCCTGATCCTGCAATATGCAGACCCATGGGGACCAGGGTGACTGAAGTAAAAGGGTCAAAGGGATGAAAAGAAATTCAAGGTTGAGTGGGATTTTCAAAAGTGTCTAGGGGAATTAAGTACCCCATCTCCCAAGAACCACACCTTGATATAAGGAGGATTTGATACAGCATTCTAGTGGGAACTTGACTCAGACACAAAGGGCCAGATTCTCCTTGCTTTCTCCACTTACTTCACACTTATTCTACTGTGAATTGGGATTAACTTCAATGAAGACAATAAAGTTACAGTGTGAAGCTGGTGTAAATGAATGTAGATTCAATCCTGATGCCTACAGGAGAGAAGACCAGACCCAAACCTGCTTCACCCTTCGACAACAGTGTCAGGTCATACCTTCTGGCCAGTGCACAGTAAGGCATGACATAGCTCTACCCTCACCGCACTTCATCCCCCAGCTCTAGGAGTTTCTGATTGTTTATCTTGTTGCAATAAAAGGTCTTGAATTAGGTTTGTGTCCTATAAACTGAGTAGACTGCCCAAAAATTATTTTATAAGGGCTAGTTTGTTCAGCTCTTACATTGTTGCACACTTACTTACACAAGTAACCCTACTTTTTAAATAGAGGTCAAATTCACAAGGCTTCTTTGAGATCTGTGGAGTGTTACTTTTGTGAGTAACTGCTCACCAGTATGAATAAAGATTGGATGACCTAGTCACAAATGAGCTTCTCTACTAAGACTGCATTAACTAGTCACTTAGCAGGATTCTCTACTAAGACTGCATTAACTAGTCACTTAGTAGATTCTGATATCAGTGTTGAACTGTACCTTATTCAACAAGTCTCATCGACTGCTGTCTGGCATGATAAGGATGGCAGAATTTGACCCATAATTTTTGAGTAACAGAGGAATTATTTTTATATGCCTTATTATTTTTAGAATTGGGGATCTTTGTTTTATATTAGGGCCAATCCTGCATTTCTACTCATGTGAATAATCCTATTGGGCGTTGGGCTACCTAGATGAATAAAGACTATGGAACTGATTCCTTTCCCTGCTCTTTGAAATTTTTAGTGGCAAAGATCAAAATTTCCATAAAGGGTGTTCTTCCTCCAGCACCTAATCTTTAGTAGTCTGGGTTTCTTTCGTCAGGGTATTACTGACTTTCTCCATCCTTGTTATGTCTAAATATATTAGTTTTTATGCTTAATTTTCTTTATGCCAATAAACTCCTGTCTTTTTTAAACGATGTGTCAAATTGTTGTTATTATCTTAATGCCTTTCATCTTCTTGTTTATTTTAACTCACAAATACCTATATAATTAAAATGTATCACGTTATTTCCTAGATTCTTGCTTTTTCTGTATCCCTAAAGCCTAAGGTCTAACAATTAGCTTGAGTTGTTTTTCTTCGCAATTACTACAGAGAACTGAGTTTAAAAAAGATTGTATCGCTAAAAGCGCTAGTTCACATTCCATAATGGGAACTTTATTTCCTATTAAAATACACTTAGGATACATCTTCACTACCCACCAGCTCGGCAGGTAGTGATCAATCTATCGGGGATCAATTTATCGCGTTTCGTCTAGACACAATAAATTGATCCCCGAATTGACGCCTGTACTCCACCTCGGCAGGAGGAGTAAGCGGAGTTGATGGGGGAGCCACTGCGGTCGACTCGCTGCCGTGAGGACAGCCAGGTAACTCAAACTAAGATACTTTGACTTCAGCTACGTGAATGTAGCCAGTGTAGCCCAGGCCTTAGTAAGAAAGCTTTCACCTACTGCTTTTAGTTATAGTTACTGCACAGTTGTAATATTTTGTATTTTGCTAGGCTCTGGCTTGGCAAACATAAAGGTCATAATAGAACACAGACACTATGGGCCAGTTTCTCTTCTGCTGTAATTCTTTTGACTTCATGGAGTTATACCTGTCAAATTTAGCTCCTGAGATTTTTATACACATGAAAGTTGTGGGAATTTCAAGATACTTTTTTCCCCTCCTGTGGGTTTCCTCAGAAGTCCTGAAGGAGCATAGAGACCTAAATCAAGCATACTGTATAGCATCCAATATCTTATTTTTAAATCTGATTGCAAAACTGCATGAAGCTCAGCAATGTTGAAAGCCAATGCTCAGTGGTTCAGGGCAGAAACAGAGACCCAGAAAACAAAACAAAACAAAATGTTTGTTAAAATTTGGGACTAAATAAAAGGGGGCATAGCTTTTACCTAAATACATGGATATGGAGCTAGGTATATGTGTGTGGAGCACATAACACTTACTTTTTTAAAGTATCAAGGTCACAGGTCAAACATTGCTCAAATTCCATAAGTGAAAGAAATGACTCTATTTTAATTAGGCAAGGCAATGGTATGGCTAAAGTTTTCATGTATAGTCATTTGGCAGGAGCACCCTTTAATTTCATGTTTTTATAAAAACAAACAAAAACCTCAAACACTGCCTCTGAGAGCATTCAACAATTCCAACTGTGTCAGGGGAGGGGCCTCACAGGAGTATACTGTCAAAGGGTTAGAGTCATAGGGGTAAAAGGGACCGCAAGAGTCATCTAGTCTAACCACCTGCCAAGATGCAGGATTTGCTGTGGCTAAACCATCCAAGACCGAGGCTATCCAGCCTCCTTTTGAAAACATCCAGTGAAGAAGCATCCACAATCTCCTTAGGCAGTCTGTTCCATTGTCCTATTGTTCTTACAGTTAGGAAGTTTTTTCTGATATTTAATTTAAATCTCCTATGCTGTAGTTTGAACCCATTGCCCCTTGTCCTACCCTTTGTGTCAAAGAGAACAACTTTTCTCAATCTTTTTTTCTGGCAGTGTTTCAAGTATCTGAAGACTGCTATTATATCTCCCCTTAATCCCCTCTTTTCCATACTAAACAGACCCAGTTTGTTCAGCCTTTGCTCACATGGCTTGCATTCCATCTCTTTGATCATCTTTGTCACTTGCCTCTGGATCCTTTCCAGTTTCTTTATATCCTTTCTATACATTGGTGACCAATTTGGATTCAGTACTCCATCTGAGGCCTAACCAGTATCAAGTCGAGCAGTACTATCACCTCCAAGGACTTCCATGCTATACTTCTGTTACATTTGCCTATTTTGCAACAGCATCACGTTGCTGACTCATGTTGAGGTTGTGATCCACCACGACTCCCAGATCCTTTTCAACTGGGCTGCTGCTAACCCAGTTATCCCCCATTCTGTATTTATGCAATTGGTTTTTCTTCCTTAAGTGTAGCACCTTACATTTGTCTTTGTTGAATTTCATTTTGTTGTCTATAGTCCGGCCTCTCTGAATTTTATCTCTGTCCTCCAAAGTGTTGGCAACCCTCCCCACAACTTTGTGTCATCTGCAAACTTGATCAGTATGCTCTCTATACTTACATCCAGATCATTAATAAAGATGTTAAACATCACTGAACTCAGAACAGATTGATGTGGAACCCCACTGGAGACCTTCCTCCAATCTAACCTCTTTCCATTAATAGTTACTCTTTGTTTGCTGTTGCAGTCATGGATGCTATTAGTAGCCATTGTTTCTCCAGCATTAGGGAGATGGGTTGCAAAAAGCTTTATTTAGTTATATTAACATTTACAATATAAATAATTGGAGGGCAGACTTGTACAAAAAAGCCATATTAGAATTAGAAAAAAAATCAGCTGTATAAATGTGTGTGAACTGTTAGTGTCGTTGGAAGATCGTTAGCCATTTGATTAACAGTGTCAAAGAAGATATAATAGGAATTAACTTCTGTGTTACCCTGAACATTAATTTATGGTGGCAATCAATGGAGCTGGGAGGCAAGTTAGCTATAATTGTGTGTTCTTTAACTTAACTATTACTTGTCAGACACTGTTTGGTTTGATTGTTTCTTGTAAATATTGCAGGGTTAAGTGACAGACTGTTTTTGTTTGTGCATGTTTAAGATTTTCCAAATACAGAGTGAAAAGTCTATTAAATCACACTTATTAGGCAACCTTTTGTAATAAGACACCATGCTAAACTATACTCCAATGTACTGAGCACAAATCCATTTTGCCTTAATTGGGAGACTCCTCTCAGTTAGTATAATTGTCAATCCCTGGAGTGGACCACTTCAACAGATTTTGCTGTTTTATTAATTGTTTTTTCCAGAAGGATGGGGGGGAGAAGCTGTGAACTGCTGTACTTCAAATTTGATTGTAAATATATTGGACCTGATTCTCCTCTTACACCAGTTTTACACTGTTATAATTCCATTGACTTCAGTAGAGTTACTCCCAATTTATAACTGTATGTGTGAAGACAATCAGGCCCCCAAGCTGTAACTGTTGGGCGTCTGCTTCACCTCTCACTTACAAGGATGTAAATCAAGTATAAATCCATTGAAGGCAAGGTAATTACACTGATGCATGAAAAAGGAATCCCACTGACTGTATGCGTGTGTGTAATAGATATAAAATCCTTCCAGGGGAAAGTTGTATAAATGTTTATCAGTTAGTAAAGGGGGGAAATGAATCTTGCACTCTCTCAAAGGAGTGAAACATTGGAAAGTCTGGAAATGCCAAGTGAGGATTACATTGAGAGAGAAAGAGCTCATCAATGAAAAATAGTCTTTTTTTCCACCTGCACATAACGTGTATTCAAAATTTTCCAGTTTCAGAAGTCTTAAATGCATTGAATCTGTTTCATTTCTGTGGGTTTTCTTCAAAGCTGAGGAAATCTTGAGCACTTTGATGTGAGTGCATGCAGTTATTTTGTTGTTGTTATGAATTTGTTTGTGTTATTGTAGTGCTTAGGAGCCCCAGTCATGGACCCGGACCTAATTGTGCTAGGTACTGAACAAACACAAACTGGAAAGACCATCCCTGCCTCAGAGAGCTTACAATCTAAATAGACAAGAGAGGCACTGGGAGGGAGAAGGGGTGGAACACACAAGCAGAGTGAACAATGTGATGGCAGCAAACAGCGTGTTCATGCCACAATTTTTGTTCTCTCTTTTGGCCCCTCTCTTTAGCTGGGTATACTTAGGAGGGATAAGCTAAGTGGAAAGAAAATGAAAGAGAGGGGGAACCGAGAAAAGAAAGACAGGGAAGGGAGAAAAGGGTAAAAGGGGTTGATATGAATTGATGCTGAGAGGAAGCAACTGTAAAGGAGAGGAGAGATGGAGCAAACAGCTGATTAGCACAGAACAGAGAGAGACCAGTCAAAACTAGAGAAAGTTCACCAGAAAGTCAACAGTCCCTGCCTTGGCTGCCTCTGTCTCTACTGGCTGAAGACTCTGGCAGGCTTCCCTTTGCAGCTTTCTCAAAGCCAGATGGTGTGGGAGAGGGGAGGGGCAAGAGCATGGGGCTCCTAGTGCCCTTATTTTGTGGGGTCTCCCATGTGCAGTTCTGGGTCTGGAGAGTATTGGGGGAAGTCATGGGACCCATTTCTCCCCTCCCACCAATGCAGTGCAGTCCTTGGTTTGGCTGCTTCTGACACTTTAGCTGGCATCTATAGTCTCTAAATGTGACGCCTGCCACCCTGCACATTCAGGAGTGCAAATGTCCTAATTTTATATCCTGCCATTAATAGGTCTATAGACCCAGATACTACTTAGGGCCAGACTGTGGCCACATTGTTGTGAAGTGAGGGAGTGAAGAGGCTTAGCAGCAGGGGGACATGTTCTGGCTGTTTCGCCCAGTACTTCTGTGGGAGCACATACCAGAACAGTTGCTCTCCTCCAATTTCAATGGGGGTGCACTGAGACAGCCCCACTGACTGACGGAGGTGGGGAAGGGAAGGCTCCCTTTTGAGGAAATAAAGCCCATTACCAGATTAATGTATTGGCTGCACTTCCCCAGCTGATTATTCCGCACTCTTCCCTGCCTTGCACATCCATTCTGTGACCCAGCGTGTCACAGTACAGCAACACTTACATTTGTAAAGATACAGCTTGTTTTAAATGTCATAGCAGTCCATAATGATCTCAACAGTCTTCAACAAGAGTAAGGTAGTTCAGTTGCTATTGCTCACTCATGAATTTTCATAATCATTGAAGTGATGACAAGGTCAACTGTTTGGTTTGTGAACATAATTGACTCCTGGTGTTCATGTATTTTTGAATGAGTGTGTGAGACAGAGTTAAGGTTATTTGGGTAACTCTCCAAACTTCCTAATCAATTTGTTGGTGGTGATAAGGTCAACTCAGAAAAATAAATTGGGAAGGTAAAATCTTGGCCCCACTGACATCAGTGGGAGCTTGGCTATTGATTTCTGTGGGGCCAGGATTCCACTCAGAGTTCTTAGATCAATCCATTTTCAAGCAGGGAATGGTCAAATCCATTAAAAATCCCTTTTTTGAAAGGTCAAAATACTGATTTTTTCTCTTAGAACACCCGTATGTTGGAAATGCCTATTCCGTTTTGCCTCAGACTTTCCAGAAAAATTTTATTCTGACAGAGGACTACGCAATGAAGATTCTTGTGATATTAGAGTGGGGGGTCAAAATCAGCCTTCTAATGGAATGGAAGATGAAATCTTAGCTGTGGACTCATTGCAACACATATACAAATAATACAGTATGTAGCTTTGGGGGCAAAAGTATTGTTTTTTCACATGTGTGATCAAATGAAATGTAGAGACAATCAATCAAAATGCTACAGAACGAAGCACTGGTTTCTTTTTTGTTTGAGTCAGAACAAAAATTTAATGTCATAATAGGAACCAATGATATTGTATTGTTATTACAGATAAACCTGCAAAGGAAGATGAGACTCACTGGAGTTATAACCCAAGGTGCCAAGAGGATTGGAAGCCCAGAATATATAAAATCTTACAAAATTGCATACAGTAATGATGGGAAGTCATGGGTGACATACAAAGTAAAAGGCACCAATGAAGATATGGTAAGACTGAGTCACCTGTGAATTCACACCTGTGTGTGAATGAAATCCCAAGGTATATCTGACTTCTGAAATCAAAAGGTATCTCCAGTAAATGAGTCTAATTGTCTAACAGAGAAAGCACTTTTATGTGTGTTGCCTTATTATTTTTTTTGGAAAACATAGCAATACATTTCCACTTTATGTCAGCTAACACTTTTATTCTTTAATTGATGGTTCTTTAAACACTGCGTCCCCAGGCTAGAATAATCCTGTTTATTACACTTAACTATTTTCATTTTAATTAGTTTACCAGTAATTACTCATGACTCTGTTTTCAATTTAGTTTTAGTACATTGGCGGATTGATTTAACCCTTGATGCCATAGAACCTTCATCAATGCTCATGTGTGCATTGCAAAAATGGTATCCTCCTGTAAAAAAAAATGTTTGCAATTTAGTTAGAATTTATTTTTATACAAACCACACAGAATGCTTTACTGTGAGAGGTAGGATAGAAGTAAGGCACTTAGCAAAATTGGACACAGTTTCTATAATGTAGGCAGAGGGAATGCTGCGTTGAAAAGACTGTAATGAGGCGGGGAAGCAAAATATAAGAATATCTAATTACAATGAAGAGAGAATAGAAAAATCCTTTAAGGGCCTGATTTGAATCCCATTGCAGTCAATGGAATCTCTCCAGCTGACTTCAGTGGAAGTTGGATCAGTTCTTAAATGAGGGAGGGAGAAGTAAGTTTGAATCAGTGTTAATAATTGCAGACTAAAATGAACAGGGACATTTTAATACACAAGTTGAAGGGAATATGTGATTTTAGTGTATTAGTAGCTGGAGCATGAGAGACAGAGAGGTCCCAATTCAGCAAGATTCTTAAACACATGCCTTACCTTAAGCACGAGTACTACTTGTCGAGTAGTTTTATTAAAGTCAACAAATAGAAATACCCACATGCTTCAAGTTATGCTCAAATTAGGCCGCATAGGTGAAGGAGAAACCTCTAAATGTGGAATATCATGACAAACAGGATGTGAAGACTAGAAAAGGAAGTGAATATATATTAGGGTGACCAGATAGCAACTGTGAAAAAACTGGGTGGGGGGGCAATAGGCGCCTGTATAAGAAAAAGTCCCAAAAAACGGGACTGTCTCTTTAAAAATGGGACATCTGGTCACCCTAGATATATGAGTCCATGAAGATAAAGTAAGGATCCAGTTGTCATCCTTGTACTATTTGAAATGTGCCATGATTGTTGTTGTTGTTGTTTTTGTTGTCACAGGTGTTCCATGGAAATGTGGACAACAACACTCCCTATGCCAATTCTTTCACGCCTCCAATAAAATCACAATACATCCGGCTATATCCTCAGGTTTGCAGAAGACACTGTACTTTAAGAATGGAACTTCTTGGATGTGAATTATCAGGTGAGTTTTCCAACAACACACCATTGTCCTAGTATAAAACCACCGTGTCCTGTAGTTTAGAATATTCATTCCTGGTATAATTCCATTGACGTCTGTGGTGTTACAACATGGTTGAATTTGTTTCTTTGTATTTAGAATAGGGTGTATATTTTTGTACATATTGACATTAAGTTATTTGTTACTTGAAATGGATACAAAAGGCTGAGGTATTTAAAGCCTATTTTGCTTCAGTCATCACTAAAAAGGTAAGTAGTGACCAAATGCTTAACAAAACTAAAAATAAACACAGGAATAGAATGCAGGTCAAGATATGGAATGATCAGGTTAAATAAAGAATATCTAAATATGTTAAATGTATTCAAGTCAGCAGGGTGTGATGAAATTAACCTTAGGGTACTTAAGAAACTACTTGAAACAGTCTCTGAACTGTTAGCTATTATGTGTGAGAACTCCTGGAGGAAAGGTGAGATGCCAGAGGACTGGAGAAGGGCAAACATAGCAACTATGAACAAAAAAGACCCAGGGAATTATAGACCAGTCAGTCTAGCTTTGATACCTGGAATAAATTATTAATCAATGTGTAAGCACGTAGATGATAATAGGGTTACAAGGAATGGTCAACGCTGATTTGTGAAGAACAAGTAATGCCAAACCAACCTAAATTCTTTCTTTGACAGGATTACTGCCTTAGTGGATGGCGGGGAGCCGTTGACATCATATATCTTGATTTTAGTAAATCTTCTGTCACAGTCCCACATGACAGTCTCATAAGCATATTAGGGAAATGTGATATAGATGAAATGACTATAAGGTAGTTGCAAAATTGACTGAAAGGCTGTACTCACAGTGTAGCTATCAAAGGTTTGCTTTCAAACTGGAGGGACATATCTAGTGGGATCTTGCAGAAGTCTGTCCTGGGTCCAGTACTATTCAACATTTTCATTAATTGGATAATGAAGTAGAGAATATAGAATTGGTGGATGACACCAGGCTGGGAGGGGTTGCTAGCACTCCAGAGGACAGGATTAGAATTCAAAATGATCTTGACAAATTGGAATGACATCAACAAGATGAAATCCAATAAAGACAAGTGCAAAATATTATACTTGAAGAAAAAAATTAAATACCCAACTACAAAAGGGGAATAGCTGGCTAGGTGGTAGTACTGCTGAAAAGGAATTGTGGGTTGTCATAAATATAAAGGGAAGGGTAAACACCTTTAAAATCCCTCCTGGCCAAAGGAAAAACCCTTTCACCTGTAAAGGGTTAAGAAGCTAGGATACCTCGCTGGCACCTGACCACAATGACCAATGAGGAGACAAGATACTTTCAAAGCTGGAGGGGGGGAGAAACAAAGGGTCTAGGTCTGTCTGTGTGATGCTTTTGCCGGGGACAGAACAGGAATGGAGTCTTAGAACTTAGTAAGTAATCTAGCTAGATATGCGTTAGATTCTGTTTTCTTTAAATGGCTGAGAAAATAAGCTGTGCTGAATGGAATGGATATTACTGTTTTTGTGTCTTTTTGTAACTTAAGGTTTTGCCTAGAGGGATTCTCTATGTTTTGAATCTAATTACCCTGTAAGGTATTTACCATCCTGATTTTACAGAGGTGATTCTTTTTACTTTTTCTTCTATTACAATTCTTCTTTTAAGAAACTGAATGCTTTTCCCCTTGTTCTTAAGATCCAAGGGTTTGGGTCTGTGGTCACCTATGCAAATTGGTGAGGATTTTTATCAAACCTTCCCCAGAAAAAGGGGGGAAAGATTTAGGAGGATTTTGGGTGGAAAGACGTTTCCAAACGAACTCTTTCCCAGTAACCGGTCTTAGACGTTTGGTGGTGGCAGCGAAAATCCAAGGGCAAAGGGTAAAATAGTTTATACCTTGGAGAATTTTTAACCTAAGCTGGTAAAAGTAAGCTTAGGAGGTTTTCATGCAGGTCCCCACATTTGTACCCTAGCGTTCAGAGTGCGGAAGGAACCTTGACACGGGTTATAATAGATCACATGTGAAATTAGTCATAATGTGATGCAGTTGTGAAAAAGACTAATATCATTTTAGGGTATATGTAAGACATGGGAGGTAATTGTCCCACTCTACTTGGTAGTGGTGTGGCCTTAATTGGAGTATTGTGTCAAGTTGTGGGAACCACGCTTTAGGAAACATGAGGATTAGTTTGAGAGAGTCCAGAGGACAGCAATGAAAATTATAAAAGTTTTAAAAAACCTGATCTATGAAGAAAGGTTAAAACAACTGGACATGTTGAGCAGTAGGTTGGACTAGATAACCTCCTGAGGTCCCTTCCAACCCTGATATTCTATGATTCTATGTTTAGTCTTGAGAAAAAAAAAGATTGAGGTAGAATATGATAAGGGCTGTTATAAAGAGGTTGGTGATCAATTGTTCTCCATGTCCCCTGAAAGTAGGACAAGAAATGGTCCGCTTAATCTGCAGCAGGGAAAATTTAGGTTAGCTATTAAGCAAAACTTTCTAAATATTAATAGAATAGCCCTGGAACAGGTTTCCAAGTGAGGTTGTAAAATGCCCATCATTGGAGATTTTTAAGAACAGGTTAGACATGCACCTGTTAGGGATGATCTAAGTATATTTGATCCTGCCTGTGTGCAGGGGGCTGGATGAGATGATCAGAGGTCCCTTTCAGCTCTTCATTTCTTTGATTCTATAATTATTTATTTACAGTAGCACCTTGAAGTACCAATCAAAATTGTGTTAGGCACTGTACAAACACATACTGAGGGATAGTCTGTGCTCTCCACCCACATCTTACAGCCTGACTAGACAAGCCAGACAAAGGATAGGAGGGACAACAGATACAAAAGTCAAGTGACTTCTCCAGGGTTACATAGCAGGTCAACGGCAGAGCTGAGAACTGGACACAGGTCTCCAAGTCCTGCCTTCCTGTTCAGTGCCCTATCTACTAGACTATGCTGGACAGGCACTGTATAATAAGCTTGAAATTGCAAGAGGTCAGTAAGCTGCAGCTGAAGAACTTTCAAAGCAAAATAAAATGCATTGTGTCTGGTTGCTTTTGATGAAGTTTGATTTGATTTAGATTTGTTTTGTGGCTTTCCTACAGAAACTGTGATTGTGTCTTGGAGCAAAAGTAAATGAACTAGTGAGCCAATATAAACTCAAGGTTTGTTGTTGCAAAGGTTATAATACATAAATGTAACGTTTGACTGCTATCTGCTCTCTACCATGTGAATTCTTTATCTGTCAAAAGAGATCAACTTTTCACCACAGGGATTGCTACAGTAAATTCTTTTGGGATGATTTTACCTGGCTTCCTGTTTTACTGTATAAACAATAGTCATCCAGTTCCCGAATGATATATCATAACAGTCTGAGTCAAATAATTCTTGGTCCTCTAGTAACATCAAAATCAGATTCAGAAATTAAAAGTTAATGCATTAATCTCACTGTAGCCCTTTTCCGATACAGATAGATTTGAAAGTAAATAGAAAATCCTGTGTTAGGTGCTTAGTGTATTAGATTTTTCTTTCTATGTTTTCCATTTCTGGAACCACAATTTAGAATAAGTCCTTGCCAGAATGACCAGGAATTGTTTTGCTCAAAGAACTGTGAAAGCTACTAAAGTGATTTCATTTCAGTGGTCTCATCTCAGTTTCAAGGTCACCATTCCTCAGCACTGTTTTCACAGTCTGGGCTCATCAGAACAACTCCGTCTCAGTTGAAAGCCAAGTACAATTACACCTAAAGACAGACTAATGCAGTCTAATTCCACGTGGTTTATCTTAGGTTGAGATGCACTCTTAGAGGTCTGGGGGTTTCAGAACTGATCCCCCTCCCCTTTGTTTTAAATGAAACCTTTCTAATTAAAGAAAGTGTAGCAAGATCAAAAGATGGACCTTTCGTAGGCCCCAATTCAGCAATATACTTAGGCCCGGGGCTAAGCACAATAGTCCTATCTAAGCAGGGTTATAAGTGCATTTTATATGCCAACAAGCACTTTCTATTCCTGTGCAACCAGCCAACTATAAAATGAACATTTATTTCTTTCCCTGGCTTTTTTTTTTCCTGCAACTTTCTGCATTTAGAGCTAGATTCTGCCAACCTTGTTCATGTTGAGTAGTACCTTATTCACAAAGTGGTCCCATTAGTATTCATGTGTCCTTCTGTAGAGTAAGGTACTGTACTACTCAATGTGAAGAAGGGAAGCAGAACTTGCCCATCACTTTTGTTTGACTGGCATTGCATTCTTGGATTTACAGAACACCTGTTTCTCAAATGGGCAGATTGAAAGTGAGAATTATAGGCAACGTATATTTTCATATAACCAAGCAGTCTCTTATTTTTCATAAGAAGAGTTTTAAAATCTTTTTTTTTTGTTCACCAATAGATACGTATGGCAATCAAGAACATAATCTTTGTATTAAAATAATTGGCTTGCTCTGCTCTTACCACTCCTTCACAAACTCTAACATAAGGCAAGTCAAACATAGTAATTTGAGCACAAATAGGTGATGGGAACTCTTGCATGCAAATATCTAGCTTTGGCACTGATTACTTCTGAGCTCTTGCACAGTTATATGAGATGCTGAGTGCCTCTTGGGAGGTGCTGAGCACTGTTGAACTCAATGGGAGTTGAGGGTACATAGAGGACACGGGCAAACTGACAGACAAGATGTTATGCTACAACCAAAGACCATAGAGAGCATGCCTGCACCCGAGCATGGATTATCTCAGTCTTAAAATCCTGAATTATCCTCCTCCTAAGTGTTTATCCCACAACTCCCCATACTCTATGGTCACTTCGCAAAGAACTGTATTCTCGCCAGGCATGCACACTCGTGTTCTCTCTCTTGCTCTCTCTTCTATGCCTCTCTGTTCCATGCAGAACATAGGGCCTTCACCACTGCCTTCCTTCTTTGTCAGTCTCCTAGTGCCATCTTGGCTTCTTGCCTTGTCATTCTGAGAGCTTTCAGTTCCAATTCTAGTGTGCATTTCTGTCTTAACCTTAGTCTACCTCATTGCACCTTATCCCGGGAATTCCAGTCCAACACTTCCCTTGTTATGTTATTTGGGTCTTTCATCCACATATGTCCTAGCCATCACCATTTCTTTTCCATACTTTCCTATCCTGTCTTTATAATCATGAGTATTATAATACTCCTTCACACCATTTGTTTTAAATAAAAAGTTTTTTGGACATATAAAGTATTGAAGGAGTCTCCTTTACATGTCCTTTGCACCCTTGTTCAAAGCCCAGACATCAGAAATTACATTAGTGTGTTAGGAGGGGGTTGTTTTGTTTTTTTCTGTAATTATTCAATTAAATATGTGATCTATAATGGATGTAATTTTCTTTGATATAGCAATAATTTGTTGTCCCTATTCCTGTATGCATATAATGTTATCTCCTGGCTTAGTACCTCTGCCTCTCTTTCTGCTAGCAGTTTAAGATTTGTGGTATCCTCTTCTTCCCTCTAACTTTTGGAGGTGGAAAGAAAAAGTGTAAAATTACGTAGGTGCACAATCATGTACAAGGGTGGTTGCAAAGTAGAAAAAGTAGATGAATGCAATTGATGGTTTCATTTTCTGTGATATATTGTTTTCAACTCTGGCCCAAACTGTTTTGACAGCCCATTTTTGTGTGTCAGGCACTTTCCCCTTCCTCTTCACACCACTCCTTCTTCAGATGAAGCACTCTTAAGGACAGCCCTAGTAATCCAGTAGTGATACTTTGATACTGAATAATACACAAACTGCCTTTCTAAACCAATGTATGAATCTCTCTCATTTCTAACTCTGGTCAAGACCTATATATCATTCCCTCCCACTCTCACTATGCTGATGTAGCGTGGTAGTGAAAACCTCTGACAGGGTTTTCTTGGGCAACTTGCCTGAGTCACCATCATACCACCGTGGCTACACTTCTGCTTTTTGAACACTAGCTTGAGCAGAGCCAGCGCATGTATATCTGCCCAATCTGAGAATTACATCTCCCAACTGTGGCAGCATGGCATGAGTGGCAGTGCTGGGTCCTAGATGAGCTTGTATGGCATTTTCGGCAGCAGCTTCACTGCTATTGATACTCAAGCTAGCTAGATCAAAGCTAGCTCAGGTATGTCTACATGTACTGCAATCTTACCTCTGATTGCAGGGTAGACAAAACCTTAGCCATTCTCCTAGCCAGCTGCATACCCTTCCTTTTCCTTATTCATTTTTATCACAAGAGCCCACGCAGGCCATCTGCCTCTCCTTGGTCTCTGTTTTCTTGTTACTGTGCTGCCATTGTATGGGAGTTCTGCTGTCATGACCTCCATAGATCAGAAGACACCATTGTGTTCATCTAGTTTGACTTCCTGTCTAACACAGGCCATAGAATTTCCCCAAAGTAATTCCTAGAATGTATCTTTTCGAAAAACTTGCAAGCTTGATTTAAAAATTGTCAGTGGTGAAGAATCCACCACAGTTCTTATTAAATTATACCAATGGTTAATTAGCCTCACTGTCAAAACTTTTTTTTTTATTTCCAGTCAGAATCTATCTAGCTTCAACTTCCAGCCATTGGATCATGTTGTTTCATTCTCTACTAGACTGAAGAGCCCATTATTACATATTTGTTCCCTATGTAGGTACTTTGACTCCTTCACTTCTCTCAGGTTTCAGAGTAGCAGCCGTGTTAGTCTGTATTTGCAAAAAGAAAAGGAGTCCTTTTCACTTCTCTCAGTTAAGCTAAATAGATGGAGCTCTCTAATTCTGTCACTATAAGGCATGTTTTCTAAACCTTTAATCATTCTTGTGGCTCTTCTCTGAAACTGCTCCAATGTATCAGCACGCTTCTTCAATTGTGAACACCAGAACTGGACACAATATTCCAGCACTGGTTGCACCAGTGCCAAATATAGAGGTCAAATAACATAGAATATCAGGGTTGGAAGGGACCTCAGGAGGTCATCCGCTCAAAGCAGGACCAATCCCCAACTAAATCATTCCAGCCAGGGCTTTGTCAAGCCTGACCTTAAAAACTTCTAAGGAAGGAGATTCCACCACCTCCCTAGGTAACGCATTCCAGTGTTTCACCACCCTCCTAGTGAAAGAGTTTTTTTCCTAATATCACATCTGCACTTCTACTTGAGATTCCTGTGTTTATGCATTCCAGGATTGCTCTTTTGGCCACAACATCACATTGGGAGCTATGTTCAGCTGATTGTTCATCATGACCCCCAAATCTTTCTCATCATCACTGACACCCAGGATAGAGTCCCCATTCTGTATTTGGTCTACATTGTTTGTTCCTAGATGTATACATTTAGTCTTATTAAAGCCCTTATTGTTTGCTTGTACCTAGTTGACCAAGTGATCCAGATTGCTCTGAAACAGTGATCTGGCCCCTTCATTATTTGCCACTCCCCCAATTTGTGTCATCTACAGACTTTTTCCGTAATGATTTAGTGTTTTATTTCTGGTCATTGATAAAAAAAAAATTTTAAATACCATAGGGCCAAGAACTGATCCTCATACCCCACTGGAAGCACATCCATGCAGTGATGATTCCCCATTTGCAATTACATTTTGAGATCTATCTGTGAGCCAATTTTTAATCCACCTAATGTGTGCCATGTTAATTCCATATTTTAACTTTTTCATCAAAATATTGTGTGGTACCAAGTCAAATGTATTAGAAAAGTCTATGTATATTACATCAACACTATTACCTTTATCAACCAAACTTGTAATATCACAAAAAAAATCAGGTTAGTTTGACAGGATCTGTTTTTCATAAACCCGTGTTGATTGGCATTAGAATCATAGAATCATAGAATCATAGAATATCAGGGTTGGAAGGGACCCCAGACGGTCATCTAGTCCAACCCCCTGCTCAAAGCAGGACCAAGTCCCAGTTAAATCATCCCAGCTAGGGCTTTGTCAAGCCTGACCTTAAAAACCTCTAAGGAAGGAGATTCTACCACCTCCCTAGGTAACGCATTCCAGTGTTTCACCACCCTCTTAGTGAAAAAGTTTTTCCTAATATCCAATCTAAACCTCCCCCATTGCAACTTGAGACCATTACTCCTCGTTCTGTCATCTGCTACCATTGAGAACAGTCTAGAGCCATCCTCTTTGAAACCCCCTTTCAGGTAGTTGAAAGCAGCTATCAAATCCCCCCTCATTCTTCTCTTCTGCAGACTAAACAATCCCAGCTCCCTCAGCCTCTCCTCATAAGTCATGTGCTCTAGACCCCTAATCATTTTCGTTGCCCTTCGTTGTACTCTTTCCAATTTATCCACATCCTTCCTGTAGTGTGGGGCCCAAAACTGGACACAGTACTCCAGATGAGGCCTCACCAGTGTCGAATAGAGGGGAACGATCACGTCCCTCGATCTGCTCGCTATGCCCCTACTTATACAACCCAAAATGCCATTGGCCTTCTTGGCAACAAGGGCACACTGCTGACTCATATCCAGCTTCTCGTCCACTGTCACCCCTAGGTCCTTTTCCGCAGAACTGCTGCCGAGCCATTCGGTCCCTAGTCTGTAGCGGTGCATTGGATTCTTCCATCCTAAGTGCAGGACCCTGCATTTATCCTTATTGAACCTCATTAGATTTCTTTTGGCCCAATCCTCCAATTTGTCTAGGTCCTTCTGTATCCTATCCCTCCCCTCCAGCGTATCTACCACTCCTCCCAGTTTAGTATCATCCGCAAATTTGCTGAGAGTGCAATCCACACCATCCTCCAGATCATTTATGAAGATATTGAACAAAACGGGCCCCAGGACCGACCCCTGGGGCACTCCACTTGACACCGGCTGCCAACTAGACATGGAGCCATTGATCACTACCCGTTGAGCCCGACAATCTAGCCAGCTTTCTACCCACCTTATAGTGCATTCATCCAGCCCATACTTCCTTAACTTGCTGACAAGAATGCTGTGGGAGACCGTGTCAAAAGCTTTGCTAAAGTCAAGAAACAATACATCCACTGCTTTCCCTTCATCCACAGAACCAGTAATCTCATCATAAAAGGCGATTAGATTAGTCAGGCATGACCTTCCCTTGGTGAATAATTATTATTATAATAATAATTAAATAATTAATTTAATTACCCTCTTTTAATTCTTTATTAATCAAATCCTATGTCAATCACTCCATTATCTTGCCTGGGATCAATGTCAGGCTGCCAGGCCTATAATTACCCAGGTCATCCTGTTTACCCTTTTTAAACATTGCCATAATACTAGCTTTCTTCCACTCTTCTGGAATTCCTCAGTGCTCCAAAATTTACTGAAAATCAGCATTAACAGTCCATGATCTCCTCAGATGGCTCTTTTAAAACTTGTGGAATCTAGTTATCTGGACCCTCTGAATTAAAAATGTCTAAATAGCTTCTGTTTAACATCCTCCAGAAATAGTGAAATGGAAAGAGTGTTGTCATCACCATATGATGAGACTATATCATGTGTTTTTCTCCCAAATACAGAACATAAATATTCATTGAATACTTCTGCCTTTTCTGCATTATTATTGATAATTCTACCATTACTGGATAGTAATGGACCAATACCATTGTCAGGATTTTTTGTTGTTCCTAATACATTTTAAAAAACTTCTTATTGTCCTTAACTCTGCTCCAACCTATTCTTCTTCCTAGTAGATCCAAATGCACCCTGCCTCTGCCCAGTGAATAAACCCCTCATAATTCATTGCACAGCATGTCTGTTTGGAATCACTTGTTAAATTTTATCTTAGAAACCTAAAAGAGGAGAGGAGAGGAAGGACCAATATCCATCAATGTCCATCCTCATCTGCAGTCACAGTAAATCATGTGGGATATGGCCATCTGATTTTAGCAGACAATCCCTGCTTAGTTCTCCAGAGGAAGTTACACCCCCTCCCTGCTATAATATCTATAGTCTACTCCTTGCTGCTGTTTTGTGTTTTTTGGCAAGATATCAAGTTATGAAAAAGTACAGATGTGCTTAGTACTCAAGGAATTTTCCTCAGCACTAGTAACATTAAGAAAGAAATATGTATTTTGTAGAATTACACTTTCTTGGTGTTAAGACACCACTAAATGAGACATGGTATAAGAGTAGAGTAGAATAAATTAAAGGAAACAATGGTTATGTGCTGGATAGGAAATCAGGTATATACATGAGGCTGAGACTAGTGAGAAGGTCTGGGGGGGAAATCACCTTTTTTTCTTTACTCTGTAAATGTGTTAGAAAATATTTTGAGTTCTCTATCTTGTTTTCAATTCTTTCAAGATGTGTTATAATAAAATGCCTTGCATTGGCAATTTTTGGTTTGATTGCAATTTTCCCCAAAGATGTTCCTGATTAGGGCCCTTTCTGTGGGAACTGCTTTCTTTTTTTTTCCCTCTGTAAGATGGTTTATGGGTCTACGTACCTCTAAGGGCAATTAGTCATCAACAAGAATCCTTACCCAATATTACTCTGGATTTCAATGGCCTGGGTTCTTAGCTACTAACTGATGGTGCCTCCACCTGATTGTTTAAGGTAGTCAGGAGCCCAGCCTTAGCTCCCTATCTGGTTTTGACTATCGCTGACCCAGTACTTCTCCCTATGCCTCACATGATACCTCATACATACTCTTCTGACACCTCCATAACAGATGAAGCAACCATCAAGGTACATCTTATTTACTGGGGAAATATAGAGGAAGCATATAAAGGGAAGGGGAAGATTGATCTGAAGTGAACACTCTATGACCTGCAAGTAGTCAGGGTGGGTTCCCTTGATTCACGAGTTTATTCCATACTAGTGGGTGTCATAATGTGGAGGAACCCTTGTATCTTCATGAGTCGTTGCAGGCCTGGAGGTTGCGGCAAGGTGATGAGGGTGCCTATTCACCCAGTGGCTAACCTGTTTGCTGCAGCAATAGGTGTTACAGTAAAAAAAAGTCCTAATGGTGGATCGGGCCTCCTCAGTGTTTCTAAGTGAAGTTTCTCTCTCCCAGAGTAGTTTGGCAAACCTTTCAGGGCAAAAAGGTAACCTCCCACGGCAGGAAGAGACAGAAAGGAGATCACTCACACTCCCTCAGGCAGGTCCATCCTCCTTTCCCCCTGTTGACTTAGTCAGCCATCCATCCCTAGGGTTCACCTAATCATAAGACTCCTTTATTGGCAAGGTGAGCAAACTGCACTTTTCCCCATATCTCATCTATCTGGCAACAAGCTTGTCTCCCTTTCTTATTAGACGACCAAAAAAAAACAAACCCTAAAAGGCACTGTAGTGAAGTAAATAGTCTCATGGATTCCTTTTCACTTTTCAGGTTGCTCTGAACCTCTGGGGATGAAATCAGGGCATATACAGGACTATCAGATTACTGCCTCCAGCATCTTCAGAACACTCAACATGGACATGTTCACTTGGGAACCTAGAAAAGCCCGGCTGGACAAGCAAGGCAAAGTGAATGCCTGGACTTCAGGTCATAGTGATCAGTCACAGTGGTTGCAGGTAAAGTTTCACTGATGTTCTTAGTGTCTGTCTATGTTCTATATGTTTCTTGTACTGGAAAGTTTTGTTGATTTAGCATCAAATCTTGCTTTTCTCACCTGGGTATGTAGGGAACAAGAGTAGTAGAATCCATCTCGATCATCTGCAAATGGGAGATAAGGCTCCAGAGAGCCCAAACTTGGGTGCACTACTTCATTGTTGTTCAATATGTGCCAACATGCAGAAAGGCATGGTGCGGGTGGGTCTCCAAACTGAATTAACCTAATCTTCCCCTCCACCTATTTATGAGGCGCCTAGCAGCCATGAGTATTACTATGGCTAATGGACTCAAACAGAGGCTATGGAGTTATTGTACTGGATGCTTGACTGCCAGTTGAGTGAGATTCTGTCCCACAGTCCTTGCAAAACACCCTGGGACAAAGTCCATTTACTTGAACTTTTGCATAAGGTGAGCAGCTTTGGCTCCTAGGAGTTACCTTAGTCTATTTGAAACTATTCAAAATTACCTTCCCCCAACACTTTTGAATCTAGTAAGATTTATTCAACACATGAATTCATTATGAAGCTGTTCACAAAAGTTGTTTTCAGTCTGAAAAGTGATTTATAGACATTACTGGTAGGCTAATGGGAAAGATAGTAACAAATCACCACATGGAAGCCTATTTGACCAGTCATTGTGACATTTACTTTTTTGAACTGTTGTATGTTGCAGTGTTTTGAGACAACTGCCAGTTTGGAATGAAATTCTCAGCATGAAACCTCAATAGCACTGGAAGTGTGCTACTAACCCCCTGCAAGCTTTTCACATAGAAATTATAACTTATTAGCTTTTTTACCTACAGTTGCTAAGCAATTTAGCAAAGTGATTACTATCTCCTCTCTAAGCTTATACACAGAAGGAAAAGAAGTAGTGACTGCATTGCTGATCTATCATTTGAATAATTAAAGATGTCTGGATTTGGTGAACTTTTTTAAAAACAGTCTGTCAAACTACAGTAATGTTTTAAGTCATTTTAGTGGGGGTTTTTTTCAGGAAGAAGTGGTTATTGTGTTTTGTGGTGAAAGAATGGAAAAAAGTCTCTCTCCACCAAAAAGAGAGGCAAGCCAGATCTAGGGTAATTTTGTCTCCATTGCTGATCCAAGGGAGCCAATGGCATTCAGAGTCTATAAAGAAATGCTCTGTGATGTTTTATTCTATCAAGGTTTCAGAGTAGCAGCTGTGTTAGTCTGTATTCGCAAAAAGAGAGAATGCTTGTGGCACCCTAGAGACTAACGAATTTATTTGAGCATAAGCTTTTGTGAGCTACAGCTCACTTCATCAGATGCTTATGCTCAAATAAATTTGTTAGTCTCTAAAGTGCCACAAGTACTCCTTTTCTTTATTCTATCGAGGGTGACAATGGATTTGTCATTGTCTACAAATGGTAAGCGAGTTAGGGAGCTACATAACAGGAAAGGACAACATTTCTTATTTTCTAACATTTTCTATTTTGTTTGAAATGTGTTTTCCTCTCTTTTTCTTCCCTTCCCTCAAACTAACTTAAGTATGCAAATTAATTCACCTTGCATTCATTTGCTTGCTGGCAGGTTTTCCATCAGTCCGGTAAAACTTATGCCTATTTTTTTCTTGTTAAAATATGCAAGAAGTCTATAAGGCAAGTTAAATCTGGAAGGGAGTCTTTTGTTTTGTTTTTAGCTTTTATAATATGATTGCAGAACATTTCATGGGAGCATGACTATTTTCTTTCCTTTAACTTAATATAACATGCTATGGATGACTGGAAGTTGTTATATTTATGGTACTTTTCCTAGAAAATGCTAATTATGTTTCAGTAAAACCGGAGGCATTAAACCATTTGAGTTTTCAATGCATAGACTAGTTATTTTGTACTGTAGTCCGATGCCTCTGAATTCATGTGCTTACATTATTGATGTGCCCAAACACTTCAAGTCTAGGTAATAGCTCTGTAAGAAAGAGAATATACTCATCATTTAAATTTGTCTCCTTATTGTTTTTTTCTTTGCTTTTGGTCCCTTCGGGAAATTCCCTTTATACTCATCACATTGCAACCTTTTAACATAATAACTGCTTTTTCACAATGCTGCTTTCACAGAATCTAGGAAAACCTTATTTGTAGGGAAAAATGTATAAAAGCAAAGTTATCCATTTTTTTCCTCAGTCGCTGCATATTAGTATGGAGGCTCCTCCTAGCAGCTCCACATCTAAAGTTGTGTTCTAAAATGTGCTTAAATTGAGGCATAAATTCCTGTTTTTCTCTAAAGAAGGTAACCCATCAGTATGAAACTTCACACCGTATTAGCTATCATGCCCTTTGAATTTTCTGTACAGTCTTTGTTTTGTTTATCTTTATTTTATTTTTTATTAGGAAGTCTTGACATTGGGCTCTTGCTGAAATTGGTCCTTGGCCCTTCAATCTTTCATTGTTGACTGATGTATTTTATAAAATATTGCAGGTCTACGTAAACATTGGTAGAAAGAGGTATCCTGAGTAGATCTGATGCAACTTCCTGTTTTGGGGGGGGGCGGGGGAAGGGACGGGATTTTTAGGATTATTTTTAGCCATTATTCATCATATCTGAAAGTTTATGTTCCAATGGTTGCCAATATATTTGTGTGATGTGAATAAACATTTTTTGACTATTTATGGGCAGTTGTTGATTCACAGGAGATTTGGGATAAAATCTGCTCCTACAGCAACCGTATTTGACGTTACACAGGTGTGCTCCTTAAAAAAACCCAAAATAAATAAAATGTTAAAACCCCCTCCACCTTTAAGTATTTTACAGCTTGGAAATTAATATAGGGAAAAAATTGTTGTTAAGTAGTAACACACAATCCACCTGATGCTAACCCACAAAAACAAGGAAATGAAGAGTTAAGCCACCCCAGTACGTATCCTCTACTTCCCCCACCTCGTGGCATGCACCTTATTATAACCACAACTATTGTTCATGCACTGTAACTGTATGTCTTCCCACTTGGGTGTTCCCAGCACTCACTGCAGTTATTTGATTAATAAAGCTTTAAACATAGTCACTTGGTGTGGCTCCTTCATCTCCTCCCCTAAAGATCCTGCAGCCTCAGCCTGATCACCTGAATCCCCAGGCAGATTGGTAACATAAATCTGTCATAATGCCAGCCTCCAGCAAAACACCCTATTACCCATATCCATAACTAATTATGGGAGAAAGTAGTTTGGTAAAGGGGTGTGTGGAGAAGGCTGGTGAAATTCAGTGACCTGTGTTACACAAAAAGGTCAGATTAAATTATCATAATGGCTTCTTCTGGTCTTAAAATCTATACATCTATGAATGCATCATGCACTCCCCAAGCGCCTTCAGGAGGACTTCTGTTTAAGTTAAAATCCTGAGTCTTGTGGACTCTTTCATCCCTCCTCCTGCTATAAAGGCCACATTTTTATTCTACAGGAAAATAACCTATTTCAAAGCCATGCAAGAGCATCTGTTAATTTGCTATTCAGTAACTGTGACCATTACCCCTGCCAACTACTCTCTACTGTCCCTCATTTCCTAGGCAAATGGAAACACAACTTACAGGTATAGAATACCATAGTCTATGCCCCTTGATCAAGACTAAGATGAGGTAGTAGGTTTCAGAAACTTTCCACTCATGAACACTTCTCTTTAAGGGTTTTAGAGAGACAAGGTGGGTGAGGCAATATAGTTTATTGGACCAACTTCTGTTGATGAGAGAGACAAACTTTGAAGCTTACACAGAGCTCTTATTTAGGTCTCTTTAAGGGTTGTCTTTTTGGGGGAGACATCTTTTTGAAACTATGCATATAACAGTAATCTTAACAAAAACCAAGATATGTTAACTAAAAGCAAGATATATTAAAAATAGAGAAGAAATGTAATTAAAACAAAAGAAATCATCTGCTTAATGTATCTCGATATAGACTTCTCATGGTCTTTTCAGCCTAGTTACAAACCTAAAAGGAAATAGCTTATATTCCTTAAAAGCATTCCCCTCTTCTTACTTCTCTGATTTGCCTGTCAACATTGCTTGCTGCACTAGATACCAACTCCTCTTGCTGTTTCCAGAGATGTTTCCTATCTAGTCCCTCTGACTGGGTCAGCTTGCAAGTTCAGACATATCACCATTGATTTCGGACAGCCAATGCCACTTCCCACTTCCCTCCAGTTACTTACATACACAATAGGGTTTTCAGTTGTTGCTTTATCGAGGGGATGAGCCATTGAGAATACAAATATTCTTAACTATGATTAATATCTCTCTTTCAAAGGCTTACTGACCAATCTCAGGGACAGCATTTCACAGACAAGTCTGCACATCTCTGCCTGTGACAGCATCTGTCAGGCCTTTTCTGACCCCTGCTGGATGCACTGGTGCCTCTTCACCCCTTGCTCAAGGAAACCCACTCCAAAGAAGCTACCAAGAACATTTAGTCCTCCAAGGTCTAGAAGGGCCAGGAGGAGACAATGACCAATTGGGAGTCAGCAGGCCAGTTAAGAAGGCTAGCCTGCTTCTTCTCAGGGCAGAATTGGGTGAGACTGGACAGTGTCACACAGAAACCCAGGGCCTTTCCTTCAAGCACCACAACTAAGAGTTTGTATTTGAGGCTTTGTTTCTTTATTTATAGGCCCAGACAGCCAAATTCTGAGGTTTTTTTTGTTTTGTTTTTTACAGTGTTTAAAGACTGCTCCTGAATTAATAGCATAGGCTGCCCTGCTGCAAGCAAGCAGCCAAAAAGTGTGAACTAAAAAAGGAAAAGCCTGCAGGTGCTATGGTGCATTATTACCTGCCACGCTACCCCAGCCATTTTCTGTATTGTCCTTTCAAACAGCCGGATTAGCATTTTCCTCAAAATCAACCTCTACCACTTATTTTCTGGTATTATGAACTATGAATTAGGGAAGAGGTCCAGGCCCTCTTTCACAGCAATGTATTGTTAATTGAGATTTTGTTTTAAATTGCATGTTCTTAATTCTTCTAAATCTATACATATATTTAATCACTGTACTTGTAAGTATTAGAAACAACTTAATTATTATAAATAGTGCTCTAGTTCCATGACACTTTTTTCTGTGTATTTTGCCACAAGTCATGGGAAGGGTTTTCTAGCTTGATGCCCATGAATGATAAGCCTTATACAGTTTATTCACAGCTTTACACTATTCCCATGGAACTCTGATGTTTTAAGAAAACCACTGTTCCCTCAAAAATAGACTGGAGCAACAGGCAAGGTCATCTTTTAACGTCTCTCATGTTGATTACATGTGAAGGAATCGACTAAGCATGATCAGAGAGAACACCAACATTGATACACAACATATTGCTGCTAGAGATTGATAAAATGGAATCACTGTAGCCAATTAGCTTTAGATGTGTATATATTTCTGTTTCACACCTGATTGCTAATAATAATATAGTAGATTTTTTTTATTAGTATTTTCTCCACCAAACATTTTCTCCAGTATCAGATGTTGTCTTGGAGCTTTTGTACCAATATGCTTAGATATCAGTTGGAATAACTCTTAACTTTGCTTATGCTTTTAGCATAATGTAGGACCACTATTTTTAACTTCTAAGATCCTGATGATGTGAGGCACAGATGGAGAGTCTTATTCAAAATAAGTCATAACTTTCTTTGTGTTATATTTGCAGAAAATAACATTTGCCTATGATACTGTTTTGTGTAAACTTAGGATCTGTGTGTCTTTTTACATAGACTCTTTTCTGTTTAGTAAGAGATTTGCATGTTCATTTTCTAGATAATCAAACACAAATATATTGTTATTGATTTGTTGGAACAGACCTGTGGTCCCTATAGTTTGTTTTATCATGTGCTTCTGAGGAAAGCAGAATCCTTAAAGCTGGTATAAGTTGCATCTGATTATTCCCCTTGCCATGGGGGGGATCACCAGTGGCATAAAGCCATTCATGCCACACCCTTCTATTTTTCCCTTGAAAAAAGTGAATGGACCAGGAATGGGAGGGTAGCATGACTAGAGTGCATTGAGCTCCAATGATTCACAGCTTGTGTAATGCCCCCTAGGGTACCAACATAAATTGGAGGAGCTGATTCTGGAGTCAAAATGTCCTTGTCAGCCTGGAAATTGCAAGAGTGCAAAACTGGTATTCAAGTCCTGTGTTTTAGGGTATTGCAAATTGAACATGAGCCAACAATGTGATGCAATTGCAAAGAAGGCTAATATTCTTGGATTCTATTAACAGGAGTGTCATATGTAAGACATGGGAGGTGATTGTCCTGCTCTACTCAGCACTGGTGAGCCTCAGATGGAGTATTATGCCCAGTTTTGGGCACCACACTTTAAGAAATATGTGGACAAATTGGAGAGAGTCCAGAGGAGAGCAGCTAAAGTGATTAAGATTAAGAAAACCTGACTTATGAGGAAAGGTTAAAATAGGCTTCCAAGTGAGGTTGGGGAAGGATTGGAGGATTTTAAAAACAGGTTGAACAAACACCTCTCAGGGATGGTCTAGGTTTACTTGGTCCTGCCTCAATAGATGACCTCCCAAGGTCCATTCCAACCCTACGTTTCTATGATTCTATCACTTCAGTCTTGCCTGGGTTCACTTGAGTCAACTGCTCTTCACCCAAGAGCTGATCTCTTGTAAGTATTTTGATATTTTAATAGTGATAATGCTTTCATCAGTTGAGAATGAGATATGTAATTGAATGTTGTCAGAATACTGTTGGTGGCTAAACCCATAGTGTCTCATTATTTCTCCTGTAATCTCATGGCAAGATCCAAATTTGAAAAATGGAGAGATTGTAGAGCTGGTTCCCCCTAACTCCATTTGCCCTGTGCCAAGTACAGCTTATCTGGGTCCAAGGATCTGGCCCATAAGTGTGTTAGGATTTTATCAAGCCTTCCCCAGGAAAGGGGGTGTAGGGCTTGGGGGGATTTTGGGGGGAAAGATATTTCCAAGTGGGCTTTTTCCCTGTTCTTTGTGTAACACTTTGGTGGTGGCAGCTTTTAACATAAGTTGGTAAGAATAAGCTTGAGGGGGTCTTTCATGCAGGTCCCCACATCTGTACCCTAGAGTTCAGAGTGGGGAAGGAACCTTGACAAGAGCTTGGGGGGATATGTTGGGGGAAGACATCTACAAGTGGGCTCTTTCCCTGTTCTTTGTTTAACATGCTTGGTGGTGGCAGCATAGGGTTCAAGGACAAGGCATAGTTTGTACCTTGGGGAAGTTTTTAACCTAAGCTGGTAAGAATAAGCTTAGGGGTCTTTCATATAGGTCCCCACATCTGTACTCTAGAGTTCAGAGTGGGGAAGAAACCTTGACAGAAGGGATGCATACAAATATGTGCTTATTCCTTCCTACTCTCTTCCTGTAGTAGCATTATAAAATGGTGGTTAGTTGTGTCTTAACTATTTATTATTATCATGGTAGCATCTAGAGGCTCCAATTGAGACTGGAGCCTTACTATGCTAGGCACTGTACAAATGCATAGTTCAGTACAGTTCTTATCCCAAAATTCCTACAGTTTAAATAAGACAAAAGGTGGGAGGGGAAAGAGATGCATAGAAAGATGAATCAACTTGTCCAAGGTCAAACATTAAGCCAGTATCAGAATTTGGAGCTGAATTTCTGTCTTCTACTTTGATGCCCTTGCTCTTGAATCTTGCTACTTCTCATTAGCCCCTCTAACATATTGTGACAAAGTTCTGTCCTTGCCTCCGTGGGTCCCACATTTCCTGGCAGATTTCACTACCCTCAGAGGCTTACTGTGACCCTCCACATAATCCTTCTCTCTCTAGAGACAAGGGTCACAGTCTACTGAGCCATTTTCATCATAAGCCAGCAAGGGAGGTGAGGAGAAGTTATCCTTCCTTGTACAGTCTCTGTTGTCTCCCAGTCTCAGTGATTAACCAGGGGGCAGAGGTGGGGGAGGGGGAGCCGAGGCCCACCCTCTACTCCAGGCTTCAGCCAAGGGACCCTAATAGTACCAGCTATGGTAGCCGACCTTTTAGAAACATGACATGTACAATTTCCTGGGCTATTTCCCCCACAGCAGCCCTCACTTCCTCAAGCTCCACTTCACCCTTACCTCAGGGCCTCCTTCCTTGTGCCTGATATGGTGTGTACTACTCAGTCTCTCCAACAGCACAACTTCCTCCCACATCTCCTGACATGCACACCCACCTGACTAACTGGGAGGCTTTTAACTAGTTTCAGCCAGCCCCTGATTGGCTTCAGGTGTCCCTATCAACCTAGCCTTCTCCCTGCCTTCTGGAAAGTTCTTAATTGGCCCCAGGTGTCTTAATTGACCTGGAGCAGCTGCCATTTCACTTATCCTGGTACCAGGGATTTGTTTAGCCTTGAGCTAAATCTATCTCCCACTACTTTTCTATAGCCATCTGACCTTGCCCTGTCATAATATATAATATTGTCTATATCCAGGGTGATTTAAGTTCTTCCTCAATGTTAGTTTATAACTGTGTAAGGCAATCACTTACTTTATTTGTACCTCTGATAGATCCAATATAAAAGAGTGCAAAAGGACTGAGAAGCTACTTTTCTCTGAATGAAGTTTTTTGTTTATTTTGTGTTCTAATTATTGTATTCATCTGTTATTAATCTAACCAGTAGAATGAGGCTCTATTACAAGAATCTGGATGATTTAACAACATTTTTGTTCAAGAATTGAGATGCTTTCTCCTAGCAGGGTTCCGGTCCCTGGATTAGATAAAGTAGATACAGACAGATCCATTTCCTACTGGCAAATTGTATATGGGGGGGGCTATAAAGGAGAGTACTCACCACCCATAGTTTATATTTTCTGCAAATATTCACTTTTGGCCAGCATCCCTCTTCCACCCCACCTTTTGAAGAGATCTTCTTGCACAAATGCAAGAGACATGCAGATCTGGGAATCTCCACTCTTCAGAGGTTGCTAGAACACTGGCAGGTAACAGTTCCAGGTGAATGTTAATATTAAATGTTGTTCTATATTTTGGAGAGTCTTCAGAAGAGAATCCGGCCCAAATTTCCTATCTACAAATTATATGTATGTTTTCAAAGTTTAGGGTAGGTAAGAAGGCAAATAAAAGAGAAGGCATCTGAGGGAAGCTCTAGTGCTATATGTAGCCTCTTTTAGTGACCCGAAACAAAGATGATAATTTACACCAGTTGGAGGGGCAGATTCTGACTTGGTGTAACTCCACTGAATACCCAAAGGCATATAGAGATATGGCACCCAATCAGAGAAGGATTTGAGCACCCTCAACTGCCACTGAACATTCCTTAATAACTTGCAGGAATGGTCCCATCACTATAATACCATTCTTTCTCCCTATGAATAGCATTTACATTGCTTGATCCTCAAGTAGTAGAAGTGCAGCTTCCCTGTCAGAAAATGTGATATAGGAAAAAAAAACTTGCTAGAAAACACTCAAATTATAAAGCATGAAGGGACTACTGTGTTGATGTAGTCAAACCTCCTGCACAACACAGGCCATAGGACTTCCTGAATGAATTCCTGTTTGAACTAGAGAATATCTTTTAGAAAAACATTTAAAGGTTGACATTAATGGAGAATCTACCATAATGTTGGTAAGTTGTTCCAGTGGTTAATTACCCCCACTGTTAAAAATCAGTGCCTTATTTTTAGCATGACACTGAATTTATTTAGCTCCAACTTCTAGCCACTGGATCTTGCGATGCCTTTGTCTTCTAGATTGAGGAGCTCATTATAAAAGTTTTGTTCTCCATGTAGGTATTTATCAACTGTGATCAAGTCAACCCTTAATCCTTCTCTTTGTTAAGCTAAATAAATTGATCGGAGGTCTATCAATGTAAGGCATGTTTTCCAGTCCTTTAATCATGGCTCTTCTCTAAACCCTCTCCAGTGTATCAACATTCTTCTTCAATTGTGGACACCAGAAGCTGACACAGTGTTCCAATAACAGCCACACCAACTTCCCTACTCCTACTTGAGAGTCCCCTCTTTATATTTCCAAGATCACATTAGCCCTTTTGGCAACTGCTTTAGACAGGGAACTCACATTCTGCTAATTATTCTCTAAGTCTATTTTTCAGTCACTGCTTCCCAGGATAGTGTTCCCCATTCTGTAGGAAAGGCCTACATTCTTTGTTCCTAGATGTAAACATTTGCAGCTGGCCATATTAAAATACATATTATTTGCTTGTACCCAGCTTACCAGACTGCTTTCTTTCAGTGACCTTTCCTCTTCATTATTTACTATTTCCTCAATATTTTGTATCATCTGCAAACTTTATCAGTGATGACTTTATGCTTTCTTCCTGGTCACTAATTAAACATTAAATAATATAGGGCAAAGAACCAAATAAATTATGTACTGATGATGATTCATCATTCATAATTACATTTTAAGACCTGTTAGCCAGTTTTAATCCATTTACACGTGCCATGTTAATTTTGTATATTCTAGGTTTTTTATTCAAAATATTATGCTGTACCAAGTCTAAGTACGTTACACGAACACTATTACCTTTAATCAACCAAGCTTGTAATCACATTTTACATTTTTTTAATTAATATGACAGAATCTCTTTTCCATAACATATGTTGATTGGCATTAATTATATTATCCTCTTTTAATTCTTTAGTAATCAAGTCCCTTATCAGCCATTTGATTATTTCTCTCAGGATTGATGTAAGGCTGCCAGGCCTATTATTACCTGGGTCATCCTGTTTACTCTTTTTAAACATTGGCATAACATTAGCTTTCTTCCAGGCTTCTGGAACTTCCCCAGAATTCTAAGAGTTCTTGAAAATCAGTGTTAACAATCCAGTGAGCTCCTTGGCCTGCACTTTTAAAACTTTGGATGCAAGTTAGCCATACCCACTAATTTAAAAATATCTAACTTTGGTAGATGAGAGAGAGAGAAAGAGAATTTTAAAAAGAAATGACAGTATATAATGAAAAATACTTCTATTAAAGTTTTTTTTCAGGTTTCAGAGTAGCAGCTGTGTTAGTCTGTATTCGCAAAAAGAAAAGGAGTACTTGTGGCACCTTAGAGGCTAACAAATTTATTTGAGCATAAGCTAGCTGTAGCTCACGAAAGTTTATGCTCAAATAAATTTGTTAGGTTTTTTTTCAGTTATCTTAGTCTTGTTCAAAAGCACCTGATTTTTAATGGGATTTATAATGTAAAATGACAGATCAAGTTCACTTATCATTGATCCTTCAAAGACTTACCTCTGTGCTTAAGTTTACAAACTGTAAGTAGTCAATAAACATTAATACAACTACTCAATGTGCATAAATGTAAGCATGTCTGTCAATTTTTGGATGATTGAGGCCATAATCTTCGGTCGTAGTTACCCTTTGACATCTGGACAGGGCTGACATGGAGCCTAAATTTAGAGTGGTTTCTTTTTAAAATAATCTAAACCTTTTCTTGGAATATATTCATTTATCAGCATTTCTTTCACTATGTGCAAATTCTTTCCTTTTTTTCTGAGTTCTTTCTTTTTAAAAAAGTCTGACATTAGGGAATATAAAAGCAATAAGTGTTTTCAAAGTTATTTCTATAAATTACAAGAAATGCCTGTCTAATTATGCCCTATATGTAACTAACCATTAATTACTTTTGTTGTTGCAGTGATCCTCTTAGAACTTGTATGTAATTAAACATTAGATATATTAATCCTGTTTGAACAGAGCCTCTCTTTGTTGTATAATTAAACAGAAAAATATTTTACTATTATTTCTATATATAACTAATTAATGGAAAATACATCTGAAAAAACAAGAGTGCTGATCCTCAGAAAGGAGGACACTTTTCAGATCTGCCTTTCTGGAACATCTTATTACAGTGTAAAGGAATTTATAGCATATTTTAATATCATTTTAAACTAAGAAGTACTGAAAATATAACCTTTTTTTTTCCAAAGGCACTGCTGCAAATGAGCTAGAGATTCCTTTTTAGTATCTTCAAAGCAGCACTACAGAGGCTTGGTATGGTATTTACAATTAGAGGAATAAAGCCTCATCATGTCTTCCTTTATCTGAATATTTTGTTATTGACTTTACATTGTGATGCACCAAAGTTGGCCTTAGTAATACTTTTAAGTAAATTATGCATAGGTACCATGTTATATGTAGTATAAACAGACTTTCTAGGTTCAGTCCTGCAAGATGCTGAGCCCTCCTATGTGGTGCTATGCATTCTGAGCTGGGTTCAGTGAGTAGAGACCACTCAGCACCTTGTAGTATTGGCCCCAACTTGTTATGTGCTTGAGTACCTTTTGAGAGGCCTTAAGCACCTTCAACTGACAAACAACACTTTTGAGGACCAGGCCCAAAGAATGAAAGCAGGACAGTATGGTGAATAGGGTTGCAGATTTTGGTTGGACAGATTCCTGGAGGTTTCATCACATGACATAATCTTTAATCAAAGATTAATCTTTAATTTCTGGAGACTCCAGGACAATCATGGAGAGTTGGCAAACATAGACTGGCATAGTGGATAAACTGCACTGAAACGTTGAAATTCTACAGTCCTCCTTTCCCCATGAATTAGCAAATTAGAGATGGGCCCAAGCTCTGCATTCCAAGAGGCTCCACAGCAAAATGATATTATACAATGTGACACAAAAATCCACCAAAACAGTCTTTTTTTTTTAATTGGCACCATTTTTAGTTCCTTGCTAGATCATGGCCCTGATCCACCTAAATTGGGTCCAATAGTATATTATTTATTTTATATATAGATCTGAATACATACATATAGTGGTGGTATCTGTATGCTAATTTGCATGAGCATGTGTAATGGGCTGGCACTCACCTCTCGTGAGCATCCCCTTGGCAAAGAGCATATACCTACACTTTCTTTCTGCCTTCCAGTGAGTCCCTCCAGCTGCATCACACACAGTCTGTATGTGAAACAACAAATAGATAACCCCCTTCTGGGATACACATCCAACAGGGGCCTAGCCTCAGTTGGCCTTTCTCTTCCTGTAGCCCTCCCTGGGCTTAGGTCCTTAATTAGTCCAGCAGTCTTTAAAAAGATCTCAGCCCTGGTATCAAGCCATAGTCCAGGGCTCCCTTCCTGGACGCAATGTCCTTGCCCCTTCTGGACCTTTCTAGCCCCAGCTCTCCTGCTAGGCCACTAAAACAGTTCAGTTCTCTTTCTGAGGTGCATCAAAGTCCAGGCCACTTCCACAGTGGCTAATGGGGGAGACCCATGCCCTCCCTCTACTCCAGATCCCAGCCCATGGACACTATAGATAGCAGCCGTTCACCATGTCACTTTATCTAAGCTGCATAGCTGCTGAGATTCCTTGGAGCCCTTGCCCATGGCCCCAGCACATTCTTCACCCTTATCTCAGGGCCACGTTCTGATGGAGTCCCAGCAGCCAGCCAGGAGCTCCTTTTCACTTCCCCTGGTCTCTGTCTGAAACTGCTCTGTCTGAGGTCCTGGAGGTCCTTCAGCCAGTCAGGAATACTACCTTAACTCCTCTGGCTCCAGGCAGTAACTGCACTCACTCTGGGCCTGCAGCTCTTTTTATACTAGCCTGCTGACCCCTGATTGGCTGCATCCCACATAGACAATTTAGGAAGCATAGAGGACCCTAGCTACTGCTCTTTTCTGGGGTGGGCAGCAGGTAGCATCAGGGCCTAGTCCAACTCGACACAACATATAATACATTTATCCTGTTCATTAGATAATCATGCCTTTTTTCTGCCCACAAATCCATCTTCACTAGGAGGACCGCTTCTATCAATGCAAACTTTGGAGTATCTTTAAAATGGCTACCAGTTTTGTTGTTGATGGTGGTGGTTTTGATTTTTTAAAAACAACATTTCTTATTCTTCTCACTGCCCTCAAAATTTTACTGATCTAAATTGCATGACTGTTGATATTCAGACCAGGACCTGATTTTTGTTCTAATATGTTGTGATACATCATGGCTATGAATTTGAAATTTATTTCATTTGAGAGGAGCTGGGAAGCCTGTCTTCCCAACAGGATACAGTGATTGTTTCCAGCCCGGAAAGTTCTCAGGATATTGGACTTTAAAGTCATAGCTTTATGATTTTAGAAATGCTATTTCAGATGATTATCAAGGACATCTAAAATGTTTACATCTCTCTCCTACCAAGAGCAGCTCAGTTAGCCTCATGGTACTAAGGCACCCTGGCTGTACAGGAAACATACAGAAAAAAATAGAAGGAATTAAAAACAAACAAAAGAAATCTACTCTCTAAAATAGGTTTTTCTTTGAAGTATATCGCATATATAAAACATGATGGTGTGATCGAGCATAAGGGATTTTATTGGCATTCTTTCGGAAACATTTGAGTAAAGTGGCCATTCTATATACGTGCCAAACTCATGATATATCATATGTTTTTTCTTGTCCTCTCTATTGAGATTTCTTTTTGCACTATAATTTTTTTTTTATTTTTTAATTCCATTATCCTGTTACAACATGGCTGTTTTTTGCTCAAGCAATGGTCCTGACAGCTGCAGAGAGGTCTTGATTAAGATGTTTTTCCTGCAAAAAATAATAAATATTAACCATGGATGTGAATATTGTATTACCTGACCCTCTGAAAAATCAACTTGACAAATTGTGAAGTGGCATTCTGGAAGAAAAAAAAAAGAGTACAGATCAATAGAATCTGCATGATATCCCATTGCGTGAAATATAACTCCAAAGCAAATTCAGTTATAAAAGTGTCTGTCTTCTATCATAGACAGTCACGCAGGGTGGCAGAAATGGTGAATAATCGATTTACAACAGTTATGAGAGGCTTTCCAGAGTACCTGAGCCCTTCCATATTGTTTTGATTGAAACAAGTCCTGAATTTTGGAAGTTAGATTCTCTTCCTTACATTAAAAGTTATAAGCAAGTTAAACTTTAATGCAGTAGGACATAAATGGAAATATTAAAATTAATTATTCAAATTTAATCTGCTCTTCAGTTCTACAGAAAGATGTAAATTTAATTTGAGCATTACACTTCACCCTTTTAAGCAATGTAATCATAAATATCAGAATAGAGACTTTATGGGGTTTTTTGTTAGATAATATAATAATCTGTCACTTTATATAGTGTCATTGAGCAGTGGGTCCCACAGATGAAAGGAAAAAAGCTTAATGAGACAAGCTGATGTCAACATTATCACCCAGACATTGCTTTTAAAGCACAGATCTTTTCTCTGCACAGTACATAATGTTCATGAGCACGTGCACGGGATTAAAGTAGTTTGAGTGCAGTTCTATTTTGTCGTTTAAATATTTTATTACACAAAATTTAGTGTGATATTGCCCACAGAAGTCAGCAGTAGCTACTTGGTAGGATTTGTGCAGCTCTGAAATTGCTGTTAACTAACTCATTAAACTAAATAAAATGCTTTTTTACAGAACACTTAATATCCAAGGTAAACAACATCTACTTGAAAGTTATTGTATTGTGGACATAAGACAAGCCCACCCAAACTAGGTTGTATGCATTTTGATATGGGGAGTAAGGAGCTGTCTGTAAGGAATTCAGAGGCTAATCCTGCAACCCTTACTCAGATGAGTAGTTTTTACTCATGCAGTCAGTCCAGTTAAATACAGGTTGCCTTTTTCATACCATACTGAAAATTATTTCCAGCCCCTGTAGCTAAAACAGCAAAAGGATTTTTACTTATATATTTTTATGATTTGGGGCTTACTCCTACAAGTCTCCTGCATATGGAAACCTCATAAAAATCAGTGCAAATTATTTGTGTGTAGGCTTGCAGGATCTGACAACTTTATTTTTTCATAATAGAAAAAAAAACAATACGTTGATTTGTCAGAATAGGGAGTGACTGGTCCCACAAGTGATTGTGTGTGCCTTCAGCAGTGAAAAAGCCCAAAGCCAGATGCATATTCATACATTAAAAAAACAAAACAAAACCCTTTCTTCTACAAACCGTGCTCTGTGTGTCCCTAGCCTCTGTTTGTGAGACACTGGGAATGGATGACAGGGGATGATTGCTTGTTGCTTGATTGCTTGTTCTGTTCATTCCCTCTGAAACACCTGGCATTGGCCACTGTTGGAAGACAGGATACTGAGCTAGATGCTGACTCAAAACTACAAAAGCAAGGGAAAAAATACATAGTCTGTTCCTCCATCTACAGGCACAAAACTTACTATTACCACAACTACTGCATCCCCCATCCTTACCACTTCCCTTCTAGAGGTGCTAGCCTTCCACCGTACACTTTACCCCTGTTAAGATAAGAGCTAAAGTAATCATGAGTAAGGTTAAGATTTAATCATGGATATTTTTAGTAAGAGTCATGGACAGGTCATGGGCAATAAACAAAAATTCACAGAAGTCCATGATCTGTCTGTGACTTTTACTAAAAATAAGCAGGGGTGCTGACTGCCAGGGAGGAGACTAATAGCTCCAGCTCCTGCTGCCCATGGAGGCTGCTGACAGCTGTGGGGCCCCACTGCCCGGGTCAGCTCAGAACTCCAGGGCCCCCACCACCTGTGGTGGCTTGGAGCTCCAAGGCCCCTAGGCAGCAGCTCAGAGCTCCAGAGGTGGATACAGCTCCTGGGCCTCCACTGCCCATGGTGGATCAGAGATGTGGGGCCCCAGCAACTCCCGGCAGCTCAGAGCTCCAGAAGTGGATGACCGCTCATCCACTGGGCCTGGCTTGGAGCTGTGGGGCCCCCAGCAGCTGGGAGCTTTGACTCTGCTGCCCCAGGGTATGGGGCTCAAGCTGAAGCAGAAAATGTCATGGAGGTCTCTGAAAGTTACAGAATCCCTGACTTCCATGACCTCTGTGATAAAATCTTATCCTTAATCATGAGTCATCCCACTAAAATTGATGGGATTACATCTTTGCTTAAGTTATTTATGTACTTTCTTACCTTGCTGAATTGGGGCCTCAACATTTACTCAGCACCTGTGCAGACACATGTCCACTTAGTATGAAGAAATGTTCAGAGTGCTCATGACAGTGAGTCAATGAGACCTCTGTCTGAAAGAGGCACGGCAAGGAGGCTCGGATACAATATTGGAGTTTGTCTATACAGGAGGACAAAGCCTATTAAAGTTGCATGCGGTGGCCACTTATAGGATTTGCGGTTACTCCTTTTGCTAATCAGAAATACAGCTTCCAAAAATTCTGACACGACACAATGCGTCAGAGCCAGAGCTGCTCCAAACTTTGTGAACACTCGACATGTCCTTCCTGGTTTACCAGGCCAAATAGCTGTCTTCCTTTAGTTTACTTCCCCTTACTAAAGCAGGCTTAACCACAAAGGTTAACCACATCAGCCCTATGGATGTGTCAGCTCTGCTTTTTACCTGTGCAGAAACAAACTCTGAAATTGGTTTTCCAACCTACCACACAACCTTCTCAATTTTAAAAGTCCATAGAGCATGAAGTGTATGTGTGTGTATATATATTTCTTTCCTATATATAAGTAAAAACAATTAGCATCTAAACTTAGATAACGTTTGGGTTTTAACGAAATGCTGATCTTGTAGTGTTTCACGTTTACTTCTGATTGATTGTATTTGTTCATTTGCTTTATCAAATGCCTTTAAATACTTTATTTTTTTAAGTATTTCTTTAATCATGTGATAAATTTCAATTACAAATTGTTAGATCAGTAAATCTAAATTATATTCTTATACATGTGTGAAAATATTTTTCAGCCTGGTTAAATGAATAAATGGAGAAAAACAGAAAAGTCTGCTGATAACAAGGCTGGTTCCACAAACTTAACTTAGAATTTGAACACTCTGACAACACACTAATCAAGTTATGGGGGCAAGGGGAAATCCATAATTAGCCAGGTCTATTTTCTGAAAAATTAATTGGCAAAAAAAAAATGTAAGAACGGTTTCAAATTTGATTACACAAATCTATAAAGCCAAACTAGCATACTACAAAAAGATACTGTTGTTGAATACTGATGTTTTAAGAGTGCTTGTAAATTGTCAGTGCCAGAAATGCAATATTGAAACAATAATTAATTGTTTAGAACATAATGTTGGATTAAAGATATTACAGAAATCAGACCTAATACTTAATTCAACACCATGAGTGCAATCGAATGAGCCACAGAATAACTTTATTCATCCACTCGGTGCTTCAGTTTTCATGAAGAGGAACAAACCTACTTCCACTGACTTTATATCAGTGCAGGTCTTCATTGGGTTTTTTCACTCTTAATAATTGGTTTGCTTATTCTGGCCATCATGCGTATTAATTAACATGGAGGAACCAGTTGCTCACTTCACTTTTTTTTTTTTCCATAAACCTCAATGTATCCTCAACAGCATCCACAAAGGCTCAGTGTGTAAGGCACACAGTGCATTATTGGGAGTAATCGGTGGTAGAGTGGGTGAATCTATTAGTGTCCACATGTTCTCTAGAATGGACAAGTGAGAAGTTCACAAGCTGTCAGCTAAACTTAATTTTTTGTCAGCGCAATGAAGGAAGTCTTCATTCTCATTAATATCATGGTCTGTCTTTGTGAAAAATGGATCTTGTCCCTTAATGGCTGGGGAATTAAGTTAGCAAAATTTAAATTTTCTTCCAGCAATTCAGAGTGATCCTGGCTGTTACTGATTTTCTTCAGGCATTGTGAATATATTCCAAGAGCTGATGAGCAGTCAGCAGCTGTGATAAAGTGGTGATAGTATTTATTCCTTCTTGTTAAAATATTTGATACTTTGGATAATGCCCAGCTTCATTAGCTGAATATGATATGTAATATTTAGTAATACATGAGAGTTTCCTTAGGCTTGTTACCAGGCTTAGTCTTGTTACCAGGGTAGGAGCGATGCTAGAATTATCTACCTCTCAAAGAAACTGAAGATCCACCTGTACAGCAAACAGGAGAAGATAAAGAATGATCTCTCAAAAATGGACACTCTCATAAAAAAAACAACCTTCCACAAAAACTTCCACGTCTTTACAAAAATGAGACAAGCCATTTATAATGCACACTTTACTTCACTACAGAGGAAAAAGGACAGTAAACTATCTAAACTCCTACATGACACAGGGGACTACAACAGTGGTACCTTTAACTCACCCAACAATATTGTTAATGTATCCAACCACGCACTTAGCCTGGCAGAAGAATCTGTCCTATCTTGGGGACTTTCTTTCTGCCCCACCACCCCCATGAACATAATACAGTTTTGCAAGCCTGTGATCTGGAAGCCTACTTTCGTTGTCTCCGACTCAAGGAATATTTTCAACACACCACTGAACAGTGCACTGACCCACAGGAACCCTCCTACCAACACTATAAGAAGAAAAATTCTGCGTGGACTCTTCTTGACGGTCGACATGACAGACTGGACTTCTACATAGAGTGCTTCTGCAGATGTACACAGGCTGAAATTGTGAACAAACAGCATCACTTGCCCCATAACCTCAGCCGTACAGAATGCAACACCATCCACAGCTTCAGAAAAAACTCTGACGTTATAATCAAAGGGACTGACAAAAGAGGTGTTGTAGTCATAATGAACAGGTCGGATTATGAACAGGAGGCTGCCAGGCAACTCTCCAACACCACATTCTACAGGCCACTATCCTCAGATCGCACTGAGGGGGACCAAAAGAAACTATACCATCTTCTCAAGAAACTCCCTGCTATAGCACAGGAACAAATCTACACAGACACACCCCTAGAGTCCCGACCAGGGGTAGTCTATCTGCTACCCAATATCCATAAACCTAGAAATCCTGGATGCCCCATCATCTCAGGCACGCTTACAGCAGGATTATCTGGCTATTTGGACTCTCTCCTCAGACCGTACACTACCAGCACTCCTAGCTATCTTCGAGACACCATCGACTTCCTGAAGAAACTACAGTGCATTGGTGATCTTCCTGAAAACATCATCCTGGCCCCATGAAAGTAGAAGCTCTTTACACCAAGATTCCACACGAATATGGACTACAAGCTGTCAGGAACAGTATACCTGATGAGGCCACAGCCACCTGGTGGCTGAGCTTTGTGACTTTGTCCTCACCCACAACCATTTCAGATTTGGGGACAACTTATATCTTCAAGTCAGCGGCACTGCGATGGGTACTCACATGACCCCACAGAATGTAAACATTTTTATGGCTGACTTAGAACAATGCTTCCTTAGCTCTTATCCCCTAGTGCCCCTCCTCTACTTGCGTTACATTGATGATGTGTTCTTATGGGAACATGGGTCCTACGGGAAGGAAGCCCTTGAAGAATTCCACCTGGATTTCAACAGTTTCCACCCCCCATCATCAACCTAACCCTAAATATGCCCATTGGCCTGTGATGGGATGTTAGATGGGGTGGGATCTGAGTTACTACAGAGAATTCTTTCCTGGGTGTCTGGCTGGTGAGTCTTGCCCACATGCTCAGGGTTTAGCTGATTTCCACTTTTGGGGTCGGGAAGAAATTTTCCTCCAGGGCAGATTGGCAGAGGCCCTGGGGGTTTTTCACCTTCCTCTACAACCTGGGGCATGGGTCACTTGCTGGAGGATTCTCTGCATCTTGAAGTCTTTAAACCACAATTTTAGGACTTCAATAGCTCAGACATAGGTTAGGAGTTTGTTACAGGAGTGGGTAGATGAGATCTGTGGCCTGCGTTGTGCAGGAGGTCAGACTAGATGATCATAATGGTCCCTTCTGACCTTAAAGTCTATGATTCTATGAACCTCAGCCTGGACCAGACCACACAAGAGATCCACTTCCTGGGCACTACAGTGCAGATAAGTGATGGCCACATAAACACCACACTATACTGGAAACCTACTGACCGCTATTCTTACCTACATGTCTCCAGCTTCCATCCAGGACACATCACACAATTCATTTTCTACAGCCAAGCCCTAAGATACAACCACATTTGCTCCAATCCCTCAGACAGAGACAAACACCTACAAGATCTTTATCAAGCATTCTTAAAACTGCAATACCCACCTGGGGAAATGCGCAAACAGATTGACAGAGCGAGATGAGTACCGAGAAGTCACTTATTACAGGACAGGCCCAACAAGGAAAATAACAGAACACCACTGGCCATCACGTACAGCCCACAGCTAAAACCTCTCCAGCACATCATCAACGATCTACAACCTATCCTGGAAAATGATCCCTCACTCTCGCAGACTCTCACAGCCAGTCCTCACTTACAGAGAGCCCCCAAAAATGAAGCAAATACTCACCAGCAACTACACACTACACCACAAAAACACTAAATCAGGAACCAATCCCTGTAACAAACTCCATTGCCTACTCTGTCCCCATATCTACTATAGTGACACCATCAGAGGACCCAACCACATGAGCACACCATCAGGGGCTCATTCACCTGCACATCTACTAATGTGATATATGCCATCATGTGCCAGCAATGCCCCTCTGCCATGTACATTGGCCAAACCAGACAGTCTCTACGGAAAAGAATAAATGGACACAAATCAGACATCAGGAATGGTAACATACAAAAGCCAGTAGGAGAACACTTCAATTTCCCTTGACATTCAATAACAGATTTAAAAGTAGCCATTCTTCAACAAAAAAGCCCTTCAAAAACAGACTTCAAAGAGAAACTGCAGAGCTACAATTCATTTGCAAATTTAACATCATTAATTTGGGCTTGAATAGGGACTGGGAATGGCTGGCTCACTACAAAAGCAATTTACCCTCTCTTGGTATTGACACCTCCTCTTCATGTGTCAGTATATTTATGCCTGAATTTGTAATTTTCACTAGATGCATCTGAAGAAGTGGGTTTTTTTACCCATGAAAACTTATGCCCAAATAAATATGTTAGTCTTTAAGGTGCCACAGGACTCCTCATTGTTTTTGTGGATACAGACTAACATGGCTATCCCTCTGTTACTTAGTTTGAGCCAGTCACTTCCACTAGCTTAAATACAGAGAGACACTGGTAGTCTTTGAATATATTAGTGACAAAACAATGCAGCTGCCAAAGTGGACTTCGGTGAAATTTTGTTTAAAAAACAAACCAAAAAAAATCTCTAACAGCATCACTTGCCATTGCACCTCTTGCATTCATCTCAGTTATATAGATATTTAGTATAGACACTTAATCATTATTTGCCAAAGCATATATGAACCATAGTATTAGAATCTGTTGTGGGGTGCTAGTCATCTGTGTCTGCTTCTCCGTATGTCACTATATGATGATGGGCCAATCCATATGGCATACCCTTAATATGCATATGCCACCCTGTCCTTGTATGTTGTTGTTTAGTCTTCTGTTTTTCCAGATGCGTCGCTGACATTTCAGTAACAATGAGAGTTCTACATGGCAGTGGTTTCTACCTGCTGCTGTAGCCATGGTTTGCACAATATTTTCATAATTCATGAAAATCACAGGTTTAAATACAGACACCTAGATCAGGATCATTATCTTTTCTCCATCACTGAAAGTGGGATGCAACTACTGAATTTGTATAAAGTGTGTAGATCATATTAGCCTGCAAGCAACAGTGAAGATGTCCATGACACTAGTCATTCACGGTAATCACTATTTATCACTGCAGCTAGCCAAACAACCTGAAAGCTGTCAATGATGTCTGGCTCATTCATGTTTATGTCACAGAGCAGCCAGATGCCACTGAGTTTGTCAGCAATGCAAAATACATTGTAAATATACAAAATCAATGCTCATCCAAAGCTTTCACTTCAAAAGAGAGGCAACATTATAAAACTAGTCAAATATGCATATTCACTATTTTAATGTATGTAATTTACAAAAATCTGATTCAGTCATACAAGTTAATATCACCAAACCCAAATGCAGCCAGCTTGGTCATAAATGACTGCCTGTTTAAAGTAGTTCATTATCTTTCCTAAACTATCAGATTTAGTCATATATTTTTAATCTCTTTTTGGTCCTGTTTGACAAGTCCGTACTGTATGCACTAGAGCAGGAGGATCTGATTACACTGAAGTGTCTGAGTGAAGACTTTATGACAGTGGGCTTTTTAGAAGTAACTTACCAACCAGGAGATTAAACTGGTTACAAAAATTGCCATTAAATAGATTCATGAGTAAACTGATGGTTTTATTCACTTCTGAAGAAAGGCTAGATCCATTTTTTACAATAAATAAATAAATAAATTTGCTTCACCGTTATGCTATACACAAATATAGGGCTAAATTGTCACTTTCAAATCTTGCCTGAGTAAGGCACAGCACATAACTGCCCTCTCCAGGAGCAAACCAGGGAGGGAATCATCACTTTCAGTGACAGTTCTCTTCCTAGCTTCCCCTTTGCTCCCGAGAGCAGTAATCTGCTACTTGCCATGCTGGCCCAGCTGTGCTGGCCATTGTATCATGTGCCTTTATGGTGGCAGCAAGGCTCAACCCATTCCACTCCTCTCCAATCTTGGATGGGAAGTAGGGCCTACAATGGCGGTTACAATTCCCACTCCACAGAAGAGTAACAGGAAGTCTTATTTCTCCTTGCTCCCCTGGATGGGCTCACAGGAGAAGAGACAGTCTTGACCAGAAGTGATAAAGAGAAAATGTACATGGTTATAATGTACGGTATAACTTTTGTAGGTCTGACTATTGATGAGCTAATAACCTCTTTTTAAGTCAATTCATAGAATCATAGAAGATTAGGGCTGGAAGAGACCTCAGGAGGTCATCTAGACCAGTGGTTCTCAAAACCAGTCCGCTGCTTGTTCAGGGAAAGCCCCTGGCAGGCTGGACTTGTTTGTGTACCTGCCGCGTCCACAGGTTCAGTCGATCACGGTTCCCTCTGGCCGCGGTTCACTGCTTCAAGCCAATGGGGGCTGTGGGAAGTGGCGCGGGCCAAGGGACGTGCTGGCCGCCCTTCCCCTTCCAACTAAATCATCCCAGCCAGGAATTTGTCAAGCCGGGCCTTAAAAATCTCTAAGGATGGAGATTCCACTACCCCCCTAGGTAACCCATTCCAGAGCTTCACCACCCTCCTAGTGAAATAGTGTTTCCTAATATCCAACCTGAACCTCTCCCACTGCAACTTGAGACCATTGCTCCTTGTTCTGTCATCTGCCTCCATTGAGAACAACCAAGCTCCATCCTCTGTGGAACCCCCCTTCAGGTAGTTGAAGGCTGCTATCAAAACCCCCCTCACTCTTCTCTTCTGCAGACTAAATAACCCCAGTTCCCTCAGCCTTTCCGCATAAGTCATGTGTCCCAGGCCCCTGATCATTTCTGTTGCCCTCCACTGGACTCTCTCCAATTTGTCCAAATCATTTCTGTAGTGGGGGCCCAAAACTGGACGCAATACTCCAGATGTGGCCTCACCAGTGCCGAATAGAGGAGAATAATCACTTCTCTTGATCTGCTGGCAATGCTCCTACTAATGCAGCCCAATATGCCTTTAGGCTTCATTTGGCAACAAGGGGACAGTGCTGACCATATCCAGCTTCTCATTCATTGTAATCCCTAGGTCCTTTTCTGCAGAACTGCTGCTTAGCCAGTCGGTCCCCAGCCAGTACGGATTCTTCTGCCCTAAGTGCAGGACTCTGCACTTGTCCATGTTGAACCTCATCAGATTTCTTTTGGCCCAATCCTCCAATTTGGCGAGGTCACTCTGGACCCTATCCCTACCCTCCAGCATATCTACCTCTCCCCACAATGTCATCTTTGAACTTGCTGACGGTGCAATCATCCAGATCATTAATAAAGATTTTGAACAAAACCAGCCCCAGGACCAACCCCTGGGGTACTCCACTTGATACCAGCTGCCAGCTAGACATCGAGCCTTTGAGCCCGACAATCTAGCCACATTTCTATCCACTTTATAGTCCATTCATCCAATCCATATTTTTTAACTTGCTGGCAAGAATACTGTGGGAGACTGTATCAAAAGCTTTGCTAAAGTCAAGATATATCATGTCCACTGCTTTCCCCATATCCACAGAGCAGTTATCTCATCTAGAAGACAATCAGGCATGACTTGCTCTTGGTGAATCCATGTTGACTGTTCCTGATCATCTTCCTCTCCTCCACATGCTTCAAAATGGTTTCCTTGAGGACCTGCTCCATTATTTTTCCAGGGACTGAGGTGAGGCTGACCAGTCTGTAGTTCTCCAGGTTCTTCTTCTTCCATTTTTTAAAGATGGGCACTATATTTGCCTTTTTCCAATCATCCAATTCAGATCATCATCCTTATTGTTTTATTATCATGATAATTAATTTTATTTTGATAAATATTTATAAGAAAGCCACCACCATAGTAATAAGAGGTCAAAATGCTATATGTAATTTTTCAACTAATGATTTTTCAGTTCAAGGAGAAAATTATATGAAAACTCTTTTTTTTAATGAAATGTGAGCTAGCCAATGAGTACTAGATGGCTGAAAATAATTGTAAATTTAATACAAATCAGCCATTCAGAAATCAGTTGAGGATCTGATCCACTGTCCACTGAAGTTAATATGGGTGAAATCCAGGCCCCATGGCAAAACTGTCACTGAGTTAATGTGGACCCATGGAGTCTTTCCAGTGCCTCATTGAGCATTTGACCAAGCCCTAATTGCATATCTGGAAAGAGAACAAGTCTGTTCTCTAAGCTGATCACTATGCTGATATTCAGTATAGTAGAGAGAACCTGCACAATGGTTCTACAGTTATTTGTTATAAAGGTACTCTAATAGATATAGGATCACTGTTCGATTAAGTGTACTTCCCCTTTCATTTAGTCGGTCTGTAGCTGCAGGAGACCATTGTCCCATGGCAATTCTTCTTTGCTGATATCTCTTGAAAAACTTTCACCTCCAAGATTCCTGTTTCAATTCCCATCCTCCTTCAGTTAAACAAAACTCCACCAGCAGGATGGTTTCAAAGCATCTTACATTATTACATTGGTGTTCTCTGACTATTTGTGAGGCTTTAGACAATATAATAAAAAATATCCTGTATTTTGCATAGTGAGAAGTTATTCAAAAGAAATTGGAGATTAGACAAAAATGCTTTATCCTCACAGTACAGCCACTTCGGAGCTGTTCTTCTGAAGTGCAGAGAAAATTCTGGTCCAGTCTTGCTTTTACAAAGACAAAATAGTTCTTCCCCTAAGGTTAGTGATTACTAGATTGTAACTTACACTTACATAGGTGTACAGTGAAGCAAAAGCAAACAAGGAGCCTTTCCTGTTGCATGCTTTGAGTGAGGATCTGTCACAATTTAGGCCGCACATTCAGGAGAATGCATGGATTGCTGCCTTCTTGTATATCCTTCTGAATGCACATCACCACAAAGCAGGAGGGGACCCTGCCATCCTGTCCATTAGCCCTCTGAGGATGCCTACAGTAGCGAGGGAGTTCTGACTTAACGATCAGAGGGTCACTTCAGGCTTTGGCATCTGTGAATCCTTTACTCCATAGAGATGTGCAGCATCAGGTGTGCAGAGGAGCTCTAGGAGGAATTTTGCTCTGCTGAGGCACAATATCTCCTGGTGCATACTGTAGTGTGCTATGACTTGCATCACTGGAACCTTTTCCTATTAAAATCTGTATGAAGGCTCCCACTGGCTTCTCTGACAAAGGGTCGGACTCATAATGCAATACTGAGACCTACACTAAAAAAGGTATTGCCTATTTCTTGTTTTCCTGTTTATTTTCCCTTTAGAAAAGTTGTAGTTCTTATTGGTGTTCATGCAGTTAACAAAATATATGCTGTTGCACCACAGTAAGCAGAACATAAAAATCTGACAAGAGGCAGCCCTGACTTATTTCTTTTAGTTCAGTGTTTTCTTCTGAAAGTACCACAATGTTAGTTGCATATTTCTCTAGGATCATTACACTTTGAGTGCTGTAATGAAATAAGGTTAGCTTCTCTGATACTTTCCCAGGCTGGTGTATTATATATAAACAAAATGTGATCCATGTAGTGAAATAAATTTCTTACTGTCCTAGTAGTAAATTTAAGATGCATAAGGTTTACATTAATTATGGGTAACAACGTGCCTGTCAACAAGTTAAATGTATTTTTCAGTGCCTGGTAAACTTTTATGAAGTGAGGGGGTGCTTAAATTCTTTTTATTGTAGCTCACGAAAGCTTATGCTCAAATAAATTTGTTAGTCTCTAAGGTGCCACAAGTACTCCTTTTCTTTTTAGGCAAGGACAGAGTTATAAGGGAGGGATATTAAACTGTTATAGTGGGCAATAATATAAGAAGAAATATAAATAGCACATGTAAACTATAACTGTAACATGATACTCTGACTTTTATTCATACATGTCAAGAAAACAAGGCCGTACAACTTTAAAATCCTTAACTTTATCGATAAGCTCTTGCATGAAAAGTTTATATTCTTTAACCCCCTTTGCATGTTGAGGTATCTCAGATGCATAATTAGAGGGACAGCAGTAGGACAAAAAGTGTTTAACTTGCTACTTCAAGATGATAGATGAAGGGGCTAGTTGTGGTCCTGAGGACTGTTCTTGCAGGAGGGAATGGGCTTATTTTTATTGCCATCCATACCCTCCTATAGGCCAAGAATCAAGGGAGGCCAAGGCTTCCTCCTGAAGACATCAGGAAGATGGATCTGCACTGGCTATTTGTTCATGTCCAGTAGGAGTTTACAGTGTCGATTTTTAACCATAAAGCCCTGACTGGTTTAAGACCAGTCTGTCAAATGGGACTCTCTCAGTGCAGTACAGCTGCAGTCACTGGGCACACACAGGATAGGATTACCTTGTTAGGAAAAAAGAAGGAGCTGCTGGCAGGCGTTTTCCATGGGGGAACTCTTAAATTTGGACTATTTCTCCCCTTAATCTATAATTGCCCAACTCTGTTGACCTTCAGGGCAGTCTGCAAGGCTCAGCTATTCCCCAGGCTATTGGGGATAGAAGGGATTGATAAATGCTAGTGTTTGTGTTTTTAATATGGCTGTATTGCTGTATGACCATAATTTATAGCAAGGATTCCTAGGTTAGGAATCTTTTTTATGTATTCTAAATTAAAACAAATATCTATTAATAGTATAGGCATTTTATTAAGCATTGTGCAAAGTTTGGGCAGCTAACAGTATGACGTAAAACATATTAGTGTCTGTGGTGTTGTTGACTTTACCTTGAAAATGAACTTCCTTTAAATTATGGGTGTGACTGCTTGGTTATATCTGATCCCATACTCCCTACCATTTTATAACTGTGCTGTTTATTTCCTCTCCCTGGGTGTCGGACTTTGTTTTTTAGTACCCAATCTCCCTTGTTTCTGTAATTCCTATTTTAATCTCTCCAAGTTGCTTCTAGGTATGGTGGGGTTTTTTGTTTGTTTGTTTTTTGTCTTTTTGTTTGCTTACATGTGCAAATTTTGTTGTGCTCAGATCTGATCAAAACTGAATGTACCTCAAAGGAATACCTAATAAAAAAACATGAAGTAGCTATACAGGATGCAGAGATAGTGTTAAGGGGAAACCCTTTTAGAACCAAGAACCAGCACAAAGAATGGAAACAATTTATACATTTTGCGTATGTTGTGTGAAATCCAGGCAATAATTCCACAATTTAAGAGATGTGAAAACAATAAATCCCAAACTTGATTCATTTTGAATAGGGTAAAAAATAAGAATACAGTCCTTTGCAACTTCAAACCACTTGCATCATACAACATTGGACTTGCCAAATTTTTACAAATTCATTGCAAAAAAAAAAGTTCTTTTAATAAAAGTGAGCACTTTTTTTTTTACTCCTGATTCTATGTGCAACTTCTGTTAGAAGTTTCGATAGTTCCTACATGAATCATCAGACAGCAACAGGAATGCACTGTCTTCCTCATCACCATACCAGTTTGTTGTGTTGATATGCTGTGGTAGGTTTCGGCCAACAAGAAAGTCGGTACAGGCTGCATCTCCTGCTGGCAAGAGCCAATGCCATTTTACATGATTTCAAATAAAAGCTCTTTCTAAATTGTGCCATGGTAATGGCTCTGATTTGTTTTAGCACAATAAAAATTCTGTCAGATTTCTGCTTTAAAATAATTTTCACCATCACTTCAGTCAGGGGGGTTTCATGAACTCTACAAAGTCCCAAGAAAATAAAGGGACTGTGATTTTTGTTTGCTTTTTAAATGGCAGTTGTCCTTTTCAATTTTTTATGATTTGGACAAGCATAAAAATGATGTATTTTTGCTTTTCTTTTTAATTAAATTGGGGAAAATGATAACAATGGGAAGAGGAAGGTAGCTCAAATAATTCCAAATGTAGTGAGTAAGACCCTGATTTCCTAAACACTTATGTACATGTTTAATTTTACACACATGAGTAGTCCCACTGAAGGCAAAGTTAAGCACACGTGGAAGTGTCTACAGGATTGAGGCTTTCTTTTGCAGATTGTATAGTGAAAACATCAAATTTGAGAAGCAAAATCAGCAAATTAAATACATTCCAAAATAAAGTCGTTGTAGGACTATTTTTGATGAGACTGGAGATGCTGAGGATTACTATATTTGCATATTTTGTTAATTCCTTCAGGAGTAGGTAAACTAGACATCTTGGCTAAATTCATGTGTAGTGGAATGAGCAAAAACAGTTCCCAGTATTTTGAAGTGGTGAAATAAATATTGTTATGCTATTATTGAGTCAGCACTTAGTCCAGTTGTGATACTGCTGCTCCTGCCCAGCTGTCCCTTTTACTATTATCACAGTTCCATGACACCCAGAAACACCTGGTTTCTGCATAAATGTAAGATATTTCCATCATTTGATGGAAATAGTGTTAGGGCTCTCCATACTTAGAAAATCTCTCACCATCCTAATACTGGGGGGGCGGGGTTCTTCTCTCACTGACTGAATATGAGTTACTTGAGAAATTTAAAAGAGATATGGATCAGAGGTAAGCCAGGGAGATTAAGAATAGAGCCTGGGTGGTTTGGAGGTTTAAGGAAAGCCATGCCTCCATCTTCCTCTAGGAATTGTTTTGTTAGTTTTTTTCTTTAAATAACAAACAGCCAGAGGATGACCCTGGAGTCAATACCCCAAGCTGTGACCATGTAAGCCATTTACTTCAGCATATATTTGGGTTAGCCCCCACATATTTCATAGCTCAAGGTTTTGCAAATCAAGAGTGTTCATATGCCTTATTCACCTTTCTGGTGGTTTTGCAATTCATAGCTCTGAGCCTTTGAACACTTAGTACTGCATGTAGTGCTTGCCACCATGGGTAGACTCATTCGACTTCATCCCATGACTTCAACAGTGGTAATCACTGAATGTGATGGATTGTTCACACCCCTGTGTTTGTTTCATGATATTTTAGGGGATATTCTGGGAACATTCCTTAAACTTAATTGAAATACAGTGGACTAGGGGCTTGCAACATGCAGAGCAATTTGGCCCCAATCCACCAAAGCCCTAAACTCATAAGTAGTCCCATTAAAGTCAACTGGGTCACCTCCATATTAAAGTTAAGCAAATACTTTGCTGACTCAGGTTCAGCATATTCAGAAGCTTTGAGGATCAAGATCTAGATCAATAGTTCTCTACTAGGGGTCCAAGGCCCCCTGGGGGGGGCGCAGGGAGGCTTCAAGGGGGTCCACCAAGCAGGACCGGCATTAGACTCACTGGGGTCCAGTGCAGAAAACCAAAGCCCCACAGCCCGGAGCCCCACCACCCAGGCCTCAAGCTGAAGCCTGACCAGTTTAGCTTCGCAGGGCCCCCTGTGACATGGGGCCCAGGTAATTGCCCTGCTTGCTACCCCTTAATACCGGTCCTGGCTTTTATATGCAGAAAGATAGTTGTGGTGGCGCAATTGGGCTGTGGAGTTTTTAATAGTATGTTGCAGGGGGGCGGGGCTTCAGAAAGAAAAAGCTTGAGAACCCCTGATCAAGATGAATTGTTTGTATCTGGAAAATGAAAATAAAAATTGGTCCGCTTAAAATGACATTTGTATGCAGTGTAGTTGTAGCTCTGTCAATCCAAGGATATTAGAGAGACAAGGTGTGTGAGATGACATCTCTTATTGGACCAACTTCTGTTGATGATAGAGGCAAACTTTCAAGCCTCACAGACCTCTTCTTCAAGTCTGGGAAAAGTACAACCAGCATCACAGCTAAATGCAAGGTGGAAAAGATTGTTTAGCCTAAGTAGCTAACACATATTCTAAGGGACCGTTCAAGGTACAGTGGCCAACTAATACATCTACAGTCATAGGACAAAAAGAAGGGGTTAGTAGGTTACAGATTGTATAATAAGCAATAAATCCAGTGTCTCTATTCAGTCCATGATTTTTAGAGTCTAGCAGAGTTACGAATTTAAGTTCCCAGGCTCGTTTTTTGAAAGTGTTGTACAGGTTTCTTTTGAACATGCATACTGATAGGTCAGACATAGAGTGATCACTTTTTGAAAACTGTTCGCTCATGGGTGATTTTTAAAAAATAATCTTTTATTGTTTTCCTGTGTGAGTTCATTCAAGAGTGTAATGATCATCTGGTTTCACCCACGTAGTTGTTATTGGGACATTTAGTGCACTGTATGAAGTATACCACATGTTGTGATAGGCATGTGTAGATCCATGGATCTTGAAAGGTGAGTTGTGGAGGTGTTGATCATTGTAACGGTGGAGAGATGTCTGCAGGTTTTGCATCTGTTGTTCTGGCAGGATCTGGTGTCCTAGTCGGTAGAGAGCGTGCTTCTGATGATGAGTTTGGAGAGGTTGGAGGGCTGTTTGAAAGCCATAAATGGGGGTTCAGGAAAGATTTCTTTCAGGGTGGGGTCCCCACTGAATATGGGTTGTAGCTGTTTGATGATACCCCATATGGGTTCCAATGTGGGGTGGCACATGAAATGACAACTAGGGGTGTGTGGTCAGAGTGGGTTTTATTTCTGTACTGAAGAAGGTTCTCTTCGGGTATTTGTGTAGCCTGTTCCATGATGTAAACTCAGGGGTTGTATCATATGATTTGAGAATTGCTAACATAGTTCTTATTTTTAAGAAAGGTAAAAAAAAGCGATCTGGGTAACTACAGGTCTGTTAGTTTGACATCTGCACTATGCAAGGTCTTGGAAAAACTTTTGAAGGAGAAAGTAGTTAAGGACATTGAGGTCAATGGTAATTGGGACAAAATACAACATGGCTTTACAAAAGGTAGATCATGTCAAACCAACCTTATCTCCTTCTTTGAGAAGTTAACTGATTTTTTAGACATAGGGAATACAGTCGATCTAATTTACCTCAATTTCAGTAAGGCATGTGATACAGTTCCACATGGAGAATTATTAGCTAAATTGGAAAAGATGGGGGTCAATATGAAAAGTGAAAGGTGGATAAGGAACTGGTTAAAGAGGAGACTACAGCAGGTCACAATGAAAGGTGAACTGTCAGACTGGAAGGAGATTACTAGTGGAGTTCCTCAGGGATTGGTTTTGGGACCAATCTTATTTAATCTTTTTATTACTGACCTTGGCACAAAAAAGCAGGAATGTGCTAATAAAGTTTGCAGATGACACAAAGCTGGGAGGTATTGTCAATATAGAGAAGGACCGGGATATCATACAGGAAGATATGTATGACCTTATAAACTGGAGTAATAGTAATAGGATCAAATTTAATAGTGACTCTGTGATGGGAATTTAAGTTATCTGTGCAGAGGATGAAAATGTCATCAATGTATCTTAGTTAAATCATTGGTTTAGTGATGCATTTGTCCAGAAATTCTTCTTCAAGGGTGGCCCATGAAGAGATTGGCATACTGGGGAGCCATTCTAGTACCCATGGCTGTTCCCTTGGTTTGGACAAAGTGACAACTGACAACATTAACTATAAAGAAATCAAAGAAGACCCAATGAAACAATTTATCTTGAAACTTAAGGATATCATCAAATCCTTCCCCAAACAATTCCAAAAGAAACTCTACAAGCTCATCCCCCACAAACCGACCCCTGCAACCTCCTACATGCTTCCCACACTACACAAATAAGGGAACCCAGACAGGTCCATCCTGTCTGGCCACAGCACAGCACTTTTACTGAAGGAGTATCAGGACTCATAGAAACCCTACTCAAAACACTCACCACACAAAGGGTTATCTTCCTCCAGGACACAACTGACTTCTTCCACAACGTCTGCAACATTAACAACCTTCCCTTAGAACACCATCCTTCCCACCATGAATGTCGCTTCCCTATGCACCAACATCCCTCACAATGATGGCCTAGCTACCTACCTCAAATATTTACAAGATAATGGACAGTCCTCAGCTATCCACCCTAAACACATCATTTCATCCTCACCCATAAAAATTTTATATTCAACAACAAACACTTTGTCCAAACAATCTGTAACCCACTAACCCCTTCTTTTTGTCTGATAACTACAGAGGTGTAAACAGGCCACTCTACCTTGAATGGTTCCTTAAAATATGTGCTAACTACTTATGCTAAACAATGCATTTATCTGTAATGCTCAGGCTATATCTACACTACACAGCTATTAGCGACATGGCTATGTTGCCACAGCCGTGCCGCTAAAAGTTGCATAGTGTGGCCGCTGTTTGTCGGCTCTCTTGCTGACAAAAAACTTCTACCGCCAACGAGCCGTGTTTGTGTTGTTGGCAGGAGAGTGCTCTTGCCGAAAATGTGCTGTTCACACTGGCACTTGTCTTGGCAAAACTTCTGTCTTTCGGTGGATGGGGGGGTTAACACCTCTGAAAGACAAAAGTTTTGTCATTCAATTGCCAGTGTAGACATAGCCTCAGAGTACCTTTCTGAGACGTGAAGAAGATCTCTGTGTGGCTTGTCTTGAAAGCTTGTCTCTTTCGCTGATAAAAGTTGTTCCAACAAAATATGTTACCTCACCCACCTTGTCTCTCTAATATGACATTTGGAAGACAGGAAAAGGTTATGTTTATTGATAACAGCTTAAGAATTATCTTTATTTCTTGGTGTGCCAAGAACAATTTCCAAAAGATTTCCTGCAAAAATCCATCAGTCCAAAGAAACATATTTCAAGTGTTACCCCTGGAAAAATGTAAACAACCTATTGGAACGTATGTTTATTTAAAGTAATGTTTTCTGCGCCAGAAGAAACATTTGCTACATTTGATGTGGCAGTTGATATGGAAATTGTATTGTTTTACTGAGCAGCCCGATAAGCACATGAACCTGTTTAAGTGCCTGTGCACAAATTATTGTTGATCTGGACTGCAGGAATAGATGTACTTTTGCCCGTTATCTTATAGAAAAGAGTTAGGAAGCATTGCAACTGAGAAATGTCTACCTACAGTTAATGGGCACAATCAGGTTGTAAACTTCAAACCAACATATTTAATATGAATCCTGGATGGGAAACAAAAAACAACCTCCTCCCTCCCCCACCTCCCCCACCACCTTTCATTTAGCAGGCTTATGCAATGATGAGCCAAAGATCTTGCATTTCAGTATACCAGCCCTTTTAATATTTTGTTTTCTACTAGACTCATATTTATATTAGGGCATGTTTTTTTTAGGCTTTTTGCTAATATGCTACTGGTAGATGTTCAGATTTATCCTCCTGATTCATTCTTTTACAGTTTGTTTTTGTTTTTTTTTACCACTAGAGGATGAAAAGGATTTGTCACAACATCCTAGGCATGCTTTAAGTAGAGTGAGAAATTCTTTGGTTGCAAGGCTGTAACAAAGGTATGGAGGCTTGGAGAGAAAACATGTTTTCATGTACTGGACCTGCACTCATCTGACAGAGCTAGAGCTGCAGGAGCCATTTAAAGGATTAATCTACAAGCAGTAAACTCGGAGGGGGTGGGTGGAAGGATGTGTTTGATTTTCAAGGAAAATGCTTTGCCCAGATCTTAAAAATAGTTTCTTAGAATTTCTTGTCTCATGATTTCACAGTCTTTTTCTTTTTTAAGGGGCAATTTTAAAAAACAGTAGATGTTAACATTTCAACTTTATTAATAATTGAGCATCTCCTTGTCCTACCAAATTTCTGGCCAAATACTTTCCTGAACTGCATGTATGTAGTTCTTATTAACTTCAGTAGGGATCACAAGCACATATCCAAAGGCAGAATTTGGCCCATCGTCTGCTTTCTTCAGAAAGTCTAAAGGATGTTATGACTTTTTGTTGGGACTTTTTGTTTAGCATTTCTTCTAAAAGAATATCCCATTGAGGGGATTATATATTTTTTTTCTAACCAAAGCTACCACTCTGTCCTTTTCTTTGCCTTGCTCAATGCACATTGTTATTTTCATTAATTTTTTCTACTTTTTACCTTTATGAGTTGCAAAAATATCCTTCCAAACATTTCCTTCTCTGCAGTTTGAGGTCCCCAGGAAGTTCACATTAGGGCCACACATGCCTTTCTCGTCATGTTTTAAAATGTGTTACTTAACATGTATTAATTAACACAATAATACATTCTAGTGTAAACACTACATAAACATTTGTTGCTAGTTAACCCTTTGAGTTAAACACACGTAACAACACACGTGTCAGAGACCATTTGTGTAGTATGTATGTTAGAATTTACAACCATGTTAGTTAATACTTGTTAATTGACACGTTACATGACTTCCCAATGTATTCTCAGATTTCTGCATTAGAGCGTTGATCTAAAGCCCGCTAATAACAATGTCCATGTGCTTCAATAGTCTTTACCTTAGGCATTAATCTTAGGAATCTAAAATGGATTGCAAATGCAATGGTTTGGTTTTGTTTTGTTTTAAGGGACTCAACAGTCTGTATAGTTTTGTGTCCTGCCCCCAGAGTCAATATAACTGCCACAGAACCAGTTTGGTTAAATGGCTCAGGACCTAGTTATCTCCTTGTGACATACTGCCATAGTTGAAATCAGCAGAGATGCTTAAGTTGGAACTTCCTCAGTATAAGTGAGGGGGAACTTTGGCTGGTCATTATCTGTGAGGGGTCTTCAGTTTCAGAACTCACTCCCACCTTGGTCTGCCAGAGCCCAGATCTGATTTCTGCTGCATCCTGCAGAGTTCCCATCTTTTTTCCCTTTGCTCTGAGGTTGTTGAAGAAGGAATGGCCTGAGGTAGATATGTTCCTGGTCAGCCTTTTTAAATTATTTTGCTACCTAAATGTATGTGATAGATTCCTAGAGCTCAAGATGGTCACCTATACTTTCATGTTAGTAATTTGAAGAAATGAATGAAAATTGGCCAGGACTGACCAGTCCTAGGCAATGATTAGTCCAGTTTCCATGAGGATCATTGGCAGCAGGTGCCTAAGTAAGATTATGCAGTTCCAAAGTAGATACTGACTCCTGACACTTGAGCCCATGTGCTGAGAGCTTCAGCTCTCTATATTATCCATTCATCCTCTGTCTCTAAGCACAGAGTGAAGGGAGGCTAAGTTAGAGAAGAATAACCTAGTTGTAATGACCCTCCCCAGACTTGCACCCACCTGCTTCAGGCCCACAGCAGCATCACCTTCTTGCCTCACTCCTCCTTAATATTAGGTCTTCAGTGTTTTCAAGGGAACCGTTTTCCATCAGAAAATGCTCTTTAATCAAAATTTAAATGTTTTGCAGAAAAATGTTAATTTAGACAAATTTTTGATGGAAGAATCTCAAAACATTTCAAAATTGAAATGGAGCATTTCATTTCAATTTTCTCATTTCATTTTCTTTAGGCTTTCTGGATTAGTTTTGTTCTGATATTCTCTTTTCTTTCAAATTTTATATATTATATTGTAAAATATTTCAACATTATCAGAATGAAATGTTCCAATGAGGTCATGGCAATATTTCTGAATTGAAATTTCCAGAATTTCTGTCCTATGAAAAATTTTACATTTTGACTTTTCATCCCAATTCAGGACTGTCACAAGGGTATGCACACTTCGCTCCCTTTTGGGGTAGGTCGGGACTGGGTGGCCTAATGGCCAGAGTCAATATGGCTGCCCCTGGGGTTGAGAGCTATATGCCCTAATGGCCCAAGTCAATACGTCTGCTTTTGGGTTCAAGGCAGCGCAGCCTAGTAGCCGGAGTTAATACAACTGCCCTTGGGATCAGGGTGATGTGGTCCAATGGCCAGTATCAGTATGACTGCTCTGGGGATCAAAGTTGTGGGGCCTAATGGCTAGAGTCAGGGCTGCCACCGAGGAGGGGTGGTGGATGGAGTAGGCAGACCTGAGCCCTCCCTGTCAGTGGCGAGTGTGGTCACCATCAAACCAGCAGGGATCCTACCACAACACACTGACCTTCCTTGTGTGGGAGATACCAATCACTCTACCTCCCTGGGCAATTTCCTACTGTGTTTACTGAAGCTGGGGTCTGTATGTTGTCAGGGTATCCAAACTCCTCAGTGTAGGTAGTTCCCTGGGATTCCAACTCCAGGCTGTAGGCAACAGGTCTCTGGTCAGGTCCTTGGGATCTCTGGTTCCTGCAGGCGGGTGCTGAAGTGGCTGCTGGGGTGGAACCTCCCCCAAATATCCTTCCTCCTCAGTGGTCAGCCTAGAATGAACTGGGCTGCTCCCTTTTATACTGAGATAGCAGTTGGAGGATGCCCAGCACAGTCTGAGGGGTGGGACTTTCACTTCCCATCATGTGGGGTTAACACTTTCTTGCCGAGTGCAGGATATACACACCCCGTCACAAGGACAAAAACACATTTCTAATTATCTGAATTTTCTGTGGGACAGAAATTCTATTGTCCAGCAAGCTTAACTTAATATATATATATATATATAAAAGTTAACCAGAATCTGCTCATAACAGCTACCTCCAGACATTTGCCAATTCCCTTGGTTTTTTTTCAAATGTTGACAAAAATTGCTTTACAAATTGTGCATCTTATATTCCCAGAACATATACAAACAATTTCAGACTATACCTCTTTAAACAATCACACCTTAAAATTATATTCTGGATGAATAACTAGGTAGATCTTTCTCATCCACATTTTATTTGTTAAATTTTAATTTTAATTTTAATCATTAAATCATTCAGACCCTGTTCAGACCCTTTTCACTCCACTCCTTCCTCAGATGTCAAAGACAGAAGATAAACATGCAACATGCCTAGAAGGTCAACAAATTTGGATTGAGTTGGACCAAGGAGAGAACTGAGTCCCAGAATCAATCTCCCCACAATGAAAATGTCCTGCCAGCAGAACCACTCCCATTTCTGTGGTGTCTGTTTCTGCAATGATATATTAAGTATTTGGGGATGTTCATCCTGACCAATAACAAATGATTTTTTCCTATTCCCTGAAGCATGAGAATTAATAGATCTTTTAATTTTATTCAAGATAGTACATATGGGAATACAGCTTTAGAAGCATCCAGCCACTTAGCTTAAATTGAAGAAGAAACTCATTTTCTTTTGTAAATCTGCACCTATATTTCTCTAACTAAAAGGGGCCATGACATTACTGAAGCAGATACCTTAATTGTATTGCACCAATTTGTTTCTTTAATTCTATTGATCATTAACATTTCATCATTGAAAACAAAAGCTTGTTCTGTTATTTTGGCAAGTGTATTTTGTAAGGTTTATTGTTATTTTCAAGGTCTGTTAACATGGCTTTTCCATTTTTAGTTTATGTCTACAGCAGCATAGCTGTAGTAACAGGTTATGCAGGATAATCTTGGCTGACAGATGGGTGAAGTCATTCTTTAAAAGAATGGCTGAATGATACTGTCTTGGCTACAGTTACTATGAAAAGAAAACTCCTATAGTAAGACCCTGTAAATAAGAGGAGGACCTTTCAGTCTAACCATCACTCATCTTCTAAGCAAATTTAACTTTTCTTCCAGGGAGGTTTTTGTTAGTAATTAAACAGTTCAGTAGTTATGTTAATTATCATTGAAATATCTTGTGTGCAAAGTTGTCTTGAGTTTACTTGCTGATATTCAGCACAGATAGTAATAAATTATGAAGACTTCTTTGTGTACAGCAGAAAATATTGTAGCTGTATTTTGTCAACTGAGAAAAGCAAACCAGGTAAATAATAATCTTCTTTATTGGATGAACATAACAAGCTTTTTTTTCCTTTTAAAAACAAAACAAACAGCTTGTGCCTTGCTCTTAAGGCCCTTGGTGATGTAAACATTTGTATTAAAACATTCATTGGTATTCCAATCAAAGGCATCACATTATCTTCCTTCTGAAGAGTGTTGTGCTATACTCTCAGCAGTTTCATTTTTCAGGGGGGATTTCTTAAACTTTCTTTTAGGTTTCAGTTCAAAGCGTTTACACTCCTGAAATTTTGCTTTTACTTGCAAGAGGTAATGAACCCAAAACTTCAAATCAAAACTAATTTGAAACCACTTAGATTTCCACTGATTTCAGGATAAAACCAAGCACAACTGTTGGTTGTAAACCATATATCCCTCTACCTTCACTTCAGTGTGGATGGGGAAGTTACCATTCTGAAACTAACAGATATATTACACATCATAGATCACATCTCCTTTGCTGGTATTCTTTGGTTTCCCAGCCCTACGTTTGCCTCCAGGAAGTTTGCCTCCCACATTTGCACTGTTGTTTTACTAACTCTGGGGCCTGAGAGTCCAGTCCTAAATTTGTGCCAGCACTTACCATGGCTGAGCCCCAGCACCTCTAGGCTTGGTGGTTCATAGACCCGGCATCTCTGGGCTTGCTGAACCAGTTATGAAAGTTTTTTTAAAAAATTGCTTGAGCCCCGGCACTTAATTGCTTGAACCCCAGCACCTCTTTCATTCCCAATTAAGAACTGTGAGAGTCCCCAGAGTGGACTGTGATAATAGGGAACCGTTCTGTGGAAATAAGGGATCCCCATTCTGGGACTGAATCTCCAGCCCTAGAATCATAGAAATGTAGGGTTGGAAGGGACATTGAGAGGTCATATAATCCAGTCCCTTGCACCAAGGCAGGGCCAAGTCTACCTAGACCATCCCTGACAGGTGTTATCTAACCTGTTCTTAAAAACTTCCAATGCTGGAAATTCTACAACTTCCTTTGGAAGCCAATTCCAGTGCTTAACTATCCTTATGATTGGAAGGTTTTTCCTAATATCCAATTTAAATCCCCCTTGCTGTAGATTAAGCCCATTACTTCTTGTCCTACCTTCAGTGGACATCAAGAACAAGTGATCACTGTCCTCTTCATAACAGCCCTTAACTTATGCCAACATCTGATATGCCAACAGAGCCTGTCACAATTTCCAGTGGGAACTGTAAAAATAATATAAAATGAAATTATGTTAAACTCATAAAGTGCTATAAAATCCTATAAACAAAGATCTCAGTGGCATGCATTAAATTCAGGCCATTTGAGTCCTAATGCAGCTGAATTGGGGACAGGCTGCCCATCTCCTTAGATTTCTCTGTGAATTTGGGAACAGGTCTAGCATGCTGCTATCATCAAAATTAAAAGATTATGGAGCAAATCAGTATACCATTTCTGAAGCGCCTGGGATAAGAGAAGCTTATCGTGCACAAAGGCATTGAATGGAAGTGTTAGAGCTAGTTGAAATGTTTCAAATTACTTTGGTTTTGATCTTGGTTGGTTGGTTTTGTGTGTGTGTGTGTTCTTCAGCTCCAGTTGTAGTCATCTTTGTAGGCTTTTTTGTACAGTTGTCATCCTTTTTTTGTCTTCAGTTATTGTCATCACCAATGTTGGCTGTTTTATGTTAGTTCATTAGCTTATGTTTAGTATTTGTCATATTTGGTTGGTTTGGGGTTTGGGAGGCAGAAGGCATTGCACTGCCCGTTTTGATGGGTCAGGTTAGTTATGTGATGGAATATTTTCAAAATAGGACATTTTCACTTCAGAAAATTACTGATTTTGACACAAAAATGGTTTCTCTTCTCTCTTTAATGTCAGTGGGAATTGTCTGGGCAGAATGAGATACATGACAGAAATGTGCTTCTTACAATGCAAATTTCAAGGGTTCTCTGAAAACTAAGGGCCTGAATTCAAGGCCCATTAAAGTCAATGGAAAGACTTCCTTTGACTTCAGTGGGCTCTGGATCAGGTCCCATAAGGACAGTAAAAGTTCCAATTAGGGCCAGCCAAAAACTTTACATCAAAACTATTTTTTGATGAAAAATTGGGTTTCTGATTAATTTTTTTTTCAAAAAGGTCTGCTATTTTACAGAAAAATTCATTTTATTTTTGTCAAAAGAAACCAAACACACAAGAACTGAAATATTTCAGCTGAAAACCAAAATATTTTGATTCTCATATTTCTTCTATGGTGCCTCATGGATGTTATAGCTTGGTTTTCTCCTCTTCCCATTTTCCATTATGGGCCAGGCTCCACAGCCAGACTGCATCTCACAGGATGCACGAAGAACAGGAATTGCCATGCTGCAACCAGCTGCCATCAACATGAGGGAAGACTTTGGTGCATCACGGGAGAGGTGGTCCAATCATAGAACCCAGTCCATAGAGGAAAATGGGAATATGAGGCACCAAAAATGCTCCAATTTGAGGCCAGATAGTTTGGTTCTCAGCTGAAAACTTTGGTTTTTATTTATTTATTTATTTATTCTGAAAAGTCAAATTCCTGAAAAGCCCATTTTCTGACCAGCTCTGCTTGCAGCAAATTCTGATTTTTGATTTTTAGAGCTGACTGTGTGTCAGATTTCCATATCTATGCTTATGGCAAATTTGATCAGTGTTATGCCCAAGTAATGGTCTCATGGTTTTATGACCATGTTTTTCCTTCAGGTTGTCTTATCCAATAGGAATTGTCCTTTTTTTGCAGGACCATGTAGAAAATGTCATGCTTTTCAATTATGTGCAAAGATGCCATACGCTACCTTTGGGACAATAATATTCAAAGACTTGATCATCATTTGGCAATAAGGTGCTGATATGTGGCTGACAGTTATAATTGTTTTCATACTATCTTGGAAGTTATTCCCCTATTAGTCATAATGAAAAAAAGTCATAGTAGTAATTCCTTTAAATGACATTTTCTTGCAGTTATTTCCTCTGCAATTATTTCTGCCATACTCCTGTGGTTTGGTTTGGTTTTGCTTTTTAACAGTGGCATATACTATTAATTTTAAACTTTTTTAAAAAAGGTAGATGTTTTAATCACATCTCAAATGTTTCCAAATGTATCATTATAATTTCTATTGCTACAAATTATTCCCCATTTCCCCTGTCAGTTTCCAGCACAGGCTATTTGTAACAACTTATCTCTAGCTGTGAGGATTCCCTGCAATTCCTGAGTGCTTTTCCTTTGAATTGACTATCAGTGTGGTGTCTGCACAGTTATCTAATGCAGTAGCTTTCAAATGCAGAATTTGTCTACAACTCAGCATAATGTGCTACAACGGTGAGGTCCCATAATCTCCTCAAGCACACACTATTTTAATGTCTTTTTCTTTTTTAATGACTAGTGTACTATAGGCTGCTATTTCTCTCACATTCTCCGCAAGAATTCTCACTGCCTGTTATGACACCTACTGGTATGAACAGAACTGATCAACTATTTAAGTGTTTTAATGCAGTTCTAAAGTTTCTTCTAAACTCTGCCAGATGTCTAAACTTGTTAATCTTATGGACTGTTTTATTTGCATCTGTCATCATAAACACTGACCAGCTTTGAACATCCCTTACAAGTGAGAGAGACTATAGTTACTTAAAGAATTTTACTCTCCTGAGCTGCTTTAAAATGAACTTTAACTTTTTTTAAAGTAATACAGAAAAATATGTCTGAACACAAATAGGACTAATCCAAGGTTAGTAGAAATAACAACAGATTTTTAGCCAAATGGCTCTTGGACGTTCACATCCTGACTCCCTTTGTGACCCTTTCTTTATAAATCAGCATACCAGGCCTGAACTTGTAAAGTGATGTCCTCTCTTGAGAGGTACTGAGTGTATTCTGAGGGGTTCTGGGAGTCATCAGCATTCAATGAAGTCACTGTATCTTGCAGGATCAGTTGCACTTTGTGAACCTCTGGTATGGCATTGTTATCTGGGTACTATGGATGGGATTTACAAAAGTAAATATGGGACTTTAGAGCACAAGTCACTTTGAGTTCCTGTGGGAGTTGGATGCCTAACTCCCTTTGGTGTTTTTGAAAATCCAAGCCCTTTAGTTAAAATGGATTTGAAGCATCAGTAGAGTAAGATTAGTCATAGTTTAGCACATTGTGGTATGTTAAAATTATCTTATATAGGAGAGATTCACAAGTCTTAAAATGTTCAGTGATTGTAATACATAAAAAGAGGGCTTAACTTCATTTGTCATTGAATTACTGAGGAAAGTATATGGTATTTTAGTGTTTCTGTTTTTGCCCTGACTTACACCTAAAAATTAACAATAATAAGAAAACTGCATTAGTTGAGAGTTTATTTCAAGTGACTTATTTCTTGGTCTAAAGGCTTGTCTACATGGCAAGTTAGTGCATGGCAAGCCAGGGTGAGAGTCTACAGCTCACCAGCTTGCCATGCACTAACTCACCATGTGAACGCTCCTACTGCACGTTCCGGGACAACATGGCTTGTCGTACACCAACTCACCACCATAGAGAAGTCCTCTATGATTCCAGAATTATGGTCTGTAGAGTGTTTTCTGGCAGTCCACAAAAATATTTTGGTCACATGGTACTGGGTTTTCCTGGTTTCCAGCTGCTAAGTTGTACAGAAAACAGCTAAAATACATGAAATGCTTTCCAATGTTGCTTTTCCATTTAAGCAATTGTTGTAGTTGTCACATAGATGTCATGCAATTGCTAGCAGGAGAGGAAGTCTTCATGAATATTCCGCATGATTGTGAATGGGACATGAGGTGATCCACAAGACCATCTCTTTAAGACCTTGTCCACACTTGCAGTGGTGTGTAGGATATATACAGCTATGTGACGAAGTGAAAAGCAGGCTGTATCCACACTCTGATGAGTAACTACACATAGCAGTGAAAAGCCATGGCAGAGTTTTTCCCCGTTGCTGAAGTCTTTCTTTGGCAACTGTGAAATACTCCAGCAGCAGGACACCATACTGATAAAAAGAGAGAGCTGATGTGACAGGTATGGCTTGGGCATGTAGAGAGCCATGTAGGCTATATATCCTATGGTTCTGGTGTGTCTGTACTCTACTTACCCAAGCAGTACCTCACTGTCTATACTGCTATTTATACCCCTGCTAACTGGGCATGCAGTGTCTGTACTCTACACGCCGCTGTAAGTATAAAAATAATTTAAGTTGAAATCTACACAAAGAAAGTTTGAGAACCACCCCCTCTCTGTAACACTGCAATTTCTAAAATGTTTTACCATAATGGAAAATACAATGTGTACCATTTGCTACTGTGATTAAAAAAAAATGTGAATTGCGCTGTTTGCTCAAATAAACCAGCCATTGTATAAGTTTTAAGACAAAAACATTCAGAGCAAGCCTACATATTTATACTCATTTGTAAAGAAAGCATATACTCAGCAGATGACTCTCTTCTACGAAATATAATTTGAACATTCACATAAACCCTTCTCTTGATGTAAGGGTCATTTTTGTATATTCAATAGCTGATCCAATGAAACATCACTTTTTAAGAAGAGACAGAACAAAATAAGAGCTGTGTTTAGTGGTTCTGCCTAAGGGACTACAGATGTTAAGAAAAATATCAAAACATTATGTTAAAATAATGTTACTGGTCTAAGCTTAAATTGAAAAAAAAAAACCCAGACAAACCGGAAATGTAAAAAAAAGAAACACACTCTGCTTACCAATTTGCAAGAGCCTGGTGTTGATTCAGAAAAGTACCTAAGCACATGCTAAAATCAGTCCATGTTCAAGAAAGCAGCTAAATACATGATTAACTTCAAGCATATATTTAAATTCCATTCACTTCGATGGGACTTAAACACATGCTTAAAGTTAAACATATGCTTAAGTGCTTTCCAGAATCAGGGCATCAGTGAATCATTTTGCCTAATACATGTGTTAAAATATCTAATAGTCATTTAAAAAGAGAGAGAGAGAGAGAAAAAAAGAAAGAAAGACAGAAAACTCCTCTTTGGAAAGTATTGGAATTGACAAAATAGTCTGTAGAAGCTTCTTCCTCTCTGACTGCTTACAAAAGTTCTTTCTGGAGCATTACTTTTTAATCAGAAATGAGTTTTTTTCTTTATAAACTTAAATCTGTAATATTTTTGATAAAATGAATGCATACTTAGTTGACTTTAATATACTTCTGAGAATTAGTTGTTACTTATGTGCAGCAGCTTCTAGCAATTATATCTTTTAGCAGTGTGTTTTTTTTTCAAAGTACTACAAGTAATTAGGCACTATAGAGTATTTGCTAGCCATTTCATTTTTTTTCAATAGGGGCCTTTTTAGATTTACGTTTGGAAAACAGCATTTATTTCAGGCATTAAAACAGAGATTCTGACACAGCTTTAGCTATTGTGTATAGCAGCATACCTGGTGGCTGCTATATTTTATTGGTTCCAATTTTTCACCATATCAAATGCTTGGAGTGGCGGGTGGTGGCCCCAGGGAGCCACTACAACTGATGCAGGACCACCCAACCCTAGTGTAAATAAGATCAGGAAGGTTCCAGCACTAGCTTTATGTTGCTGGTACTGCTGGCATAAGGTCTCTTATTTATTGGATAATTTGAGAATTGGGCATAGCTGAGCTCAACTCTGCCATGCCCCCAGCCTGCCTCTGACAAGCCACCTGTGCTGAGGGCAGAGGAAGCAGTTAAACCTCCTTTGCCAGCTCTAAACCTGTGCAGTTTCCTCCAGTACAGAAGGAATTTTCTGCTGGGACACTTAATCCTGTGTTACAACTACTTTCTTCTTCGTAAATGGGTAATCAGTGCAAAATGGTCTAAACTGATCAGAGAATCTGGCCTTATTATACTTTGGCCCCAATCCCACAAATGCTTATACACATGATTACATGATTACTTACTCCTGAGCTCAACTGTATAAGTAGTATAAGTAAAGAGTTCTCAAACAGGACCAATTCCACATAGCTTAAATAAGAACACTTCTCAGTACAGTTTTAAATTTACACAAAGTTACTGAACTAACTAGCAATCTAGAGCATTTCATTACAAATATTCAGACTCATGTTTGTGTTAATATTTAGCTCTTTCCTCTGAATCACATTGAATTGTTGAATTGCCTTGTAACATCTCAGGACTAAATCCACAAAGGTACTTAGCCACTGCTCCACAAGGTGCTGCAACATGAAATCCCTCGGTGCCCTACCACTTCGTAGAATTTTCAGCCCTGAGGTATATGCCCAGGCTTCCCAGACAATGCATAGAAAGAAAGAAGTGCTTAAGGGAGGGATTCTGAGAAGCCATTTAGCTGAGCAGGGAGTCACGTAATCTCCATAACTCCTCAGCCAGGACTGAAATGCAGAGGGAAAAGGAGGGGCTTAGGCTCCTCTTCTCAAAGGCATTTATTTCAGAGTAGCAGCCATGTTAGTCCATAGCCGCAAAAAGAAAAGGAGTACTTATGGCACCTTAGAGACTAGCAAATTTATTTGAGCATAAGCTTTCGTGAGCTACAGCTCACTTCATCGGATGCATCAAAGGCATTTAGGCACCTGAGTCCCATCAATATGGGTCTTTAGGCAAGTGACTGATGGGCCAAAGGCAGGTGCCTCCATCCACTCAAGATTCTTAGCCATGAACCCTCTCCTGTAGATCACTGCCTAAACCAGATCAACCTGTGTCCTAGGGGATGAAACCCAGACTTTTCTCAAGAAACACCAGAAAGAGATCCGCCCCATTGTAGCCAAGGCCCTCACCTTAGATACAGAAGACCTCTGTTATAGTCCCTGCTCTGCCTAATTTGGAACAGGGTCTTGAACCTAGATCTCCCACATCCCTGGTGAGTGCCCTAACCATAAGGCTATTGGGTGTTCTGGCACACCCTCATGCATGCCGGGCAGCCTGCTCCCAAAATTCCCAAGCTGGTTGCCCAGTTCTTTTTGTGTGGGTTATGCATGCTCAAAGCATGCCTACCAGCTCAGACCCCTCAGGTGAGATAGGCAGTAGAACCCCTACTTTAAGAATCCTGCTAAGGCTAGGATACTGAGCAGCTTGGATGATTTTGTGCATGCCCACCAGTGGAAACATAGGCATCTAGGAAATTTAGATGCCTACAGAGTCTGGTGCCAGCTGAGTGGTGGTTTTGAGGACATCATTGGTGCCCAAATGATGGATCTAGGCACCAAAAGAGGCTGTTAAGCCCCTAAGTATCTTTGTGGATCTCGCCCTTAGTAACTAAAACAAAGCAGGAAAAGGAGATATACAAAGAGAGCAGTTTAGCCCAGGAGTGTTCTTTGAATCACAGGATGTTAAACTGCTTTTAGATCAGCAGCTTGTAGAAGCATGCATTAAATTGTAATCCATGGTTCTTCTTGTAACCAGTTAATGATCCTATCAGTGACAGCCTAATTGCCTCTGCCAAGCTCTAAATTCTGCTGTTATGAAGAAGGCAATGATTGTGATCCAGCTAATCACATTCAAATCTGAAAAGTACACCGCAACAGAATGTTAATTCAGCTTCTTTTTCCTGGTAATCCATTTGATAACCTGGTGTTTGCAATTGTCTAACTGAATATTCATTCCACTTCCACAGAGGAAGGTATGTTTTTCATTAAATTATTTTAATTCAGATATTTTGTTTATACTCTGCGTTAAATCCTGATTCCATTCTCATACTAGTTGGTTTCAATGGAAATACTCCTGCAAAGCAAGCAGGATGTAGCCATTTGGGGAAAAACAGGCTAAAGAAACATGTGGTAGCACAGCTGTTACCTTGATGCCTTGTTAATATTAGCCTTGGTTTTTTATAATTTTGTTCTTGTTTCAGTATAATTATTCAACACAATGTAATAAAAAAATATGAACTTAGCACCATGAAAGTGTGCTAGAAAACAATGACAGAACATATGCCAAAGTAACCCTGAGCTTTCCACATCATTTTTTCAGAACAACATTACAAAGCCATTGGATATTTTCTGTAAGCATAAAACAATTGTTACTGGGACATTTTTATTAATTCTGGATCTGGTAATAATAAAGGTTGATTATGATTTTACCTTTTAAATCCTTTGAATTTTAATGAGATTTTTTTCCTGCTCTGAATTTCAATGAGAAGTACTCTGAATATGATGGCCACATAATCTAGATGGATTTCATAAATATTTTATCTTTAAGGTTATAAAACAAACAAACAACACCTGGTTTTTAAGGGTTTTTTTTTTCATACACTAACAAAACAGACATTAATTTTGAATGTAAGAAACATTCCTTTCAAGACTACTTTAAGAGACCATTAAGGTCAAGATATTTAAAAAAGTATGCCTAAGAGCAAAGCTCCTAAAACCTTAGTTCAGTGATAATCAGACTTCGGTAGTTCAGGAGCCAAATAAATGATCAGCATCACCCAAAAGAGTAGTGTGAATTCATTGTTTCATTTACTATAGTACTATATATTCATATTCAAACAGTATGACAGGGAAAATATTTGGATAGATCAGATAATTCTCACAGCAAAATGACTGATCAAATATTCTAATTGGTTAATAATTAAATCACATAGTATTTTAATATAATATGCGGCAAAGAACTGCAGTAGGCCCATTAAAGAGCCACTCGTGGTTTGTGAGCCTCAGTCTGACTATCACTGCCTTAGTTAAAAGTGCAGAGCAACCAGCAGCTGCCATTGAAGTTAATAGGAGTTGCCTGGTGCTCAGCCCTTTTGAAAATCAGGCCACTTGTTTAGGCTCCGAACTAAAGTATTAAGAGCTTAATTTTAGTTACAATTTACTCTAAGTCCCCTTTATACTGCTCTTCCCTCTGTTTTTGAAAAACTTGACCTAAGATTGCAAAGTTAATATTAAAGTTCTGCAGCTTTAGGGCACAATCCTACAAACACTAAGCTGATGAGATTTTTTTACTCATGCAAGTACACTTATTGACTACCACCCATGCTAAAGAACTGTATAATTCTGCCACTTCACTAAAACACATCTCTGGACCTAGCAGACCTTGCAAAATACTGACTGGAGTCAAATCTGCTATTTTTAGCAAGAAAATCAAGAAATTGGAAAAGAACGTTCTTCAGGCACACCAATCTACTGCCCACTTCCTTGATCTGTATCAGTCAATGTTCAGGCATAGTCATGGAAGAAGGACAGCATTGATAAATATCTTCTTCCTGTACACAGATGAGGAAATATGTCTATATTCATCCTCCTGGGTCTGTCTAGAGCATTAGATACTGCTCATCGTAGTATGTTTCTGTCACTCACCTCAGAGATGTAACAAGGTCTGACAGGACAGGTCTGAAATGGGTCCAATCATTCCTTTCCAAATCCTCACAGAGAGGAATCATAGGGAGCTGTTCCTTTATCTCTGGGCCACTCAATTTTGAAGGTCCATAAGGCTCAGTCCTCCTCTTCATCCTTTCTAACATCTACACGAAGTCTCTGAGGGGAAGTGAGACATCATGATCTGACATGCAAGCAATATGCAGCAAGTCCTCAGTTCTACATACACTTTGCTTCCAATAGAAATAGCACCATTTTCCCAGCTATCCATCTGCCTGGACAGGATAAACAACTAGATGACAGAAAGCTGGCTGATCCTGAACCTGGACAAGATGTAGGTGCTTTTGGTGGGAAGATGAAAACTCTCTGAAGATCTAATAAACTGTTAATTCACCTCCCAGTCAAAGTTCTACCCTCCAGTTGTCTAATCAGACCAAAGTGTACATGCCTTTCTGGACTCCAGATACCAATGGCTGGAAAAATTATTACTTCAACCTATGACTAGACAGACAACTGTTCCCATTCATATCCTACATTTTAAAAGTTCCAATTAGTCCCAAATGTACCAGCTCCTCAGTAATATTGGCCACTGAAAATACATAACCCGGCTCACTACACTGGCTTCTCACAGAATACTAAGTCAGATTCAAGGCCTTGGCATTACTTTTCAAGATCCTCTGTGGAACTGACCCAAGATATGTCAAAAAATCACCACTCTCTTCACAACAATGATCTCTCTTCACAACTATATTCCTCAGGAACCATGAAACTGTCAACTTCAGGAGAAGACTAGGCTTTCATGGCAAAAGGGCCAAGACTTTGGAACTCATTACCAGTACTAGAGGACATCTGAATGGTCACAGATCTTTCTGCTTTCAGAACACAGAGTCAAATTAACTTCTTCAACTATGACTACATCTTAAAATAGAGAAGGAGAAAAAAGATGTGAAGGCATGAAGAGGGAGAGAGAAAAGAGGAGGACTATAGCACAGGGGGAGAGAGGATATATATAAAAATAAATATTTTAAAATAATAATAAAGTACTCTCTTTACTGTTTTAGGGGAAGTGGGAGAGAAAACTGGACCTTTGGCCTATTGTGATCTGGTTGTCATCAGATGGGGACCATTCACTTTATAGTTATGTAGAATGAAGATAAATTGAACTATTACAACCATGTTAATTATCTAGCATAGAGAAAGAATCAGATATTACAGCATGTTACACATGTGCATTGAAGCTTATATAGAAATAATGTAGGATATTACTATATGATTGCGAGCCTCTTATCCAAATTCCTTATCCCAAATTCCACCTGGCTTGCAACTCTATGCTATGCTGCTTTGGCTCACAATGTAGACCAACAGCCAGCATACAAGCAAGAAGATCTCACCCTGGCTTCCACCCACTAGTTATTCTTTGCAATGGGACCTCAACTACCATTCCAGCCACAAATTCTCTTCAAAAACATTTTTCTGCCATGTTCAGCACCTCTCTCTGTAACTGCTCAAGTTCACTGCACCTTTAAAGAGACAGTACACATCACCCTGTTCGTTTAACTGGTGTTAACACACCCTCCACTTCAATACACATCACTGAATTGATTTATTAAAACTAGCACACAGATTTAAGTGATACCCAAGTAGAAGGGACAGAAATATAAAAGATTACAAACAAACAAACAAAAGTAAAACTCTGCTTCTAAGACTAAAGTCCAATTTAACAAACTAGAGTCTTCTGTTCAAAGTAGTTTTCTCACCACAGTCATTCCTCCAGCATGGCTGGCCAGTCTTCAGCCAGGATCCAACATAGAGCACTTTATTTCTTTATAAATGGCTTTTGCTTTCTCATATATCTTCCCAAAGTTTATTAACCCTGTTTGAAGAGGCAGGAAGGCCTCCTGGGGGGTGCAGTCTCTATCCCCCATGGAGATTAAGTGGTCATCTTCCCCAACTTGCCTACCTGATAGCTTTGTTTACTTTGCATGTAAATATGCTTTTTTTTGTCTTAGGTCACACCTTGCTTAATTTACATTGGAAACACAATCAAGCCTGTGGAACCAGGTTCTAGGACCAGCTGGGCTTAGGCACTGTCCAGGGGTGCAGAACAATTTGTATAGTGGGGATGCTGAGAACCATTGAACTAAACTGTAAACACAGTATATGATGGAAACCACTTGAAGCCAGGGAGTGCAGCAACACCCCTAGCACCTCTAGTTCCAGCACCCATAGCACTGTCTGCCAAACACAATTGAGGAACACAGTTCCAACGCATCTTTGTAGGTTTTTTCCATGTTAACCATACTTACATCACACAAGAATATTAATAATCAGTGACAGGTTTCAGAGTAGCAGCCGTGTTAGTCTGTATTCGCAAAAAGAAAAGGAGGACTTGTGGCACCTTAGAGACTAACAAATTTATTAGAGCATAAGCTTTCGTGAGCTACAGCTCACTTCATGAAGTGAGCTGTAGCTCACGAAAGCTTATGCTCTAATAAATTTGTTAGTCTCTAAGGTGCCACAAGTCCTCCTTTTCTTTTTGCGAATAATCAGTGCGTTACTTTTCCAAGATCCTTTTAAATAAATATCATTACAACAATGTGTAGGGTGCACAGAGCTGCTAAGACCAGCTGAGACACGCTGCTATGTACCAGAGAGCCCCTTGCCCTCTGGTATTGGAGTGTCACAGATATCCAATTTGAGACTATTTTGTAAGAAAAAAATGCATTTGCTACTTAAAAAGTATGAGGATAAATATGTAAATAATTTAACCTGGAGCAAAAACTAAAATTCATGGGGGTAAGTATATTTTGTGCAATAGATGCAGTTAAAGTGCCAAAACCATTTTAGAAATTCCCAGGCCTTCAGCAGGTGCAAATATATGTAGCTTCACTGAAGTCAATGGAACCAGACCAAATTATACCAGCTGATGATCTGGCCCCTAGTTTGAGAGCTGAGGGTGGAGTGGGGGAAGAACTAATATTAAAGTTCCACACAGGAGGAACCCATAAGCAGCTCCAGGAAATAGAGAATGTAGACTGTAATTATACACTCACATGCATCACAAAACAAACAACATGCCCAAACAGCACATGTCATGTAACAATCCATGATTGTGTGGAAATCCTAACTTTGAGGTTGTAGAAGCATATGAATACTGAAAATCAGGACTGGAGAAATAATGCACTAGTAATTCTAGAATCTCTTTATTAGGAATGGAAGCCCTATCCAAGATGTATGATTCTTGTAAAGCCAATCCAATATGTATATTCCAGATCTTGGAAAATACTGGTCTAAGTAGGCTATTGTAAGTTAGAAGTCATTTTGGAAATCCGCTTAAACAATTTTGAGTTGGTTTCTCTACAAAACTCAAGGCTTTCCTGAATTAGTTTGTGCTCTTGGGCATTATAGCTGATATGACATGATCAAGAATGTATCTTTATGTTTTTGTGTGACACAAAGTCAGTTGCTGAATTTAAAATATTACAACTATGTTTGACTGTCTTATTTATTTGTTTGTTTATAGATTGACCTCCTTGTTCCTACAAAAGTGACTGGCATAATTACTCAAGGAGCTAAAGATTTTGGTCATGTACAGTTTGTGGGCTCTTATAAACTTGCTTACAGTAATGATGGGGAGCACTGGTCCATCTACCAGGATGAAAAACAAAAAAAGGATAAGGTAAGATAATGAGGCAATTGATATTTGGGTTGCATTTACAGAAAGTAGTAACCTCAGTGCTGGTAGCCTGCAGGTTAATATGTACTGTCTGTTTTATGTGGATCTATATGCCTAGAGTTCCACAGATAAAAGTCAAGGTGAATAGAAAGGAATCATATATCACAATGACATTCACTGATACTATAATATCGTACATATCAATGCAATGTGCCAGATCCAAAGCTATTAGATGCGGGACATAAAACTTTACAGTTCTCCATTTATTGAAATTATTTCTCTTTTGAACTCTGCAGTAAAATACATATAAAAAGTAGCTTGTTTGTGTTTTTGAGAACAGCAACCCTGCTAAGATTTTGATAAGCATATGATAAAATGTGCTAGCTATTTTGAAAAAAATAAATACTTTTTTTAATGTGCCTTTGTACCTAATGGCTCTGAGTTGATTTTTCTGGTAATTAATCATTCTAGGATATCAGATACCCACCCATATGCATTAATATTGCATCAGCGGTCTTAATATGCTTTAAAATAAATTAAATCCAGAACTCTTCCTTTTGCAAATGTTAATGGCGGATGTTAGAGAAAGGGGTGTTTTAAGGTGTTGAGTGCCATGTAATTTTATATCAACATAATCTAGAGAAAAAAGAATTGACAGGTCAAATTTTAATAATTGTTTCTCTCCATACTACTCCAGGGATATGATCCCCACTATATTAGTCCCGTGAGGTGATCCCTTCCTTAGGGGACAACACTATCAAAAACAAGGAAGATACTCATAAGTCACTCACATTCCTATTTTCTATGCAAGTCTGAGCTTTCAAAATAGTGTATTTAAAAATTCTTAAAGAGAGTCTTAAACTCAAGTGGTCATCAAAAAAATCATCGTGTGTCTTCTTAATGATCCTTGAAGAGATAATTGTTGTCTTTGTGAGTTTGGTAAGAAAGTTACCTAAGCAATGCAGATAACTAATTAATTCCCAAATCAATATAAATAGTTGATGCTCAAATAGCATCTTATATTAGTAAACAGTTTTAGCAAGGTCACTTGATTCTATATTGGTACATAAAACATATTACTACTCACACGGTAGTGGTATTGTAAATTGTTATTTTAGATGATTGCATTTAGATGCAAAACATTTGCCAAAGAACATCACAAAAGAAGTTTTTCCATCTTAAGCATTTAGTGAACAAATAAACAGGTTTTCACTTTTAAATTGAAACATAAGCTTAGAAGTAATCAAAAAATTTCACCACTATACACATTTTTCTTAAAGTTAAACAAATGAAGACTTTAGACTTTATAAAAGAAATCAGTGTCACAAAGCATATTTCCAGAAATCTTTGTAAGTGGGAAACAGGAGGGAGGGGAGGGGAGAGGAGAGAGGGAAGGGGTAACCAAAGACTCCTGAGTCAGCATTTATTGCCTTGAAAAACCAGGTACCACATATCATTTTGCTTTCACATTGTAGAAAATAATATATTCACATCCCTTAACAAGGTGGTGGTAACCTACTTTTTGAGAAGACATTCCTATGGTTGTTTCCCTTTTAACCAGACAGTTCCCCAGATTACAATCTAGATTCATAGATTCTATCCATTATAGTGCAGGAACCACTGTGGTCATCCTCTCTGTCCTCCTGTACAACATAAGCCATAGAATGTCCCAAAAATAATTCCTGGAGCATATCTTCTAGAAAAAAACATCTGATCTTGATTTTAAAATGGTTAGTAATGGAGAATCCACCATGATCCTTGGTAAATTGTTCTAATAGTTAATTACCCTTGTTGTCAAAATTTTAACACTTATTTCCAGCCTGAATTTGTCTAGCTTCAACTTCCAGCCATTGGATGGTGTTATACCTTTCTTTGCTAGATTGAAGAGACCATTCTCTTTAATTTTATAACATTCTAGTTTTTTTAATCAGAATGTTGTGCAGTCAAACACCTTTCAGAAGTCTAAGTAAATTACATCAAGATTATTGTGTTTATTAACCAAACTTGTATTGTCATAAAAAAAACATATCAGGATAGTTTGACAGAATCTATTTTCCATAAACCCAGGTTTATTTGCACTTATTACATTATCTTGTCTGGGACTGATGTCAGCCTGAAGGACAAGCCTATGATTACCTGGGTCATCCCATTTAGCCTTTTTAAAAACTGGCACAACTTTAGCTTTCTTCCAGTCTTGTGGATCTTCGGTAGTGCTCCATGACTCATTAAAAATCAACATTAATTGTCCAGCGAGTGCCTCAGCCTGCTTCTTTAAAACTCTTGGATGCAAGTTCACTAGACCGGCTGTTTTAAAAATGTGTAACTTTAGAAGCTTCAGTTTAATATCCTACAGTAGATTCACCCACAATTCTCAGTTAAAACTCTAAACACATAGTCTATGCATGGGACAAATAGCAATAACTAATATTTAGATATATCTTTCTAAGATAATATAAAATTCAAACTATATAGAATATTAAAGCAAAATAGACATTATAAAGCTGCATTCGCGAGTCTGTGGAATTGGACCTAGAAATGATAAGTACAGATTTATGGCCAAGGAAGAGGCATTCTCCTTGATGTGATGCTTTTTGTGCCTATCATTTATCTGGAGAAAACAGATTTCCTAGGAGTTTTTTCAATTAGTTCAAACTTTTAATTTAATAAAGTAAGCAGCCATAAATAAAAGCATGTATGCTTTTGTTTTCCAAGCATTGTATGTATACAAATAATTATAAATATGTTCTAAAATTCAGTAAAGGCAATAATCTATTCAGGTTTGGAATGATCAAAATGATATGTTATTATAATTACCAAATTACCATTTTTGCATCAATTTGGAGGTCTGTTTCCCCACAGGTGTTCAAAAGTAGGTTTAGTGATTGATTTATACATACATATTTAATTTCTCTTTTTTTTTTATTTCGAATGTTGTTCAGTGAACATTGACTTGACACTGGAGGCTGCAAACAGCTGAATTAATAGCATGGTCAAATTTTTATTATGGAGTTGTTTACAGAACTTACACCGCTTATGGGAATCATTTTTTAAAAATGCAGACAAATGGAAATTATTTATTAAAACATTCTCTTGGGTTATGGATAATTGGAACATAGATACACTAATGGCCATTTATAGCATATATTTAGGTTCCAAATGGTTAGCAAAATGTCTTATTCTAGCAGTTAAAATAACTGTTGCCTCAAGGTTTGAATGTTTTCAACAATTGTTGTGTTTCTTTTCAGGGTATTAAATGTTTCCACTTGTGTTTATTATTCTTCGAACTTTTTTTAATAAAAAGAACCATAAGCATACCTCACACATATCAATTGTATTTTCAGTTTTTGCATTCTATAAAGAAGCTTATGATACAAAATATGGTATATCCATATGGACAGTTTTGCTGACAGGGAATTAGTGGTAGCTTGCCTCTTGGGTAGATCCATTTATTTCAATTAATTGAAAGGTTCTATTCACTCAGCATGAGTAGGGTATCATAATCTGGCCCATATTGTTCTAAGTCTCTCTCTCTCAAATATTATTTGACAGTATTGAGAACAAGATGGCAGATCTCAGTGGTTTTATCCTGTAGTGACTTTCTTTTGCCATAAATTCCAAGACTCCAGATAGTAAAAGCAAAATCTGCCATTGTAGTAATAAAATTGAAAAGGTACTGACAGCTGTGATTATGGATGTGTGTTTAGTATAATTGGTTGTCAGGTAAAAATAGGAAACAATAATTTCACCTTTCCTGGATGTACCATAAATGTATCCAGAATATCTGACAGTTACCAACATTAGTACTTCATACTCATATTAGTTTATAACCTTTGCATTAAAAAAAAGGAAATGTCTTCCAGAGACCAAACGACTCATCACAAAGTACTACATTCATTACAGTGAAAAAGAGAACATATTTTCAAGCTTACCCTAACTTTGCTCCTTGGTGGCACAGAAAGAGACACCATCAAGAAATACTGAGCAGCACTCAGGCGGCGGGGAGCAGGGGGGAGAAAACAGAAGAGAAAGAGTTTGGAACAAAAACAGAATCCTCTTCCTGAGATTGGGAACAGCCGTTGCAAAAGAACCAATTTTGAGGATGTTCACAGGATTTGGCCCTAAATGTATAAATATTTTCAAGGATGCTTTACTGCACAAAGCAAAACTTACTGATGTTTCCCTTTTTTCTACCATGGCCTGATAGCGTTATGATAGTCTTGATGTGAACTTATCCTGAGTGGGATAAGATTGCCACATTCTTTGAGAGTCCCCATAGATTTTTGCTTCCCATTACTGGTGATTTGTAGCCTCCTGCTATCATTTTTCAGATGCTCAGTTATCTAACTTTTATTTACTATTTCAGGAAATCTACACAGTCCTAGTGTCTTCCCCTGCCAACTGGCTTTTCAATGGTCCAATGTCTTAGGAAGAAAAACTAATGCCAGAAAATGGAGGAAAAGGGAACACAGTCTCCAAGGGAGACCTACTCTTGAGCCTCAAACAAAATTTGACACTTTATTGATGAATAAATTATAGATCTAAAACCCGTTAAAATATATATACATTCAATGTATATGTAAAGTGCTGATCATCTCCTTTCACATTCAGCCACTTGCAGGATCAGTCATTAAATTGCCAGCGGATCTCATTGCAATTACACTGATTCCTAGTGGTGTTCCCTTCTGACTCTTCATGGATCAAGGTGTTTTTTTACAAGGAAAAACATCAGCTTTTCATATTTATAAATGCAGTATCTGCAGAATATATCTTCAGTAAATTCAAAATTAAATAAATTAGATGTTTCAAAGAGAAGGAAATGTGGGGTTTTTAGCTTTAGTTTTCAGTGAAGCACACTTTTAAATGGAAAACCTGTGAAAGCAAGAATAGTAACCGCTGCTGCTTCTGTCTGGCTTCTGCCATTTTAACTGCCAGTCATCTCTGTTTAAACCTACACGGAGCTCATCTAGAGCTGCAAACTAAAGGATACTGGAAAAAAAGTATATTTAAAAATATGCCTTTCTTAATCATTGTAAATAGTTAGAATGAAACGTCTGGAATATATTAATGTTTTCCCTGCAGTCAGGAATTACTGAAGCTTAAGCAACCTACATGTGTGAAGAAAGTGTATTTTAGATTAACAACTGGAGTAAAATAGTTACCTTGTTTTTCTCAGCTAGAGGTCAGTAGCTTACTATATCTCTTATGGCAAGGCCACTTATATGAGCAGATTAATTTTTTTTTAAATCACGTTTTGAATGTGATTTTTAAATTGCCTTCCATGCTGTAGATATCCAGAGGCAATTGTAATGTCAAATGGAGGTCTAAAGATTGCATTTTTCTTGATAATATGTAAAGGGCCACACTTTTAAAGGAGCCTCAGTTCAGCTTTGAAATTTACACCCAGAATTTGGCACTGTCAATCCTGATCAGAAATTGCAGGAACAATTAATTGCAGACAGAGATTATAATATTTAAATGTAGGCCCAATTGTGGGCAAATCAAGTAGTTTGCAATATAAATGGTATAATTTACACTTCTAGTCAATCTTTTTATCAACTGATTGCAGAGGCTAATTGCAAGTGTGAAATGAGATGCTATTATATTTTTTAAAAAATTGGCCCATTTTTGGTAATTATTTTGCTTAATTTTCTTTCATCAAATATATAATTATTTTAATACTCATATTGATAGATTTATCACAGTCTCTTTTTGCATAAAATACAGATTATGGACACATTTTAACAATATTTTACGCATTTTCAAATTCAGTACTTGATTTGCTTAGGTATAGTATAATAGTTAATACCAAAGCTGTGAGACTATTAGAGAACTTTTCAGGCACTCCGGTTTTCGTTTTTCAAAATTCTCTAGGTTTAAAATTCCAGTGCATTGTTGATTAGTGACAACAGCAAATGTAAAGCAAAGTTTTTTAAAAAAACATTTATTTTCATTTGGCATGTGGTATGGAAAGGGGCACCAATGTGGACACAAGAACAAATGGGTATAAACTGGCCACCAGGAAGTTTAGACTTGAAATTAGACGAAGGTTTCTAACCATCAGAGGAATGAAGTTTTGGAATAGCCTTCCAAGGGAAGCAGTGGGGGCAAAAGATCTATCTGGTTTTAAGATTCTACTCAATAAGTTTATGGAGGAGATGGAATGATGGGATAATGGGATTTTGGTAAGTAATTGATCTTTAAATATTCAGGGTAAATAGGACTAATCCCCTGAGAGGGGATATTAGATGAATGGGATCTGAGTTACCCAGGAAAGAATTTTCTGTAGTATCTGGCTGGTGAATCTTGCCCATATGCTCAGGGTTTAGCTGATTGCCATATTTGGGATCGGGAAGGAATTTTCCTCCAGGGCAGATTGGAGAGGCCCTGGAGGTTTTTCGCCTTCCTCTGTAGCATGGGGCATGGGTCACTTGCTGAAGGATTCTCTGCTCCTTGAAGTCTTTAAACCATGATTTGAGGACTTCAATAGCTCAGACATAGATGAGGTTTTTCGTAGGTGGGTGGGTGAGATTCTGTGGCCTGCGTTGTGCAGGAGGTCGGACTAGATGATCAGAATGGTCCCTTCTGACCTTAGTATCTATGAATCTATATGTTATTAAGCACCAGGTAGTTTTATCCCCAAAATTACTAAAAATATTTAGTCTAGAGAAACAAGAAACAGTATCCCACTCTAATTATGCTTCTTATTGACAATTCAGGGATGCAACTCCCACTGTTGTAACTTAAGATATTAACAGTTTCTCTCATTAATCACGAAATGGTCAGATCACGTATTTATGGAGAGGAGATGGGGGCTAAACATTGATAATCATAGAAATGATTATATTTAATTTATTTAAGATTCTTATTATTTGCTAATTGGCTTGTTTTAAGACAACTTCTTCACTGACTACTTCTTCTAATTAACTGCTTTAAAACTCTTTCTTTGGTTCCCTAGGATTTAGTTAAGATTGTTTATTTTATAAATTGTTTTACGTCATCAATGATAACCTGGCAGAATCCACCTGTAAACAAAATTATTTTGCTCACCCATGAACAGTTTCTATTTTCCTATGAGACATCAAGTCTGGGCTCATAATTATTTGGGGAAATAAGACATTGGTCACAATTTACCAAGAGAAAAGGGCCCTGCCATTTTAGTCATGGGGTTTTTGCATACCTTCAATTAATATTGCAATTAAAACCAAGCAAAATAATTACAATTATTAACCATGGCTATTTTATTATTAAAGAAAGAAAAATACAGCATTAAAGAAAACAACACAAATGACTAACTGGTTACGTCTGACAGTGTCTTTCATGTGCTTCTTTGTGGAGAGCTTTCAACAAAGATTACACTTTTGAGAATTAACCGAGCCTTTGGTGGGGCACTTTTCTTATGGTAAGCCAAGACCAAGGTCTTATTTCCTAAAATTATTATGGGTCTAGATTCTATATAAATTTCACTACTCCAATAAAGTCATTCCAAGCATTTTCAAACCTAATCCCTTGGTAGTGCTTTTGGCTACTTCCATCTTACTATGATGAAGTCTTGGTTGTCATCTGGGCTGGAAGGTTGCATTTTATTGTTGCTGCTGTGTGTCTGTTCTCTTCTTTGTCTTCTTAGCTGTTTGTGGAAGCTTGCTTGTAGAGATGCACAGGATGAGTTGAGGAGTGCTTGAACAGGGTAGCAGAGACAGGGAGTGATGGGTGCTCACTTCAGAATTTTATACTCTTCTGCTTCCTATTTTCATAAAATTTCAGTCTTGTTTAGATTCATAGTTGATTGCTGTAATCCTTTCACTGGCTCCATGCCTTCATGGGTTGTTTTTGATGATACCTTCAGGTCCTGAATATTCAGTATACTTCATGCATATGCCACACACTTCTAATTGCCTTTGTTCTTTTGTGGCTAGAAAGCCTCAGATAATCTTTAAAGTTATCGTTTTAAAATTGTTTTTATTCAGTCCATTTTCTGAAATATTTCTTCAGTTTTATTAGGGTTTAACAGGAAATGAAATTCCACTTTTAAAAATTCCAAATACTCTTGCTCTTTATATAAAAGTTTTTAGTTAAAATAGTCTTTTGAAATTAAATAATTAGCTTAAATAGTTATTAAAGAAGGTGATGATACTTCATAATTTTTGGAAAGTCATGTTTTTGTCTTCCTCAGTTGCGTAAGGGGTTACTTATGTATTAATTAATTAATTTCCCATTCAGTTTATGTCCATCACTGGCAATCTTATTGTGCCACCGAAGCTTTTGGCATCCATGTGGTTGCCGAACGTGTAGTGGCATTCCTTGTAGTGGCTTCAGAATTTGTTGGTCTTCCATTCTAATTTGTCCAAACCAAGAAAACCACTGAAACTGAACCAGTGCTGGATTCAGCTTTAAATATCCTCATTTCCGATCTTGCTCTGCCACTTGATATGAAGCACCTGATGAAGATGACGAGAATCAAAATCATCAATCCAGTGTTCTTTAGCCTTCCTCAGCATCACTTCAGTACAATAGAGTTTATATAAGCATAGTTCTCTAGATCTGCAGTTTCATAGCAAGTTTTATGTCACAGTGCCCTGACAGAGGCCATTGAAGGATCTGAAACATGGCAGCAGCAGGTGCTACACAAGTGTCCACAGCTTTCAAGCATTCTCCATTACTGCCTGTGATGCTTCCCAAATATTTGACAGTTGCCACCTGCTCAGTATCCTATGCAGACAGGTTAATACTGAGCTCGTTGTAATCTGGAGCTGGAGGCTGCTTCATGGTAATGGCCAGGAGCTTACTTTTATCTGGATTAATAAGCAGACCAAAGAGCTTCTTGCCTGACCAGAATGGCCATCAGCTTCGGCGATTCACCAAACAGCTAGCAATGTCATCAATGTATTTGAGATCTTGAAGTAGAATGATATTCAGGTCAAGACGATAGGCAGCTGCTCCTCAACTTATCCATCAATCAATCAGTGCAACATTGAACAATGATGGTAACAGAACACAGCCTTGTCAAACTCCTGTGGAGATAGGAAACCACACCATATATCTGCCATTGACTCATACACAGCTCTCTGTTCCATTATAGAGCTCTTCTATCAATTATGCTATGAACCTAGGAATTTTGATCCCACAAACTTGCTCAATGCATTGAATCAAAGGCCACAAGGAAGTCTATGAAGTGTTGCACATGCTTTCTGCATTCAGTTGCCTGTCTCAGTGCAAAATTTTCTTTTTAGCTAAATTGAATCCAAGCAAGGATTCAGTTGCCTGTCTCAGTGCAAAGACCTAGTCAGCAGTAGAACAACCAGCTCTAAAGCTGCACTGAGTATCCTGACCTTTGCCTCTAAGTGCATCATTGAGTCAAGATATTAATATTGAAGTGAAGACTTTCTCTGTGACCAGCAACACAGTAATACCTCAATAGTTGCTATATTCAGCCTTATCACCCTTTTTGAACAGAGGCAGAATATCCTCCTCCTTCCAGTCACTGGGGATTATAGTTGTGCTCCAGATGGCCTTGGAAGAGCCTATGCAGCCCCAGTTCAACAATACTCTCATCTGCCTTCCGCAACTCATGGGTAATGTTACAAACCCCTGGTACCTACCTAGACTTCAGCTAATGGACTGCAATCCAGATCTCTTCTTTGAAGGAAGGTGGCACTACCACACTTTCTGCCAGTCTTCAAATGGAAGAGGAACTGCGGACAACGAACAATTGAGGAGTATCTTGAAATGATCTTCCTATCAATGTAACTGATCCTCCAGACTCTGGCTGATGCTACCCATCCGGATTCTTTACTGGAGAAGCTGGTGCCACCTTCCCCTGTAAACACTGTGGGGTGCCAACAATGGACTCTAAATAGAGGCAGCACCAAAATTTTCTTTTTAGCTAAATTTAATCCAAGCAAGGATGCATTTCCAATAGAGGGTATATATCAGATATTTTGCTTAGCACGGAAATATTGCAATAGTCAATATATTAACAACAACCTTGTTTTGCGGACTGATTGTCAATTTTTAGTCTCTCTTCTTTTCCCAGCATCATAAATATAACGGTGCCTAGAATTTTTTTTAAAAAATCTTGATTTTTATGACCAAGCCACCACTTTATTCTAATTTAGATTTATACCTGACATGTAATCCAGAAAGGTCTTCTGTGGGGAGTTAGAATCCATGCACACCTGTTTTTTCTGCACATTCACTGACATTCAAACACAAACATTCCCTCCCACTGCAACTGCCTATTCAAAGGTTGCCTGAGGCTGATGTGTCCCATAAAACAGATACTAGCTCAGAGCTTAAGAATAGAGCATAAACTATTCACAATACATTATTTAGATATAATTCAGTTTTTTCCAGTTTATTTTTTATCTAGACATTTCTTCTAAATTATTAAGTTTTGTCATAGGTTTAGCTTTTAAAAAGGAGTCATCTTACATTTTCAGTATTTAGATATGTTGTTTGTGCCATAACAACATTGTTAACTCTATTGAAAATTTCAGTAACTGCTGAAAGCAAGGCAACTTAATTGTATACCCCAGTTATAGATAAAGGACACATTTTACGGTAAAAAAAACAACAACATCATTTTATTCAAGCAGAGCATCCCATGCTCTATTTTCCAGGTTTTTAGTCTCATTTGAGTAGATTCCAATTATAAAATAAGTTGTCATACTGGACCTTTTGTGCACAATTTTAACAGCTGCTGAGTCCTGTTTTTCAGCTCTGAAGGGCCAGGATACACAGGAGCCAGATACACATTCAGTATACTCGCACATACTCTCTCACATAATTGCATGTGTCCTTGTTAGAGCAGCTGTCTTTCATGTTGTCATATTGTATGCCACTGCCAGATACGTTACATTTCACAAAGGCCAAGTTCTGCTACCATTATCCATACTAAATAATACTTTAATCCATAAGGAGCCACACTGATCTCACTTGGACTATTTGCGGAGTTAACTACTCTTCAGCATGAGTAAGAGTGGAAAAATCTGGATAAAAGAACATGAAAAGTTATTAAGTTAAGAAGTTTTAAAAAGTTCACCCACCCATAACAATTAAAGCACAGTATTACAAATTATTTTGTTGAAGTTTTTCTCATGTGGCTGACAGAAAATTTTGAGAGGAAATCAAAGGTTGTGGAAGCCAGAACACAATTTGTCTTTCCTTCTTTTTCCCTAATAGAGGGCACAGGTCCTAAGTCCTTTGAAGTCAATAGAAAACTTCTTTTGACTTCAGTGGTCTCTGGCTCATACACAGAGAATTTTGTGAAACAGTGTGAAGGATGTGTATAGGATGTTGTTCTGGTTGAAAATTTAAATTTTTGAATATGTCAAACAGTGGTGCCATAATTGTCAATAGTCATTTGAAACAAACATTGACTAAAATTCTCAAATTTGGTTGCCAAGAACATAAATCCATAACTGTGCATCTAAATATGATTTTCAGAAGAACTGTACACCCACAACTGCCAAAGAAGTCAGGAGGAGCTGTGGGTACTTGGCATTTCTGAAAATGAGGCCACTTTTTTTTTTAGGTGCATAAAAATGGATTTAGTTGTCCAGCTTTACACACCCAATTTTGAATACTTGGCCTTTAGATAACAAAGGTTGTTAAATATAACCAAAAGCCATACTTTTGACTGTTAAAGTAGAGTCTTTGGGGATATTTGATAACTTCGATGTGAATTTCTCATTCCATCTATATCAGGGATCGGCAACCTTTGACATGCGGCCCACCAGGGTAAGCCCCCTGGCGGACTGGGCTGATTTGTTTACCTGCCGCGTCTTCAGGTTCGGCCGATCGCAGCTCCCACTGGCCATGGTTCGCCGCTCCAGGCCAATGGGGGCTGCGGGAAGCGGCGGCCAGCACATCCCTCGGCGCGCACCGCTTCCCACTCACAAAAGCGTATGCTCAAATAAATTTGTTAGATTGAATGCATCCAATGAAGTGAGCTGTAGCTCACAAAAGCTTATGCTCAAATAAATTTGTTAGTCTCTAAGATCCCTGATCTATATTCTCAAGGTTTTGTGTTTTGTATTAGTTGAGTTAGGTTGAGGTATAATTTTCCCACAATGCATTTTCTATGAGATTATGGCAGAGCTAATGGAACAGCAAAGTAAATTTGCTGTGGGATCATTACCTTTTATGATGGCTTCATCCATACATGCTGCCAAAACCTCAGTCATTTAAAGACAAAAATCTTTCCCTAAAGGTATTTGTCTTGGTCCATCTCAACAAATTAATTGCTTATCAATGGAACTTGAATGAAGATGAACTAAGATGAATTCCAGATTTGCCACACTTTAATGTGAACTAGCAAATCAAAAAATAGCCTTGGAGATGGCTTCTGTATAAGCTGCAAAATGTTCTGCACTCCAGACTTGAACATATTATTTTTGCTCCAATTACAAGCAAACATGCCAATGAACTAGAAAAAGAACTTCCTGAACTCTTATTTCCCTATTGTTGGTCAATTATACTGCTCTCATCTAATTAAGAATTAGATGTCTTTTTGTTTTAATTTAATACATTTTTCTTTTACCCCAATTTTGCATGGAGATCTGCATGGGTGGACCTACGCACCAGCACAGACCCCTTTGTTTTCAGTGGGCTCCTCATTGGTGCAGCATTCTGCAGGTACAAAGGTCCTTTCAGGATCAGATCTATAGTTCATTTTACCTTGTGATCTACATCTTCCACAGTAAAAAAACTAATTTTTTCATCAGCTCTGTGGTGTGAAATTTTTGCAGTGTTTTTTATACTTGATAACCATCAGCGCTGGGTAAAATATCTTGACATTTCAACCAATATTTTGCAGAAAACTTTTTAAAAATTGCAAGAAAATATTATTTTTCATCTGTCTTCTATCATTGTTAGCTTATTTAATTCTTCAGTAGGGTGCAAAACTATAGGAGTAATGCTAGTACCATTGTTAGCTATAGCTTGAAAGTTTTGAGGCCTTTTTTGCCACAGTGCAACATTTGTTCATCAAGCTTGCCTTATACCATGTTACAATGCCATGAAAGAAACTTAAAATCAGAAGCAATCTTGTTATTCCAACGTTCTAGCTGATTTATCTAATCAATACTGCATTCAGTCTATGAATGGTTTCCTATGATAAATATATTTTTCATAGCCCTTAGTGTTGTTTTCTCAGTAGTCTATCTCTCTAGTCTAATGTAATCTATTTTAACTACACATGCACTTGCAATGTGCCTATCTCTATAGTAACTAGGTTCCACTTTATAAGGCAAATTTATCTTCCATGAAGAGGATGGAAGGGAAGTTTACCATTCAAATTTATCATTTATCATATCAAGTTTATCTGTTTGCCAGAAGCTGGGAATGGGTGACAGGGGATGGATCACTTGATGCTTTCTTGTTCTGTTCATTCTCTCTGGGACACCTGGCAATGGGCACTGTCAGGAGACAGGATACTGGGCTAGATGAACCTTTGTTTTGACCCAGTATGGCCATTCTTATTCAGGGTGCCAGATTGATAGAACTTCAAAAGGATGTTTTATGTTCAAGGGATATATACAGCATGGAAAGCAGTGTAGATTTTCTTATGCTATTTTCTAAATATTTTGCATGAACAGACCACCTTTAGGGCTGAGAGGGTAGTTTAGTCCCCCAGGCATTCAGTCTTTGGCATCTCTGTTAAAACTTCTTGTGCATACTACCGTGGTAAGTTAACTTAAGTTACACTACGTGTAATTCACATTACGTGAATAACATAACAGAATCGATGTGGCTTAGGTTGACTTCAGTGTCTACACTGCACTGTGTCAATGGGAAATGCTCTCCCATTGACTTTCATTACTCTTTTCAGAGAGGTAGAGTACCAGAATTGACCAGAAAGCGCTCTGCTGTCGATTTAGGAGGGCTTCACTAGACATGCTGCATCCATTGCAGCAGAGCTGATCTACTGGTAAGTGTAGACATGGCCTGAGTGCCAGTTGTCATAGAAGTACCTGCCCAGTAGGAATAGAACTAAAACCATTATTTCATTTTTTATAAGACACTGAAAAGCCAAAAAATATTGCTTTTCTACCTTTTGCCCGGTGTTCAGGTGAACACAAAAAGTGAATTTGTCAAAGTTTGAAGGGAATGAAGAACTTCAAAATATGCTGAAAATTCCTTCTTAAAATATCTTTCTCATCTTGCCAACAAAAAAAAATCCCAATCTTTAAAATGAACTTGTGGCTATTGTGACTTAAGGAAAAATACTATACTTTTTTAACACAAACTAGAGACAATATATTGATTTACATATTGGTTTACCCTAGCTCAAAACAAAACAAAACAGAAACCCATCATATGTGAGCTGCACAGTATTCAGACTTTTTGACTCAGTCATAGCTTTTTTTCACTAACCAATACCATTTTTTTCATTTCCTGACTGTTCTTTGACAGTAGAAGTTGAGATTTTGATCAACAGTGAATTTTCAGCAAAATTGGTTGTATGTCCAAGATGTACTCACTAGTGATGAAATAAAATATCAGCTCCTCTTCAGTAATGTCCTACTGTGTGAAACAATATGATTTACCAAATTTATCTCAACATCCAAGGTATGCCAAAAATGCTAAGTCAAAAAAGATATTTAATTTTAAAATGTTAGTAATTTTGATACAACTTTAGAGCAAGGCAGCAGATTAGCCCATGGGTAAGATCAGTCAATTGCTGCAGACCAAAGCCATTTGTAACAGGTAGTTCTGGGGTGACTGAAGTCAATATTAAGACTCCCATTAATTTCAGTGGCTCCATGATTTCACCCATGGAGTGGACTGAAATATGTGCTTGACATTTCAGTCTTATTTTTACAGTTTAATATTAGATGGATGAGAAGAAGGACTTGGGGGAATTCAGGATGGGATTTTCAAAAGCGCCTAGGTGAATTCAGAGCTCAAGTACTATGTTGAGTCAGTGGGACTCGTATTCCTAAATCACTTAGGCACTTTTTAAAATCCCATCCTCAATGGCTAGCATTTAGCATTTGAACCCTAATATAAAGAGAAAAACTGCAATATAAAAAGAAAAAATGTGTGAAATATTTTAAATGTAATAGGAGCAGGATCAAGTTCTGTCAGAGTATCCTTGTATTTGAAAAGAATAATTAACATGCACCTATCTTGAATTCAAGTTGAAACTTTTAAAATGATTACTAATAACTAATGATTAATGAGATGACTAGGCTAACCAGAGGGATGGATAATCCAACAGTCAGGATGCTTACCTCGTACTTCGTAAAGCCAGATTCAATTCTCGGCACCGCCACAGACTCTTGTGTGACCTTAGGGCCATTGTTTAAAGGTATTTAAGTACCTAAATATACAGGTGGAAATTTAGTAGGAATTTCAGAAGTGCCCAGGCACCTAATTCCTATTGATTTCAATGGGAGTAGGTACCTAGGTGCTTCTGAAAATCCTACTAAATGCCCACCTGTATCTTTATAGATTCATAGATTCATAGATACGAAGGTCAGAAGGGACCATTCTGGTCATCTAGTCTGACCTCCTGCACAGCGCAGGCCACAGAATCTCACCCACCCACTCCTATGAAAAACCTCACCTATGTCTGAGCTATTGAAGTCCTTAAATCATGGTTCAAAGACTTCAAGGAGCAGAGAAGCCTCCCTCAAGTCAACCATGCCCCATGCTACAGAGGAAGGCAAAAAACCTCCAGGGCCTCTACAATCTGCCCTGGAGGAAAATTCCTTCCTGACCCCAAATATGGCAATCAGCTAAACCCTGAGCATATGGGCAAGATTCACCAGCCAGATACTACAGAAAATTCTTTCCTGGGTAACTCAGATTCCATTCACTAATATCCCATCTCAGGGGATTAGTCCTGTTTACCCTGAATATTTAAAGATCAATTACTTACCAAAATCCCATTATCTCATCATACCATCTCCTCCATAAACTTATCAAGTAGAATCTTAAAACCAGATAGATCTTTTGCCCCCACTGCTTCCCTTGGAAGGCTATTCCAAAACTTCACTCCTCTGATGGTTAAAAACCTTCGCCTGATTTCAAGTCTAAACTTCCTAGTGGCCAGTTTATACCCATTTGTTCTTGTGTCCACATTGGTGCCTAAATACCTTTAAAATCTAGCCCTTAGTCCACAGGTGGGCAAACTGGCCTGCATGATCATCCTGCTTGGCACTTGAGCTCCCAGCTGGGAAGGCTAGCCCCCAACCCTCCTCCGCAGCCTCCGCTCGCCATGTTGCCAGCGCTCTGGGCAGCGGGCTGCAAACTCCTGCTGGGCATCACGGCTGCAAGAGCCGACAGGTGTAGTGTATTAAATTGTTCCCAGTAGGAATTTGCTACTCACGGAGCATCAGGACTGGCAGTCGTAAGTAGTACACCAAAAGCAGTACATTCCAATGGGGAGCAATTTAATACACTACATCTGCCCTCCATACAGTTTCGGAACCCTGATGTGGCCCTCAGGCCAAAAGGTTTGCCCACCCCTACCCTAGTCTCTATTTGCTGTTTCCCATCTGTGAAATGGGGAGTATAGTACTTACAGAGGTGTTGTGAGGATAAATACATTATAGATTGTGAAACCCTCAGATATTATGGCAGAGGTGACCATGTAAGTACCGTAAATAGAAATAAATATAACAATGGCTCATCCTGTAGATGGCTAAAGATCAAATTTATCCCTGGAGTTAGTTAGCTCATTTCCCACTGACTTAACTGGTAGTTTCACCTTCTTAATTTGTGAATTTGGGGTAAACTTTCACCCTACAATCTTACTAAATTTTAATCCCTATTATCAAATTTCTCCTCTATACCTTGACTCAGTCCCCTCAGAAAGAATCAAGAGGCTCTTGACTCAAAAGGCCAAGTATCATAAAAATAAAGGGAAGGGTAAACACCTTTAAAATCCCTCCTGGCCAGAGGAAAAACCCTTTAACCTGTAAAGGGTTAAGAAGCTAGGATAACCTCGCTGGCACCTGACCAAAATGATCAATGAGGAGACAAGATACTTTCAAAGCTGGAGGGAGGGAAAAAGAAAGGGTCTGTGTCTGTCTGGGTGGTGCTTTTGCCAGTGACAGAACAGGAATGGAGTTTTAGAATTTAGTAAGTAATCTAGCTAGATATGCGTTAGATTATGATTTCTTTAAATGGCTGAGAAAATTAAGCTGTGCTGAATAGAATGGATATTCCTGTCTTTGTGTCTTTTTTGTAACTTAAGGTTTTGCCTAGAGGGATTCTCTATGTTTTGAATCTAATTACCCTGTAAGGTATTTACCATCCTGAATTTACAGAGGTGATTCTTTTTACCTTTTCTTATATTAAAATTCTTCTTGTAAGAAATTGAATGTTTTTTTCATTGTTCTTAAGATCCAAGGGTTTGGGTCTGTGGTCACCTATGCAAATTGGTGAGGATTTTTATCAAGCCTTCCCCAGGCAGGGGGCTGCCAGGTTTTGGTGAGGATTTTCTGGGGGAAAGATGTTTCCAAACAACGCTTTCTAAAAAATAAACCCGGACGTTTGATGGTGGCAGTGGAAGTCCAAGGGCAAAAGGTAAAATAGTTTGTACCTTGGGGAAGTTTTAACCTAAGCTGATAAAAGTAAGCTTAGGAGGTTTTCATGCAGGTCCCCACATCTGTACCCTAGAGTTCAGAGTGGGGAAGGAACCTTGACACCAAGTGACAAGACCTTAATCGCTTCAGATACAGTTAAATTCTCCCATCAAAGCACTTTAAACCTGCCTCTCACAATCCTCCTCCTGTTACTCAGCCCCATGCTTGGTCCACCTTCTGCCTCTTCCCCTTGCCTTTGCCCTCCTTATCTCTCCTACTTCTATATCTATGTCTCTGTATTTCTTCAGCCTCTGGACATGTTTTCTTATAAGTTTCCTGCTCTTTACAGAACATAGTGCTACAGTAGAGGGTGCCACAGAGCACATGTACAGGATTGGAACATGTTAGCAGGAACACATACAGTGTGAACTTTAAGTTGGAATTGGGTTTGGTTTGTCTTCTGGTTTTTGAACTCTTGCATTTGGCAATGCTGGCATTTGCCAGTTGGGCTGTACTACATCAGATTGCTGCATCACTTCTTGGGGTACAACCCCAGCTAGCCAGAGGTTCTGAAACTGTGGTTGATGAAATACTAGTGGCCCATGGAACACTTATAGTGGTCCACAAAGAGTTGGTTGGTCACATGATGCTGGTTCACTACCTTATGTCCAACTGCGAAATCACATTCAAAGATGCTAGAAATACATTACTTTCTTAATATTAATTTTTCATGTAGGCAATTGTAGTGCTGTAGTGGCCAGAGGGACGTTATGAATAGAAAGAGAGACAGTCCAGCAATTGGAAGTAGGAGGGCAGAAAGTCCACACTATGGAAAATGTTTGTGAACCCTTGCTCTAAGCAAAACTGATGCAGTCATGCAACACTCGCCAGTTGGCAAATTGACATTATTTCAGCATGACATGTTTTCTGTTTCTGGTATCCATGATAATTATAAAAAGCACTTTCCTGACCCTCAAAGGAGACAGTAAACTTACTAAAATACTGTTATATTAATTAATACTGTTATATCAACTAATTAATTAATTAAACTGTATTATTTATGCAATTATTGACCTGGTTCCTTTTGGAGACCTTTTTAAGCCTTTCAAGGAGTAGCTCCTAGCTGAGAAAAAGACCCTGCGGCAGTATTGAGAAATTGTCCTTTCATCAACTCTTTTTCTTCCATGAACTAGTATTCACCAAGGGCAACACAGGCATAAATAATAATTTTTATTTTTTGTGTTCTAGGTTTTCCAGGGAAATTTTGACAATGACACACACAGAAAGAATCTCATTGACCCACCAATCTATGCACGGCACATAAAGATCCTCCCTTGGTCATGGTATGGCAGGATCACTTTACGGTCAGAGCTGTTGGGCTGCACAGAAGAGGACTGAAGAGGATCTCTGTCTGACAACACAATTCTCTATATTCCTAAAAGTATCTCTGTAGAAGAAACTGCAAAACCTGTAAGAAGTTGAATGGGTTTTTCATGAAAAAGTGCTCACTTTTTGGTAGGCTGCTAACTGTCTTTTGTAAGGAGGTCTAAGCCTGCCCTTTAAAGGATCCAACCTGATTCTGCCCTTTAAATCTGTTACAGTATTGTCCCTTTGGCTGTGCAATTACCTTTCTCGTTTTCTTCTGAGTTGTTCACACTAGTTGAAGTGTGTTAGGGAAAGAACAGCAGCATCCTTTTTACAAGGAAGGAGAAACGGCATGAAAAAGATCATTTGCAGCTTTAGAAACACTGGGCTGACACATTGTTTGCAAATCGCACTGTCATCTTACTTGCAAAAAGAGATACTGCAGCTTTTAGCAATAAGTTTTCTCTGGGATGACTGCATTATATTGTTTCCCTTGTGCCTATCAAACATTGTCAGTATTTATGACACACATTTTGGAAGATACTCTGTGGTATATGGTACTTGTGATGTTGCAAACTACCTTTCATTACTTTTATTTAAACTACAGAGTCCATGCAACTGCATTTTGTTTCCATTCAGTTTACTTTATGTTATGCATGCTGTGGATATAGTGGCTGTCTTTTTTACATTAATCTCATTGCTAGCTAGCATTGTTTTCTTTAAAAGAACTGACCCATTTGTATGTGGAACAAAATCTAATATCAGTATATTACGGAGTTAATTACTTTGTTAAAGCAAAGTTTATGAATTCAGTTTGCAATTTTATTTTTCAAGAAGACTGAGATTAGACACTGTGGACCAAATTCAAGGCCGAAGTACTTTTAGCATGGACACAGGTGCACATTTATGCTGCAAAAACAGCATTAATAGGTGCCCATGTTCTGACTTGCTCAGGGGTGGGCATGTAATCTCCACAGAGATTCCAGAAGCCTCTTTAGTCTTAGTGAGGGAGGGTGCATGTGGGATCAGGGAGTAGATGCTCACTTTTCCTAGCCCCAGCACTGCCCTGCTATGTTCCCTCTATGGTGTTGGCCAGGAAGTTCCTGCAGAATGTGAACTCAACAGTGTCAGAGGAGCATGTCAATGTTGGGCTCTTCACATCCCCTCCTGACTATAGCATGTCAGTGAGCAACGTGAGGCCTGAATTTGTCCCTGTTTGTTCGCTGTATGTCATTGTTGGCCCTTTTTGAGCAAGTGCTATTCGAAGTTCAGGGCCCTGGCCCCTGGGGATGTTCCAGTTGGGAATAAAAATTTATGTAGACTGATATTTTCTTTGACACAATCTTTCTTATTTAGAAGGAATGTACAAGATCCTGCTTCTCCGAATGCAGGAGGAATCAGAAACAATAGAATAGTTTCTTAGCTTACAACTCCAAGCCTCTTTAGCCAACACCACACTCACAAAACTCTCTCTCTCTAGCTTTTTTCCAGAGTCATACACTTTGTTCACAGGCTGCTGCTTGGCATTCTTCCATTTTGCCTCTGTCTCTGTTCTCTGTGCTCCCTTCCCTCACACACACACAGGCACTTCACACAAACCAATACTCACATAGCCCTTTTATCTTGGTGAGGTGGAGGGATTAATTTATCCTTTCAGGTTATGCTAATTGAAGGGTGTATTCACACCCATCCACCTTGCTGGGCTTTTTTAACTAAGCCCATATCAAGATTTCACCCATCTGATCACATTATTCACAGAATTATTTCCTTTTCTAGTCCCTCCGAAAATGTTACATTGTTTTAACAACATCCTATTCAGATAGGACCCAATTCTAAGGTATAGTCTGCAGGTGCATAAGAACAAAAGCTGCTCAACGGCTGCATGTCTGATGCATGGAGGAACAAACTCAGCCTATACAGGGAAATGCTGTAAGTGGGGCATGTCAGGAATATAGTCCACAGATAGCACATGACCCCAAAGCACTGTAAGAGGGGAGTGGCAGGCCACACCCACTACTCCCCCTCCTATTGTGTAGTAGCTGGATGCAGCCCAACTGCACATTTTCCCAGCGGTGTGTGGGGTAGTGTCCATTATGTTACTTCTCTGTGAAAGTTTCACATGACCACATCCTTCTTGAAGTGTGTGAGGCAATGTATGGGTAGAGCATAAAACTGTGACTCAAAAGACCTCTGTTCAAGAGCTAGTTGCTTATTCATGCAACTTTGGGCAAGTCACTTTACTTCTGCCTCAGTTTCCCTAACAGTAAAAGGAGATGAAGATACTCACCTTTGTAAAGCACTGAGTTCTTCAGAATAAAGATATATGCAAAGTAGTATTATGTTATTACTTTGCTCTCAAATTCTTGGGGTGGGGAAGTGGTTTAATTATCTAAACTAACATTGTTTAGAACATTGGATAGCTGATTATTTTCACTACTTTAATTTCATAAAATGCTGATATAGATATGTAGTGCTGCATGTTTTAAACAAATGATGCTGAATTTCTGTTTGTCACCATTACATTTTATTGAAGCTATAACATCATTGAGATATGAACCTGGGCCTGCTTCCCAGACATACAAGTAAGTAATTGTCCCATAATCCGCAAAGGGGGACATTTTACTTCAAAAGCAAAACAGTTTGAATTTCACAACCTGCATATAATCTCTCCTTCACCACAAAGAGAAAAGTTCACTTTGAAAGACCTTCAAACTTTGTGGGGAATTTTTGAAACAAAAATGTGTTACTGATTTGTGGAGGTTTGCTTGACAGCACGTCTCCAATTACTTGAATTTTTAAAAACAAATAAAAATTACTTAACCCTTATGCTGTATTTATACAAGTATTTATTTTGTAAGGCTTAGACATGGATTTTCAAAGATTTTAATTAAGAGTCCTCTAAAGGTAAAAGAAAGTATGTGTAAGAAATGTTGAGGTCCTGTGCAACACTGCTAAGTTTTTGTTAATTTTTTTTAAAATTTGTGCTGCATAACAAAAGCCACTAGACTGTTACCGTCTCGTCTGTAACTGTGTTAGCAGCATTCCTTAATGATGTATATATGGAGTGGTCTTCAATTGTATTGAACAATTTTAAAGAGAAAGTCAATCATAATGGCATTTTGAAAGAGCAAAAACTGTTGGAAAATGGGGGACTGGTATATAGTTAAATTACATACTGCCCATGTTTTGCACTTTAGGGTCTTCACAAAAGAGTTGTTAGGTGGTAATGTTTGAATTTTTTCTGCCTGATATCTAAAGGGGTCTCAATTTAGCCCCCTACTTTGTGAGCACTAATTTGTACCTGCATTTAATTGTAGGTATAAATAATAGCATATAGACTTCTATCTGACTTTGCCCACTAAATGAGAGGCCATTTCTGAAAGTTAGATCTCTAAGTCAGCAATTTGTTTTAGTGTTGTTTTTTAATTTAGTTGCCATGTTCATAAGTAATTTATATATGTTTACTAGTACTTTACATTTTTAAGTTTGGATTTGAACTTATCTATCTTGTCTCAGTGATTAATTATGTTTCAATTTCACTAGCACATAAAAAAACAATATTATGTTACAGAATTTAGACTTTTCTCTTATTTCATAATATTTCAGAGTTGATTTTTTCCATCTGTTTATTTTTGTCAGCCTTCCTCAATTCATTCTTCAGAGCCTGAAGAGAAAGTTCAATACATTGTGATAGTGCTCTGTGATGATTTATTAATGAATCATATATGATGCATTTACCTTTTCAAATGCTGTATTGGGGATTTTTCAATTGACATCATTTGATTTTTAGTTCCCAGGAAGCTTTCTTTAAACTGCATTGTATAGCCACAGAGCCAAATTTTGCTCCAAGTGATAGCTGTATAAAACTGAAATAACTTCATTGACTCGTATGAAGTTACTTCAGATTTAACATAGCAACTGAGAGCCAGGTTTGGCCCATCATTTAAGAATTTTTTCTTTTAACTTTTTTTTACCCCTTTATCTGCATAAAATTAATTGACACTAAGGAACATATTCTATCCTAATTCTACCATTTGCCGCTCTTAAAAGCAATGGGAGTTCCATACACAAAAAGAGCAGAGAATATGTCTTTCTAAGAAAGGTTGGAAAAACATTCTGAAACAATCCTTAATTTTTATATAAATTGTAACAATGACACCGAACTGGAGTGCAATTGTTCTCTTAATTGAATTTCACCCTGAACCAGTTAAATATTTGTAGGCTGGCTTCACCTTTCTATAGCTCTATGATGTGCTATATAGCCTGAGAAATAAAACAAGGCACAAAGCTTAGTTTGATCTATGTTCTATTAAGGGCTTATCACGTCAACTGATTCTGATTTTTAGGTTGACTTTCTCTTTCGGAATGACTGCATACAAATTAGTGTGAGTTTTGAAGACTAGGGATACTAATGAGTGTATCTTTCCTATACAACAAATATGAAATATAATATTCAGTGCTGGCTTCTGATGTGTCAGTAAGTACAGAAGTAACTCAGACACAATGACCTTTGCAACCTTTGAAGCTGTGTAACATTCAAATGTTTTGTATATACTTTAATCATGTAGGATGATGTAAAACCAGTATGACCTTGTCTAGTCTTCAAACTTAACAATAAAACTTTTGAAAAATGAGTACATTTTGGGAGCATTTATAATGAAATACCTTGAAGAAGACCAGAGTTTTCTCAGTCTGATTGACAGTGAATGCAGAATACAGATATGATATGGTATTGTGTTGAATTTGGTCTTTGGCTCTTTGTGGTAGGTAAGTTTGTCTTTGGTGCAACCAACTATTGTCTAAAAATACTTTATTATTTTACATAAAAAATGCAAAGGTGCAAGGGAAACTAACAATTGCATATCTTACTGCTGTTTGGATGGGCATCGGAAATGTATAGGCACCATCTAGTGTCCTATAAATCAAATTTTAATAGATATGTGTCAATCACTCCCCCTCACTTTCCCATCCATGCGTCAGTGAAATGGTAAGAAGATAAAGATACTGACTAGAGTGTTCAATCAAAACTCAAATATAATCTGAATGGAAATGTTTCTAGTGTTCAAAAAAGTTTAGTGGACCATGTCATTTATGCTTCTGCCTGAGAATGGGAGTAGAAATGCCAAAATATTTTGAGAAAAGCTGTTCTCTACAAATTTTGTAGATTTAAAAGATTCAGCTGAAGTATCAAATTCAGGTGTTTTTATTCTAGCTGAAGTGAACCTTCAAACTTTGGCTATTTACCCGCCTCTATCTACAGACATATACTTCTATACAAATGTGTTTTGTTTTAATGTATTGCAGTGGATGAAAAGATGATTTCTGTGGAGGGAAATACAAGCCATAATATGCTACATACGGAGAACAATTATATTACGTCTATTGCAAACTTACATTCAGAACACTAATAGCATAATAATCTTTCAGTAGAAAGGTCTTCCACCATATTGATGTTGTGATGGCTTACCGGCAATATATCACTATCAATATTCAAAAATGAGCAAGAAAGTAGGTGCATGCAGGAAAGAATTTAATATTTACCATATTAAATCTATTTGGCTTTTAATTATAAACTGCATCTTTTCAGGAATGTGAAATATAAACTTTATGTCATAATGATAGGTTTCAGAGTAGCAGCCGTGTTAGTCTGTATCCGTAAAAAGAAAAGGAGTATTTGTGGCACCTTAGAGACGAACAAATTTATTAGAGCATAAGCTTTCGTGAGCTACAGCTCACTTCATCGGATGCATACAGTGGAAAATATAGTAGGGAGATTTTATATACACAGAGAACATGAAACAATGGGTGTTACCATACAGACTGTAACAAGAGTGATCAGGAAAGGTGAGCTATTAGCAGAAGGAGAGTGGGTGGAGGGGGGGGTTACCTTTTTTGGTGATAATCAAGGTGGGCCATTTGCAGCAGTTTACAAGGACACATCCACTCCCAGTCTTTATTCAAGCCTAAATTAATTGTATCCAGTTTGCAAATTAATTCCAATTCAGCAGTCTTTCGTTGTAATCTGTTTTTGAAGTTTTTTGTTGAAGAATTGCCACTTTTAGGTCTGTAATCGAGTGACCAAAGAGATTGAAGTGTTCTCTGACTGGTTTTTGAATGTTATAATTCTTGACGTCTGATTTGTGTCCATTTATTTTTTTACGTAGAGACTGTCCAGTTTGGCCAATGTACATGGCAGAGGGGCATTGCTGGCACATGATGGCATATAGCACTTAGGCTTGAATAAAGACTGGGAGTGGATGTGTCATTACACAACGTAAAACTATTTCCCCTTGTTTATTTCCCCTCCTACTGTCCTTGTAAACTGCTGCAAATAGTCTCTAAGGTGCCACAAGTACTCCTTTTCTTTTTGTCATAAAGCATGCTCCTTCAGAACTGAGAAGTGAAAAACTTTTTGTACCTCCTCATGGGATATTAAATGAAGGTTAATGACAGAAAATAATGCATAATCCTTTTTAGAAAAATAATGCTTTACCACTGTCCATCCTAGTATACATGTGGCTAATACACCTGAGAGATTAACATGAAAGTCAGCATATTATTTCATTATGAAAAATGTAGCCTTCAGTACCGATGTTGGTAAAGACAAAAATATGTATTTTAATCTTTATATAAAAACAACAGGCATGTACTTTGATCAGATAAGTCTCATAAAATCTGGGGCGTGGGAAAAACATAAATGGGATAGTGATAGCAGGACTTCGCTCAACACACTTCCACCCTTTTTTACAAAGGTTTTTGTTTGGAAATACACTTTACAGTACAGGAAACAGTGATGAAGTGATACTGTCAAGTCAGTAATATAAAGCAAAAGAGACATACATGTTATCATTTTTATACATTTACTTTGTATATCTTTACACTCAAATTATTCTTTGATCTATACCAGGACCAGCATTTGGTGGAGAGTTAGAGAAATGCTTGAATAAAACCATTATTTCAAATGCAAGAATGTGGAAATATTCTTTGTTCTCATAAGTTAACTTTGTAAGACTGTATTTGAGCAGAACACAATTTATCACATATATATTAATAGGCTTTAGAAACATCCTCTCAGTATAAATTAGAGGCAAGAATAACCCAATATAATAGCATAACCAAGAGAACTTCCCTAGTGCAGTCTGTTAATCATGTTAATACTCCTGACACTGTCTGTCTCCTTTGCTGCCCTAACAGCTGATACATCATGATTATCTGAGGTTTTGCATCAGGCAATAGGTCAGTGAACATGTTTCTCATCTTCACTTGACTAGATAAAGAAAATCAGCCTTCAAAAGATGGTATAAAAGGTCACTAAACATTTGCATCAGACTGGAAAATCAAAATCAGAATAAAAGGAACATCCTGAACTGTATTGAGATTCTGGGCCACTGCAAGAGATCATTCTAGAAACTGTGATATGGAATGGTATTTTCTATCGTCTTGATCACAATAAATGCCTTTAAGCACATAAACTGTCAGACGTAAAATACATAAGCTTAATATTGAAGGAGAGCTGGGGGTGGGGATGGGAAGGGATGTTGTTCAAAGATGTTAAAAACAATTAAACAGTTCAACCTTATGAAAAAATATTAAACAGTGCTGCTTGAGTTGTGTGGTGTATACTGTAAATGTCAGCCACACAAAGTAGACCTTCTCTGGGGATTAATTTCTCTCTTTCTCTCTCTCTCTCTCTCTCTCACCCACACACACGCACACTTACTTTGAATCTTCTTTGCTTACTTGTTTCCATTACATGGGTCCATCCTATTTTTCCTTTGAAGTATATTCCCTTTTGCCTTTTTCAACTTGCAAAACTAGTGTTCTTATGTTATGTGACCCACATTAATTGACAAATATCAGGTTGCAACTTGATTAGAAGAGGCCTTTGACACATTACTTTGGACAAAGCTATTAAAACCTGTTATTGGTGTTGAATAGGGCCATATATATGCATAGTCTGTAGACCTATATTGTACAGTTTTCATGAATGGGAAAAGCAAACAGGAAGCATATGGGGCTGTCTCCTTCAACTCCTTTCCCTTCCCTTTTCTTTCCATTTAGCTTATCCACTCCTAAATAAACCCACCCTAAAAATGCAGGGAGAAATATGTGTAGTCCTCATTAGAGAATTACTTATATAAATCCAGTGTGCATCAGCAGAAGAGACCATTTCATTCTTAGCCAACCTTTCGATGTTGAGAAGATCAATGAAATTTCAATGAAGTCAATCCTTGACCTTCTACTTTCTTCTCTTCCTTTCAGCAGACCTGAGAAAACAAGGGTTTGTCCTATGTGAACTATGTTCTTTCCTGTGGAAGTCCTGTTTGTAAATTTCAGAATGTATATTGCATTGTACAAATAAATGCACTCACCACCACATCCAGCTATGGCACTCCATCTTTCTTCTAGCTGAAATTATAGCTAGGGCTCATTAGTGTTGTATATTATTAAGGTAGGGCCACAAGTCCCATTATAAAACCCAGTTGCTTCACTGTCTGAGCTGAAATTTTACATGGCAGATATCTGCCTCAGGCTGAATTTTTGTTTATTTTCGGTGTGGAAATGGTTCAGCTATTTCCTAGACCAAAGCTGGAAAAAAGTATATTGTTTGCTTGTTTGCTCATGCTAAAAAAACTCTGGTGACATTTTCTTTGCCCAATGCTGGATCAGGGACTTGAAATTTGGCAGGCGGGCGGGCAAATTTTTGTCAGGAATGTGCCTTTCGTCATGCCTATGAAAATCCACCTACATTTGGCTAAGCTATAAGCCTTTAAATCTCACTTCATACATGCTCAATTAAGTCTTCAATTTTAGCAGCTAAAATCTCCATATTCCATTCTTACTGAGCATGCAGAAATCCCTCTCCCCTCCTAGTGCTGACTTGATTCTGTATGCACCATCTCCAGAGAATGACTGAGCATTCTCCATCTCCTCACAGCTCCTTCATGTGACCAGACTGCATATATGCTAGAGGAAGCAACTAAGCATGCTTCCTCTAGTGCAACACTTAAAGAAGCTCAGAAGAACTTTCCCTGTAATTGCTGCTCCAGGCCATGGTGGGCCACACACTGGAAATGAGAGCAGGGAGAATGTCTCTAATGTGCTTTCAAGGCCACCCACTGCTGCCGTTCAAATGCAGAGGAGACAAAAACTGGAATGGAAGGAGGAAAAGGAATGGATTGAGACAAGGAGTCGAGTGATTCTCAGACTGGAAAGAGGGGTGGGGATGAAGAAGACTGGGACTGGAAGCTGGTGAGAGAAATAGGAGGTTTCTCAGATCAGATGGGGAACTGGGGATGAAGACTGGGAATGGTTGGACAAGGAGAATGGAACTAGGAACCAGTGCTAAGGGGAACAGGAGATATTTTTTGTGGGTTATAGGCCTCAGCACATTTACAAAGATGGTATATGCAAATACAGACATGATCCTCAGCTGACTTGGAGCTATCCCAATTTACTCCAGCTAAGGCTCTGGCCTTATATATCCAGTAGGATAATTATTACTTTTTTCCTAAGTATAATTTTCCAGGCAATGTCTAAAAGTCTGCCATTAACATCTATCTTCCATTTAGCATCCAATCGATGACATTTCAAGGACCCTCCAGCTACTCTTATGCTCTGACTTTCATTTCATAGTGTCAACATCACAAAATGCCATTTGGACAGTTATTTCACTTTTGCTAAAATATAAATCTACTACTTTCAGTGTAATTGTAAGTATAATGGGAACAAACCAGGGTAAAAACATGCTGACAAATTATTCTCTCCTTTTGAAGACTTCCGGGTTCTGATTCACCATGGAGTTACACTGATATAAAACTGGAGTAACAGAGTGAGGAACAGGAATCTAGCCATCCTTGTATGGAAATGTATCATAGTGTGGCTCTTTTTTAAAAAAAATTTGTTCACTTTTTGGTTAACCTGAACTTGAGCAATTTAGACCGGAAGAAGAGCTCTGTGTAGTTCAAAAGCTTGTCTCTCTCACCAACAGAAGTTGGTCCCATAAAAGATATTACCTCACCCACCTTGCCTCTCTAATATCATGGGGCCAACACAGCTAAAACAACACGGCATACAACTTATTTTAAAGTAATATTGTTCTTCTTATGAGATTTGTAAGCACATCTTAATATATTAAGAACACCAATACTAAACTTGGAGGACTGGAGTTTAAGTAAGAAGAGTTTTTCAATGTAGATTTAATGACGTGACTTTAAAGGTTTGCAACAAGTGTTTTTAATTCCAGAAGACTCCAACCTTACATTTACATAATGTACATATATAGAAAATGACACTTGCTATACACCTTGAATGGTCTATAATATCTATAGGTTTCAGAGTAGCAGCCATGTTAGTCTGTATTCGCAAAAAGAAAAGGAGTACTTGTGGCACCTTAGAGACTAACAAATTTATTTGAGCATAAGCTTTTTGTAAGCTACAGCTCACGAAAGCTTATGCTCAAATTTGTTAGTCTCTAAGGTGCCATAAGTACTCCTTTTTTTTATAATATCTATAATCACCTTTCAGTTTCTTTCCAATTTCTGTTTTGTAATACAAAGTGCTGTTTTTCCTCTGGGAGAGGAGTAATCTACTAACAAATGGCTTTTCACTGAGAATATGTTTAACTGTAACGGTCACATTCTCCAAATATTTCTTAGAGTCTAAAAGCAGACTTCAAAACCAAACCAAACCAGAAGAAAGTGTGATGTGGTGAAGGAAAATTTGTTCAGTCCTGCTGCAACTTCTGAGCTGACTGATTGGTATGCATAGTTTATACCTGTAAACACAGAGTGGGTAATATGAACTGCTTGATCAACAAATCCCAATAAAGTGCCCATAGTTTAGAAAGCTGTACTTCAACTAAAATGGTTTAGATATTTTTAAACCTTTAGCAGCCTTCTCCCAACTTGTGCCACAATCATTTATATGGCCTGGGGAAAAAATGCATTTGTGGTCAATGCTGGTTTTTACTGCGAGTTACATTCTATTTAGATTAATGCCTACTGGGTGAGAAATCTCTTAATAGGCTAGTCTTTTCCCAAGTCAAAGAGTGGACTGCAAGAAATACTTCTTTTAACTATCATTTAAAATAGCTGTGTACTATGCAATAGTTACAAAGTAAAACAGCTGTTCTCCATTCATTATTTTAACTAAAAATACTACAAATACAGAGTCTGATTTGGCCACCCTTACTTGTCTTGAATAATAAATAGAAACCAGAGTAGATTTCTCGACTTTGGTGCAGCTACTTATGTGAGTAAGTACTTTTCAGTGTGAGATGGCAGACTTGTTCCAGTAATGATGCTAAACTACTTGCCTAACAGACCTGTGCTCAAGGGATTATAAGTTTCTGGTAAAATAACGGGTAGGCATGATATATTTCATCCTTGCTCTCATCTTGTAGTTCATGTAACTTCATGTAAGTTTTGTTAAGCCGTTTTTAGGTATCTACCTTGGGTTGGATTTAAAACTTCTCACTTGGCCCATCTCGTGCATAATCTTCCATGGTACGCAACATCAAAATGAATGAGTGAAATTTATGTACTGCCCAACCACAGTGCTGTTTTCTTACTGATCACCATGCACACCCAAAACCAGATTTTGATCTTCTTTACACCCATATATATCTCAGTAGCTCCTTTGCACTTGTGCCAGTGTAACTGAGTGCTTCTGTAAAGAAAGTAATAAACTACACATTCATAGCAACAACATAGCCATGGCCCAGATCACACCCCACCACTGGAAAAATAAGAACAAAACAGTGGGTGGGGCGCTCCTTGCACAGTGCCCTTCCATAAGGATTTCCTCCCATCATATAGACCCATATGTAAGGCTCATAGCTCTATCTGCCCATTCTATTCCCCTCCTCTCCACTCCTCCCCCACTGCAAAAAAAAATCAGTGGGGCCAGCTTGAAAACCTGGTGCCTTTCTCAGTGATCCTCAAAGAGCTCCTGTGCCTGCTCTGTGCCCGGCTTTGGCATCTGACAGGGTCTTTGCCCCAGCTCCCTGGCAGTGCAGCTATGCTGGCAGTGCATCTGCTGTACTAGTAACTCCTGGCTGCAGCTGCTCCTGGGACCACTGAGAGAGCTAAACAGAAAAGATGCTGCAGCTCAGGTTCTATTATCTTTTTTTAGGGCTGTTGATTAATCGTGGTTAACTCACAAGATTAACGCAAAAAAAACTAATCACGATTAAAAAAATTGATCTCACTTAATCACAATTTTAATCACACTATTAAACAATAGAATACCAATTGAAATGTATTAACTATTTTGGATGTTTTTCTACATTTTCATATATATTATATCCTGTGTTGTAATTGTAATCAAAGTGTATATTATTTTTTGTTACAAATATTGGCACTGTAAAAATGATAAACAAAAGAAATAGTATTTTTCAATTAACTGCATGCAAGTGCTGTAATGCAATCTCTTTGACATGAAAGTGCCACTTACAAATGTAAAACTTCAGAGCCTACAAGTCCACTCAGTCCTACTTCTTATTCAGCCAATCACTAAGACAAACACATTTATTTCCATTTACAGGAGATAATGCTGTCCTCTTTTTATTTACAATGTCACCAAAAAGTGAGAACAGGCATTTGCATGGTACTTTTGTAGCCAGCATTGCAAGGTATTTACATGCCATATATGCTAAACATTCATATGCCCCTTCATGCTTCAGCCACCATTCCAGAGAACATGCTGATGACGCTCGTTTAAAAAAAATGTGCTAATTACATTTGTGACTGAACTCCTTGGGGGAAAATTGCATGTTGCCTACTCTGTTTTAGCCGCATTCTGCCATATATTTCATGTTATAGTAGTCTGGGATGATGACCCAGCACATGTTCAGTTTAAGAACACTTTCACAGCAGATTTGACAAAACACAAAGAATGTACCAGTGTGAGATTTCTAAAGATAGCTACTGCACTCAACCCAAGGTTTAAGAATCTGAAGTGCCTTCCAAAATCTGAGAGGGATGAGGTGTGGAACTTGCTTTCAGAAGTCTTAGAAGATCAAACCTTCTATGTGAAACTACAAAATCTGAACCACCAAAAAAGAAAATCAGCCTTCTGCTGGTGGCATCTGACTTAGATTATGAAAATGAACATGCGTTGGTTCACACTGCTTTGAATTGTTAATGATCAGAACCCTTTACCAACATGGACGCATGTACCCTGGAATGGTGGTTGAAGCATGAAGGGACATATGAATCCTTAGCATATCTGGCACATAAATATCTTGCAACACTGGCTACAACAGTGCAATGAGAATGCCTGTTCTCACTGTCATGTGACATTGTAAACAAGAAGCGGGCAGCATTATCGCCTGCAAATGTAAACAAACTTGTTTGTCTGAGCAATTGGCTGAACAAGAAATAGGACTGAGTGGATTTATAGGCTCTGAAGATTTACATTGTTTTGGTTTTGAATGCATGTCATAAATATAAAGGGAAGGATAACCACCTTTCTGTCCCCAGTGCTATAAAATCCCTCCTGGCCAGAGGCAAAATGCTTTCACTTGTAAAGGGTTAAGAAGCTAAGATAACCTCACTGGTACCAGACCAAAATTACCAATGGGGAAACAAGATACTTTCAAAGCTGGAGGTGGGGGAACAAAGGGTCTGTCTGTCTGTCTGTGTTATGCTTTTGCCGGGAACAGATCAGAAATGCAGCTCAGAACTCCTGTAAAAAGTTAATAAGTAATCTAGCTAGAAATGAGTTAGATTTCTTTTGTTTAGTGGCTGGTAAAATAGCTGTGCTGAATGGAACGTATATTCCTGTTTGTGTCTTTTTGTAACTTAAGGTTTTGCCTAGAGGGATTCTCTATGTTTTGAATCTGATTACCCTGTAAGGTATTTACCATCCTGATTTTATAGAGGTGATTTTTTTCTTTAATTAAAATTCTCCTTTTAAGAACCTGATTGATTTTTCATTGTTCTAAAGATCCAAGGGTTTGGATCTGTGTTCACCTGTACAAATTGTTGAGGATTTTTATCAAGCCTTCCCCAGGAAAGGGAGTGTAGGACTTGGGGGGATATTTTGGGGGAAGATGTCTCTAAGTGGGCTCTTTCCCTGTTTTGTTTAACATGCTTGGTGGTGGCAGCATAGGGTTCAAGGACAAGGCAAATTTTGTACCTTGGGAAGTTTTTAACCTAAGCTGGTAATAATAAGCTTAGGGGGTCTTTCATGCAGGTCCCCACATCTGTCCCCTACAGTTCAGAGTGGGGAAGGAACCTTGACATGGTGGCAGAGCAGTGGGATCATTTTGAGATTTTTTTTTATCATTTTGAGATCATTTTTGAACCAGCAGCACAGCAAGATTTTTAAAAGGTTTTGTAAAAGAGGATTGCAGCTGTAAATTCTATGTCTCTGCCTGGGGGAGAGAGCAGCAGGCATAACAAAGGGATCTTTCTTTTTTGAGCTGCAGTTTTCTCTACCTAAAGGCAGGGTAGTTAACCTCCTCAGGGAAATTCACAAATTGTTCACAGACCTGAAGAGGTTTTTGGTTTTTTTGTTTTTGTTTTTCTTTTAGCTAAGAGTAGCTAGTTGGCTTTTCTGTCTATTTGCCTGGAGATAGAGGATTTTTTCTGTCGGCTGAGAATAGCTATCAGAGAACATAGGTATCAGGTTACAGCACAGCAAAATTTTACAAGCCAGGGGTTTTTGTTTTTTGTGGTTTTCTTTCTAACTCTTGGGTGTAAAGTTATTTAAAAACAGAGAGGCTAAGATGACAGAAACCAAGGCACAACACAAACTGGAGTTAACCAGACTGGAGGCAGCAAAAGAGGCAGAAAAAGCCCTAGAGGCTGCCCACAGGAGAGCTATGAAGGCAAGGTAAAAAGAAATGGAGGCAAGGGACAAAGAGCTGGAGGAGAAGGAAAAAGAGAGGAAGCATGCACTGGAGATGGAGAAGGCAAAGGCTCAGCAGAATATACCAACAAACCCTAGCAATCCTTCTTCAGGTACCACTTCCCATCCCAGATAGTTCCCCACCTACAAGGCAAGCGATGATACCAAGACCTTCCTAGAAAACTTTGAAAGGGCCTGCCTTGGGTATAGCATCTCTACAGACCAGTACATGGTAGAGCTTGCAGATCAGTGGACCCTTAGCCGAGGTGACAGCTGAAATGCCTAAGGAACACATGAACAAGTATGAACTGTTCAAAACCCAGGCAAGAGTCAGAATGGGGCTACCACCCGAGCAGTCCCATCAGCGGTTTAGAGCCCTAAGGAGGAAATCAGATGTGTCATTTACCCAACATGCCTACCATATTGTGAAACATTGGGATGCCTGGATATCAGGAGCAAGTGTTAAATCTCCAGAAGATTTGCCCTTCCTAATGCAAATGGAGCAGTTCTTAGCGGGTGTTCCTGAGGAAATAGAAAGATACATCCTAGATGGGAAGACCAAAACTATAATCGAGGTGGGAGAGATTGGAGCCAAATGGGTGGAGGTGGCAGAAAAGAAAAAAACTGGTCGCAGTTGGAGCGGATACCAGAAGGGATAACCTCAGACCACACCCTTTACCGGGGGCATCCCAAGGCCCAACTACACACCAAGGAACACTCTAGACATCTTATCGTCCCGCCACACCATTCTCCAGCAACCCACCTCGCCCCAGTGATCCGTCAGCTGGACGATGTTTTAAATGTAAGGAGCCAGGGCATGTAAAGGCCAACTGCTCCAAGAACCCCAACAGATTACAGTTCATTGCACCAGAATCACATCAGAGGTCCTCAGACCCAGATACCTCCCAGATACCCTCAGAACATAGGGAAACTGTGAGTGTGGGTGGGAAGAAGGTCACAGTGTGGAGGGACACCGGAGCACAAGTACTGGCTATCCACCAGTCCTTAGTGGACCACAATTTAATCGACCTAAAGGTCCAAGTGATGATTCAACCCTTCAAGTCAAACTCTTTTGATTTGCCTACAGCCAAGCTGCCGGTCCAATACAAGGGCTGGTCAGGAACGTGGACTTTTGCAGTCTATGATGATTATCCCATTCCCATGTTGTTGGGAGAAGACTTGGACAATCATGTGAAGCTAGCCAAGAGGATGGGAATGGTCACCCCCAGCCAGGCTAAGCAAGCTGTCACACCTAGCTCTATTCCAGAAACTTCTACCAGGACCCTGTCATAGGTGATGGAACTGGACCCCATGCCAATGTCAGCAACAGCAGTAGTGAATCCAGTCCCAGAGACCCAGACAGAGCCAGTCCCAGAACCAGAACTGGCAGAACAACCAGCACCAGACCCATTGCCAGCACTGAATCCAGTGCTTGAACCCCAACACCAGAGGGCCCTACCGAATCTGCACCAGCAGCAGCAGATAAACCTACACAAGAGGCTCAGCTGGAGCATGAACGCCAAGATAGTGCACCAGCGGAGAGCGGTTCACAGTCAACAGAAATAGCCCCATCACCTGCATCGCTTCCAGAGGGACCAAGCCTAGGACCATAATCCAATGAGGAACTGATGTCTCCACATCAAGGGAACAGTTCCAGACCGAACAGGAAGCAGATGAAAGCCTGAAGAGAGCTTGGACGGCGGCACGGAGCAACCCACCACCTCTCAGCTCTTCAAATCGATCCAGGTTTGTTGTAGAAGGAGGACTTTTATACAAGGAAACTCTTTCTGGTGGACACCAGGAAGACTGGCATCCTCAGAGACAGTAGGCAGTTCCAACTAAGTACTGGGTAAAGTATTAAGCTTAGCCCATGATCATTCTAGTGGCCATGCTGGGGAACCAAAGACCATTTGGGAAAGTCATTCCACTGGGAGGGAATGGGCAAGGATGTTTCTACTTATGTCCGGTCTTGTGAGGTGTGCCAAAGAGTGGGAAAACCCCAAGACCAGGTCAAAGCCCCTCTGCAGCCATTCCCCATCATTGAGGTTCCATTTCAGCAAGTAGCTATGGATATTCTGGGTCCTTTTCTGAAAAAGACATCCAGAGGAAAGCAATACATACTGACTTTCATGGATTTTGCCACCCGATAGCCGGAAGCAGTAGCTCTAAGCAACACCAGGGCTAAAAGTGTGTGCCAGGCAATAAGAGACATTTTTGCCAGGATAGGTTGGCCCTCACAGACATCCTCACAGATGCAGGAACTAATTTCCTGGCAGGAACTATGGAAAGCCTTTGGGAAGCTCATAGGGTGAATCACTTGGTTGCCACCCCTTACCATCACCAAACAAATGGCCTGATAGAGAAATTTAATGGGACTTTGGGAGCCATGGTACATAAATTCGTAAATGAGCACTCCAATGATTAGGACCTAGTGTTGCAGCAGTTGCTCTTTGCCTACAGATCTGTACCATATCCCAGTTTAGGGTTTTCACCATTTGAACTTGTATATGGCCATGAGGTTAAGGGGGCATTATGGTTGGTGAAACCGCAATGGGAGGAGTTTACACTTTCTCCAGGAACTAACATTCTGGACTTTGTAGCCAACCTACAAAACACCCTCCTAACCTCTTTAGCCCTTGCTAAAGAGAATCTACAGGATGCTCAAAAAGAGCAAAAAGCCTGGTATGATAAACATGCCAGAGAGCGTTCCTTCAAAGTAGGAGACCAGGTCATGGTCTTAAAGGCGCTCCAGGCCCATAAAATGGAAGCTTCGTGGGAAGGACCATTCAAGGTCCAAGAGCGCCTGGGAGCTTTTCATTATCTCACAGCATTCCCCACCTCCAACCGAAAGCCTATGGTGTACCATATTAATTCTCTAAAGCCCTTTTATTCCAGAGAATTAAAGATTTGTCAGTTTACAGCCCAGGGAGGAGATGACGCTGAGTGGCCTGAAGGTGTCTACTATGAAGGGAAAAGTGATGGTGGCATGGAAGAGGTGAACCTCTCCATGACCCTTGGGCGACAGCAGATCAAGAAAGACAGCAGATCAAGGAGCTGTGCACTAGCTATGCGCCGACATTCTCAGCTGCCCCAGGACTGACTGAATGGGCATACCACTCCATTGACACAAGTAATGCTCACCAATTAAAGTCCAACCTTACCTTGTGTCTCCTCAAGCTAAAACTGCTATAGAACGGGAGATCCAGGGTATGCTACAGATGGGGGTTATCCGCCCCTCTGGCAGTGCATGGGCATCTCCAGTGTTTCTAGTTCCCAAACCAGATGGGGAGATATGTTTTTGCATGGACTACCATAAGCTAAATGCTGTAACTCGCCCAGACAACTATCCAATGCCACGCACAGATGAACTATTGGAGAAACTGGGACGGCTCCAGTTCATCTCTACCTTGGACTTAACCAAGAGGTACTGACAGGTACCACTAGATGGATCCGCCAAGGAAAGGTCAGCCTTCACCACACATATCGGACTGTATGAATTTAATGTGCTCCCTTTCGGGCTGCGGAATGCACCCGCCACCTTCCAAAGACTTGTAGATGGTCTCCTATTGGGATTAAGAGAATATGCAGTCACCTACCTTGACAATGTGGCCATATTTTCGGATTCCTGGGCAGAACACCTGGAACATCTACAAAAAGTCTTCAACCACATAAGGGAGGCAGGACTAACTGTTAAGGCTAAGAAATGTCAAATAGGCCTAATGACTTATCTTGGACACCAGGTGGCTCAAGGGACTATCAACCCTCTACAGGCCAAAGTGGATGCTATCCAAAAGTGGCCTGTCCCAAAGTCAAAGAAACAGGTCCAATCCTTCTTAGGCTTGGCCGGATATTACAGGCAATTTGTACCGCAATACAGCCAAATCGCTGCCCCACTGACAGACCTAACCAAAAAGAAACAGTCAAATGCCGTTCAGTGGACTGAAGAGTGTCAGAAGGCCTTTAACCAGCTTAAAGCGACACTCATGTCTGACCCTGTGCTAAGGGCCCCAGACTTTGACAAACCGTTCCTAGTAACCACAGATGCGTCCGAGCGTGGTATGGGAGCAGTCTTAATGCAGGAAGGACTGAATCAAGAGTTCCATCTTGTCGTGTTTCTCAGCAAGAAGCTGTCTGAGAGAGAAAGCCACTGGTCAATCCGTGAAAAGGAATGTTACGCTATTGTCTACACTCTGGAAAAGCTACGCCCATACGTTTGGGGACGGTGTTTCCACCTGCAAACCAACCATGCTGTGCTACAGTGGCTTCATACTGCCACAGGAAATAACAAAAGGGTTTTGCCTTTGGCCAGGAGGGATTTTTATAGCACTGGGGACAGAAAGGTGGTTACCCTTCCTTTTATATTTATGACAATGCAGTTGGGGTTTTTTTTACATAATTCTACATTTGTAAATTCAACTTTCATAATAAAGAGATTTCTCTACAGTACTTGTATTAGGTGAATTGAAAATACTATTTCTCTTGGGTTTTTTTTACAGTGCAAATACTTGTAATCAAAAATAAATATAAAGTGAGCACTGTACACTTTGTATTGTGTTGTAATTAAAATCAATATATTTGAAAATGTAGCAAACATTCAAAAACATTTCAATAAAAGGTATTCTTTTATTATTTAACAGTGTGATTAATCACGATTAATTTTTTCATCGTTTGACAGCCCTACTTTTTTACCTAATTTCTATGAAGCTGTAAGGGGAAGGGTATGGTGTCTCTCCCCTCCCCTGTACTCATATCCTCCCGGATAGCTTGGTGGTTTGAGCATTGGCCTATTAAACCCAGGGTTGTGGGTTCAATCCTTGAGGGGGCCATTTAGGGATCTGGGGCAAAAATTGGGGATTGGTCCTGCTTTGAGCAGGGGGCTGGGCTAGATGACCTCCTGAGGTCCCTTCCAGCCCTGATATTCTATGATTCCAATCACTAAACAATCTTCATGCCCCACTCCTCCCCATCTCCTGCACAGCCCCTAGACAATGCATAAAAGCTTCTAAAAGTTCCATAAGGAAAAAAGGGGAGGATGAATGATTCTGTACACACAGCTGTCTCAGTTCCATGTGCAAGTGTGTGTGTGTGGGGGAGAGATATGCACACATGGTTCCTGGAAAGTGCAAGGTGGTTATGTAACCCTTTAACATTGTCCATTTAAATTAAATGTTAAAATAAACTTTCAAGACTAACTCACATTGCTGCTTTCTGGCTAGTAGGAGTCATATTTCAAATAGTATTATGGTGAGTAGGTTTATATTTAATCTCATTGAAGTAGCAGTGAATTAGAGCGTTCACTTCACTCTCCCATTCATTATTATGTTTACTAGCTCATAGCCAAGAGTGAAAAGACTTAGCTTGAGTAAAGTGAAAATAACTGCTAGTAAATAACTTCCTCCCTGACTTTGTTAAGCTGAGTTTGCCATTGAAACAAAGTAGAGGCGTGAAAACTTGAAGCTAGAATTTGATAACCGTATTATGTGATGGGAAAATAAATCTGTACATAAGCTTAATTTTGTGCTTTTTCTCAATGTCCAAAACAGGGTCAACACTAAAATGCAAAATAAGGCCCCAATCCTGCATACATACATATATGCTTAACTTTAAGCACAAGTGGTTGTGCTGAACTCAATAGGATATTCACATGTGTACGGTTGAATACACGCATAAAGTGCTTACAAGACTGGGGTCTTAGTTTGTCTCCACTGTAAACCCCCCCTTTTTATTCACTCCTATTATATTGAAGTATGGTGCTAATTGATTATGCAGGATCTGTGGCTGCCAATGGGTATTTTTACCTAAAAGCATATTTGCAAATGAGATAAGAAATCCCAGCTGGATTTTTCCTGACAGTGGTGGTATATTTTTTTAATGTAAACTATTCTTTATAATAGTGCACAAAGCTTAACAAGTTTTTTTTTTCAATTTTATTTTTTTTAAAAATAGGCAATGTTTGCTACCTTGTTACATGTGTAATCTGCCTAATTACCTACAAAGCATTTGGTTTTGTTTAATATTGGAAGCCAGGCAGTAAGTAAGTACAAATAAAAAAGGCACAAAGAAAAACAAGATTTGTTTGCAAAGTAAATATATTAGATCCACAGGAGAGGCGTAAGAGTACACATATTACCATCTTCAGTGTTGAACAACAAGAACAATGGCCTCAATTCAGCAGTCTCTTAAGCATGTGATTAACTCTAAGCCTATGTTGAAATTCCTTTGAATGGAATTTAAGAACGTACTGGTAGTTAAGCATGTACTTTGGTAAATTGGGTCCAAAATTATTTAGTGTTGCCTTTGGCAGGGCTAGCTGTACAGAGTGAGTAGCAATGGAAATGAAATCTGGGTAATGTAAATGAATATGAGGGGAAGACATGGAGTTACTAAGTATCAGCACAGCAATATTACATCAGGATACTCAGTTGAACTGATGCATCATCATAATATAGGAGTACTATACCATAAGGTAAGGCTTGATCCTCCTCTCACTGAAGTCAATGGTAATGATAATGATGTAAGTTCAGGCTCTTACAGTCCAATCTTGGCTAGTCAAATTATAATATGGATGACTAGGCCTACCCGTAGACCTCACACCCTTATGCACAGGGCCAGTCTTAGGATTTTGTTGAGTGTCAGCAAGGGGAATCTTTGCTCTAAATTAAAAAAATCTAAACTGACTTCCATCCACCTGTGCTTCAAAAAATCCATGGAAGAGTCCTGCTCAGTCATAGGGTGGCTGGGTGGCAGGCATCCTAAAAGTCATTTTGGGTTTTTTTCACCAAAGTCATGGCCACTAAAAACATGAGGTATCATTATGGTGGTAAGACTTGGTCAGAAGCAGATTTTTTAAATGAACAGTTCACAAAACAAGAATTAGTATGAAGTAAATGCATAGCTACTGTGACAAAGCTCTGTGCTTGCCTCCGTGGGTTCCACGTTTCCTGGCAGATTTTGCTAGCCTCAGAGGATCACTGTGACCCTTCACGTAACCCTTCTTTCTCTAGAGACAAGGGTCACAGTCTACTGAGCCATTTTCATCATAAGCCAGCAAGGGAGGTGAAGAGAAGTTATCCTTCCTTGCACAGTCTCTGTTGTCTCCTAGTCTCAGTGATTAATCAGGGGGCAAAGGTGGGGGGGAGCCCGGGCCCACCCTCTACTCCAGGCTCCAGCCCAGGGACCCTAATAGTATCAGCGATGGTAGCTGACCTTTTAGAAAAATGACATGTACAATTCCTGGGCTACTTCCCCCACAGCAGCCCTCACTTCCTCAAGCTCCACTTCACCCTTACCTCAGGGCCTCCTTCCTTGTGCCTGATATGGTGTGTACTACTCAGCTTCTCCAACAGCACAACTTCCTCCCACAGCTCCTGACATGCACACCCACCGGACTGACTGGGAGGCTTTTAACTAGTTTCAGCCAGCCCCTGATTGGCTTCAGGTGTCCCAATCAACCTAGCATTCTCCCTGCCTTCTGGACAGTTCTTAATTGGCCCCAGGTGCCTTAATTGACGTGGAGCAGCTTCCATTTCACTTAACCTGGTACCAGGGATTGGTTTAGCCTGGAGCAAATCTCTCTCTCTCTCTCCCACGACTCTCCCACAGCCTTCTAGCTTGGAGGGAGGTGGGAAGCTGCTACTCCTGCTGCTAGGCCCTAAGCTCTCCCTGCTGCTCCAGCTGCTCCCCTGGCTGGGCCAGACACAACCCTTTCTCTGCTACCTGGTTGCTCGATGGCCCACTCTCGGGTGCTGCTACTGCTCCAACTGCAGCCCCGGGGGGAGGCTGCTAGCCAACTCCCCAGAGAGGAGGAGTGAGGGACCCCAGCCACTGCTGTTGTGGATACCACCACCAGCACCACCACCTGAGAGGGGTCCTTTCTGCCTGCCTGGACCACCATCTGGAGTTCCTGGAGCTGCTGCTGCTGCTGTGGAGTCTGCTGCCTGGAGCTGCTGAAGCCCCAAGGAGGAGGAGAAGAGGACCATCTACCAGTGGGGGAGCACCTAGAGACTTTGCAGACCACCATGGAGGGGGCCTAAGCCTGAGTAATTTTCAAACTGTGCTCTTGTGGTGGGGGTCTTGACTGTGTTTCCAGGGACACAGGGGGTGTGGCGTGGAGCTGCCTCCCGATCCATCTGTGTGTCCCCTCCAACCCCCACCACTATTACCACCACTGCTGCCCCCTCCACCACCCCAACTGGCTGTATACCATCTGCCTCAACTCCTGCCTCTGGACTCAGCTGCTTGCTTGGCTTACCACGCCCTATTCCCACCCTTTGGGCCAGAAGCAGCAGCCAGCTTAAAAAAGACTTGTGCAAGTGCACGTGGGCACATGTGCCCCCCCCGGACTGCCTACCCCCCACCTTGCCCTTTACTACCTGCCCCACTTGCCACTTGTAGCTTTGCCCTTCCTTTTGTCCCAGACCCCCTTACTAGCTTCAGTTTGTTTGCCTGCCCCGTCCATTTCCCTCTGCAGCCTTTGTTTGTTTGCCCCGCCCCAGCCTCTAAAGCTAGCCCCTTGGTTTCCCTGTTCTACCTCCAGACCGCTTAGCCCATCGCTCCGTGTGCCCATGCCCCCTCCCATGCGCTTGTGCAATTCCCCATTTCAGTTACAACCCTCTTCACTGCACCCACAATGTTGTTGAATCCCCTGCTCCCTTAGTGCACCAAGAGGAGCCGGAATTCCACCTTGTGTCGGTGACTGACCCTTAACTCCTGATTGCCCCCCGTCCAGCCCACCCCTTTTGGCACCCTCCTCCCCTGCCTGCAGCCTAGCGGGGAGGAGTGGTCGACCTGCTTCCCCTCTCCCCTCCTCCTTTTGGTGTCCCCCCTTTCCTCCTTGCTCATGATGGCAGGGGATGAGACGGGTGGGACCCTTCCAGCAGCCCGAGCTCCCCCTCCCTCGCCTACCCCTCCATCAACCCCCCAAGCTTCTACCTCCACTGCCGAACCATATGCCACCGCCCCCGCTGGGGCACCAGCAACGACGGGCACTGGGGTGAAGTCCACTGCTGCCATGTCTCTCACCCCCTCAGATTCGGGGGGAGTCCCCCCGGCCGGCGGGAAGGGCCAGGGGAAGAAGGTTTGGAGGGGGGAGGGATAGCTCAGTGGTTTGAGCATTGGCCTGCTAAACCCAGGGTTGTGAGTTCAATCCTTGAGAGGGCCATTTAGGGATCTGGGGCAAAAATTGGGGATGGGTCCTATTTTGGGGGAGGGATAGCTCAGTGGTTTGAGCAATGGCTTGCTAAACCCAGGGTTGTGAGTTCAATCCTTGAGGGGGCCATCTAGGGATCTGGGGCAAAAATTGGGGATTGGTCCTGCTTTGAGCAGGGGGTTGGACTAGATGATCTCCTGAGGTCCCTTCCAACCCTGATATTCTATGATTCTATGATTCTATGAAGGGGAAGGGCCCCGCTAAAAAGACCAGGCCCTCCATGGCAGGGGCTGCCCCCAATGCCCCGGCCCTATCTCCAGCTGGGGCGCCCCTCCCCGCTGTTCCCTCCACCAGCTCTGCAGGCGTCCCTTCCCCGGCCCACAGAGCATACGCCCTGGTGGAGGCAGCCCTCCCGCCTGCCGCTACGTCATTTTTCCAGCCCACCACCTCCATTACCATCTATAGCGGCCGGGGCCCCTTTCCCAGCATGACCAGGAAGCACGGCGTCCGTTGCCTCCTGGTGCCCGCCTCGCCCCATGTAGAGACCTATGTGCGGGCGTTGGCGAGGGTGGTGGGGCCCACGGCCATTGTGGCGGCTTCCAAAATGTATGGCAAGGTCGTCTTCTTCTTAACATCGGAGGCCGCCGCCCAGGAGGCGGAGGAAAAGGGCCTGGTGGTAGGGGGCGTTTTTGTCCCCTTAGAGCCACTAGAGGATCTGGGCGTCCACCTGGTCCTGACCTCTGTCCCTCCCTTTCTTCCCAATGCCGCCCTGTTACCTGCCCTCTCTACCCTGGGGAAACCCATCTCTTTCATCAGCCCTCTCCCGTTGGGCTGCAAAGACCCCGCCCTCCGTCATGCCCTCTCGTTCTGCCGGCAAGTGCAGCTTCAACTGCCACCGGCGGCGCATGATGGAGAGGCGCTGGAGGGGTCCTTCCTAGTCCCCTACCAGGGGGCCCATTACCAGGTGCATTATTCCACGGGGGAGGCCCAGTGTTACCTCTGCCGGGCGATGGGGCACGTCTCGAGGGACTGCCCCCGGCCCGGGAAGGAGGGGCATCTGGGATCCCCGAGCCCCGGCAGGGAACCGGCCCCGTCATCGCCGGCGACCCTGGCTGCCCGGGGCCCGAAACCACCCCTCCTCCTTTCCAGTCCACCATTGCTCCCGCCCAGGCCCAAGGGGCACCTCCCCAACTATGCCCAGATGAGCGGGAGGGCCCCGCCCCTGCTGCTTGCAATCTGGCGAGGCCTGTGGAGGAGGGTGCGGCAGGGACACTGCCGGGCATGGGAGAGGGCCCGCCCCAAGGGGAATCTTCCCTCCCTTGTGCTGCTCCACCGTTACCCCCTCGAGTCCCTGAGCCATCGCTTCTGCCCCCTGACACAACCCCTGCTAGCCAGCCCCCAGATGATGCCATGGAGGGCTGGGCCCTAGTCCAGGGGAAGCGGGGCAAGCGGAAGGCTCGAGCTCCGCTCCTCCCATCTGACGCGGAGGCCCCCTGGAAGACCAGGAAGGGGGGCACTGATGCCAAGCCTTCCGCTCTACCCACGGGTGTGTTCCATCCACCAGAGCCGGCTGGGGAAGACATGTCAGCACTGGAAGGCAGTATCTCCCCTCCACGGGAGTCCCTCTCCTCCAAGACCCCCGAGGCACCATCTGAAACCCCAGTGTGCCCCGAAGCAACCGTCGCGTCAGTTGCCAGCGGGAAGAATCCTGGAGTAGTGGAAAACAATTTCCCATCTATATATGAGGAGATCGAGGCCCTGGGTCTGACCCCGGTCACCCAGGGGGAGGACGATCCTATGCCAGCGGGCCTTGATCTGGGCGATTCCACTCCAGCCCCCCTTTCTCCATGTTCCCTCCCCCTAACCGTTGCTTCTGCTCCCACCTCCGAGGAGCCCCTGGACTCCTCCATCAAACCGGCTGCAGAGGGCACCCCACTGAGAGCCGCCGAGCCAGTTGGGGCGACGGCCAGTGTCACGCGGCTGGAACCTGAGCCACCAGGGGCATCCCTCACTGGTGAGGAGCATTTGACCTCCTTCCTGGGAGAGGGCCCTACAGAAGAGAGTCCACCCGCTGATGCCGTGGCTGCCAAATCCAACATAGAGCCTGCGCCCGGCGTCACTGAGACCCCTCTCCCCACCCAAAATCTCACCTCTAACCTTGCCCCTGCGCCTATCCCTATCCCGTCAACATCCCGAGATGTTATTGCCACCCCTGGGGCTGTCTCCTTCCCCTTGCCAACAGATGACCCCCAGGGAGCGGCCTTTGTGTTTACCCATCCCAACCTACCAGGGGCTGCTATCCTCCCTCCGCCGCCCCCTATCACCCCAGCATTCAGGTCAACCCATCAGGAGCCCCGTCAGGAGTCCGCACCCTGTCTGCTTGTTTCGGTGGGCCACAGGGCTGTACCAAGGGCCCCGTCGGGGAGTAACCAGACCATAACCCCAGCCCCCCATGCGCTGCGAGAGGAGTTGCAGGAGTTTCTAGAAGACGTCCGTGGCTCCCGCAACAAATTACAGCTTGCCCTCCAGCAATGGGGGACTTTAATCAAATCCTCCGGGCCGCAAGGGCCCTCATAGGGGAGGGTAAAAGGACCGGGAGGCAGGGCGCCGCGGCCTACCAGCGGGTCCGCCTCTTCCATGACTCCTTACTCACCTACGGGGTGGGTCACGGACTGCTGCGCGGCCCGCCGGGAGTTACGAGCATCCCTGCCGGCAAGGATCCCCCCAGCCCTCCTCATGGCACCCTTTACCATCGCAACATTGAACACCCGTGGCTGTAAGATGGGTCTCCGCAGGTCCCAGGTGCTCTCCTTCCTTCGGGAGGGGAGGTACTCTGTGGTTTTCCTGCAGGAGACCCATATGGATCGGACTGCCAAAGACAGCTGGCGGCTGGATTGGGGGGACAGGGTCTACTTTAGCCACCTCACAGTCCGTACGGCTGGAATGGTGACCCTGTTCTCCCCCGACCTACGGCCCGAGGTGCTGGGGGTCACCGAGGCTGTGCCGGGTCGCCTGCTGCACCTCCGGGTCCGCATGGAGGGGCACGTAGTCAACCTCGTCAACATTTATGCCCCAGCAGCGAGCCCGGAGCGGCTGCAATTCTATCAGCAGGCGCCCGCCTTCCTCGGCACCTTGGATCCTCAGGAGTGCCTGCTCTTGGGAGGGGACTTTAACATCACCCTTGAGGAGCAGGACTGCTCAGGGACTGAGCACAGCCCGGCCGCCGTCGCCGTCCTCCAGGAGATAGTCGAACACCACTCCCTGGTGGACGTCTGGCGCGACCACCACCCGGATGACACTTCCACGTTCACCTTTGTCCGGGTGGAGGCCCATTGGTTGCACCACTCCCGGTTGGACCGCATTTATTGATCACGCTTTCATCTTTCACGAGCCCACTCCTCCAGCATCCGGCCGGCTCCTTTTTCTGACCATCATATAGCCACTGTGACAGCCTCCCTCTGCGCAGAGAGGCCGGGGCCGGCCTATTGGCATTTTAACAACAGCTTGCTGGAGGATGCGGGCTTTGTGGCGTCCTTCCGGGAGTTCTGGCTGGCCTGGCGAGGGCAGCGGCGTGCCTTTCCCTCGGCGCGGCGGTGGTGGGACCTACGGAAGGTGCGCGCCCGGCTCTTCTGCCGTGACTACACCCGGGGCGCCAGCCAACGGAGGGATGCAGCGATAGAGCAGTTGGAACGGGAGGTCTTAGAGCTGGAGAGGCATCTGGCCGCCAGCCCCGAGGATCCACCCCTCTGCGGAGCGTGCCGTGAGAAGCGGGAGGAGCTCCGGACCCTCGAGGACCATCGGGCCCGGGGTGCCTTTGTTCGATCCCGCATCCATCTCCTTCGGGAGATAGATCACGGCTCCCGCTTCTTCTACGCCCTGGAGAAAAAGAGGGGGGCTAAGAAACATATCATCTGCCTACTGGCAGAAGATGGCACCCCCCTCACGGATCCGGTGGAGATGTGCGGGAGGGCGAGAACCTTCTACGCAAACCTTTTCTCCCCGGATCCAACCGATCCTAACGCTTGCAGAGTGCTGTGGGAGGAGCTCCCGACAGTCAGCACGGGCGACCGAGACCGGCTAGAGCTGTCTCTCACTCTGGGCTCCGTCGCATGCCCACCAATAAATCTCTGGGCATGGACAGGCTGACCGTGGAGTTCTACCGCGTGTTCTGGGACGTCCTGGGCCCAGACCTAGTCACCGTCTGGGCCAAGTCTTTGCAGAGCGGGGTCCTCCCTCTTTCGTGCAGGCGAGCCGTGCTCGCCTTTTTGCCGAAGAAGGGGGACCTCCGCGATTTACGAAATTCGTGTCCCATCTCGCTCCTCAGCACGGACTACAAAGTTGTGGCAAAAGCCATCTCACTGCGGCTAGGGTCCGTGCTGGCGACGTGGTCCACCCAGACCAGACCTACACCGTCCCGGGCCGCAGCATCTTCGACAACCTATATCTGGTCCGGGACCTATTGGAACTTGGGTGTAGGGATGGTCTGTCGTTCGCTCGCCTGTCCTTAGATCAGGAGAAGGCATTTGACAGCATGGATCACGGATATCTCCTGAGCCCTCTGCAGGCGTTTGGCTTTGGACCCAGGTTTGTGAATTTTCTCCGGGTGCTGTACGCTTCCGCAGAGTTTCTGGTCAGGCTCAACTGGACCCTGACCGAACCGGTCAGCTTCGGGCGAGGAGTACGGCAGGGGTGCCCCCTCTCGGGCCAGCTGTACTCTCTGGCGATCGAGCCCTTCCTCTGTCTCCTCCGAAGGAGGTTGACAGGGTTGGTGCTGCGGGAGCCAGAGCTGCAGTTGGTCCTGTCGGCGTACGCTGATGACGTGCTCCTCGTGGTCCAGGACCTGGGCGACTTGGCGCGGGTGGAGGCTTGCCAGGCCATCTATTCGGCAGCCTCTTCCGCACGGGTCAACTGGGTCAAGAGCTCTGGCTTGGTGGTAGGGGACTGGTGGCAGACGAGCTCCCTCCCACCCGCACTTCAGGCCATCCGGTGGAACACGGGTCCGCTGCTCTATCTGGGCGTTTACCTTTCTGCCACGCATCCCTCTCCGCCGGAGAACTGGCAGAATTTAGAGGGCGGGGTGATAGAGCGGCTCCGGAAATGGACAGGACTACTCCGGTGCCTCTCCCTTCGAGGGAGAGCGCTGGTGCTTAATCAACTAGTCCTGTCCATGCTCTGGTACCGGCTCAACACCCTGGTCCCGGCCCCAGGTTTCCTGGCCAACCTCCGGACATCGATTCTGGAGTTCTTTTGGTCAGGACTGCACTGGGTCCCTGCAGGGATTCTTCATCTACCTCTGGAGGAGGGAGGGCAGGGCCTAAAATGTCTGCTCACTCAGGTCCATTTCTTCTGCCTCCAGACCCTGCAGAGGCTCCTTTATGGTGCAGGTAATCCGGCGTGGAGCATACTGGCGCACGCCTTCCTGCGCCACTTCCGAGGGCTCCGATACGACCGGCAGCTCCTTTATCTCCATCCGAGAGGTCTTCCGCGAGACTTCTCCGGGCTTCCGGTCTTCTACTAGGACCTCCTCCGGACCTGGAAACTCTTTACAACGACCAGGTCTGTGGCGGCCACCGAGGGGTCAGATCTCCTCGCGGAGCCCCTGGTACACAACCCCCAGCTCCGTGTGCAGGTGGCGGAGTCCCGCTCGGTGCGCCAGAGATTGGTCCTGGCAGAGGTCACAAGAGTCGGAGACCTCCTGGACTATGACCAGGGAGACTGGCTGGATCCCCTAACCTTCGCTCAGCGCATGGGGCTTTCCAGACCTTGTACTCCCCGGTGCATACTTCAGGAGGTGAAGGCCACTTTGCCGCCCGCTGCTCCGGTTTATCTCGACCGGGTCCTGCACGAGGGCACGCCCCGCCCACCCGCTACCCCAGGCCCGCCGGACCTTTTAATTGGACCACTGCCCCGTGGACCCAACCGACCCCTTCACCCCTTAACTAGAAGTCAGCTGCACGAGATGCAATCGGTCTGCTTTCAAACCGCGCCAAGAAAACATCTCTACACGCTCGTGCTCCACACCCTTCACGCCCGCACCCTCGTGTCCTGCCCCGATACAAAATGGCGGGACCTCCTGCCACCTATGAAGGGTGAGGAGCCCCGGTGGGCCAGCCTATATTCCACCTTAGTCCCAAGGCCCGCCGGGGATGTCAGTTGGTGGCTCCTTCATGGAGCCGTGAGCACGGGCGTGTACTTGGCGCGGTTCACTTCAATCCCAGACACCTGCCCTTTTTGCGGCGTGAGGGATACCCTGGCACATGTATACCTGAAATGTGCCAGGCTGCAGCCCCTATTCCGGCTCCTCACCAATATTTTATTACGTTTTTGGTTGCACTTCTCCCCTCATCTTCTCATTTATGCACTCCCTATCCGTGGCCCCCAAAGTCACGGGATCTCCTGGTCAACCTCCTCCTGGCCCTAGCAAAAATGGCCATCTACAAAACCAGAGTGAGGAGGTTGGCCGATGGAGTCTCCTGTGACTGTGGGGCTTATTTCCGATCCTCGGTCCGTTCACGTATCCGGGCAGAGTTCCTCTTGGCGGTGTCCTCTGACTCCCTTGACGCCTTTGAGGAGCAGTGGGCACTGTCCGGGGTTCTCTGCTCAGTGTCCCCGTCCGGTTCCCTTCATTTGACCCTTTGACCGCACTCCTGTCCCTATTATTTTATTAGTTGTCCCCCGGAATTTTTTGGGTATCTAGGTCCTGTGGACCCCCCTTTTAGGCTGGGGGGGATCCTTTAGCAGTGGACAGGCTTACCCGCCCACTTCCCGGATCCCAATAAGATGACTCTCCCACAGCCTTCTAGCTTGGAGGGAGGTGGGAAGCTGCTACTCCTGCTGCTAGGCCCTAAGCTCTCCCTGCTGCTCCAGCTGCTCCCCTGGCTGGGCCAGACACCCCCCGTTCTTTGCTACCTGGTTGCTGGACACCCCACTCTCGGGTGCTGCTACTGCTCCAACTGCAGCCCCGGGCGGGGGCTGCTAGCCCACTCCCCAGAGAGGAGGAGTGAGGGACCCCAGCCACTGCTGTTGTGGACACTACCACCATCACCACCACCTGAGTGGGGTCCTTTCTGCCTGCCTGGAACACCACCTGGAGTTCCTGGAGCTGCTGCTGCTGTGGATTCTGCTGGCTGGAGCTGCTGGAGCCCGAGGAGGAGAAGAGGACCATCTGCCAGAGGGGGAGCACCTAGAGACTTTGCAGACCACCATGGAGGGGGCCTAAGACTGAGTAATTTTCAAACTGTGCTCTTGTGGTGGGGGTCTTGACTGTGTTTCCAGGGACACAGGGGGTGTGGCGTGGAGCTGCCCCCCGATCTATCTGTGTGTCCCCCCAACCCCCACCACTACTACCACCAGCACTGCCCCCTCCACCACCCCCACTGGCTGTATACCATCTGCCTCAACTCCTGCCTCTGGACTCAGCTGCTTGCTTGGCTTGCCATGCACTATTTCCACCCTTTGGGCCAGAAGCAGCAGCCAGCTTAAAAAGACTTGTGCAAGCGCACGTGGGTGCACGTGCCCTCCCCCCGGACTGTCTAACCCCCAGCTTACCCTTTACTACCTGCCCCATTTGCCACTGGTAGCTTTGCCCCCCCTTTTGTCCCAGCCCCCCGTACTAGCTTCAGTTTGTTTGCCTGCCCCGCCCATTTCCCTCTGCAGCCTTTGTTTGTTTGTCCCGCCCCAGCCTCTGAAGCTAGCCCCTTGGTTTCCCTGTTCTACCTCCAGACCTCTTAGCCCCTCGCTCCGTGTGCCCATGCCCCCTCCCATGCGCTTGTGCAATTCTCCATTTCAGTTACAACCCTCTTCACTGCACCCACAATGTTGTTGTATCCCCCCCTCGCTAGTGCACCAAGAGAAGCCGGAATTCCACCTTGTGTTGGTGACTGACCCCTAACCCCTGATTGCCCCCCGTCCAGCCCACCCCCTTTGGCGCCCTCCTCCCCTGCCTGCAGCCTAGCAGGGAGGAGTCGTCGACCTGCTGCCCCTCTCCCCTCCACCTTTTGGTGTCCCCCCTTTCCTCCTTGCTCATGATGGTGGGGGATGAGATGGGTGGGACCCTTCCAGCAGCCCGAGCTCCCCCTCCCTCACCTATCCCTCTGTCAACCCCCAAGCTTCTACCTCCGCTGCCGAACCATCTGCCATCGCCCCCGCTGGGGCACCAGCAGCGACGGGCACCGGGGTGACCTCCACTGCTGCCACGTCTCTCACCCCCTCAGATTCGGGGGGAGCCCCCCCCCAGCCGGTGGGAACGACCAGGGGAAGAAGAAAGGGAAGGGCCCTGCTAAGAAGACCAGGCCCTCCATGGCAGGGGCTGCCCCCAATGCCCCAGCCCCACCGCCGGCTGGGGCATCCCTCCCCGCTGTTCCCTCCACCAGCTCTGTGGGTGTCCCTCCCCCGGCCCTCAGAGCGTACGCCCAAGTGGCGGCAGCCCCCCCACCTGCCGCTACGTCATCTCTCCTGCCCACCGCCTCCACTACCATCTATAGCGGTCGGGGCCCCTTTCCCAGCATGACCAGGAAGCACGGCATCCGTTGCCTCCTGGTCCCCCCCTCGCCCCCCGGGGAGACTTATGTGCGGGCGTTGGCGAGGGTGGTGGGGCCCACGGCCATTGTGGCAGCTTCCAAAATGTATGGCAAGGTCGTCTTCTTCTTAACATCGGAGGCCGCCGCCCAGGAGGCGGTGGAGAAGGGCGGCAGTAGGGGGCGTCTTTGTCCCCTTAGAGCCGCTAGAGGACCTGGGCGTCCGCCTGGTCCTGACCTCCGTCCCTCCTTTTCTCCCTAATGCCGCCCTGTTACCCGCCCTTTCTACCTTGGGGAAGCCCATCTCTGTCATCAGCCCTCTCCCATTGGGCTGCAAAGACCCCACCCTCCCTCACGTCCTCTCGTTCTGCCAGCAAGTGCAGCTTCAACTGCTGCCGGCGGCGCGTGACAGAGAGGCGCTGGAGGGGTCCTTCCTAGTCCCCTACCAGGGGGCCCATTACCGGGTGCATTATTCCTCTGGAGAGGCCAGGTGCTACCTCTGCCGGACGATGGGGCACGTCTGGAGGGACTGCCCCTTGGCCCGGCAAGGAGGGGCATCCGGGACCCCCGAGCCCCGGCAGGGCACCGGCCCCGTCATCGCCGGCGCCCCTGGCTGCCCGGCGCCTGAAACCACCCCTCCTCCTTCCCAGTCCACCATTGCTCCAGTTCGGGCCCAAAGGACACCTCCCCTACTATGCCCAGACGAGCGGGAGAGCCCCGCCCCCGCTGCTTGCAATCTGGTGGGGCCTGTGGAGGAGGGAGCGGTAGGGACACCGTCGGTCATGGGAGAGCGCCCGCCCCAAGGGGAATCTTCCCTCCCTTGTGCTGCTCCACCGTTACCCCCTCGAATCCCTGAGCCATCGCTTCTGCCCCCTGACACAACCCCTGCTAGCCAGCCCCCGTATGATGCCATGGAGGGCTGGGCCCTAGTCCAGGGGAAGCGGGGCAAGTGGAAGGCTCGAGTTCTGCTTCTTCCATCTGATGCGGAGGCCCCCTGGAAGACCAGGAAGGGGGGCACTGATGCCGAGCCTTCCGCTCTACCCACGGGTGTGTTCCATCCACCAGAGCCGGCTGGGGAAAATGTGGCAGCACTGGAAGGCAGTATCTCCCATCCACAGGAATCCCTCCCCTCCAAGACCCCTGAGGCACCATCTGAAACCCCAGTGTGCCCCGAAGCAATCGTTGAGTCAGGTGCCGGCGGGGAGAATCCTGGAGTAGCGGAAAACAATTTCCCGTCTATATATGAGGAGATCGAGGCCGTGGGTCTGACCCCGGTCACCCAGGGGGAGGACGATCCTATGCCAGCGGGCCTTGATCTGGGCGACTTCACTCCAGCCCCCCTTTCCCCATGTTCCCTCCTCTAACTATTGCTTCCACTCCCACCTCCGTGGAGCCCCTGGACTCCTCCATCAACCCAGCTGTAGAGGGCACCCCACTGAGAGCCGCCAAGCCTGTTGAGGCGACGGCCAGTGCCACGTGGCCGGGACCTGAGCCACCAGAGGCACCCCTCATTGGTGAGGAGCATTCAACCTCCTTCCCGGGAGAGGGCCCTACAGAAGAGAGTCCACCTCCTGATGCCGTGGCTGCCAGATCCAGCATAGAGCTTGCGACCGGCATCACTGAGAGACCTCTCCCCGCCCAGACTCTCACCTCTACCCCTGCCCCTGCCCTTATCCCATCCACTTCATGAGATGTTATTGCCACCCCTGGGACTGTCTCCTTCCCCTTTCCAACAGATGACTACCAGGGAGTGGCTTTGTGTTTACCCGTCCCGACCTACCAGGAGCTGCTATCCTCCCTCCGCCGCCCCTTATCACCCCAGCATTCAGGTCAACCAATCAGGAGCCCCGTCGGGGGTCCGCACCCTCTCTGCCCGTCTCGGTGGCCCTGCCCGCCCCTGTACCAAGGGCCCCGTCGGGGAGTAACCAGACCGTAACCCAGCCCCCCATGCGCTGCGAGAGGAGTTGCAGGAGTTTCTAGAAGACATCCGTGGCTCCCGCAACAAAGTACAGCTTGCCCTCCAGCGATGTGGGGACTTTAATCAAATCCTCCGGGCTGCAAGGGCCCTCATGGGGGAGGGTAAAAGGACCAGGAGGCAGGGCGCTGCGGCCTACCAGCGGGTCCGCCTCTTCCGTGACTCCTTACTCATCTACAGGGTGGGTCACGGACTGCTGCGCGGCCCACCAGGAGCCGCGAGCGTCCCTGCCAGCGAGGATCCCCCCAAGCCCTCCTCAAGGCACCCTTTACCATCGCAACACTGAACACCGCGGCTGTAGGATGGGTCTCCGCAGGTCCCAGGTGCTCTCCTTCCTTCGGGAGGAGCCGAAGACAGCTGGTGGCTGGATTGGGGGGACAGGGTCTACTTTAGCCACCTCACAGTTCATACAGCTGGAGTTGCGACCCTGTTCTCCCCCGACCTACGGCCCAAGGTGCTGGGGGTCGCCGAGGCTGTGCCGGGCCGCCTGCTGCACCTCCGGGTCCGCATGGAGGGGCTCGTAGTCAACCTCGTCAACATCTATGCCCCGGCAGCGAGCCCGGAGCGGCTGCAATTCTATCAGCAGGCGTCCGCCTTCCTCGGCACCTTGGATCCTCAGGAGTACCTGGTCCTGGGAGGGGACTTTAACATCACCCTTGATAAGCGGGACTGCTCGGGGACTGAGCAGAGCCCGGCCGCCGTCGCCGTCCTCCAGCAGATAGTCGAACACCACTCCCTGGTGGACGTCTGGCGTGACCACCACCCGGATGACACTTCCACGTTCACCTTTGTCCGGGTGGAGGCCCATTGGTCGCACCACTCCCGGTTGGACCGCATTTATTTATCACGCTTTCATCTTTCATGAGCCCACTCCTCCAGCATCCGGCTGGCCCCATTTTCTGACCATCATATAGCCACCGTGACAGCCTCCCTCTGCGCAGAGAGGCCGGGGCCGGCCTATTGGCATTTTAACAACAGCTTGCTGGAGGATGCGGGCTTCGTGGCGTCCTTCCGGGAGTTCTGGCTGGCCTGGCGAGGGCAGCGGCGTGCCTTTCCCTCGGCGCGGCAGTGGTGGGACCTAGGGAAGGTGCGCGCCCGGCTCTTCTGCCGTGACTACACCTGGGGCGCCAGCCAACGGAGGGATGCAGCGATAGAGCAGTTGGAACGGGCGGTCTTAGAGCTGGAGAGGCATCTGGCCGCCAGCCCCGAGGATCCACCCCCTGCGGAGCGTGCCGGGAGAAGCGGGAGGAGCTCCGGCTCCTCGAGGACCATTGGGCCCGGGGTGCCTTTGTCCGATCCTGCATCCGTCTCCTTCGGGAGATGGATCGCGGCTCCCGCTTCTTCTACGCCCTGGAGAAAAAGAGGGGGGCTAAGAAACATATCATCTGCCTACTGGCGACTTGGCGCAGGTGGAGGCTTGCCAGGCCATCTATTCGGCAGCCTCCTCCGCGCGGGTCAACTGGGTCAAGAGCTCTGGTTTGGTGGTAGGGGACTGGCGGCAGGCGAGCTCCCTCCCACCCATGCTTCAGGCCATCCGGTGGAACATGGGTCCGCTGCTCTATCTGGGCATTTACCTTTCTGCCACGCATCCCTCTCCGCCGGAGAACTGGCAGAATTTAGAGGGCGGGGTGATAGAGCGGCTCCGGAAATGGACAGGACTACTCTGGTGCCTCTCCCTTCGAGAGAGAACGCTGGTGCTTAATCAACTAGTCCTGTCCATGCTCTGGTACCGGCTCAACACCCTGGTCCCGGCCCCGGGTTTCCTGGCCAACCTCGGACATCGATTCTGGAGTTCTTTTGGTCAGGACTGCACTGGGTCCCTGCAGGGGTTCTTCATCTACCTCTTCCCGGATCCCAATAAGACTACTTTTCTATAGCCATCTGGCCTTGCCCCGTCACACTACCCAAAATACCAATCATAATTTCCTCAATCCCAATGCCGTATGATACAGGATGTTGTAATCTGCCTCTCACTTCGCTCTGAGAAATGAATGTGTTTTTATGGGAAAGTTTCACTTAACAAAATTTTTGCCTTTTTTTAATCTTTCAACAACTAAAATTCAACAAAATTTCCATTTGTTTTGCAATTATAAAAAAAACCCCAATTTCTCTTGACCTTTTTTTTAAACTTTTCCATTTCTTTTTCCATTGGAAATAAAAGGAGAAAGCATTTTAAAAATAGGACATTTCAATTTTTCCATCCAAAAAGAAATTTAAACATTCAAAAGAAAAAAAATTTTTTGTTGGAATCTAAAAAACCCCCTCACTTTTTCCCAAAGCTTTTGGTGAAACACTCTTATCTTTTTTTCAATCTGTTCCTCCTGTCAGCTGGTTCCTTCAACCACTATGGTTCACCGCAGCCAGCTGATGTGTTTTTAAACACCATCATCTTTCTCTGCATTAGTTGATAAGTGATATTTGAAAATGTGTTAATTAATACACAGTTAATATATTTGCTAAAGCTCCTAATCTAGACACGGCTCAAAAGTCTGATTTTTCAGCATGTAAGCATCTCTATGAAATGCAGTAAACACACTTTGTGAAATGCATGTCACTTTTTATTCAGTGTTTGAAAAACATAAAACAATCAATCTGAGAACAAAAGCAACTCAGATCTTGGTCTTGGAATGCCTAATTACTAATTTTTATTTACAGAACACTTTATTCCTGAAGGTCTCTTCACAGTTATTAGTATGAAATAAAGATGGAAAATAATAAAAAGGAGTACTTGTGGCACCTTAGAGACTAACAAATTTATTAGAGCATAAGCTTTCGTGAGCTACAGCTCACTTCATCGGATGCATTTGGTGGAAAAAACAGAGGAGAGATTTATATACACACACAATGGGTTTCATGTTCTCTGTGTGTGTGTATATAAATCTCTCCTCTGTTTTTTCCACCAAATGCATCCGATGAAGTGAGCTGTAGCTCACGAAAGCTTATGCTCTAATAAATTTGTTAGTCTCTAAGGTGCCACAAGTACTCCTTTTCTTTTTGCGAATACAGACTAACACGGCTGCTACTCTGAAACCTGTCATTATGGAAAATAATGTGAATCATTGTATTTTATCCCTTATCTTAACTCTTATTAGTTTTTGTCTACACTAGCATTTTTGTCAGTAAAACTTTTGTCAGTCAGAGGTATGAAAAAACAAACCCCTGACTGACATAAGGTTCACTGACAAAAATACTGGAGTGGACAGTGCTATGTTGGTGGGTGATGCTCTCCTCTCTGACATAGCTTCCACTGCTCGTTGAGGGTGGTTTAATTATGCTGGCAGGAGAGCTCTCTTCACCGGCGTAGAACATGGGAGACCTTACGTGGAGAAACTACAGTGGTACAGATGTGCCACTGTAAGGTCTGTAATGTAGACATAGCCTTAATCACATACATTTTCAGAAGAGAACTGGTCTGAGTACAGCTCACACCTGAATAAACAGTCAAAGGGCATGTCTACACTTACCTCTGGAGTGATCGATCCAGTGGGGATTGATTTATTGCATCTAGTGAAGAAGAGATAAATCGACTGCCGAGCGCTCTCCTGTCAACTCCAGTACTCCACCAGAGCGAGAAGTGTAGGCAGAGTCGATGGGGAGTGTCAGCAGTCGACTTGCCACAGTGAAGACCCCGCAGTAAGTAGATCTAAGTATGTTGACTTCAGCTACATTATTCACCTACCTGAAGTTGTGTAACTTAGATAGATCCCTCCCAGTGTAAGCCAGGCCAAAGAGTACTGTAGCCTCCTTCGGATCCAAGCAAAAGGCACCTGGAACTTTGAGAGGAAGACATTGAATTAGAAGGTACTGCTCTACCTTGTCTGCAAGGGGATTCCTGACACCAACACTGGAATTATGCACTTGAAGGGAATGATTATGGATGGATTTATTTCAACTTCCTGTCATGGGAAAGAATTTCATGCTGGTGAGAGTCCTGACAACTCCAACCATAACAAGGTATGCAGTCAGTGACTGCATATTCCTGAGTGCTGTCAGAGTGAGGAAGTATTGGTCTAGAATGGCAGCTATCATGCCATTAGTTATCTTGCAGGGTCTATTGGCTAATTTCGTCCCCTGGTTACTCTATGTTTCCAGCATGCAGTTAAAGAAGTTTCTCCAAAGTTACAATCATCAAACAAGGCAGTAACTTTTATGGCAAATCATAGCGTTTTAGACAGTTATTGTAGAGAACTCTTAGGTTTTGTTCTCTCTATAAGGAGAATGGACATTTCCCAGATTGTTAGGTATTTTTTTCCTTAGTGTCCTCAGAGACATAACAGATCAGAGTAATTTAGGGCTGAAACTTAAGGGTTCATATTTTCTTTATGAGAAACTGCATGTAGTTTTCACCCCCCCCAAAAAAATAATCTACTTTTATTAGGTTCATTCTCAGTTTCCCCCACTGAGGGATTCTCACAGGACCTAAAACAGGAGTTGAGCTAAACTCCTCCATGTAGCCTGTTTCACTTGTTCCATCTATTTTTATATTGTAACTAGCTGCCTTTCCCCTTTCATTTTAATTCTGGGTTTGCCCTAATAATGATAAATTGCATGTTTTGGGTTTAACAGACATTCTATTTTATTCTTACTGTGTTTTGCTGCCACAAAGAAAACATATGACACAACATTCTCACACCAGAAACTTAACACAATTGATTTGTCAGAATATATTATTATTCAGCATTTGCAAGCCTGATAAACTTTTAGCATAAAATATTGAAGCACACCCAGTCAACCAACTGAAAACATTTCATTTCAAAAACATGGAAAATGTTAACAGGTATATGCATAGACTCAGAGAGTTGGGGCAGATCTCAGCCAGTATAACACAAATGTCTAGAGAAGGCCATGGTGGCATAACTAAGACGAATAGGGTGATACTGAAGAAAGAAAAACTTAGGCTGGATATCAGGAAAATGGTCTTAAAACTGAGATTGATTAAATCATGCTTTGATATGTGAACATGTCAGGCCTTGGATATGGCGATCAGCATTTAAAGACAAACATAAAGTATATCAGAACTATCCCAGCCTGTTTTTGTTCTTGAAAAGATAAATAAAAGTCAGTGATAATGAACTCTTCTCTGAAGCAGAATACAAGGCACCAACACATCCCTTATGTGTGAGTGGGGATGTATAGCAATGTCATCAGATTTCTCTTAATAGAAAGACATAAAGAAAACTCCACTTGCTTAGGTGCATATTAGTCGTGCCCCACTCCCATCACATCCTATTAGCCTCAAACGTGTTTGGTGATTAATTTATATAGCAGTATAATTATTGGTGAATGGAAATTAAGATATTTGACTTCAGTAGATTTTATGCAAAGATAAATTGAGTTGCTTTCCAGATGACTGTCAGTTCAACCCACTGAATATACAAAACTGATGTCTTGCTTCATTTTTCAAGTCACATTACACTGCAAGAATCTTTAAAGCAAAGGCAGGCTGCCATTATGTTTAGCTTTGAGTGGTTGTAATTAGAGTGACCTTGAATTTTTCAGAACTACTTCATCTTAAAAAACATAGATTTATTTCTGTTGACCTCTGTAGCTGCCAAACTGCACAAGAGTATGGGACTAAAAAGATAAATTAACTTAGTGGCACCTTCAAAATGGTATTGATTCAGGAAGTAAATGGTGGGTAAATGCTTCGTCAAAGGAAAACCTGTATACTATTCAATCCATGGAATAAATATAACTAGTAACTCAGTCATTTTCTAACATGATTTAACAAATCTAATTTGAATTTTTTGTGGAAATAATGCCATTAGAAAGAGGTACCCAGGTAGGATGAAAAGGTGACTATTTTCAGAAAAATTCAATACATGAATTTCAGGTTTTTGCAACATTTTATTTCTTTATTCCTTTTCTATTTGTTTTCCTTTTATGGAAACAACCATATTCCTCATGGCATTTACATTTTAGAGAATTCCTCTCTGAAGTCAGGACCTATGAAATATAAATCCAAAACTGAATCTGATTATTAAATTGGTCAGGGTTGATTCATAGATTCCAAGGCCAGGAGGCATGATTAGATCATCTAGTCTGACCTCCTGCAATACACAGACCATATAATTTCACCCAGTTACACCTATGTTCAGCTAAATAACTTGTGGGTTCAATATTCAGGGAGACTTTGGATCTGATATGCCAGTTTTATCCCATCTTTGAAATAAGATTCTGCTTAAGTTATGGTATATTTAATTCCATTTGTTCTTTCTCTTAATATCATACAAAAATCAAGGGGATGCCAAATGAAATTAAAATACAACAAATTTAAAATTGATAAAAGGCTTTTTTCTTTTAAAGAAAGACAAGACAATTAACCTAATAATCTAAAGAAATGAACTCTGGAACTCACTGTTGCTAGATATTATTGAGCATTCAAGACAAGATTAGATATTTATCATAGATATACTAAACAACTATAAGGAATATTATTACCCTCATGATTCAGGATATGAACCAAGCAGGAAGTGCTATTGTGATAACTGGGGCTGCAAATTTACTCTAATTGTGAGCAAAAATGTAAAAAGCACATGAAAACATTAAGATGTCACAATAGCCTATAATTACAAATGCTGAGGGTAAAAGATATGAAAAGGAGACAGAAAAACTTAATTAGTCTAAACAAGAGGGCCTATTGATATGGTTCAAGGACTATGTCAAAATTATGCTTGGTAAAAACAGAAGATGTGAAACCGGAAATTAATTAATCAAAATGAGTGTGTGCTGAATATTAGGCCTAACTGGTGGACAAAATAATGAGGGGATGGACTAATTCACCCACCATTCCCTTATTTTGCCCTTGTCGGGGGGTGGGATATAGAAGAACAGACAGAGGCTGTTCAGAGGCTACTGAAGAGAACTTCATTATCATGGCTGTCACCCCACAGTCTCCTGGGAACTTGGATTTTCTTCATCCTAATCCGGAGGGATTCCTGATTAGAGTGGATTCAATTGACATAGTTATCCCTACCAGCTCCTGCTGAATCTGAAACACCACCTGAGTTGAAACAGGATCAGACTTTAATGCAGCAGCAGCAGCAGCTCCAGCCCATCTCAACTAACTTCTTCTCTTTTCCCCAAAAGGGTAATGCCATCTTTGATACCAACATCCAAGAGACTGTCAAACAGGGTTTTTTCCTTCTAAAAACTCTCTCCAGCTAAAGAGAAAGGGAAACTGTTAATACAAAAGTCTTATTTAACAATATTTCAAATGCTTCAAATGTTTTTCCTCCTTCTCTGTATCTTTAAGAAAAGGTTAAAATGATTTGTAATGGTGTGTTTGCCATAGTATTAAGCAAGCTGACATCTCTATGTACCAAGCCCACGACCTTGTTTAACACTGTTTGACACTGTTTAACACTGTGACGTTGGAGCTTTGGCCCATATAGTCCATCGAAATTAATACAACAGTGCCTGTGAGACCATTTCTTTCTAACCTCAGGTTTGTTACTGTATAAACATCCCTTGTAAGGAGTATATACCTTTCTGTGAAGCATCTGACATCAGACACAATGTAAAATAGATGTCACACTACAGTAGACAGTATATTGGTCTGATCCATTATGGCACGCCTATGTTTCTGGTCAAGTGCAAATTATTTTTAATTTTTTGCAAAAACATCAATCTGGCTAATTTTGAAGTTGAAGCATTTCCTGATTTAGGATTCATTTTTAATCTCAAAGCCAGCCATTTAAAAAATGAAACATGGTATGCAGGGCACAGAGAAGAATTCATGATCACTGACTTTTATTTACCCGAAGGGGAAGTGTTTAATATAAGTAAATTGGCTACTGCGCATGCTTAATATTTTCTTACACAAAACAGTGTACGAGTTTCATGCACCTGAATCTGAAGTACTAAAAAAAGAAAAGAAGTACTTGTGGCACCTTAGAGACTAACAAATTTATTTGAGCATAAGCATTCGTGAGCTACAGCTCACTTCATCGGATGCATTCAGTGGAAAATACAGTGGGGAGATTTATATACACAGAGAACATGAAACAATGGGTTTTACCATACACACTATAAGGAGAGTGATCACTTAAGATGAGCTATTACCAGCAGGGGGGAGAAGAAAAACTTTTTGTAGTGATAATCAAGGTGGGCCATTTCCAGCAGTTCACAAGAACGTCTGAGGAATAGTGTGTGTGTGGGGGGGGGAAACAGTTTTACTTTGTGTAATGACCCATCTACTCCCAGTCTCTATTCAAGCCTAAGTTAATTGTATCCAGTTTGCAAATTAATTCCAATTCAGCAGTCTCTCGTTGGAATCTGTTTTTGAAGTTTTTTTGTTGAAGAATTGCCACTCTTAGGTCTGTAATCGAGTGACCAGAGAGATTGAAGTGTTCTCCGACTGGTTTTTGAATGTTATAATTCTTGACGTCTGATTTGTGTCCATTTATTCTTTTATGTAGAGACTGTCCAGTTTGGCCAATGTACATGGCAGAGGGGCATTGCTGGCACATGATGGCATATATCACATTGGTAGATGCGCAGATGAACGAGCCTCTGATAGTGTGGCTGATGTGATTAGGCTCTAAGATGGTGTCCCCTGAATAGATATGTGGACACAGTTGGCAACGGGCTTTCTTGCAAGGATAGGTTCCTGGGTTAGTGGTTCTGTTGTATGGTGTGTGGTTGCTGGTGAGTATTTGCTTCAGGTTGGGGGCTGTCTGTAAGCAAGAATTGGCCTGTCTCCCAAAATCTGTGAGAGTGATGGGTTGTCCTTCAGGATAGGTTGTAGATCCTTGATGATCGTTGGAGAGGTTTTAGTTGGGGGTGAAGGTGATGGCTAGTGGCGTTCTGTTATTTTCTTTGTTGGGCCTGTCCTGTAGTAGATGACTTCTGGGTACTCTTCTGGCTCTGTCAATCTGTTCCTCAGACGTTCTTGCCAACTGCTGGAAATGGCCCATCTTGATTATCACTACAAAAAGTTTTTCTTCCCCCTCCTCCCCTCCTGCTGGTAAAAGCTCATCTTAAGTGATCACTTCCCTTACAATGTGTATGATAACACCCATTGTTTCATGTTCTCTGTGTATATAAATCTCCCCACTGTATTTTCCACTGAATGCATCTGATGAAGTGAGCTGTAGCTCATGAAAGTTTATGCTCAAATAAATGTGTTAGTCTCTAAGGTGCCATAAGTACTCCTTTTCTTTTTGCAGATACAGACTAACATGGCTGCTACTCTGAAACCTGAAGTACAAAAAGCATTTGTTAAAGTTAAAAACAATGCAGGATTATACAGCACTCGATTCCCCCCATACAGCTATCAAAGCACCCAAGTCCTTGCATGTACAATTCTTGTCTTGAGCAGAGATTGCCAATCATGGTGTACAGTTTGGTTTTGTACTTTGGGTATATTTCCTCTACGAATGAAGATAAAAGCACCATGCCTAATTTTTCCCTTTGCTCCAAGCAGGGAAGTGAAAGGCTGTGGCACTAGCTTCTGCACTACGGTGCTTAGCATTTTTCATTACCTTTTAAATAACGTACCCATCTTAATATAATTGCACTACACTGAAGGTTCCATACTGAATACTGACCCCAGAATCTTTTAATGGCCAGTACTTTTCAACTCCCTTTCAACTAGCATTCAATCTGAGGTTAATGTTTCTGTCTAACACTATGGCTCATTACACAATCACAAATTAAGTCACAAAATGAAATGCTGAGGAATAGCATTTTGAGTCTAAAATGAGGGATGATTGCATTTAGTGATTAAACCCTGCATACCAGAGGCACATGGGTGAGTTGTACTGGACTGGAGAATATATTTTTTCCCCCCAGGCCATAAATAATGAAGGTAGCAAAAGAATCTGCTACACAAATGCATGTATCAGAATTCTTTGAACATCGTGTGAAATCCTTTCTGCTCTGTAGTCAACAGGAGTTTTATCATGGAATTTAATGGAGCCAGGATTTTGCCCACTGCTCCTGGGATATACATAAGATCCACTAGTGACAGACAGGCAAATCCCCTGCGTATGGAGCAGTGTGGAGATGCACCTTCCCATGGCGAGCAGTGGAAGGGCTTGTGCTTTAGGAGACAGAATTCCATCTGGAGCTCCCCAGATCTCAAGGCCGAGTGTGCATGCTGCAATGTCTCTTGGGGTGGTGCAAACTGCTCTTCCTCCTAGCATACCATAGGATACCCACTACAAAAGAAGAGGTGAGACAATGCCTCTGCCTTCCCACACCTTTTTTGGCCCTGGGATCTGTTACTGTGCCTCATCCCATTATGGGGGAAAGAAGTTGTGGGAATGCTAGTGTAAACAAGCTGCCAGCAGCCAAGAAACTTGTTCTCATCAAGGTTAGACAACGTGATAGCTAAAACAACAGCAGTTGGTTTAGGGCAGCACGGCCACAATTGCTACAACTGATGGAGCCATGTTAACATCTCCAAGGGGAAGGAATAATCCCCAAGCGGGAGAATGTTATGTTAAAAAGTCAGCAGCAAACACCATGTATTTAACTAGAATTGACACCAGTACTATTCAAAATAGTTTTCTCATCTGATCACCTTCTCTGCAGCTCCCGCCTAGGAATCACAGTACAGTAAAGGAGAGCACATAAATCTTTTTTTTTTAAATCAGTGGTAATGTATTGCTCATCTTTTCTCATTTTCCACCTTTTGCACTGTCTTCCTCTTCCTTCACTTGTCCCTTGCCCCCTTTCTTTCCCACCCAAAAGGTTGTGCAATGTTTTCTCACCTTTTCTTGCTTCCCTATCAATCCTTCAGTATTCTCTAGCCCAGTGGTTCCAAAACTTGTTCTGCCACTTGTGCAGGGATAGCCCCTGCTGGGCCAGGCCGGGCCGGTTTGTTTACCTGCCACTTCCACAGGTTCGGCCGATCGCGGCTCCCACTGGCCGCAGTTCACTGCTCCAGGCCAATGGGTGCTGCTGGAAGTGGTGGTCAGTACGTCCCTCGGCCTGCGCCGCTTCCAGCAGCTCCCATTGGCCTGGAGCAGCGAACCGCAGCCACTGGGAGCCGCTATTGGGTGAACCTGCAGAGACAGCAGGTAAACAAACTGGCCCGACCCTCCAGGGGCTTTCCCTGCACAAGCGGCGGAACAAGTTTGGGAATCACTGCTGTAGAATTCTCCCCTGTAAAAGAGAAATGGAGTCTCCCTCTTTACACTCCCTCAGTGTAATCCGCTTGCTACACCCTGAAAATCACTACAGTGTTAAACAAAGGCTGATACTGCCATTGGGTGCTGCCAAGCCACAGGGAGTGAAGTAACTACAAGGAGTTCTCAGCAAGCATCACAGGCTGCTACAGGCTATCTTCTTGCTCAGCACTAGGATCAACGTTAATAATCACTGTAACAGCTGTTAAATTGCTATTATAACATAAGAAAAGATACTGGAGCCTTTTTAAGTAACAAACTTGATGCTGAGCTCTGTATAGCTAGGCGTTGCTGGCTGGTCTGCTCTAGCTCCAAGTGCAACTTTAAGCAAAAGCAAAGTGCTTCTGCTGATAAGGCTCAAGTCACTACATCATAATTTCATTCTATTACAAAGTTCCTACTCTCATTGCAATCACCTTTTACCTCTCTGATGATTGGGACTCATCATGGGCTTTTCAAAATGGCTGGACCCAAGAAGCAAATTGCAGAACCATTGACAATTCTGTAATTATGAACTCATTGAAGAGACATTGAGTCTGTCTCGAAGTTATGGCCTGTCTAAGAAAAATACATCTGGCTTCCATAACACAGGCATAAAAAATTGGCCTCCAGATTGATACACAATGCAGAAGCTGTGCGTACATATATATTGGGCTGAAAGGTTCCAATTATGTTCTGAGCCCTTCTGTTAAAATCACCAGCTGTAGGAACTTCAGTCAACTTGATAGAAATATGATACTGTAACAGAGCTACTGTGAAAACGGTAGAAGATTGGTTCTAATGTGCACCTGTCAACATCACACAATGGCATTGCAGAGTAGTTGCATTGGCTTAGTGCAAATGGAACTTTTTCCTAGTGGTTTAAAAGCTATACAATCTGATTCTCATCTAACCTATACCAGTTTTACACTAGAATAACTCCAGAAGCTTCAAACTGAATTACTTCTGACTTAATGCTGGTGCAAGGTAGAGGACAATCTGGCTTATTATATTACAGCTCGAGTTGGAAAATGGGGGTGTAGGGGGAGGGAGTAATTTTTTATCAAATTTCATTTCTGGTTTTGACAATTTGTTTTTGTTGAAATTTCCTGAATAGCTCAATGGTTTTATATGGTTAACGTGAAATAGTCTGCACATTAGAGCCTATCCTGCTCTTTAAAAGTTTGCATTACTTAAATAAAACTACACTAGAGAACATTTTTCTGTACACTTTGATGAAGAAAATAACACAGCATTATTTCAGAAGGATGATTAGAAAAAGTAAAGCTCAGCAACTTGGAATCACCAGCTGATTATCTCTTCACTTGTATATGGAAAATATAGAGCATCCAAAATCTGGCTGTGAAACAAGTGGCAAGATTCAGAAATGGAAGTTGCTAGACAGAGAAATTGAGGGCTGGTCTGTACTGCCCTACAGTTTAGAGTAGAGGGGTTATAACAGTGGTGAGCACCAAAACACTGCACTGTAACTCCCCTGTGTTGACGCTGTGGGTGCAAACTAAAAAGTTCCTACTTTGCATTACTGAAATCCTCTTCCAACAGGACTACATTAATGAGAACTAGGAACCTTATAGTTTACACCCTCAGTTTTTCTGTGTCCCATATTTTCCATTTCTTAATTAAAGTGGCATCAAAGTAACAAATGCAAAATCTACAGACATAGATTGACAATAAACCTTTCAAACTCCCCAGGTCCTTGTGATTGGGTGTCTACCCTACCTAGGCCTGAGGTACACAGAAGGGGGTCACTTAACCCTCTTACAGACTTCACCTGATAAGCTTTTCACTGATTGTCCAGCTGGGCAAGGGGGAGGCTAGGCTGCTATAAAACCAGGAAGCAAAGTGTAAGAAAGGAGCTGCAGTATAGAAGGTCTATAATCACTTGCTGAGCTTAGAGCAGGAAAGGCAGAAACCAGGAAAAGAGTTGAAGCTCTGGCATTCTGGTCCTGAGGGAAGGTGTATCCAGAGAGGGTGGAGAAGGAGCCTGATAGAGGCAAAGTAGGAAGCAGCCCAGGGAAAGAGTAGCAAGATTTGGAACAGTGAAGACCTTAGCTGCTGGTTGTAGGGGTCCTGGACTGGAAACCAACATGGTAAGTGGGCCCAGGTTTCCCTACTAGCCGTTGGGAAGTAGCACAATCTAGGTAATGGAACCGAAAAATGCCTGAGATAGATCATCCAGGGGCCCTTTCATACCCCACAAGCGGGAGGACTATATTGATCTGGCTGGAGGGCCACGAGCAGGGACTACCCTGAGTATAGAAAGAGAGACACATTTTGGTAAATGACTGAAGAAGGGGGTTTCAGCCTGAGGGTGAGCTATAAAGAGGCATTGCGGCGCTATGTAGTGAACCCCATGATAGTCCTGCAGATACCTAGCACAACATGGGATATACCTCAGCCAGTGTGTCAAATGCTAGGTGGGTGAAACCAGCCAATCATTATGCTTGTGAATGAACTCTCCCAGAAAAGAGAGAAGAGAAAAACACCCTGCCACGTGTGTGTGAACACTTTTCATAAAGCAACCACTCCACATCTGACCTCCAAGTCCTCAAAGGAAACTTGCACAGCACCTCCAAAAGATAGGACTGGGAATTTAAATTCACACATCTACTGGACACTAAAATCCATGAGTTTTACAAAAACACTGGTTTTCTGGCTCATTACTACAATATGTAGCCTGCCTTACTGCCTGCTAACCCTTAATTACCCACTTCATTTTAAGTGGTCTCCTACAGCATGTGTGAAAGCCTTATGCTTAACAATCTCCTCTCTGTGTATTTAGCTCAGACACTGGTTACTTTTGCAGACCTCATTATCAGGTCTGAAGAAGCTTGAAAGCTTGTCCCACCCACTATCAGAAGCTGGTCCAGTAAAAGATATTACTTTACCTACTTTGTGTCTTCTAATATCCTAGGGCCAATATGCCTACCACTACACTTTCATTTTTTCCCATGACAGATTATTTTTAGTAGTTTTTAAATTGGTATGACAATGCTGCTGCTTACAAAAATAATAGCATACAGAAATGCTACATATTCAAAGCATATTCTATGGTGTAACAGATTTGTAAGGCTTGATAAGCCTATTTTCTGTACAGGTCCCTTTCTTACCTAGAAGTAATATGTAAATGCCAGAACTACTGTTCTATAAGACATGACTCTAAAGTATATTCAGAGCACCACCTTGCTGTCCATCACATAGTACTAATTTTTATGTATTTGCATGCATTTAAAGTAGTGATCATTAAAATGTCAGCTGTTGAGATCTTAACATCCTAGTTAGTGGACTCTTCAAGTGCATTGCAGTTTTATCCTGACTAATAGCTTGTTTCAGCTAGGGTTGTAGGACTTATTTTTCCCACCCTTCACCTTTGTATGGGCCTATACCTGCACCCAGGCTTTACAGGTTCAAACACCACTGCTTATCTTCTGTATTCAATTGTTAGAGTGTTCAAGGGGGTGCATAGTTGTTCAGACTTGCAAACTGCAAGCACACATGCTTATGTGCAATTTTGCTTGGAAACATGAGAAGAGTAGTGTGAGTGGGGCCCGGGGGGAAGGGGAGAAGCCAGCTGAGGTCACTCAATTAGGGTGAACTGCAAAGGATGGGGCAGACAATCTCCAAAACTGGTGAATATTTCAATACTTAGATTTACCAAGTCAGCACAAAACAGCTTCTTTATTACCTCACTGGTTGCCCAGAAGCCAACAACACAGTCCTCTTAAAGTAACCCAGCCTGCATAAAACCTCAAGCAGATCTAAGATCAGGACCCAAGGATCTTTTATACAATTTCAGGCCTTCTTTGACAAGTTGAAGTACCTTGAGGGAACAATGGGCCCTCATTTCCTAGGCATCGGCATTAATTATTCACACAGATTAACAAGGCAATTGCCTACTTTTTGCCATTCACAGATGATCAGATATACATTTCAAAGAGAGATTAATACAGGGATATCCTGTGTTTACAGGCTATTTAAATGCTAGGATGTTCTTTAGATCTCTGAATTAACAGAAAGAAAAGGAGTACTTGTGGCACCTGAGAGACTAACAAATTTATTTGAGCATAAGCTTTCATGAGCTACAGCTCACTTCAAGTACTCCTTTTCTTTTTGAGAATACATACTAACATGGCTGCTACTCTGAAACCTGAATTAACAGAATACGGCATAGACAGGGTGTCATAAATATAAAGGGAAGTGTAAACACCTTTAAAATCCCTCCTGGCCAGAGGAAAAATCCTTTCACCTGTAAAGGGTTAAGAAACTAGGATAACCTCGCTGGCGCCTGAACAAAATGACTAATGAGGAGAAAAGATACTTTCAAAGCTGGAGGGAGGGAGAAACAAAGAGTCTATGTCTGTCTGGGTGATGCTTTTGCCGGGGACAGAATAGGAATGGAGTCTTAGAATTTAGTAAGTAATCTAGCTAGATATGCGTTAGATTATGATTTCTTTAAATGGCTGAGAAATTAGACTGTGCTGAATAGAATGAATATTCTTGTCTTTGTGTCTTGTTATAACTTAAGGTTTTGCCTAGAGGGATTCTCTATGTTTTGAGTCGAATTACCGTGTAAGGTATTTACCATCCTGATTTTACAGAGGTGATTCTTTTTACCTTTTCTTATATTAAAATTCTTCTTGTAAGAAATTGAATGCTTTTTTCATTGTTCTTAAGATCCAAGGGTTTGGGTCTGTGGTCACCTATGCAAATTGGTGAGGATTTTTGTCAAGCCTTCCCCAGGCAGGGGGGTGCAAGGTTTTGGTGAGGATTTGGGGGGGAAAGACGTTTCCAAACAACGTTTTCCCAGTAAACCCAGTCAAATGTTTGGTGGTGGCAGTGGAAGTCAAAGGGCAAAGGGTAAAATAGTTTGTACCTTGGGGAAGTTTTAACCTAAGCTGGTAAAAGTAAGCTTAGGAGGTTTTCATGCAGGTCCCCACATCTGTACCCTAGAGTTCAGAGTGGGGAAGGAACCTTGACACAGGGACTGTTGATGACATTGTTGACCACTATCCTTATATATGTAAATACATAAAAACATGAACATTATCTCCCCATATGTCTTTAAGGGTTGAATTTGAGTAATTTATCCTGCAGAATGTTTAACCCTTTCTGGCCATGCGTCACAAGTAGATATAAACCAGCTGAAGATTTGGCCCTTAATCTACAATTCCCAACAGACAATGGGACTTGGTAAACCATGTTTATTGAGGTTGTACAAAGTTTTACTGGGTGATAGGCAACCCCAGATTAGGGTGACCATATTTTCCCAGCGGGAAACAGGATGGCTGTTTGGTCTTCCTGCCTGTGCGGGGCCAGCCTGAGGCCCTCCCACCTCTCCCATTGCCTGCCCACATGTCCCTGGCCCGGCTCAAGTTATTGTTCTGAGCCCTCTCTCCCGCACGTTCCTCCACACTCCTCTAGGAAGCACACTCTACTTTTTGGGGGCAAAACTGTGCATTTGTCCCATTTGCTCTTGCCAAGTGATGATCAGTTGGCAAAAATAAATGGGACAAATGCACAGTTTTGTCAAAAAAGTTAGCACGGCCAAGACAAGACTTAAAAAAGGGACTATCCCAGCCAAAACGGGACATATGGTCACCATACCCCAAATAGTGCTGGGAATGCACTAACTAACTCCTAGTCTAAAAGATACTTTGGGTTTTTTTTAAACACGCTATTTGCCCTCCAGGGGAATAGATGGCCTCCAAATTTGCAAAGTAATCAATTTATACAGGATAGCAGAATGCCATTCTGGATGGGAGTGAGACTAGCAGAAAGAATTGTATTTTCTTCTGGATTGCATTGTAAGAGGTGGCATCATTCTCCAGTTTATGGAGGGCTGAGGAGGAGCAAGGACATATATGTTGCATGCTTGCTTGCACACTTGCATGCTGGTGGAAATTTTTCAAAATAACGGTGTCTGACCATATGATCTGTTTTATGGAAACTTATATTTAAAAAAAAATGTTTTATACCCTAAAAAGGAATGAAGCAAAAAATCTGGAAAGTTGTTCACTGGCATGTATGATAGTTGTGCATGGTCAATAGATGACAAATACCTAAGAAGGGGAACGCAAACAGAGTAAAACACTAGAGAAAGAAGTAACAGAAGCAAGTTACATAAGAATAACATAGAAGCAGGACACTAAGATAGCACTTACTAATGAAAATCATAATAATTCATAAGGGTCATATTGTGCTATACAAGGGCCATGTTCTACTCTCAAGCTTTGTGCAAACTTCTATTGTCATCATTGGGAGCTTGCCTGGGGATTCATATAGTATCTGGTCCCCTTTACAGATGCAGCCCATGGATCATTATTAAGAACAAAGGGCTAGATCAGTGGTTCTCAACAAGAGGTACACATACCCCTGTGGGTATTCAGAGGTCTTCCGGAAGGTACATCCACTCATCTAGATTTTTGCCTAGTTTTACAACAGGCTACATAAAAAATACTAGTGAAGTCAGTACAAACTAAAATTTCATACAGACAGTGACTTGTTTATACTGCTCTATATCCTATACACTGAAATTTAAGTATAATATTTATATTCCAATTTATTTATTTTATAATTATATGGTAAAAATGAGAAAGTAAGCAATTTTTCAGTAATAGTGTGCTGTGACACTAGTGTTTTTATATCTGATTTTTGCAAGCAAGTAGTTTTTAAGTAGGTGAAACTTGGGGGTACGCAAGACAAATCAGACTCCTGAAAGGGGTACAATAGTCTGGAAAGATTGAGAGACACTGGGCTAGATCCTTCTTGCAGCCTAGCTTAGTCGCACATGGTGCAGTAGTGAAACAAGAGAGGGGTGAAGGTTGCTTAATGCCACATATGTGGCTCTCTGATACTACGGTCAGCTGGGGGCCACCCAACATAGTTTAGACAACCCTCAGGGATGCTCTAAACTGCACCCAGCTGCTCATGGGCCACTTCCTATTGGTAATACCTATGTGGAGCCAGAAAAGGTCTGGCATGGAGCTAGTATATAATCTTGATGCCATTGCAATATGAAAACGGAAAGAGTGCTTGCTGTGTTTATTTTCTATCATTTAACAATGAAAAAAGTTTAAAAATGCTGTGGACAGCTGTTGTTCAGATGAGGAAGTATAACTGTATTCCCGCAAAATTACACTCTGGTATGCTGACACCTTTCTAATTACTGGCAACAAATATCAAAACCAGTCACACTGTAGGATTAATAAAATTGGTTCTGTAAGAAGTGAGATGAAGAGTGAAATGAACATTGTATCAAGAAGCTAATGATCCCAAAAGCAGCACACTGACTATTGCTCTGCACTGTTGCAAATGTTAAATTTTCTGATGTCAATCAAGCAACGCTAGCTGTAATACAGATTACTTTTTGATTTCTTCTTTATGCAGTGAAGCATCTATCTATCATATATCTGTGTATATCTTCAGCTATCCCATGTCTGAATATAGCTGCCTATATCATGTATGTGTAAAAATATCTTTCCAGCTATATTGATCTATAGCTATATAATGTAGATGTGTGTAGGCGTGTATCTGTCTATATATCATGTATGGGTAAATATCTATCTGAAATGTCTACTCACAACTGTCTCAAGGGACACCGTTGAAGAAAATAATTCAGTAAACTCAGAACCCATATATTTAAAAGATGAGTTTTCATTCAAGTGATGCTAATTACCACTAAAGCAACTAAATTGTATTTTCAAAGCATCAGCCCAGAGCTACAGTAACACTTTGTATTCAATCAACCTTTGCACATGTCATAAATATAAAGGGAAGGGTAACCACCTTTCTGTATACAGTGCTATAAAATCCCTCCTGGCCAGAAGCAAAACCCTTTCACCTGTAAAGGGTTAAGAAGCTAAGGTAACCTAGCTGGCAACTGACCCAAAATGACCAATGAGAGGACAAGATACTTTCAAATCTGGAGCCGGGGGGGAACAAAGGGTTCGTCTGTCTGTGTGATGCTTTTGCCGGGAACAGATCAGGAATGCAGCCTAAACTCCTGTTAAATTACTTCAATCTAGCTAGAAATGTGTTAGATATCCTTTTGTTTAATGGCTGGTAAAATAAGCTTTGCTGGATGGAATGTAGATTCCTGTTTTTATGTCTTTTTGTAACTTAAGGTTTTGCCTAGAGGGATTCTCTGTTTTGAATCTGATTACCCTGTAAGATATTTACCATCCTGATTTTAAAGAGGTGATTCTTTTACCTTTTCTTTAATTAAAATTCTTCTTTTAAGAACCTGATTGCTTTTTCCTTGTTCTTAAGATCCAAGGGTTTGGGTCTTTGTTCACCTGTACAAATTGTTGAGGATTCTTATCAAGCCTTCCCCAGGAAAGGGGGTGTAGGGCTTGGGGGGATATTTTGGGGGAAGATGTCTCCAAGTGGGCTCTTTCCCTGTTCTTTGTTTAAAACGCTTGGTGGTGGAAATATATGGTTCAAGGACAAAGCAAAGTTTGTACCTTGGGAAGTTTTTAACCTAAGCTGGTAAGAATAAGCTTAGGGGTTTTTCATGCAGGTCCCCACATCTGTACCCTAGAGTTCAGAGTTGGGAAGGAACCTTGACAGCACATCTCCAGTTGTTTCAGTAGTGCTTTTTTTGCCATGAAACAGCACTGTTCCAACCTTCTAAAATCGAACTCTCTCTGTCTGAGAAGAATTAGAAAGGCTGAAGTAATGGATAGTCTGTCCTTTCAGACAGAAGCAGTCATAGGGACATTTTAAAATTTTCAAAAACTGTCATTTCCAACTGTGGGGAATTCTTCTTGTGTAACTCATGAAGGAAGACTAGCAAAGGGTAAGCATTCCTTTCTCACATTTAGTCCTCTGAGATTAAAGTTTATTAGAAGCAGATGCTTATTTTTAGGTTCAGTTTTAGTGTCTAGTCCTGAGACAAGAGTTCAATATTACAGAGGAGATTGTTCTCTTCGCTGATGGCATTGTGCTAATTGCTGTCAGAATCCTCTGCTTAAAAGACACATATTTTCAGCAAGAAAAAAATAGTGAAGGCTGGTCTATTGATAAATTGTTTGAAAGCCGATAACTACTGTTGCTGGAAAAGCTAGAATAATATCAGTTAGCTCTATACTTTATTTCCTTAGGGCTATATCTTTCAACCCAAGACAGGGATGCAAAATGTTCTGAGCACAGAAGAATCCGTATAGAAAATGTCTGCAAAAGGGGATCAGCTCAGCACCCTTTGTGTGCTGTGAAACTGAAGTCTTTGGGGCCTTCATGAGCCCTAGCAGGGAGAGACTTTTGACTATGAATAACAATTGACATCCAAAAGTAGGGGTGCTACCTCAGCTGCTGGCATCTTAAGACATAATAGCAACCACCGTGTACCCATAAACTGTGGTGGTGTTCAGAGGGAAAATTCCATTACTTCTATGGAGCATCCTTGCCTGTTCACAATCCTTCCAAGGCTTGTCTGATACAGAGAAGGAGTGTGTACACTGAGCACCACTTAGCACTTGGCAGATCACACCTCCTCCTTTTTTCTCCTTGGGATGAGCATGGGGACTGCAATTGTTCCCTTTCCTTGTGCATAGAGTGGGAATAGTCTATGTGCTTTCCTTCTGCCTGCAGAGATCTAGCTCCATATATCAAGACCATTAATAATCATTAAAGCATGATAGTTTGGTTCCATTCCCATGAGCAAGGCCAAACCATGGTATAAGTGAGTTGGTGACCTTCCTTGTGAGAACACAATCTCCATGTGTAAATGAGCCCATAGCTCTAAAAAAATATTAGAGAAAGAAAACTGAGCTCTGCCTACCATCAAGAAAGAGTTAATGGAACTTCAGGGTCAGTGTACAGTCTACCAATGAAAATGTCTCCCACTGTTCTCTACTCCACCAGTGATGCCAACCTCTGGACTCCTTTCACCTGGTCCTTGCACAAACAGCTCCATGCTTTCTCCCTAATTCTGAAGCACTCCCTACAAAAAAGAGGTTTGTTTATACTTTTACACATAAAAGAAAGGAACTATCAATGGCCAACTGAGGGGACAGCTGTGGATACGTTATACACAAAAACAAAGACAAAACCAGCATCCTGTCAGCATCCTGATCAAACTCTGTGTCTGTTGCCTCCTTTTCCTCTGTTTTTGTATTTCTGGATTTTTAGCCTTTAGGGGTATGTGCTGTTGCTCCCTTTATGTCTGTACAGTACCTACCACATTTGCAGTACTACTGTAATATAAATAATAATTACAACAACAAAGAAATAGATTTTTAGCTGCTGCTTCCATATACCAATAACCAAATGGAAGATATAGAGAGGAGCCTTCTTAGACACTGTTATGACATGAGCACATAGGGGAAAGGAGAAAGAATCCCTGCCATCGTTTGACCCTAGGAAGGAGAGGAAATGGAGGAGAAGTGCATGTATGCCTCATAACCACCTCATCTTAATGCACAGGAAGAAGGACAGACTAATCCTCCTTGTTGTCAGACCATCTCTGTCCAGGCACAGGGACAAAAGACCCCTTCTTACATTCATTGCCCCTCCTATTGGTATAGGTTGTGAGCCAAAGAATAGTCTCCAGCAGTAGTATTTACTAAGTGGGAGGCAATGAGAGTGAGTTTTACTTTCCCTCTTAAATCCAAATCTCCCTGAATATGTTAACACTTACAAAACAAATCTGGGGGCTACTCAGATTTCCAACCTCTAAAGGTCCCTTTATACTATTTCTTTGTCCCACTGGGACTGGCAGCAGCTGTTAATTTGGTATCCTATATACATTTATTTAATGTACTGTTTACATCTGATTCAAGATCAATAACAAAATATTAAATATGTTCAGACCTCACATTGATGATCCTTGTGGCATCCCAGCAGTCACCTCCCAACCACTCAACACATTGGTATCATAAACCTTCTGATAATTTTCAATCCATGCAGCAGTACTCACATCGAAGCCAGTTTAAATGGATTTTTCAAGCAAAATTTTATAAGGTATTGTCTGAAATGTTTCACTAAACTCTATACTTATAGGCACATAATATTATATACATCACATTTCTTTACATTCCTCGATTCTATAAATCCTCATACTTAGAAATCCTGTTACTTCTATCCCCACAGTCATTCTGTGATTTATCTTTTACTCTCCAGTTGGAGATAGAAACAAAATTATCCATACAAACTATTGGAAGAAAATAAAAATGCCAAAAAAAAAGTAGGTTATTTTCACCTATTTGTGAGAGAATTTATGTAATGGTTTTCTTTTATATTTTCTCCAGTTTTCTCCTGCAACCACACAGAGCTTCTTCCCTACACAAAATAAAAAATGAAATATGGTCAGTCTTTCTGCATAGGTGACATTTTTCACAAAGACACCAGGACTGACCCATTGGATCTCTGCCACACAATCCAAACAAAGATATTGTATTGTCAGGACAGGTTGCAAGTCACCTTACTCTTTAATATATCTGCATGTAATTAGATATTTATCCCCTTAAATAAAATATGACTATTACCCACCCTTTGGGTGTTCCCTTCTGTCAAGGCTGGTGTGTCACTTCCCCACTTCCTTGGGGAGCTGCAGGGTAGGGTCTTGCCTCAGTTTTCCCTAATGGGCTTTAAGTGAGTTCAATGAGGCTTTTTTTGTACTTAACAGTGCCCTTCTGGGGTCTAACTTATTTAACGAAAGGCTGAACATGGCATACAAACAGGTCTTCCCCCCACTGTACAGCTGGGAGGGGCCAAATTAGTCGTAGTCTGTCTGCCCCAACTTGAGTTCATCTGTCTCTTCCATTCAGGCTCTTTATCAGTAAAGCTCTCTCAATGCAGGATCTCCTCTGGAGCTAGGCCTGTCACCACAGGCTGGAGAAGTGCTCCTTCTCTGGACAAAGGCCCCTGCAAAGGACAAACCAATACAACTCTCTCCTATATCAGCACATAGTTCATTTGTGATCTAGACCTCCTGCTGTTGTCTGGTAAGGTCTTTTCACTTGGACCAGGTCACTCTTGATTCTTGGCAATCGTCACTCTTCCCTTTCAGACCTCTTCCATCCGGGTTTCCTTCTCTGGTGAGTTTCCCTAACCAGCTCCCCTGAGAAGTCCTTCTCCTCAGGAACTTCTCATCCTCTGGAACCCCTTTATTTTGGCCCAAGTGCTCCTTAGCTAATTAACTGCCACTAACCCAACTACTCCCAGATTGATCTGGGTTGGCTCATTCTCCTTAGCAGAACCTATCACAGGTAGGCTAGGCGCCTGACCCCCTCAGAGGCCAGCTATCTTGTGACACCACCTAACTTTATTTTAGATCAGAAGTTACACTTCAATGTCAGTGACTGAAGTCCAGATATAGTCCAGCACTATAAATTAGTCTCATTTCATTGAAGCCAATACAGATAAGCCAATTTAAACCTGCTAAGGACCCAACTTGGAATGGTGATTCTGAAGTGGTTTCTGGGGGTATTTTTAACCTAAGGAGCATCATATTGAATGTTGTTTCCCTTCTGTCATCCTACAAGATATATTACAGGTATATGCAGTTAAGTTATATGTTATAATTATGGAAGAAGTGCTGTGTTACTCAAAAAGGAATTATTTATGGTGTTGCTTGATGGTATAACTATGAGAAAATTGGATGATATTTTAAAAGGGAATTTCAAGGCTTTTGAAAGCACTTTTGGGCAGGGACCACCTTTTTATTGTATATTTGTAAAGGGCCTAGCACAATGGAGTGCTGACTTTTGGTGTCTTTGCAATACAAATTGTAGGGGGGCAGGGGAGAGAGAAATCCTGACTGTGAGATCAGTTAGGCTGTGTCTCAAGACATCATTTGGGACTTATAGGTTGGACAGAACACAAGAACATATTCTGTAGAGGACAATCCTGAATTTGCAGGGAGAGGGACTGGATTGCCTAAAGGCTCTTATCCATCTTTTTGTCTTTTTTTTCTACTTCATCTTCTGCAATGATGGCGCTTACTCAGTACCTATTAGAATAGAAGCCTAAGAGACCCTGTGTTAGTCATTCCATCCACTTCCCCACTAAACTTTTTCAAATAATATTTTATTGAATTTTTAAATACAAGAGAGTTTGTCAATGTTTTCCTTTCCTTTTGAATTTCATGTTAAACAACATGAATACAATGCAGGGTGTAAAATGAGTGACCTGTATTTCCTAGATTGTCATATGAATTTCTGAGTTCCTCTGCTCCCTGGATGTAATTTATCACTAGTGGTGACTTTCTGAGATGTGTCCAAAATTAATCTGATTAACATACGTAATCAGATTACCTAAGGGATAAATGGACACAAATCAGACATCAGGAATGGTAACATACAAAAGCCAGTAGGAGAACACTTCAATCTCCCTGGACATTCAATAACAGATTTAAAAGTAGCCGTTCTTCAACAAAAAAACATCAAAAACAGGCTTCAAAGAGAAACTGTAGAGCTACAATTCATTTGCAAATTTAACACCATCAATTTGGGCTTGAATAGGGACTGGGAGTGGCTGGCTCACTATAAAAGCAATTTTCCCTCTCTTGGTATTGACACCTCCTCATCAATTATTGGGAGTGGACCACATCCACCCTGACTGAATTGGCCTTCAGCATTGGTTCTCCACTTGTAAGGTGACTCCCTTTGCTTCATGTGCCAATATATATTTATGCCTGTATCTGTAATTTTCACTCCATGCACCTGAAAAAGAGGGGGGTTTTACCCAGAAAAGTTTATGCCCAAATAAATCTGTTAGTCTTTAATGTGCCTCATTGTTTTTGTGGCTATAAATTAACATGGCTACCCCTGTGATATCATCAAGGTGATGTAACCACATCAAAACTATTCTGAGGTCCTGCAGAAATAACAAACAAACAAAAAATTTGAGAGGGATATATGTGTATGACACACTGCTCAGGTGGCTAGGAGTTTAAAAGCTATTACTTTCCATCATTAGTAGTTCCTGAGGTTGGAGCATTCAGCTGTGAAAAGTGCTCTGTGCCAGGGGGAGACAAGGTCATCATAAAGAAATTATACCCTGTTGTGCTCAGCTGGAGTACCTCCTCTAAAGTAACTTCTTTGGCTTTGGGTATCTATGGCCCAACCAAGAGAGAGAGAGAAATTAAAAATCCTGACTCCTAAATGTTTACAGAGTCTTGCATGTCAATAAAAGTTCAAGTTTAGAATGTTATAAAGATTTCTGTGTTTGCAAGATTCAAAACACATCCCTAGTCTACAGTATTTCTCTGTGTATCTGAACAGCTGCAGAAAATATAAAGATGAAATTGCCTGTAATGTCCCAATTTACTAGTTCATTTTATATTGATCCCGTTTTATATTGGACCAGATCACCTTTGATATCAATAGAATTGAGAAGAGAAATGTTAAACTTATGAACTTTTAGCTTAAATATGCACCATAAAATGGATAACAATAAGGCTAGAGTGCTTTAAAAACCCTCTCTAAAACTGAATGCAAAGAAATTCAAAACCACAAGGAAGTATGACAACAACATGCTATTTTAATTTGATTTTTCCAGCATTCTCATGCCATATCATTACCTTTGGCTGTGCATTAGTTTTTCCCATAACAACTACCACTGAAGGTGGTAGGAAAGCAGAACCTGTGTCGGTGTTGGCCATTGGTTCAGCAGTGTATGCTGAGTTCATGGAGCTAAGTCTCTGAAACGTCATCTTTTTTTTTCCTGCCCCAACACCTAAAAGCAACAGTTTTAAATAGTGATGTCTGCATTTTCCCAATGAGATCTAGAAATGTATTGCTGTAAATCATGATCAAAATTCTGTTACCAATGTGAGGTGCATAGAGTATCTCAGGGGCAGAGATCATTACTATATTCTGCAACATGTTGAATCCTGGCAAAATAATTAAATGCTAATCAACTATAACTTTATATACTCATCTTTTGCACAGCTTATTTATGCAGGTATCTGCAAAGGATATTTCTGAGAATGATCCTTCTTTTAATACTGAATATAAGTACTCACATCACAAAACAATTCAAATTCTTACATTCTTTTGGAATAATTATTGGTTTGAAAGCCTGGTAACTCAGCTGGTTACTCAATAGACAGGCTGGGAGAATGTACTCAGCTTCCAGTTGGAGGACACATGGAGCATTCTCACAAGCAACTCTGCACAGCCTTTTAAACCAAAATATTTCTGACACAGGAAGAGAAGAAACAGAATCCCACCCTGTCAAGGTTCCTTCCCCACTCTGAACTCTAGGGTACAGATGGGAGGACCTGCATGAAAAACCCCCTACCAGCTAGGTTAAAATTTCCCCAAGGTACAAACTATTTTACCTTTTGTCCCTGGACTTCATTGCTGCCATCACCAAGCATCTAACAAATATAACAGGGAAAGAGCCCACTTGAAAATGTCTTTCCCCCAAAAATCCTCCCAAGCCCAACACCCCCTTTCCTGGGGAAGGTTTGATAAAAATCCTCACCAATTTGCATAGGTGAACACAGACCCAAACCCTTGGATCTTAAGAACAAGGAAAAAGCAATCAGGTTCTTAAAAGAAGAATTTTAATTAAAGAAAAAGTAAAAGAATCACCTCTGTAAAATCAGGATGGTAAATACCTTACAGGGTAATCAGATTCAAAACATAGAGAATCCCTCTAGGCTAAATCTTAAGTTACCAAAAGACACAAAAACAGGAATATACATTCTATTCAGCACAACTTATTTTATCAGCCATTTAAACAAAACAGAATCTAATGCATATCTAACTAGATTGCTTATTAATAGGAGTTCTGACCCACATTCCTGCTCTGGTCCCAGCAAAAGCAATACACAGACAGAGAGAGCCCTTTGTTTCCCTCCCCCCCCCCCCGCCCTCCAGCTTTGAAAGTATCTTGTCTCCAAATTGGTCATTTTGGTCAGGTGCCAGCGAGATTGTCTTAGCTTCTTAACCCTTTACAGGTGAAAGGGTTTTTCCTCTGGCCACGAGGGATTTAAAGGTGTTTACCCTTCCCTTTCTATTTATGACACGCCCCCCAAATCACAGATAGGGTGAAACGCTGGCTGTGATTTCTTCCTGGAGCTCTAGGAGAAAACAAAGTTAATAAGACACATGCACCTCTAAATATATTACCAAGTATATAAAGATTAACAATATTTTTCACATCTCAAGGATGATTTTAACCACTTGATTCTGGGAAACTTTCACAGGAGAGTGCATCAGCCACTTTGTTAGAAGCTCCTGAGATGTGTTGGATGTAGAAATCAAAATCTTGGAGAGCTAAACTCCACCGAGTAAGTTTTTTGTTATTTCCCATGGCGGTATGAAGCCTCTGTAGCGCACCATGGTCGGTTTGCATGTGGAAACGCCGTCCCCAAATGTATGGGCATAGGTTTTCCAGAGCATAGACAATGACATATCATTCTTTTTCACTGACTGACCAGTTGCTTTCCCTCTCAGACAGTTTCTTGCTGAGAAACACTACGGGGTGGAATTCTTGATCCGGTCCTTCCTGCATTAAAATTGCTCCCACACCATGCTCGGATGCATCTGTGGTTACTAGATGCGGATTGTCAAAGTCTGGGGCCCTTAGTACAGGGTCAGACATGAGTGTTGATTTAAGCTGGCTAAACCACTGAACGGCATTTGGCTTTTGGTTAGGTCTGTCAGTGGGACAGCGATTTGGCTGTATTGCGGTACAAATCGCCTGTAATATCTGGCCAAGCCTAAGAAGGATTGGACCTGTTTCTTTGACTTTGGGACAGGCCACTTTTGGATAGCATCCACTTTGGCCTATAGGGGGTTGATAGTCTCTTGACCCATCTGGTGTCCAAGGTAAGTCACTCTGTTTAGGCATATCTGATACTTCTTAGCCTTAAGAGTTAGTCCTGCCTCCCTTATGCGCTTGAAGACTTTTTGTAGATGTTCCTGGTGTTCTGCCCAGGAATCCAAAAATATGGCCACATATTCCAGGTAGAAGACTGCATATTCTCCTCATACTGCTAGGAGACCAGAGACCATCTACAAGTCTTTGGAAGGTGGCGGATGCATTCCGCAGCCCGAAAGGGAGCACATTAAATTCATACAGCCTGACATGTGGTGAAGGCAGACCTTTCCTTGGCGGATTCATCTAGCCATACCTGCCAGGAGCCCTTGGTTAAGTTCAAGGTAGAGCTGAACTGGGCCAGTCCCAGTTTCTCCAATAGTTCATCTGTGTGTGACATTGGATAGTTGTCTGGGCGAGTTACAGCATTTAGCTTATGGTAGTCCATGCAAAAATGTAAATTCCTCATCTGGTTTGGGAACTAGAACCACTGGAGATGCCCATGCACTCCCAGAGGGGCGGATAACCCCCATCTGTAGCATACCCTGGATCTCCTGTTCTATAGCAGTTTTAGCTTGAGGAGACACATGGTAAGGTTGGACTTTAATTGGGTGAGCATTACCTGTGTCAATGGAGTGGTATGCCTGTTCAGTCAGTCCTGGGGTGGCTGAGAAGTCGGCGCGTAGCTAGTGCACAGCTCCTTGATCTGCTGTTGCTGCATATGCCCTTCACCTCTTCCATGTCACCATCACTTTTCCCTTCGTAGTAGACACCTTCAGGCCACTCAATGTCATCTCCTCCCTGGGCTGTAAACTGACAAACCTTTAATTCTCTGGAATAAAAGGGCTTTAAAGAATTAATATGGTACACCTTAGGCTTTCAGATGTGGGAAATACTATGAGATAATGAACAGCTCCCAGGCGCTCCTGGACCGTGAATGGCCCTTCCCACGACGCTTCCATTTTATGGTCCTGAAGCATCTTTAAGACCATGACCTGGTCCCCTACTTTGAAGGAACACTTTCTGGCATGTTTATCATACCAGGCTTTTTTCTCTTTTTGAGCATCCTGTAGGTTTTCTTTAGCAAGGGCTAAAGAGGTTTGGAGGGTGTTTTGTAGGTTGGTTACAAAGTCCAGAATGTTAGTTTCTGGAGAAGGTGTAAACCTTTCCCATTGCTGCTTCACCAACCCTAACCTCGTGGCCATATACAAGTTCAAATGGTGGAAATCCTAAACTGGGATGTGGTACAGCTCTGGGATGTGGTACAGGCAAAAAGCAACTGCTGCAACACTAGGTCCCAATCATTGGAGTGCTCATTTATGAATTTATGTATCATGGCCCCCAAAGTCCCATTAAATTTCTCCATCAGGCCATTTATTTGATGATGGTAAGGGGTGGCAACCAAGTGATTCACCCCATGAGATTCCCAAAAGCTTTCCTTAGTTCTTGCCAGGAAAATAGTTCCTGCATCTGTGAGGATGTCAGAGGGCCAACCTACCCTGGCACACAGTTTTAGCCCTGGTGTTGATTAGAGCTACTGCTTCCAGCCATCGGATGGCAAAATCCATGAAAGTCAGTATGTATTGCTTTCCTCTGGGTGTCTTTTTCAGAAAAGGACCCAGAATATCCATAGCTACTCGCTGAAATGGAACTTCAATGATGGGGAGTGGCTGGAGAGGGGCTTTGACCTGGTCTTGGGGTTTTCCGACTCTTTGGCATATCTCACAAGACCAGACATAGGTAGAAACATCCTTGCCCATTCCTTCCCAGTGGAATGACCTCCCCAAACGGTCTTTTGTCCTGTTCGCCCCAGCATGGTCACTAGGATGATCATGGGCTAAGCTCAAGAGCTTGACCCGGTACTTAGTTGGAACTGCCTACTGTCTCTGAGGATGCCAGTCTTCCTGGTGTCCACCAGAAAGAGATTCCTTGTATAAAAGTCCTCTTTCTACAACAAACCTGGATCAATTAGAAGAGCTGAAAGGTGGTGGGTTGCTCCATGCTGTCGTCCAAGTTCTCTGGAGGCATTCATCTGCTTCCTGTTCAGTCTGGAATTGTTCCCTTGATGCTGGAGACATCAGTTCCTCATTGGATTGTGGACCTAGGCTTGGTCCCTCTGGAAGCGATGTAGGGGATGGGGCTGTTTCCATTGGCTGTGAACCACTCTCCACGGGTGCACTATGTTGGGGTTCAGGGTCTGGCTGAGCCTCTTGTTTAGGGTTATCGGCTGCTGCCAGTTCAGGTTCGGTGGGGCCCTCTGGTGTTGGGGTTCCAAATACGGGATTCAGTGCTGGCAATGGGTCTGGTGCTGGTTGTTCCAACGGTTCTGGTTCTGGGGCTGACTTCTTCTGGGTCTCTGGGACTGGATCCATTACTGCTGTTGTGGTTGGCATGGGGTCTGGTTCCATCACCTCTGACGGGGTCCTGGTAGAAGTTTCTGGAATAGAGCTAGGCATGACGGCTTGCTTAGCCTGGCTGTGGGTGTCCACTCCCACCCTCTTGGCTAGCTTCACATGATTGGTCAAGTCTTCCCCCAACAACATGGGGATGGGATAATCATCACAGACTGCAAAAGTCCATGTTCCTGACCAGCCCTTGTACTGGACAGGCAATTTGGCTGTAGGCTATTTCAAAGAGTTGGACTTGAAGGGTTCAATTGTCTCTTGGATCTCTGGGTTGGTTAAATTGGGGTCCACTATGGAAGCATGGATACCTGACACTTGTGCTCCAGTGTCTCTCCATGCGGTGACCTTCTTCCTGCCCACACTCACAATTTCCTTCCGCTCCAAGGGTATCTGGGAGGTATCTGGGCCTGAGGACCTCTGGTGTGATTTCAGTGCAATGAACTGGAACTAATAGGGTACAAAATGTGAGCGAGGCCAAACAGCAAAAATTAAGATGTTCGTACACCAATGCGAGAAGCCTAGGTAACAAAATGGAGGAACTAGAGCTACTGGTGCAGGAAGTGAAACCAGATATTATAGGGATAACAGAAACATGGTGGAATAGTAGTCATGAGTGAACTACAGGTATTGAAGGGTATGTGCTGTTTAGGAAAGACAGAAATAAAGGTAAAGGTGGTGGAGTAACATTGTATATCAATGATGAGGTAGAATGTAAAGAAATAAGAAGCAATGCAATGGATAAGACAGAGTCCATCTGGGCAAAAATTACATTGGGGAAGATAACTAGTAGAGCCTCTCCTGCGATAGTGCTTGGAGTGTGCTATAGACCTCCGGTCTATATGGGAATGGACACCCACAGCCAGGCTAAGCAAGCCGTCACGCCTAGTTCTATTCCAGAAACTTCTACTATCTAATTTGGATATGAATAGAGCCCTTTTTAATGAATGTTTTAATGTTTTTAATAAAGTAAATACTAATGGAAACTGCGTGATCATGGGAGACTTTAACTTCCCAGATATATACTGGAGGACCAGTGCTAGTAATAATAATAGGGCTCAGATTTTCCTAGATGCGATAGCTGATGGATTCTTTCATCAAGTAGTTGCTGAACCGACTAGAGGGGATGCCATTTTAGATTTAATTTTGGTAAGTAGCGAGGACCTCATAGAAGAAATGGTTGTAGGGGATAATCTTGGTTCAAGAGATCATGAGCTAATTCAGTTCAAACTGAACGGAAGGATTATCAAAAATAAATCTGCAACTAGGGTTTTTGATTTCAAAAGGACTGACTTTCAAAAATTAAGGAAATTAGTTAGGAAAGTGGATTGGACTGAAGAATTTATGGATCTAAAGGTAGAGGAGGCCTGGGATTACTTTAAATCAAAGCTGCAGAAGCTATCAGAAGCCTGTATCCCAAGAAAGGGGAAAAAATTCATAGGCAGGAGTTGTAGACCAAGCTGGATGAGCAAGCATCTTAGAGAGGTGATTAAGAAGAAGCAGAAAGCATACAGGGAGTGGAAGATGGGAGGGATCAGCAAGGAAAGCTGCCTAATTGAGGTCAGAAGATGTAGGGATAAAGTGAGACAGGCTAAAAGTCGAGTAGAGTTGGACCTTGCAAAGGGAATTAAAACCAATAGTAAAAGGTTCTATAGCCATATAAATAAGAAGAAAATTAAGAAAGAAGAAGTGGGGCTGCTAAACACTGAGGATGGAGTGGAGGTTAAAGATAATCTAGGCATGGCCCAATATCTAAACAAATACTTTGCCTCAGTCTTTAATAAGGCTAAAGAGGATCTTCGGGATAATGGTAGCATGACAAATGGGAATGAGGATATGGAGGTAGATATTACCATATCTGAGGTAGAAGCGAAACTCAAACAGCTTAATGGGACTAAATCAGGGGGCCCAGATAATCTTCATCCAAGAATATTAAAGGAATTGGCACCTGAAATTGCAAGCCCATTAGCAAGAATTTTTAATGAATCTGTAAACTCAAGAGTTGTACCGTATGATTGGAGAATTGCTAATATAGTTCCTATTTTTAAGAAAGGAAAAAAAAGTGATCCGGGTAACTACAGGCCAGTTAGTTTGACATCTGTAGTATGCAAGGTCCTGGAAAAAATTTTGAAGGAGAAATTAGTTAAAGACATTGAAGTCAATGGTAAATGGGACAAAATACAACATGCTTTTACAAAAGGTAGATCGTGCCAAACCAACCTGATCTCCTTCTTTGAGAAAGTAACAGATTTTTTAGATAAAGGAAACGCAGTGTCTCTAATTTACCTAGATTTCAGTAAGGCGTTTGATACCATGCCACATGGGGAATTATTAGTTAAATTGGAAAAGATGGGGATCAATATGAACATCAAAAGGTGGATAAGGAATTGGTTAAAGGGGAGACTACAACGGGTCCTACTGAAAGGCAAACTGTCAGGCTGGAGAGAGGTTACTAGTGGAGTTCCTCAGGGATCAGTTTTGGGACCAATCTTATTTAATCTTTTTATTACTGACCTTGGCACAAAAAGTGGGAGTGTGCTAATAAAGTTTGCAGATGATACAAAGCTGGGAGGTATTGCCAATTCAGAGAAGGATCGGGATATTATACAGGAGGATCCGGATGACCTTGTAAACTGGAGTAATAGTAATAGGATGAAATTTAATAGTGAGAAGTGTAAGGTTATGCATTTAGGGATTAATAAGAAGAATTTTAGTTATAAGCTGGGGACGCATCAATTAGAAGTAACGGAAGAGGAGAAGGACCTTGGAGTATTGGTTGATCATAGGATGACTATGAGCCGTCAATGTGATATGGATGTGAAAAAAGTTAATGCAGTTTTGGGATGCATCAGGAGCGGTATTTCCAATAGGGATAAGGAGGTTTTAGTACCATTATACAAGGCACTGGTGAGACCTCACCTGGAAAACTGTGTGCAGTTCTGGTCTCCCATGTTTAAAAAGGATGAATTCAAACTGGAACAGGTACAGAGAAGGGCTACTAGGATGATCCGAGGAATGGAAAACTTGTCTTATGAAAGGAGACTTAAAGAGCTTGGCTTGTTTAGCCTAACTAAAAGAAGGTTAAGGGGAGATATGATTGCTCTCTATAAATATATATCAGAGGGATAAATGCAGGAGAGGGAGAGGAATTATTTAAGCTCAGCACTAATGTGGACACAAGAACAAATGGGTATCAACTGGCCACCAGGAAGTTTAGACTTGAAATTAGATGAAGGTTTCTAACCATCAGAGGAGTGAAGTTTTGGAATAGCCTTCCAAGGGAAGCAGTGGGGGCAAAATATCTATCTGGCTTTAAGATTTTACTCAATAAGTTTATGGAGGAGATGGTATGATGGGATAACATGATTTTGGTAATTAATTGATCTTTTAATATCCAGGGTAAATAAGCCTAATCCCCTGAGATAGGATATTAGATGGGTGGGATCTGAGTTACCCAGGAAAGAATTTTCTGTTGTATCTGGCTGGTGAATCTTGCCCATATGCTCATGATCACCATATTTGGGGTCGGGAAGGAATTTTCCTCCAGGGCAAATTGGAAGAGGCCTTGGAGGTTTTTCGCCTTCCTCTGTAGCATGGAGCACAGGTCACTTGAGGGAGGATTCTCTGCTCCTTGAAGTCTTTAAACCACGATTTGAGGACTTCAATAGCTGAGACATAGGTGAGGTTTTTCGTAGGAGTGGGTGGGTGAGATTCTGTGGCCTGCATTGTGCAGGAGGTCGGACTAGATGATCAGAATGGTCCTTTCTGACCTTAGTATCTATGAATCTATGAACTGTAATCAGTTGGGGTTCTTGGGGCAGTTGGCCTTTACATGCCCTGGCTCCTTACATTTAAAACATCGTCCAGCTGACGGGTCACTGGGGCGAGGTCGGTTGCTGGAGAATGTTGTGGCAGGACAATAAGGTGTCTGGAGTATTCCTTGGTGTGTAGTTGGGGCCTTGGGCTGCCCCCAGTAGTAGGGTGTGGTCTGAGGGTGTCCCTTCTGGTATCCACTCCAGGTGTGACCAGGATTGTTCCTCTCTCCTCCCTCCACCCATTTTGTTTTGGCTTGCCCCGCCTCTCTGGCAGTCTGGGACTGCTAGTATCAATCAGCATAAGAACCAAGACTTTCTGCTGAGTCCATTTCCTTATCCCATAAACACTGTTTTATTTCCTCCTTGGACATATTCAGGAATTGCTCCTGAGCTATCACACATTCCATCAAAGCTAGTGACACCCCTTCTTTGGACCCATTTATCTAACAGATCCTTCATCTGGTTTAGATAAGCCACATTACTCAGTCCAGGCCATTTCTTAATCGTTCAAAATTTTACTCTGTATGTTTCAGATGTAATTTGAAATTGCTTTAAAACCAAATCCTTGAACTTATTATAGTCAGAAGCTTCATCAAGTGGCATCTTATTGAATATGTCCAGAGCTCTTCCAGTTAAGTTTATGACCATTGTGGTCATCTTGTGAGCTTCAGGAATTTTATGGAGAGTGCCCAGTCTCTCAAAGATGAGAAAATATTCAGCAATATCACTGGATTCATCATACTGTGGACAGTCACTCCCATTTGTGGATTGTTGAGGAAGGCTCGTTAGGGTTATCCAGTAGATTCCGCTCAGCCTTTGCCTTCTCCATCTCCAGTGCATGCTTCCTCTCTTTTTCCTTTTCCGCCTCAGCATGCTTCCTCTCTTTTTCCTTTTCCTCCATTTCTTTTTCCTTTCCCTCCATAGCTCTCCTGTGGGCAGCCTCCCTTTCCTCCTCAGCATACTTCCATTCTTTTTCCTTTGTCTCCATAGCTCTCCTGTGGGCAGCCTCTTGGGCTTTTTCCTTTTCCACCATTTTTTTTCCTTTGCCTCCGTAGCTCTCCTGTGGGCAGCCTCTTTGGCTGTTTCTGCCTTGGGCTCCGTCATGTTTGCCTCTCTGTTTTTAACTAACTTTACACCCGAGAGTTAGAAATGAAACAAGCAAAAATCTTGGCTTGTCAAAAAAAAAAATAGGTTGTGCTATAACTGGATACCTATGTTCTCTTATAGTGATTGTCAGCCTAGAGAAAAATCCTTAAAAAAAAAAACCTAACACCTTTGTCTCCAGAACATAGAAAAAGCCTCTAGTTGCTCTTAGCTAAACAATACCTCTTCGGGTCTGTGAAGACTTGTGACTTTCCCTATAGGAGGTTAACTACCCTGCCTTTAGGTACAGAAAACCGCAGCTCAAAAAAGACAAATCCTTTTTGTCTCTGCTCTGGCCCTCAGGCAGAAACCAAAAACTTTAACTGCTTTCAGCTTAAAACCTGCTTTCCAGCAGCACAAAGGGAAAAAAAATTCCTTTTTAAAATCTGTGCTTTTGGTTCAAAAAATCTCAAATTGATCTCAAAATGATTTCAAGTTAATCCCACCACTCTGCCACCATGTCAAGGTTCCTTCCCCACTCTGAACTCTAGGGTACAGATGTGGGGACCTGCATGAAAACCCCCTAAGCTTATTTTTACCAGCTTAGGTTAAAACTTCCCCAAGGTACAAACTATTTTGCCTTTTGTCCCTGGACTTTATTGCTGCCACCATCAAGTGTCTAATAAATATAACAGGGAAAGAGCCCACTTGGAAACATCTTTCCCCCCAAAATCCTCCCAAGCCCTACACCCCCTTTCTTGAGAAAGGCTTGATAAAAATCCTCACCAATTTGCATAGGTGAACACAGACCCAAACCCTTGGATCTTAAGAACAAGGAAAAAGCAATCAGGTTCTTAAAAGAAGAATTTTAATTAAAGAAAAAGTAAAAGAATCACCTCTGTAAAATCAGGATGGTAAATAACTTACAGGGTAATCAGATTCAAAACATAGAGAATCCCTCTAGGCTAAACCTTAAGTTACCAAAAGACACAAAAACAGGAATATACATTCTATTCAGCACAACTTATTTTATCAGCCATTTAAACAAAACAGAATCTAATGCATATCTAACTAGATTGCTTATTAACAGGAGTTCTGACCCGCATTCCTGCTCTGATCCCAGCAAAAGCAATACACAGACAGAGAGAGCCCTTTGTTTCCCTCCCCCCCCCGCCCTCCAGCTTTGAAAGTATCTTGTCTCCAAATTGGTCATTTTGGTCAGGTGCCAGTGAGATTGTCTTAGCTTCTTAACCCTTTACAGGTGAAAGGGTTTTTCCTCTGGCCACAAGGGATTTAAAGGTGTTTACCCTTCCCTTTATATTTGTGACACACCCCCACTTATTTATTCTAAGTTCCCTGTACGCTGTGCAGCATCCATTTAGCGCCTCTCCCCCAGCCACAACTTAGCCCTGGATGTGCCTCGGCCGCGGCGCCCCTCCTCCAGCCCGAACCCAGCCCTGGCCCAGACCTACCAAAGCAGGGGCACCTATCCCACAGCCCCAGAGCTGCTGAGGCGGGGAGAAGTGCCTCACACCCCCCCCCAAAACCCTCAGCCCAGGTGCTGCTGCAAGGAGAAAGAGCTACGGGGAGTCCTTTCTCCCCTATGTAGCCCCGGACCACCCTCCTGCACCCAAAACCCATCATCCCTGGCCCCACCCCAGAGCCAGCATCCCAGCCGGAGCCCTCACACTGCTGCAATCCAAGCTTCTGCCCCAGCCCTGAGTCCCCTCCCACACTCCAAACCCTTCGGCCCCACCCCACCACATGAATTTTGTTATGTGCACCAGTATGGAGGTGATGTGTCACACACCACCTCCATATTGGTGCACATAACAAAATTCATTCTGCACATGTGTGGGAAAAAGTAGAGGGAACACTGGTGGGATTAATAACTCAGAATAGAGGGGTAGATTGGTGTAAACCCCACAGTTTGGTTTAATCGTTTGAGCCAGACAACATCCTCTTTCACAATGATCTTTCTGTGTCTCCTTGGCTTTCTGTTCCATATTCACTCTAGGCCTATTGAATAGTAGCTTTAAGTGGAGTAATGTTTTGAAAATTAAGGCAGATCATAACAAATTTAAACCATGACCTGTTAATGACAGAAAACTGACTACTCAGTGCTGCTCCTTTGAGGCCAGAGTGAGTCTAGCCATCGTTCCTTATGAAGCTGCTTTCAGTGGAGAGCTGACAAGAGGAACTCAGACTTGCACTTCTTGCCTTCCCTGTGCGGGTGATGAGGGTCCTATCATTTTGCTACATGATATTTATTATTTCACTTTTTATACCATTTTGCACTTGTGATTAATTATATTAGATCCTCTTCATTTATAACATTAACATTTTAGTCTCTAAACTGATAAATTAAATTAACTATTGCTTCTGGCCAGACTTTCTAATCCTTACATTTATATCAATGGCATATTTGGTTGACTAAAGACTAAGTATTTGACCCAATGTTTCTAAGCTCTGATAAACTGTAGGGACAAATTCTGCACTAGCAATGGGTAAACTAGAAGATTATAGTATTGTCCCTTTGCAATTTCTTTGATTCCAAGTTCTTGCATTATGAGTTTCTGTTTAGTTGCAAAATATGTAGCCTCAACTTAAAAGAAGGGGTGAGGGAGGAATGCCAAAAGCAGTGGAGACTGTCTTCAACTTTGATTTACCATTGGGACCATTTTCATGAGTCACAAATATAGGGTGAATTCACTCATGAGCAGTGGACCAGCATTTAACTCCCCCTCCAAACAGGGATAAACCAGGATTGAAGTAGTGCATAGTCCTTTTGCTGGTTGATCTCATAGGAGTATATTTCACCTGTATGTGCCTCATTTTGAGTTTGTTATACTTAACCTATTGCTTGATAGTATAGCACTTCCACATACTTTGCATGGAAAGTGTCTTACAAGTATTTTTGACTTGACTTTATAGACTTCAGTCAAGGCTGGAATGAGGATGGAAATCCCACTTTTGGATAGCTGAGTGATCTGTCACATGGAAGGAGGGGTGGAGGAAAGCAACTGACTCCAATTAATCAATCCTATCAGAGATTGCTGGGAGTGAGAGGGTTATGGGATCTATATAAGCGAGACCCAATTCATTCCAGAGTGTAAGAGAGTGGGCAGTAGCCCCTGCCCAAGAAGACTGAAAGGCTGAGTACCAAGAAAAAAAATAGCTCCAGGAAGGGGCAGGTGAAGCAATCAGCTTAGGTAATAGATCCTGAGTTTGGGAAAAGTCATACACCAACTAAGGCCTGGCTTGCTAAGGAACTTTGGACTTTTCTTAGAGTAAGAGAACTTATGAGTAAATGGGACTAAAGACTTTGGATGTTAATAATGATAATAAATTAAATGCTGATACTGCCCTTTTATAAGTACCCTACATTGTCTCTTGTGTCCTTTCCCCTTCTATTCCTTTCTGTGAGGGTCAAATCATCTGGGCCCAATAGACAATGGCTTGATGGAGCTGTGAGATGTGGGGATCAGCTGGACGGTTAAATCAACTGTCTGCTGAACTCCCCATGGGTGATAAGAATCCACTGTTCACAGAGCCACTGAATAAACATATATACAGTCTCCCGTAGATAGGATTATAGATGAAAGGTACCATAATATTTACAGTTAGTAACAAAAATACCAATTACCCATTTAAAAGCAAGGGATATCATCGCAAAGATATTTAGCCATGAGGAGCTGCAGTTCTAGAACCAACTGTCAGGTTCAGAGTTTGCAGATTTGTGCAGATTTGTTTAAAGAATGTGCAGTGTTTTCAACAAGTTTAAAATTACCAAATGTGGGCATAATGAAAACACATCTGCTATGTGTCACAAAAGCCCGAGTTTACTACAGACAAAATATAAATTAAAATGGGAAATATACTCACAAGAAAGTCGTTGAAAAGAAAATGTTTCTGTCATAATTAAACACAGCTGCAAATGAAACAGATATATTGTTCTTAACTTGCTATTCACTGCATCAATTAGCAGCCAGTATCAACATTCTCAGGAACAGGTTGCTCTTATGTTAAGTGACAAATCAAAAGTCAGAACACAATTAAGCCCCGTGCATCTTCCCTCCACCTTGTGTGGGTAGAGGAAAGCAAGTGGAAGTAGAGACTGCAGAATGGAAGATCTGCTACATGATCCACTTTCCTGGAAGCTAGTGGACCCTTTCCCGATAAGCCGCACAGTTCAGGAGGTGACTAGGCATGATGGAGAGGTGGGGCTGATGTCCATGGCATGCTCTCTAGAGAATAATCTCAAGTGTTAAGCCCCAATCCAGCAAAGCACGTAAACAAATGCCTAGGAGTAGTCCAATTAAGGTAAATGAAGCTACTCCCAGGTTTAAAGTTACACATTTAAGTCATCTCACGGTACCATTAATTCCTCTAAACCTTATACCACTCTCCCTTCCCCACTGGAACAGGGATGAGGTGCAGGCCTAACTTCCTTTCAAACACAGTTGTTACTATTTGCATTACTGTATCAGCTAGGAGCGCTAGTCCTGGACCAGAACTGCAATGTGCAAAGGGCCATACCAATACAGAATAAAATGGTAGTCTCTTTTCCCCCAAGCTCTTTCTCCTCCACTGTCACTTCCAACTAATAGGTCCCCAGTTTATAGCAAAAAATCTTGTTGTTAGTCCCTAAATACATGACTTTGCACTTTGCACTATTAAATATCATCTCATTTCTATTACTCCTGTTTACAAGGTCATACAGATCTTCATGTATGATATTCCAGTCCTCCTTGGTATTGGCAATGCCTCCCAACTTTGTGTCATATGCAAATTTTATTAGCATACTCCCACTTTTTGTGCCATGGTCAGTTATAAAAATGTTAAATGAAGTTGGTTACAAGACTGATCCATGAGGAATTCCACTATTGCCTGAGAGTTCACCTTTCAGTATGACTGGTTGCAGTCTTCCCTTTAACCAGTTCCTTATCCACCTTTCAGTTCTCATATTAATCCCTATCTTCTCCAATTTCACTAATAATTTCTCATGTGGAACTATATCAAATGCCTTACTGACATCCAGGTAGATTAGATCTACTGCATTTCCTTTGTCTAAAAAATCAGTTGTCATCTCAAACAAATATACTAGTAACTTTGTTACCACCTCTTGAATACAACAATTGAAACAATTGTTATGACTTTTTGTGCTCAGAAGTAATCTACCATCAAATGTCTTTCCAGTGTAGGTATTTTAGACAGTAATAGTCACCTCTTAACCTTCTCTTGGATAAATTAAATATACTGAGCACCTTAATGCTCTGATTATCAGATATGTTTTCCATATTTCTAATTATTCTTGTAGCTCTTTTCTGAACCAGGTACAGCTTTTCAGCATCCTTTTTGAAGTCTTGTATTCAGAACTGGACATGGTATTCCAGCAGTGGTCTCAGCCATAGGCACCGACTTCCCCTCTGTCCGGTGGGTGCTCAACTTCCCCTCCGCCCCTGGCTCTGCCCCTTTCCCGCCTCTTCCTGCCCCTGCACTACCCTCGCCCCACTCTCATTCCACCCCTTCCCCAAAATCCCTGCCCCTGCCCTGCCTCTTCTCCACCTCTTCCCCTGAGTGCGCCATGTCCCCACTCCTCACCCCCCTCCTGGAAAGTCCTAAGCACCGTCAAACAGCTGTTAGATGGCAGGAAGCGCTGGGAGGGAGGGGGAGGAGCAGGAATGCAGCACGCTCTGAGGGGAAGAGAAGGAGGTAAGGAGGGGTGAGTTTGGCTGTTGATGGGTGTGGAACACGCACTAATTTTTCCCTGTGAGTGCTCCAGGCCCGGTCTCAGCTAATGCTATATACAGATATAATACAGTACAGATCCGTTTATGCATGAATCCGCTTAACGTGCAGTAGTGTCATGCCTCCCAGTGCTACCTATTTAACATGCAAGACTCGTTAACGCATGGTACAGGAACTTGCTAAGTAGCACTACAGATTTGGTCACTAATTCAACCATTTCAGCATCATTGTACTCCAGGATACAGTCTCTTATCTTGTAAGTGAGACTTACATCTAGGAACAAAGAATGTATGTGTCACAGTTCAGGGCAACCTATATTCCCCCTCCAGGGTGTCTTGATGGCATTCACTCTAGGCTTCCTGCTCCTCAGGCATCACTTCTCTAGGGTGGAGACCTATATCTCTCTCCTGCCTGACTGGGTTTTTTTCCAGTATGCACTACTCCCTGCTTCGACTGTGCTATTCCTAGCAAGCCAGACCACCTAAACAGCCTCTGTGCTTTGCTTTCCCATCAAAGGCTATGAACAGCATGATGGCCCACAGTATTAAGTTACCACCCAGCTCCTTATAAGCAAGCACATTTATTTGTATGCTTAAAGCATTACAGAGAAAATATATTAAAAACAATAATAAAATATACATGCTTACTATACATATTATAAGCTTCCTAGAGATCACCCCCAACTCCAACAATGGCTCTGGTAGGAGTTGGTCCTTCAAACACCTCAGATGGTTTTCTTCTGTGGTTACAAGTTCACAACAGCCTTAGCTAAGAACTCACACAATAATGCCTTTGATCTTCAGATTCTGGAAACAGGTGATCAGGAGATATTTTTCCTCTCCTTGGGATTTAGCTTCAAAGGGCTAGGTTTTTGTATAACCTGGGGTTGGGAATTTGCATTCACCTCCCCCCTAGAGATTCCTCAAGCAAGCCACTTGACCCAAAAGTCCATTCTTATGTGGCCCATTGTTTTGTATAGTCTTCTGAAGTTCATAACATTTCCAGGGTTCACGTCCCATCTTCCCCGAGAGAGGTTACATACAATCCCAGCATACAATAATACACAAACCATTCATTTAACACAGTGGACCTCAAACATACTGAAACTTAATTCACTAAGGTCTTTCAAGGATATTAGAGGAAATTGACTTAGGTAGGGTTAGGTTTTGTCTACACTAGCCTTTTGTCAGCAAAGGTGTCCAGGGTGTGAAAAAAACCCACAAAGTTGGGCTAGATGGATCATTGGTCTGACCCAGTATAGCCATTCTTATGTTCTTGGCCATTCTTCTATTCTTAGCCATCCTGATGCCTGGTGTGAAGTGTGCAGGCAGGCAGGCAGAAACATAGGCACCTAAGGAACTCTTACCACAAAAATTTAGGTAGCAAGTGAGTTTAGGTGCCTACAGGACAGCAGAGTGTAGCTTTTGTGAATCCCAACGGGGCCTGATTCTGGGATTTAGGTGCGTAATTCCTTTTGTGTATTTAGCCCATGTTGTTCAAATGAACCACCTTACCAAATTATCCAGATTAATCTGTATTTGTTTATATGTGTAACTCAATATTTACATTACACCAATTTGTCATCTGCAAATTTTATAAATTTGATAAAGATATCAAATAGCACTGAGCCAAAAACACATTCCTTTGCGAGCCCACTAGAAACATCCCAGAGGTTGAAGATTCCTCATTTGCATTTACTTTCTGAAATCTATCAATTTACCAGAATTTAATTCATTTAACATGGGCTACATTGATTTTATAATGCTTTTATTAATCAGAAGATCATGTGGGACTAAGTCAAATGCCTTACCGAAGTTCAAGTATATTGTATCAATACAGGTACCTTTATAACCCAAACTTGTAGTCTCATCCATAAAAGATATTGTTTGGTTGATATGACGTATTTTCCATAAATCTATGCATACTGGCATTAATTATGCTACCATAGTTTAATTGTTCACCTATTGAATCCCAGGTCAGCCTTCTGATCATTTTGCCCAAGAACAATGTCTGGTTAATTGACTGATAGTTATCTGGCTTGTCTCATTTACCCTTTCCACATATTGGCACATTAGTTTTTTCAGTCCTCTGAACAATCTCCTGGAGGGCCAAACTTTCTGCTGCAAATTATGTCAGCAAAGAATAGATTTTGGTGTCTGCACCATGACTTCCTCCCTCCACCTTAGTGCTTCTAAGATCACTCATCTCTGTTTCATTTTTGTTGGCATGATTTCACATCATTGATTTGTTGTCATATACCCAACTATCAACTTCAATGTGCAGCAAATTATTACAAACTCTGGAATTCCAACGAAGCTGTCCACTAAGCTTCTGTGATATTCTGTAGGAATCCCACAACAACCCATAGGATTAAATAAACAGAATTGTGCTGCTCTAATACTTAATTAACAACAATGCTGACACCACATTTATCCAAATAATTTGACGAATATTAATTTATTGCTATATTGCATAGCAACGCACCTTTAGGCAAAACCAGCCCCATATTCTCTGTGGTGGTGATCTTTCAAACACTGATACTGATACCAATCACTGATACAGATACTGTTCTTTCAAACACTGATACAGTTGGTATAGGATTTTCAAAAGCTCTCAGTGCTGGCTTAACTCTGCTCCCAGGCAATAGAAAAACTCCCAGCTTCCACTGATTTCAATAGGAGCAGAATTAGGCTATGTCTTCACTGAAAATGCTGCAGCTGCACCACTGTAGCGCTTCAGGGTAGACACTCCCTTCAGCAACAGGAGAGGCTCTTCCAACACTTTAGTTAATCCACCTCCTTGAGAGGTGGGTAGCTAGGTCAACAGAAGAATTATTCCCTCAATCTAGTGCTGTCTACAGGTGCTAGGTTGACTTAATTACCTTGCTCAAGAATGTGGATTCTTCACACCCATAAGAAATGTAGTTGGGTCAACCTAACTTTTTAGTGTAGACCTGACCTTAGAGCAAAACTGAATGCTTTGAAAATCACACTCTTTGGCTGTGGATAGCTATGCTGGTCAGAGGTGTGATCCCTGAATACATAAGAACGGCCATACTGGGTCAAACCAATGGTCCATCTAGCCCAGTATACTGTCTTCCTAGAGTAGCCAATGACAGGTACTCCAGAGGGAATGAACAGAACAGGTAATCATCAAGTGATTCGTCCCCTGTTGCCTATTCCCAGCTTTTGACAAACAGAGGTTAGGGCCACCATCCTTGCCTATTCTGGCTAATAGCCATTGATGGACCTATCCTTCATGAATGTATCTAGTTCTTTTTTGAACCCTGTTATATTCTTGGCCTTCACAACATCCTTTAGCAAAGAGTTCCACAGGCTGACTGGAGTTCCACAGGAATGACATAGCTGCGGTGGCAGAAGTTCTTAACGTAGATGCATTTATGCAGTGATATTGCTGGTATACCTTGTTTTGTTTGTGGAGGATGGTTTTACTACCGCAGTATAAAGCACAACCAAACTAGGAGTGCTTTGCCTGTGCATTATACCAGCATACTTACACCGGTTAAGGAATCCTCATGTAGACATAGCCTCATTCTAAATTTTCTTTCCCTACTTTGTTAAATTACTATCCAGATATTAGACTTTATCTTAGGCACTCCTCTTCCTGAATGTCAGTGTAGAAAAGGTACACAGCAATTTCACTGAGTTCTGCTTTTTAAAAACAAAACAAAAGGAATGTTTACCTAGTAAGACAGCTGTTCTTTTAGTCTCAATTAAAAAATGTCATGAAAGTAGGAACATTTATCCCTGAGACGACTAATTATGTGGCGTAAATAAACTTTTATAAAAATACCTTTAAAGTTACCAGAATATATCCTAAATATATAACTCCTACACAGATGACCCTTTATTAATTTAGCTGTTTTGCTATATTTTTCACACCCAAAACAGGGCCAGCTATTTTTCCATATTTAGAATTAGATCTAATTCACACAACATCCATGTAAACAGTCAGACAAATCTGTAAACCAGAAGAGTTCAAAGATACAATACCATCTTTCTGTTTTCCACACTGCAATCAGGTATCTTTTCAGTAAACCAGAAATATGCAAAGCAGCTAAAGAAACATTACACACTCACAGGACTGTTAGTACATATACAGTATAATACAACTGTCCAACTAAAGACTGGTATTTTGCAATAATGATGTTAAAGAGCAAATACAAAATTGCTTAGCTTCAAATTTCAAGACAGATAGAAAGCAAGTTCTAGTCAGGGCATTTTACTAAAAACACTTTTCCCAAAGATCTAAGGTAATATCGTGAGCAAACCAAATAATCTGTCATGGTTTTTTTCCCCTTTCTTCAGTGAATGACTCGCAGTGTATATGCTAACAAAATATTGGTCAAATACATTGGGCTGCAACCATAAAGGGACTTATCCTGCAAACCCACAAGGACTTTCCAAGGGACTAAGAGTTGTTTCTAAGTGCATTAAAGATAAACTATAAAAACATAAAATCAATATGCAACTTGTTAAGTATGTGCTTTATAGTGTGGTTACTCCAATTACTAAAGGCTTTATTATATTAAACGAGGCACATGGGGACTCAGCTGAAGTCCATATGAACTGCTGTGTTTCTATCAGCTAAACATATTTGGGAACAGGCAAAAGATAATAGATGGTTGTAACTAATGTTCTAGCTTGTCTCAGTGTGTACTTAGTTAAATTAGAGGCAGAGAGGTGAAACTGCTTCTGAAAGCTTGTGAAACTGCATTATTGATCTTAGAATTTTTCTAAATTCTTCTTAACCAATATTGGTGATTGTGTGGAAATTGGATTTTGAACTCAAATATTTTCTGATAGTAGTCCCTTAAAATAAATTATTTAGATAACATTCCTGCTCATAAACTCACTTGCTAGAATATTCTCTTGAAGTGACTATGAACCAGTGTAGAAATAAATTCAGTATTTTATTTAAGTGAATATTCTTAGATATATTTTGAATTATTCTCTCATTGCCTTCTGTGAGGCCCAGAACATAGTAACACGTGGTTTTCCTCTCTCTCTCTCTCTCTTTCTGGGCTTATCTATATAAACACTTAGTTTGTGGCAGAATGGGATGTAAATCTACCCCACATTAACCTGCCATGCACTAAGTTTGGACCTTGCTGCCATGCACTTAAAGTTCCCTGGTGCTAGGGTTGCCAACTTTCTAATTGCAGAAAACCGAACACCCCTTGACCTTGATATTTCACAGATGTATAGGTTTCAACAAAATTTTTGGCATGCCATTTTTGGGAGTGAAACTATGATAGTCTTTAGCCTGATGGTGAGGGCACTGTGTAGGGATGTGGGAGAGCAGCTTTCAAGTCCCTGCTATTCCTGAATCAGAGTGATCTGGGAGGAAAATGCTCTGAGTGCAGAGGCGATGCATGTGTGTGTGTGTGTGTGTGTGTGCAGAGGTAATGCATGTCATGAGCCCCCTCTCCCAGGTGTTTTTAGTTTAGTTGTACCTTCCCAACCCTGACAGGCTTGGTGGCCTGCTGAGGTGTGTCGGGGTAGATCTCCCTCCCCAGCTCACTATGGGCCGGGCCACACTCACCCTCCCCTTGTGGCAGTCACATCCCCCCACAACTTTTGAACAGTTATGTGCTGCCTGTGTCTGACTCAGATAGATCAGGGACTTGAACAGGGCTTTCCCACATGATAGACTATTGCCTTAACTGCTAATTCCCCCCCCCACACACACACACACACGCACACACACACTAGCATTTAAAAACTCAGGTTTTGGTCCCAAAACAGACATCTTGACACAATTCCATTTTTGTGAAAACATTTGAAAGGTTTTTGGTTTTGTTCCAATGCCAAACAAAAATGAATTTTGAAACCTCAAAACTTGCTGAACAACAGAATTATTATCCACCAGACAGCTTGACATTTTACAGTACCACACATAGCCAAAGGAAATCTGTAGTATGTTTGAAGAAACAGATTAGCAGGTTTCAGCAAAAAGCTTTCATTTAATTGTTACATCTATAACTTATTGGTGAAACCAGATTAAATGTGTTACTCAAAGAACTCCAATACTCATGACTCATTCCAGCTAACCTTCTTACTGTTAGATACTTGCAAGACCACAAGATGGCACTGTGCCACAGGGGACATAGTCAAATACTGATAGCTCACGAAAGCTTATGCTCAAATTTGTTAGTCTCTAAAGTGCCACAAGTACTCCTTTTCTTTTTTGCGAATACAGACTAACACGGCTGCTACTCTGAATACTGTCCAGTCACTGCTACGTGATCTCTGCTAACCTTGTACATTATTCCCTCTTGAAGCTGACAAGAAATGTTCTTTCTTGGATGGTGAGGCTTTCACCCTTTTTAAGAGCTGGTCCTGATGACATATGAGGCATGTACTTTGGCACACTGTAGATACATAAATGTCACCAAGTGCCAGGTTGGAAAACATAGATGCTTCTTTTTTCCTGATCTCAGACTGCTACTGCCTAGCTCAGAAACAGGTTAACTTGGGATCAGAAAAGGAAGATGGCTGCAGCCTGGAGAGGGAACTGGGACCCACAAGCCAGAGCAATGACTACAAATATTGGAGGAAAGTAAATGATGTGAATCCTTCTATAAGGATCAAGATGGTGTGTGGCAGATGCAATGCAGCCTCATAATAAGGCAAGGGGGAAGACTCTGGAGCCTGAGTGATGGAGACTCATGAATTCACATAATGTTAAGAAGAGTTCAGTACAGTCTGATTTGTGGAGTCTCATGGTGGAGGACTGGGGAGAAATTATTAAGATCAGTGATGGGTTTTGTATGACTAGAAGGTCAGTTAGGACTGCAGGCTGACTGTGCCCACAAGGGAAGTGGTACTTTTTTAGGAAAACTTCTCAAAGTGCCCAATTCTGTCATCTTTACTCACCTAACCTAAGTGCACTGGTTTCAATGGGTCTATTCCAGCTATAAGGTTCTAGTCAAGGCAAGACCTAAAATATTTAGGACTGGCTCTCCTCTTCTCTTATCAAAGTGTATTTGAATGAAATATGTACAGTCTCTCAAATATGCCATTGTTTTCACTAAAAGAAAAGGAGTACTTGTGGCACCTTAGAGACTAACAAATTTATCTGAGCATAAGCTTTCATGAGCTACAGCTCACTTCATCTGATGCATTTGGTGGAAAATACACTGGGGAGATTTATATATAAATCTCTCCACTGTATATAAATCTCCCCACTGTATTTTCCACCAAATGCATCCGATGAAGTGAGTTGTACCTCACGAAAACTTATGCTCAAATAAATTTTTTAGTCTCTAAGGTGCCACAAGTACTCCTTTTCTTTTTGCGAATACAGACTAACACGGCTGCTACTCTGAAACCTGTTTTCACTAAGAAACTCTTAGCACATTTTTTGAGCTACATCTCACCATGCTTCTGTGTGATGTGTATTTTCATAGCTGGCCCATATCACATGTTGTGTTTTGGAAACCTTAGCATTCTTGGTTAATGAGCAGCTGTTAGAGCAGAGCCTTAACTTACTATAAGGCGTCTGTATCAACATAATGGTTCAGATGTATAACTGTTCACACAAGTCACTCTTAATGGATATGGCATTGCTCCTAATTGACTTATACCTCCAGGAGACCCCTTTCTGTCTAACTTTACTGCCATCAATTAGGATGTCTTCATTGATTATCTTTATGGATAGAGAGCAATGCCCAAGTTCTCTGTGTTTCCTTATGTGCAATTTATGAGGAAATTATCCACACTCCCCACTTAAGCATGCTTTTCCTTCATTCCTCCCAAGACAACCAGATCTTTCTCCTCTACTCAGTCTCTCCCCGCACTCCCCTTTTATGGTCAACCATTATAATAGTAATAATAATTCATATGTTTTCACCGTAGAACTTAGGAGCCTTAGTCCAGAACCCCACTGTACAAACACAGAACAAGATGATCCCCCTTCTCCAAAGAACTCTGGCCACAACATGCCTCCTAACTCTCATGTTATCTTTAATAAGAATACACAAAATACCCCAAATCAGGGGGGGATTGGGTCATATTACCTTGTGTGAACCTTAACCCAGATTTCAGAAAAGATCCTGAAGTTCAGTTGCCACTGCTCAGACAGACTTTCCATTACCCCCAGGACTTTTCTCAGCAGCCTCCTTCTCCACAAGTCCCCAGGGCACCCAGCTTACCTCAAATGTCATCAAAGATGTCTTTGGTGACAGTAGGATTATATGAGACACAAGGTGGGTGAGGTAATATCTTTTATTGGACCAACTTCTGTTAGTGAGAGAGACAAGCTAACCAACAGAAGTTGATCCAATAAAATATATTACCTCACCCACCTTGTCTCTCCAATATCCTGTGACTGACATGCCTACAACTACACTGCAGGGAACCTAAGGTCAGACATACCCAACGACCCCATAATTATCTGGCATGGTACTTTGTGTGGCAGTGAGCTGCATTAGGAGCAAACAGACTAAAGGTGAATTGCTGCAAAACCAACAATATTGGTAATATTGAATTTCTTACCGACTTGTACGTTTTCTGAAACTATGTATCCTCTTTTCTCAGGCCAAACAGTACAAACTTATATCAGTATAATTATGTCACTCCGGGGTGTGAAAAATCCATCCCCCTGAGTGACATAGTTATACTGACCTAACCCCCAGTGTAGACAGCACTCTGTCGACGGGACATACTACTGCCTATCACCAGTGGTTTAACTATGCCAACGGGAGAAGCTCTTCCATTGGCGTAGTAGCATCTTCACTAAAGCGCTACAGCGGCACAACTACGCTGGTGCAACTGTGCCGCTGCAGTGCTGTATGTGAAGATAAGCCCTCAATCTCCCCCAATGCCACCTCCATCAGTTCTTTCCTTCCCTTTCTACCTGAGCAGCTTTTCAGCACATTAGTGTGATGCAGCCCTGGCAAACATCCAGAGAATGATTCACCGCTCTACTTCCCTATAATGGCAGGTTGCTTTAGAAACACACCAAAAAAAATCTGGCTTAAAAATTTTGGGAGAACTGGCTTGCTCATGAGCTTTACAGAACCTGGTTGTCACTTATTCCCTCTGTGGCCTTGGGCTACTCATTTAAACACAGCCCCCAGTCTCCAGCATTGCCTGGGCACAGTGGAATAGGGAAGACAGTTGTGGCTTTCTGATTTTAGGGCTGGTCAAGGGCAAATGTGACCCCAACATAATTTAGATCAGTCCCAGGGCTACTTTAAAACTTATGGAGTACTTGTGGCACCTTAGAGACTAACAAATTTATTAGAGCATAAGCTTTCGTGAGCTACAGCTCACTTCATCGGATGCATTTGGTGGAAAAAACAGAGGAGAGATTTATATACACACACACAGAGAACATGAAACAATGGGTTTATCATACACACTGTAAGGAGAGTGATCACTTAAGATAAGCCATCACCAACAGCAGGGGGGGGAAAGGAGGAAAACCTTTCATGGTGACAAGCAGGTAGGCTAATTCCAGCAGTTAACAAGAATATCAGAGGAACAGTGGGGGGTGGGGTGGGAGGGAGAAATACCATGGGGAAATAGTTTTACTTTGTGTAATGACTCATCCATTCCCAGTCTCTATTCAAGCCTAAATTAATTGTATCCAGTTTGCAAATTAATTCCAATTCAGCAGTCTCTCCTTGGAGTGTGTTTTTGAAGCTTTTTTGTTGAAGTATAGCCACTCTTAGGTCTGTGATCAAGTGACCAGAGAGATTGAAGTGTTCTCCAACTGGTTTTTGAATGTTATAATTCTTGACGTCTGATTTGTGTCCATTCATTCTTTTACGTAGGGGATACCATCATAGGGCCTAATCACATCAGCCACACTATCAGAGGCTCGTTCACCTGTGCATCTACCAATGTGATATATGCCATCATGTGCCAGCAATGCCCCTCTGCCATGTACATTGGCCAAACTGGACAGTCTCTACGTAAAAGAATGAATGGACACAAATCAGACGTCAAGAATTATAACATTCAAAAACCAGTTGGAGAACACTTCAATCTCTCTGGTCACTCGATCACAGACCTAAGAGTGGCTATACTTCAACAAAAAAGCTTCAAAAACAGACTCCAACGAGAGACTGCTGAATTGGAATTAATTTGCAAACTGGATACAATTAATTTAGGCTTGAATAGAGACTGGGAATGGATGAGTCATTACACAAAGTAAATTTGTTAGTCTCTAAGGTGCCAAAAGTACTCCTTTTCTTTATCGAATACAGACTAACACGGCTGCTACTCTGAAACCTATTTCCCCATGGTATTTCTCCCTCCCACCCCACCTCCCACTGTTCCTCTGATATTCTTGTTAACTGCTGGAATTAGCCTACCTTGCTTGTCACCATGAAAGGTTTTCCTCCTTCCCCCCCCCCCCTGCTGCTGGTGATGGCTTATCTTAAGTGATCACTCTCCTTACAGTGTGTATGATAAACCCATTGTTTCATGTTCTCTGTGTGTGTGTATATAAATCTCTCCTCTGTTTTTTCCACCAAATGCATCCGATGAAGTGAGCTGTAGCTCACGAAAGCTTATGCTCTAATAAATTTGTTAGTCTCTAAGGTGCCACAAGTACTCCTTTTCTTTTTGCGAATACAGACTAACACGGCTGCTACTCTGAAATCTTTAAAACTTATGCCTGACTAGTTATGATTTCAAAGGGCCATCTGCCAACTGGGATAGAAAGTAGATGGATATCCTCAGCCCCCTGATGTCTCTTATATTAGGAGTTTAGAGAGATAGGTATAATGTATATCAGCTGGTGACAATCCAGGATGGGGAAACCCTCAGCTGAGGAAATCCAGCTGTTTTCTAGCTCCTCTACACCACCAGAGTGGTGCAAGTTTCATGAACAGGGTTCAGGATTGAGCCTTCTGTCTTTGTCTTCCATTTGCAAAACATCGGTCTAGCAATACTTATCTCCCAGGGCTGTTGCAAAGATTAGTTAATGTTGCTAAAGTGCTTTAAAGATGAAAAGTGCTACATAAATGCTAACTACTGTTGTTTTCCAACCTCTCTCTGCTGAAATAACAATTGCAGAGGAAATGTTGACCCTCAGAAAATGTTTGGGTCAAGTAATATGAAAAAGTGCCTGTCAGTTATTCTTTTATCCAGACAAGCTCGCCTATGTCTATTAGCACTTAGCAATAAAAACTAGCTCCGGGCTAGAAGTGGGCAAATTATCAGTGAAAGCAAAATAGGAGGATTTTTTCATAATTATATTTTCTGGAAAAACATCATTGCTCTGAAGGAGCAGAAGTTGGGGGAGGGGAGAACATAAGCTATAAAAGTTTTTGGTCCAGTTTTTTATTTCCTCTCTTAAATGTTTTTTTTTAGTAAAATTATATTTAATATGGGTGGCAACTGGACAGTTTACAGATATATGAAGTCTTTCACAAATTTGGGGCTGGATTTTGATGCCCTTATTAACTGAAAAACATCTTACTCCGTGAGTCGTGCCAATGACTTCAGGGTGACCATTTATTGAATAAGGTGTTACACAATATGAGGAAGGGCTGCAGAATCTAGTCCACATTAATTCATTCGTAATAAATACAGCTCGAGTGAAACTTATTATGCCCAATGTTACTCATATGTCTGCACTGGTGGTCTCAGTTATGTTTTTAACGGGGCACATCCCCTCCCATGTCATCAGACTTTAACTGGAAAAGACAAATGTTGCATGTGCATAGAGATAAAAATGTTCTCCCATATTTATCTGACTCTCCAAAAGAGGGCTGATGCAATCTGAAGGAGCCTTATGGGGAATCTTACATTGAGGTTGCCCATGTAGTAAGTAGCTGGTCTGTGGAGAGTGTTTCAGTTTCCAGTGCTGCCAGTCTTGTACCTTTCACGAGCGCTAAATTAACTCATTTGAAAGAAAGAATTCAATTTTACAGATGGTTAACCTGACTATAATGTTGACTATTTCTGTACCTTACAGTATTTTGGGGAAAAAATAAATAAAAAAGACATGTTCTTTCATCTGGAAAAGTAGCTGCTCTGTGGAGAGTAACGTGGCTGTCCTGGAAAGACCTGTCAACTCTGTTCCTGACTAGGAGTCCAGCATAACTGCTGTAAACACTACTGCCATGTATTCCCTACCAAGTTTTACACAAACACTAGTTTATTCTGGGACAGATGCTTTGGTGATTTAGTTAGCTCCCGGTCCTCTGGCAAATTTAGATATACTCCATAAAGCTACCACTAGATTTACTTTTTCATTAAGCCCTAGGATAGCGTTTGATCCTGCTCCCATTGAAATCAATGACTCCCAGTGACTCAGAAGGGGCAGGATGAAGCCCACAATAATTAAATCTCCCTGGAGCACAACATGCAATAACTGCTTTCCAGCAAAAGAAAACATGAGGATTTTTAGTGCTTGGCCTAAAGGCCTCATTATACCCTTTGAAAAGCAAATAATACAAAAGGTAAAAGCACACTAGAAGGACAGCAGAACTTTTTGCTTACTTCTATACAGTGCTATGTGATTGTAGACCTGCCTATGGATGAGTTACATATTAGGTGGGGGTGGGATGGCGTGAGAGAAATCTCCCCCCTCCCTCCCCCCACTATTAAACTTTACTCTAAATGTTCAGTGAATTTTGACCACATGATTGTATTTCTCTGTACTTTTTTGAGATTTCAACTATCCATTTGCTAAATAAATTATGATAAAACATTTATCTTGCTCCTCAGCAAGCAACTCCACTGGCATCAGGAGTAAGTCTACTGAAGTCAGTGGATTTACAGTGGTGTAAACTGGGTATAAGCGACAACAGAATCCAGCCTTTAGATTTACAATCCCTGATTAATCTGATGCTGTGGATTTTAACATGTAGATACCTTATTTCCTGTTATACTCCACCAGGATTAGGGTTGCCAACTCTGAAGCTATTCTGGGAGATTTTTTTCCCCCAACATGACATCATGTCATTTTCTTAAAATATCATATTAAAATCTCCCGGATGGCTTTCAATAGGAGATCGATGGTGATTCCAGGATACTCCAGGCCAATCCTGGAAGGTTGGCAGCCCTAACCAGGATACAGCAGTTTTGTGCAGAAGCTGCTGGTAGCTCCTCAAACGTAATTATCAGGTTTTTTGTAATTATGTGCAGATCTGAAATCAAAATTAAGCCCTTAGTGTGCAACAGATGTGCACTGTAGCAGCTGCATTGACACAATAGCTGGAAATGACTTTAATAATCTCAAGACTAAAATACGCTAAAATAGACCTTGGCACAATAAACTGCAATAAGTCTAAGGCAGGTGCAGTCATTGTGAGGACAGTGGGCCAAATCCGGACCATCAGACACTTTTGAAAGGGGTGCCAAATTCTTATATTGTTATTGCACTGTGAAAAATGTTTCCCTGGAGTCTGGACCCTGACAATACCTTGACCAAGAAATTCGGACCTTGACAAAAAATAGACTACCCTGGTCTAAAGGAACCTTTATATGGTCTATCATGTAAAATTCTATTTGTAAATGAGCTCCCAGGTAGGCCTTGAGATGGGTGTATCAGCTCTGAAGAAGGTGGTATGAGCTAACATGTCAATTCTCTGACTTCTCTTAGTGTTTTGGGGGCACTGCATTTTTTTTCTTACCTTTCTTCTTTAAAAAAAATTCTAGTTTTCCTGAAAGGAAAAAATAGAAACTCACTCACAACTTCAAATGAACTGTTTAGTAGTGACATTAGAGCACTGACTTAGGCTAACAAATAACCTTCATGTAGGGCTTTGTTTCTGGGCACAAATATGGCCATTTAAAAATATTGTAATCAGACACAGTGATGATTTTAGTGAAATAAGCTTATTCATTTCTGTTGGCTGTCAAGTAAGTTTCTGTATGAATCATTTATTTAAAAAAAAATCAATGGGAAGTTTTTGACTATCATTTTTCTTGAAATTGTATAGAAATACTGAGAGTTCATAAATGTATTGATGTGTGAATTTGTGAGTGGCTGAAACTAACTGAGACTCTGTCTGTGGAATAAGGAGCTTTCAGAGACTCTAAATCAGGGGTCTCAAATACACAGCTTGCGGAGTTATTTGCTGCGGCTTGCCAAGCTCCCCATTCCCCCGCCCACTGCCCCCCCCGGAGTTATCTCCTGTGGCCGCCAAGCTCCCCTCACCTGCCCTCCCCCTCCCCGGCGCCGCATCCCGCTCCTCTGCCTACCTCTAGGCACTTCCCACTGCCAAACAGCTGTTTCGCGGTGCTTAGTGTTTTCCAGGAGGGAGGGGGGAGGAGCGGGGAGCCACGCGCTCAGGGGAGGAGGCAGAGAAGAGGCGGGGCAGTGCCAAACTGAAAATTTTCCAGATCTTTCTTGAGTGACTATTTTCTATCAGCAACACAAAATGTATTGATTACTGTAGTTTTACTTTTATTCTTATAATTATGTGTACGGCCAATTTTGCTGATTGGCTGACACCAAGACTGATAACTTCATATGGGTGAAGGGCTTAAAGATTGGAATGATGTGGGCAATCCTTATTATTTTGTATCATGGTAGAACCTAGAAGTCCCATTGCACTAGGCCAGAGGTCCCCAAAGTATCGGGCATGCCCCACTGGGGGGTATGGACGAATGTCTGTGGGGATGTGGCGTGGCCCAGACCAGTCCCCACAGGGTTGGAGAAGGAGTGCCACCCAGCCCTGCCCCATCTTCAGCTCTGCTCTGGTCCCAACCCCAGCTGCATCTTTGTCTCCTGGCCCCATGCCTGTCCCTGTCTCCAGCCTCGCACGCCTCCCTTCCCATCCTGTGACAGCCCCCAGCCTCAGGCGCTGGCCATGGCTCCATTCCTGACCTGGGGCCGATGCTGGGGGGAAGGTCAGGAGAAGAGCCATACCTGGATGCAGGCCTGGCTGCCGGTCCCCACCAAAGCTGTGGCTCTACTCCTGCTCTAGTCTCGGCCCCAGCTGCAGCTCTGCTCCCAGCCCCAAACCTGGCCCCAGCCTCAGGCCTCTTACCCCATCCAAGTCCCTGCCCCCAGAGTTGCAGCTCCGCTCGCGGTTCTGGTGGGGAGGCATGGACAGAGGTACGGGGGAAGGGGGTACGACCCACAAAAGTTTGGGGACTGCTGCACATACAAAGTAAGAGGCAATCCTGACTCAAATCTAAACAGGCACAGAGTAATAAAATGATTTAAGCAAGTCACTAGCACAGCTGGGAATGGAACTTAGGTCTCCTGGGTCCCAGTTTAGTGCCCCATCCATTAGACCTCTCCTATGGTGCAAGACATATCTGAAGTCAAATATGGCTCCAATGACTCTTTTTCCAGACCTTATCAATATTTGTGTTGACAAAAAGATCTTAAAAAGATGGAAACAGGTATTAGCTAGGCTAATTTCTATTTATTTATTTCTCTGGTGCCAGAAGAAATGTGGCGGAATGGTGAAATTTGACCTGGAAACAGATCTCGTGGATTAGCAGTATCTGTGAGTGCTCAGGAGAAAACTGGGGTATATTTGAATTGAAATATAAGCTTTTGAAAATTGCACTCTGTGTATGCACAATGCATTTTTAACTTCAATGGGGCTATGTTTGTAATGAGCATCCTTTGAGTGACATCCTTTGAATGTGCCAGGCAAACTGAGCTATGCAATGTGGTGGTCAATGAATGAGGCAAAAGCTCACCGTCATTCCTGCTGGTGTTGTGAGGTGTGCAGTGAATAATGAAAACCCTGCCTCATTCCTGATGCATCTTGGAAAGTGTGTGCCAAATGAGACAGCACTTCACAGAAAAATTGTCTTTTTCACTGTGCATTTTTGCATTAGATTGTGGCTGCTCCCTTTGTGTTCGCTGTTAGTGTCACGTGTCCTCTATCTTCAGCTTGCACAAATAAAGAGATGATAAAGATATTCATGTAATAAAGATATGAACGTACATTTTGTTTGGCTATATCACTTGTGAAGGGCAGGGCTGTTCATGTGTGTATTCATATAAATGAGATACGTTGACTTAACTCTGTTTAAAGAAGCTGATGAACTCAGCACAGCCAGCACATATTTTTTCAGTCCTGGCTGTGACATTTGAAGATGAATGGATTCAGAAGGTGATAACTGTGATTCACAACTAAAATTATGATATTTGAGGACAAGTTTTTAAAAAAACCTAATATTGTTTGAAGCAAAGAATTTTTTAAAGGATTGATGTGATGTAGATGCACGCTAGAATGAGCCATTTGTTTTAGTGAAACACTTGTACAAAGACAAGGAAACATAAATAAAAATTAAGGTGAAAAGTTAATTAATGAAGACCTCAGGAAGCATTTTTCATGTAAAGAATCTTAATAAACGAGAACGCATTCAAGGCTAAATTTTTAAGGCACAAACTGTGTCTTAATTCAAGCAATAGATATGTGTAATTTCATGTTGGTATGAGTTAGGTTTGTATATATATTTCCCTCAAAATTTCCTTTCATTCTGATCATTGGCTAGATTTATGCTAAAAACATTAAAAAGTACAGAACACAGAGTGGAATTAAATATTACCTCTATAACTTAATTACTTTACAACTCTAAAGAGCTGCTGACTTATCCTTAAGTGGAAAAAAATGTAACCTGCAAAGCCCTACACTTTTTTTTAGAAATGTAAGAAGCAATTGGAGTTTTCAAATCCATCTCAGACCAAGAAAAAACATATTAGTACAGTAAATTGCTCTCATGTTCAAGTTGCCAGAAGCAATTGAGTCTGTATATATATAGACACACAAATCACAAGACTAATCAATATATTTTCCCATATTTGTGGAGAAAAATAATTGAATAGTATAGCAGGTCACATCTATATTAATGTAGCAGTCAATAGCTGACATCCTCTCTGTGTTTAAATGAACGCTAGCGCATAATAGTCCCTTATATACATTTTAATCGCTTTGCTTTGTAGTCAGAAAATGGAAAACTAACTCATTAACTTTCTTTGTCTTTCAAGGAGGTTTCTGTTTTTTTATTTAATGCGTATGCCTGTTTGGACCCATAGACTGCAGCGGTACCTATTAAAAAATTGGTCAGCTGTGAGTTCCTTATTGCTGCTTAGTTTATTCACAAAAAGAAAAGGAGTACTTGTGGCACCTTAGAGACTAACAAATTTATTTGAGCATAAGCTTTTGTGAGCTACAGCTCACTTCATCGGATGCATCAATCCTCTCAGAATAATTCAATCCCATATTCTATTCTTATAAGTAAATAGAAATTTCATAGATTGTTTTTCCTGTTTCTAAGAGCTAAACTATTGTTATAAATGCTCACATGGTCCTATAGACTAGTGCTACTCAAAGTGGTGGTCCGCGGACCGGTGCTGGTCTGTGCGCACATTGGAGAAAAAAATTGCTGGTCCCGCACATCAGATAGCTTGAGAAGCACTGTCTAAACTGTTTTCATTAGTGGCAGATGACTAGGGAATGGATCTTAGAGAGAACAATATGAAACAGCAATTTAAAAACAAGAAATATTATTGGAACAAGCTCTCCTCTTACCTATGACTAATTATCTGTATTCAGTCAGTTTTTAAAGTTGAAGTTTCAATGTGCCAGGAAGTATAGATAGATTTCACAGTCCAAAAATAGATTTCACAGTCCAACAGTGGAATTTCTCAAAATGAGGGTTACAGAGTTGGATAAAGAAAAAGAAATCCAAACGGGGGAGGATTCCTCAGCAAATAATGATGCTGCTTTCACTGGAAATTGAATAAATAAACACTAAACTAAACAGGCCCATAAAGGGAATACACCCATGTAACCCCAGCCCTAAGCTGTAGCTGCAGCAGCCTTCTCCCTTTCTCCTTAGGTTTATGGGTTTTGGGTTCCCCTAGAAGGGTGCCTGGTGCCTCCACCCAAGGAAACTCTTCCTAGTGCAGTGAACACAGAGGGCTGGCCCTTGGAAAATATTTAACACAGAATCTCACACAGAGGAGTGTCAGTCAGAACAAACAAAAATAAAATAGCTATCACAAATCCCAGAGTAATAAAACCGTAAATGGAACTTTATTAAGCATGGGGAACTCAGGATAGGGGACAATGGAAAAGGGATTAGGATAATAGACAAAAACAACAATACATAAACTCTCCCCTCCCCCACAAAGTACAGCCAATACAAACCACCCTGTGGTCTCTCCCAGCACCTGCCTAGGTTAATAGTGAGTTTAGGTTCAGTCTTTGGTGGGTGGTGCAGCACTGAAGCTGGTGGCTGGCTTCCAACAAATTAGCAAAATAAATAAGCAGGGGTGTTCTCATAAAGTATCCATACCAAGGATGGTAAGATTGTCCTTGTGGCTCTCTGGTCTGGGTTCCAATGTGAAGTTAGGCTGGCTCTTGGTAGTCTGACCATGACTCTCCTCAACAATCTGGGTTCCTTGTCTCTGCTGAGATGACACACTCCAAACACAGCCAGAAGCAAAAGCAAAAGCAAAACCAAACCCATTGTCTTTGAGTTCTGCTCATGACTGGTTCTAGTAGTTGTTACTAGCCCTTCTATCTCTGCCCTTGAGCCTAAACAATCGGGGAAATAGAGTCCTGAGCTTCTGTAGTTATTGCTGCTCTAGTCCAGGGGTGAGCTTCCCTAGAGCAGTGATACTCAGACCTCAATTTCAGAGTAGCAGCCGTGTTAGTCTGTATTCGCAAAAAGAAAAGGAGTACTTGTGGCACCTTAGACACTAACAAATTTATTTGAGCATAAGCTTTTGTGAGCTACAGCTCACTTCACCGAATGCATCCAATGAAGTGAGCTGTAGCTCACGAAAGCTTATGCTCAAATAAATTTGTTAGTCTCTAAGGTGCCACAAGTACTCCTTTTCTTTTTTCAGACCTCAATGGTTTAGCATTACCTAAAAGAGCCACAGCAGTGTGAATTTGTTTTGTCATTTACTATAGTACTATATGTTCATATTTAAACAGTAGGACAGGGAAATATTTAGTGTTTATTTATTTATCTAGCTAATAGCAAAATGACTGACCAAATATTATTAACCAATTGTAGTTGACAAAATAATAACATAGTAATTAGCCTGATTGGCTAATAACTTAGACTGGTTAATAATTAAATCACGGTGTTTTAATATCATGTGCTGCAAAGAGCCACAGGAGATGCATTGAAGAGCCACTTGTGGCTCTCAAGCCTCAGTCTGAGTATCACTGCCCTAGAGGCGCAGTGTGGTATTTCATAGGCACGGTCTCTAAAGGGATTACATCAGTATTCAGACTTGTTGCCTTCTAAAATATGCCAAGAAGTAGAAAAGAAGAGAAGGACACCTTGACCTTCCAAATGGATATTTAGGTACATATCGTAAGAACTAAATGTCCATTAACTTACATATCCATATTTAAAATTGGGCCTAATATTTATTATTTTATAAATAAAGACAAATTCCAGGGTTAATTACACTACTGAGTTACTCCAGTTTTATGGTGGTTTAACTCCATTGACCACTGTAAAATTGGAGAAATACTGTAGTGATCCAGACCCTATATGTTTTTCTTGAAGTTTGTTAGGTTTGGGTATACATACCAACTCCTCTAATTGTATTTATTCATTATACAAGTTTGTAAGGTCACATCACCGTAGCACCATATCGGGGCACAATCTTCATCTCTAAAAAGATATTGTTGCTTCCCAATGGGGTCTATAAACTAACATTCCATACCAGCCTACCATCCGATTATACTGTTCCCCTCAGCTAAGCATTGTCTTCCATCTCCATCTGGCAAGGAGAAATGTGATGTGTTCTCTGCAGTGTAGATCTTCCTACAATGATCTACACTTTGGTCACTTCTACATAGCAGCTCCATGATCATCATCAATGTAAGAATGCTGACAAGTAATAATTTTAAGAACACTGTATGTGACCTGGTCAATGTGGGGCAAGTTATCATACTAGGTAATTAGAAATTCCTGGATGATGGTATTGATCTAACTTACTAGGAGCTGTGGGAAGCATAAACAGGAAAGTAATACAATAGCTCTAGATAAGGACACACTCAAAAGAGAATGGGGTAACTTGCTAGCTTCATGAATCTTGTCTCCAAGGAAAATACAAGCTTGCTTTTCCAGTCTGGGAACTTGGACATCAAATGAACACTAATGTGTTAAAAAGCACTTCTCAAGGGGAGAATGGTACTTGTGAGAAGCAATCTAGGGAGACAGGCTGAGGCAGAGAAAGAGAGACTCTGTTAAGGGAGTGTGAAGAAGTTGGACCTTCCCAGATCACGTAAAAGGTCAGTGTGACGCTCTGTACCTTGAGGGAACACCCAGCACCCCCATGTTCATCCTTGTAAAATGATTCTGTGGTATCCAATGCAAAGTTTGTCATGTCCGGTGTCTTCGGAAGGCTCATAAGCACTGAGCATTGTTTTTACAGTAATGTTATAGTAATGTTCAGGTTGTAACTTCATGTATATAGATAGCTATAAGGCTGAAAATGTGTCTTCATGGCTTAAAATAAGCCCAGGCAAAAGCTCTCCAAGAGCACAGAGGCAGTTCACACCTTATCAGAGCACGTATGGGACAAACCCAGCCCAGCCTCACAGGAACAAAGGACACTGGCCTAGGCCTGAATCACCCCCCTTCCTTTGGTCAGTTTGTGACTGTGATGAGGTAATGCTCACCTGACTCTGAAGGGAGGTGGGGGAGAGGGGGCAAAGCCAAGAGGAAAGAAAGAACATGATAAAAGAGAAAGACTTTTGCCATGCTCTTCCTCTCTCTCCCACCTACATCTACAGACACCACACCAAGTGACTGAAGTGCTGATCAAAGGGGAGAGCTTGGCTGAAGAGCAACCAGCCAGCCTGTGGTGAGGTGCATCTAAGTTTGTAAGGGCACTGAAAGTGAAGATCAGCTTAGAATGAATTTTGCTTTTATTTTATTTGACCAAATCTGACTTGTTATGCTTTGACTTATAATCACTTAAAATTTATCTTTGTAGTTAATAGACCTGTTTGTTTGTTTGTTCTACCTTAAGCAGTGCGTTTGGTTTGAAGCATGTCAGAGATTCCCCTTGGACACTGCAAGATGGAGGTTCCTAGGGCTGTGCCTGGGACCGGAGATATTGGCTAGTGTCATTCAGTTGCACAATCCAAGGAGCAGCTTACATGCCAGAGACTGTGCGTGAACAGCCCAGGAGTAGGGGTTCACACTGCAGAGCAGGGTAAGGCTGGCTCCCAGAATCAAGGATTGGAGTGACCTAGCAGATCACTGGTCCAGATAACACCAGAGGGGAACATCACAGTCAGTTGTAGGGAAAAGCTAGATATGTGTACCCTCTGCTTTATTGTTTTCTTTGAAATGCTACTGTTATAAATAAATAATACTTTGTTTTAAGGAGTCTGTCTGGTCACTGCATTAACAACTATCATTACTCTTGGAGGAACCCAAAGGGCAAGACCTAAGCCTAAGCACACCTGCTGAATCATGGTTAATCCCAGCGGTCTGCCTGACGCTTCCCAGGGGTACCCAGGGTTATGAGGGGCTTTGCATGACAAACCCTTGTCTGTGCCTATTGTGTCTCAGCTCCCTGACTCCACCCACCACAGGCAACAAAAGCTCTCCCTCCTTAGCCTCTGAGGGCTCTGCTTTCCCTCTGCAGGTTAGCAATAAGCACACGCCAACCCTGGAGCCCTCTGAGAATATCCCTGGAGGGTCACGCCTCTGTTCTATTAAACACTGGCAGTATTCAGAGATTTGCTGCTCCCAAATGAACAGTTCCCGCACCCCAGTTTACCAGTTGCATCTTAGATCACAGTTTAGCTTAACACACAGCACTTAGGTATGTTTATCACGAAAACAAGGAAAAGTTTATTTGACAAACAGAGATTCTAGTGAAAGCAAGTAGGAGGATTTTAAACAAAATGGTCACATAAAATAAAAATATAACTTGTATTTTAGAACCTAGACTTATTTAACTAGACACTGTCATGTTATACCTAGAAAAAGCTCACCCAAAATCCTTCCAATGTATTACAGCCAGGTGTGGTTGTGATCTTCCATTCATGAGAAAAGTCCCATTGTCCCCTTGCCTTCTCAGTGGAAGATAGACTTCAACAGTCCATTGTCTTAATTCATAAGCAGGTTCCCCTCCTGCTGTTTTATTTCTTCCTGTAAATTTCCTCTCTCAGTTAGCATTTTGGCTCCATTTGCTAATAGCCCTATATTATGATGTGATCAATACATAATGCTCAGCCTGGGAGATAAGCATCTGTTACCCACTGTCTGGAAGAAAACGGTCTGAGGCAAGTCACCTCCTTGTTTACCTGCCTTAACTCCATGGCTTTGAGAACACAATTTCGAGTAAAGATACCTAAGTTCTTACATATTATCCATACATATATTTCAAAATTATGATAACCAGTGGGTTACGGGCTCTCAGTTGATACCTAACATGCAATTCTTTGATGAATAATTATGTCTCTACCTGACAGTCTGGTCTGAGAGAGAGAATTGCATGATTTCACCTGGAGCCAGATGACACTTAGAGGCCTGAGACCAGGAAGTGAGTGCATTTGACAAGGCCATGAGGGATCTGAAGTGCAGCTTGCCCAGTAATCATGACATTTAGATGAGCCTTTGGTCTGACCCAGTATGGCCATTCTTATGTTCTTATGGTATCATTTCTGAGATGGTTACAGTGGTGAATTTCCAATAAGTGCCGACAGCAGTGAAAGTAAGTGTTGTAATAGCAAAAAGCAAAGAGAAAGCATCATAGTTTCTCCCCCACACACACACACCCTTAAGAAGTTATAGCAAAAGAAAGGAAAAATTAGTTGTGAGCAGCTTGAGAAGTTAGCTGGTGGAATAATACTTTGTGGTAATGGGTTGTGTCTTTGCAATCCCTCTTTGGCTGAAGGATGGGTCAGCTTGATTTGAGTATCAACAGGAGGGAGTTATTCTAGATTAGTCTCATCTTGATCAGGGCTGGCTCTATAGTTTTGCTGCCCCAAGCAGTGAAAAAAACTGCCGCCGATTTGGGGAGGAAAAGGGAGAAGCTGCCGCTGATTTGCCGCCGCGGCCAGCAGAACGGAGAAGCTGCCGCTGATTTGCCGCAGCAGCCGCTGGGACAGAGGGGCTGCTGCTGAACTGCTGCCCCTTTCTAACTGCCACCCCAAGCACCTGCTTGGAACACTGGTGCCTGGAGCTGGCCCGACCTTGATATGTAGGGTTCAGCCCTTCAGTTATAGTTAATGGTAAGTTTCCACTAACTAATGCAAAATTTCATCACACATTATGTGGATATACATTTGATTATGTGGTTAACCACATGAATAGAAGTTCAAAGGAAATTATTCTGATTGGCACTAGTCAACTATCAAATTCATTCACAATGTTTGGACATATATAATTCATATAAATAAGCTCCTGGAAACTGAGTTCATTAAACAATTTCAAAGATTCACTACATTTTTTTTTTGGAAGCACAGAGTGTTTGCATATGAGCTTTAATAGTGAGGCGGTTCAATATTTATTCTTTCCTAAGTGAAGAAAGTCACACACAACTCATGGAACTCTTCATTATTATTATTTTTTATCATTAATGAAAATCTTGGTTCTATGTCACTTTATTTACATATTGCTAGATAGTGACCCCGGTTGGTGCAGCCAGTAATAGACATAAAGGGTGAGTAAAATACCACTGTACCCTTGCACACCGTCCCCAGACTACAGTGGTAAGGCCACTATTCCGACCTCCCTACAAGGTGATGGGTGGAACTTTGATTCTGTCTTTCCAGCTGTGACTCTCTAAGTTTCCCAGACCTGAAGAAAAGCTCTATGTACTCTCAAAAGCTTGTCTCTCTCACCAACAGAAGGTGGTCCAATAAAAGATATTACCTCACCAATCTTGTCCCTAACATCCTGGGACAAACACGGCTACAACACCCCTGCATTCCTAATGCTGTCAGTGCAGCAGAACTTGCATAGCTGAGCAAGAGGGGGGACAAGCAGTGTCAGTATCTGCTACTGTTAGGCACAAGTAGCAGATTATTATCCCACTGAAGCAAGGAGGAAATAGGGAAGGAATTGTGTACCACCTTCCTTGAAGTGCTCCTTGGGAGATGCAGCTATGAACCACTCCTTATACAAGGCATATTGAAATTGTATGATCTAGACAGGTTTTGGGTTTGTTTTACTTCTTCGGTAGGATCCAGACCAGATTTTCACTAGGGACTTACCACATTCTGGGGTGCAATCCAGACCATTAAAGGGTTGTGTCACTGTCAGCCCTGTAACCAGGGATGCCTCACATCTTCTTCCCCCTGCTTTCTTGAGGCCAGTTTACTACGTATATGTAAAGTGAGGTAAACACACATTGTTTTATTTAGGATAAGCTTGTTTAACCACTTTTGCCTGGGAAGGGCTGCTGGTTTTGTAAATGTGCTAACAGCATCATACATGGGGAATTCATAACTTTACATATAATGTTGCTACATACATTTCACCATATTATTGACCAGTGAGTTATTAGTTTTCAAATGCACTGCATGCATCTGATGAAGTGAGCTGTAGCTCACAAAAGCTTATGCTCAAATAAATTTATTAGTCTCTAAAGTGCCACAAGTACTCCTGTTCTTTTTGCTGATACAGACTAACACGGCTGCTACTCTGAAACCTAGTTTTCAAATGATACCTTACAATGCATATTTTGTACAAACATTGTTACAATGGTGCATAGGGTGTGAATAGAGGGGTGCTTTCGGTCACAGGACCTCACAATAGAAAATGCAGTACTAGGATCATGCATCAATAGATATTCACTGGGTCAATACTAGCCCCATATGTTTTGTAATTCCACTAATTCAAAATAATTTTTGCTTAAATGATTTGGTGACTTGCCCTATAAAATTGAATAACATATGTTACTTCAATGGGGTTCAATTCCTAGATGTCACATTTATTTTCTACATTTGAGGTTATACCCCTTGTTCCAAATACAGTAAAATATTTTAATCCTGACAGAGTATATGTTGTTATGGAACTGATTTGTCTGGAGTTGCATTTTCAGTCTGTTCAGGTCAAAATATGGATACAAGACTAATATTTATGCCACAGCATGAATCATAAGAAAGGAAATTGTGTTCCTTTGCACAGCAAGGCCAGCTAACACTAGCTTTCCCAGTAGAACAGAAACTCAGGAGTACTGGCAAGACATGGCATTTTTGTCACATTTATTTTTAAAATGTCAGTTCACACTGAGCTTTGAACATAGGGCTAAGAGCTGGAAGTTTTCTGGCCTTTCCCCCGTTTCATCTCTGACTGATGAGAATTTACACATTAGTACTTCCAGCTATGTGATATTTATTGACAGCACATGTCTTGTAACATGAAAAGTTGAAAAGTTCTGAAAAGTGTTACGAGTTTCAAAAGATTCCTATGTAGAACATCATGTGTTAGATACAAGGTTCAGCTTTGTACAGTTGTCATGACACAAACTGCAACACATATACTGGGAATTTGGTCTATAAATTGTAGCTCTTTTTGCCTGGAATGGAAATGAATAAAACTATTTAAAAGAGAGCACAGAGGCTGTATTCTGAGGCTTAGGATTCACTTTGTTCTTGTTCACAACTCAACCCACAGAAAGAATCATTCATGCACACGGACACTTACAGGGCTAGGTTTATAATTAATCCCCCTGTAGTGTATTCATATGTGCACAACAAAAATGGTCCCTTTCTGGCACTTGATGGGCTGAAACAAGGAAACAGTATGTTCACTCAACCTTTTGCCCACTAGGTAGAAAGTTCAAATTCAACCCAAGTTCAAAAATGATTAAGTTTCTTTTTTGGATTTTCTGAAACTTGCTTCAACATTTCTGTGTGTCTGTGTGTGTGTGTGTGTGTGAGAGAGAGAGAGGGAGAGGGAGAGAGAGAGAGGAGGCACACATTTAATAATTATTTGTGCATTTGCTCTTCCCCTTTACATTAAATTTTATTTTGGAGTCTAATGTAATGTTTCTCTGACAGTCTGACTTGATTTCAGAGCAACTCTATGTAAGTCTATACATCACATCTTTTAAAACATGCTCTCTTTGGGGGAATGCTCTCTTTGGCCTCTTGATTTTGCTTTCTCATTGTTGTCACTTAAAGATGTTGTATGCACTGATGGTATAGCTGTGTCCATCCCAGCATATTAGAGAGACAAGGTGGGTGAGGTAATATCATTTATTGGGACCAACTTCTGTTGGATATTACTTTAAAATGGGTTCACTACATAATTTGTCTAAAATTAAACTGTCTTTTCTGTTAAAATCGACTGTAAATGTATATTATATAATATAAATTCAATAAAATGAGGAATAAAAACTCCAGGGCATACATTGGATCCTGGAGCTCTTAAATTAGAATCTAGCAATGGTGAATTGAGCCTATAAGCTTTCCTCCTCTAACATGCAAATAGGGAACAGGGCATCTATTTAGCTACTCCTCAACCACTACTACTACTTTCTGAGGAAACTACAATCCATCGGGGATCTTCCTGAAAACACCATCCTGGCCACTATGGATGTAGAAGCCCTCTACACCAACATTCCACACAAAGGTGGACTACAAGCCATTAGGAACAGTATCCCCGATAATGTCACGGCAAACCTGGTGGCTGAACTTTGTGACTTTGTCCTCACCCATAATTATTTCACATTTGGGGACAATGTATACCTTCAAATCAGCAGCACTGCTATGGGTACCCGCATAACCCCACAGTATGCCAACATTTTTATGGCTGACTTAGAACAACATTCCTCAGCTCTCGTCCCCTAATGCCCCTACTCTACTTGTGCTACATTGATGACCTCTTCATCATCTGGACCCATGGAAAAGAAGCCTTTGAGGAATTCCACCATGATTTCAACAATTTCCATCTCACCATCAACCTCAGCCTGGACCAGTCCACACAAGAGATCCACTTCCTGGACACTATGGTGCTAATAAGCGATGGTCACATAAACACCACCCTATACCGGAAACCTACTGACCGCTATTCCTACCTACATGCCTCCAACTTTCACCCAGACCACACCACACGATCCATAGTCTACAGCCAAACTCTACGATACAACCGCATTTGCTCCAACCCTTCAGACAGAGACAAACACCTACAAGATCTCTATCAAGCATTCTTACAACTACAATACCCACCTGCTGAAGTGAAGAAACAGATTGAGAAAGCCAGAAGAGTACCCAGAAGTCACCTACTACAGGACAGGCCCAACAAAGAAAATAACAGAACGCCATTAGCCATCATCTTCAGCCCCCAACTAAAACCTCTCCAACGCATCATCAAGGATCTACAACCTATCCTGAAGGATGACCCATCACCCTCACAGATCTTGGGAGACAGACCAGTCCTTGCTTACAGACAGCCCCCCAACCTGAAGCAAATACTCACCAGCAACCATACACCACACAACAGAACCAGGTTTCAGAGTAGCAGCCGTGTTAGTCTGTATTCGCAAAAAGAAAAGGAGTACTTGTGGCACCTTAGAGACTAACAAATTTATTTGAGCATAAGCTTTCGTGAGCTTTCATGAGCAGCTTACTTCATCGGATGCATTCGGTGGAAAATACTTAGTTAGTCTCTAAGGTGCCACAAGTACTCCTTTTCTTTTTACAACAGAACCACTAAGCCAGGAACCTATCCTTGCAACAAAGCCCGTTGCCAACTCTGTCCACATATCTATTCAAGGGACACCATCATAAGGCCTAATCACATCAGCCACACTATCAGAGGCTCGTTCACCTGCACATCTACCAGTGTGATTTATGCCATCATGTGCCAGCAATGCCCCTCTGCCATGAACATTGGCCAAACTGGACAGTCTCTATGTAAAAGAATAAATGGACACAAATCAGATGTCAAGAATTATAACATTCAAAAACCTGTCGGAGAACACTTCAGTCTCTCTGGTCACTTGATTACAGACCTAAAAGTTGCAATTCTCAACAAAAAAAACTTCAAAAACAGACTCCAACGAGAGACTGCTGAATTGGAATTAATTTGCAAACTCAATACAATTAACTTAGGCTTGAATAGAGACTGGGAGTGGATGGATCATTACACAAAGTAAAACTATTTCCCCATGTTATTTTTCCCCCCACCCACTCCCCACTGTTCCTCAGATGTTCTTGTCAACTGCTGGAAATGGCCCATCTTGATTATCACCACAAAAGTTCTCCTCCTCCCCCCGCTCTCCTGCTGGTAATAGCTCATCTTAAGTGATCACTCTCCTTACAGTGTGTATGGTAACACCCATTGTTTCATGTTCTCTCTGTGTGCATATAAATCTCCCCACTGTATTTTCCACTGAATGCATCTGATGAAGTGAGCTGTAGCTCGCGAAAGCTTATGCTCAAATAAATTTGTTAGTCTCTGAGGTGCCACAAGTCCTCCTTTTCTAGTCGCAGGATACTGTTTACTACTACCTCATGCAAGGTGTTTGAGGCAAGTGAATTTACATGTAGATTAAAGATCCACTAGCAACAACTCTGACTCCCCTCCTCCCCCAGGTGTTTATAAGCAGTTGCTCTGCACATAAAGAGTGTGGATGGAGCCTTCTTCTGATGTTTTACTTGTTCTCTCCATCCATGCACTAGCGATCCAGCTTTTACACTGCATTTTGGTCCTGGCATGAGCATGTGAGGAGTCCCAGGATTTGCCCTACTGAATATTTATCTTGCATGTACTGCTAATTGACTCTTCAGAGCTATCTTTTCTACAAGAGATGAAGTTATTGATTCCAAAAGCAGAAATCATACTCTCTGTAATCATCAGTTTCAAATTCCTTTAGTGAACCCTTGATTTAGTAATGCATTGCATGTTCAATGTTAAAAGGAAGTTTTGTCTGCATTTTTTTTTTTGTATTTGGTTTAATTTAAATAAAATTTTAGGGGATCTGAAGATTATTACTGAAATGTAGAGTACATGCTTCAGACACTGATGCTGATATAATCACATTTTATATTATGCTACAGTGACAAAACCTAGGAATAGTTCAGTAGATGGATGTGTACCTAATTCATCTTTAATATTCATTTCTCAGACACCTTGTGAATTGTCTCTGGTAAAATAGTTGTTGCCTTGATTAGCAAACTGTGAAGTGTGAGGTTGAGGTGTCATTGCTTATAAAGAGGAAATAATAATAGTGCATGTTTTAAAATATGTGATGTCTAGACTTACATAGAGTTGCTCTGAAAGTCCAGTAAAATTATGAGCAAATTGAGGAAGGGGAGAAAATTGTTAAATAACAAACACTACATTAGATGTTTCACAGAAAGGTTTGAGAAACTCTGTGTTTCAACACTACACAAGAATGAGAACTAAGGTGTAGGCCAGCTCATTTTTAAATTAGTGGAAAGACTCCCATTGGCTTCAGTGGGAGCTGGATCAGGCCCTAACTGACGGCCATATTCTGCCACCTTACTTACACTGAAATTGGTGGATCTACTCACAGAATAAGGTACTGATCAACATGAGTAAGGGCAGCAAATGCTGGGCCTAAATCTTTAATTTATAATATTGTTCAGTTACATCTGTACAGTTCCACTGAATTGAGTGGAGTTCCCCAAATTTAATTTGGAGCATTGTTTGACCTCGAGCAGCACTATATAAAAGAATGCTTTCTGAGCCATATTTTATGACCAGTTAGCATGTAATAGCTGATACCAGGCTTGATTTGCTTTTAAAGAGTCCTAGTCTATAGGACTATACTTACATCCTTTTGGGGAACAGAGTGTATGTAGAATCCCAGATCCTGCAGTTCTTTTGCACACACAAGTCCCATTAACTTCACAGAGAGGTTCGTGCAGAGTTGGATCCATTTTAATTAGTATCTGTATAAGTAACTATAGCCACACCAATTTCTACTATGATAAATATCCTGGTGGTACTGTCATTGTTCCTGGTGTAGAACTTACACTGATTTTTTTGGTAGGATTCCTAAACCTAGGACAATGGAATGATTGGGCCTAAAATAGTCACAACTGCCATTACTTATTGTCATTTTGCTGTGGATTTCCTGAATTAAAGTTACATGCATTTTCTTTCTCCCTCGATGTAAGTGATACTTGGCATCAGATTTCTGGCCACAGTGAGACTGCATTGCACTGCTCTGACAGCAGAAGCTGCCATTGTAAACACAGGGGATCCAGGCAGTGAAAGATTTAACCTGTGTAGGATAATCCTCTGGTGGTGTAGGCCCAACTACAGTGACTCCTATGCCACTCCCCTCCTAGTTCCTGCAGAGGTGAAGTGACAGGAAAAAAGGTACATAGTTGGGATGCCAGTATGTCTAGCTGATACCTAGCGGTCAGAATGGTACTTGTAGGCTGCTGACAGCTGGTGTTAAAAAAACCAAAAAACAGTGGAGTTCATAAAAAGAAAAGGAGTACTTGTGGCCCCTTAGAGACTAACAAATTTATTTGAGCATAAGCTTTCGTGAGCTACAGCTCACTTCATCGGATGCATAAGCTCACGAAAACTTATGCTAAAATAAATTTGTTAGTCTCTAAGGTGCCACAAATACTCCTTTTCTTTTTGCGAATATAGACGAACATGGCTGCTACTCTGCAATCTGTCATTATGTAAGGAGTGGAGTTCATGTCATTCAGTGTTCTACTGTAGCCTACGCAGGCACTTGGCAGTTGCAGGATCAGAAGAGCAAAAAGATATCTTTACTCAGACCTCTGCTCCTGTGGTAGGCACAAGTTGGCCAGGCCAAAGAATCTGTACTTACAGCAGCCTGGATTTCTACATAGACTGCTTCCGCGAACGTGCACGAGCTGAAATTGTGGAAAAGCAGCATCGCTTACCCCATAACCTCAGCCATGCAGAACACAGTGCCATCCACAGCCTCAGAAACAACTCTGACATCATAATCAAAAAGGCTGACAAAGGAGGTGCTGCCGTCATCATGAATAGGTCGGAGTATGAACAAGAGGCTACTAGGCAGCTCTCCAACACCACTTTCTACAAGCCATTACCCTCTGATCCCACTGAGAGTTACCAAAAGAAACTACAGCATTTGCTCAAGAAACTCCCTGAAAAAGCACAAGAACAAATCCGCACAGACACACCCCTGGAGCCCCGACCTGGGGTATTCTATCTGCTACCCAAGATCCATAAACCTGGAAATCCTGGACGCCCCATCATCTCAGGCATTGGCACCCTGACAGCAGGATTGTCTGGCTATGTAGACTCCCTCCTCAGGCCCTTCGTTACCAGCACTCCCAGCTATCTTCGAGATACCACTGACTTCCTGAGGAAACTACAGTCCGTTGGTGATCTTCCTAAAAACACCATCCTAGCCACTATGGATGTAGAAGCCCTCTACACCAACATTCCACACAAAGATGGGATACAAGCCGTCAGGAACAGTATCCCCGATAATGTCACGGCTAACCTGGTGGCTGAACTTTGTGACTTTGTCCTGACCCATAATTATTTCACATTTGGTGAAAATGTATACCTTCAAATCAGCGGCACTGCGATGGGTACCCGCATGGCCCCACAGTATGCCAACATTTTTATGGCTGACTTAGAACAACGCTTCCTCAGCTCTCGTCCCCTACTGCCCCTACTCTACTTGCGCTACATTGATGACATCTTCATCATCTGGACCCATGGAAAAGAAGCTCTTGAGGAGTTCCAACATGATTTCAACAATTTCCATCCCACCATCAACCTCAGCCTGGACCAGTCCACACAAGAGATCCACTTCCTGGACACTACGGTGCTAATAAGCGATGGTCACATAAACACCACCCTATATCGGAAACCTACTGACCGCTATTCCTACCTACATGCCTCTAGCTTTCATCCAGATCATACCACTCGATCCATTGTCTACAGCCAAGCGCTACGATATAACCGCATTTGCTCCAACCCCTCAGACAGAGACAAACACCTACAAGATCTCTATCATGCATTCCTACAACTACAATACCCACCTGCTGAAGTGAAGAAACAGATTGACAGAGCCAGAAGAGTACCCAGAAGTCACCTACTACTGGACAGGCCCAACAAAGAAAACAACAGAACGCCATTAGCCATCACCTTCAGCCCCCAACTAAAACCTCTCCAACGCATCATCAAGGATCTACAACCTATCCTGAAGGACGACCCATCACTCTCACAGATCTTGGGAGACAGACCAGTCCTTGCTTACAGACAGCCCCCCAATCTGAAGCAAATACTCACCAGCAACCACACACCACACAACAGAACCACTAACCCAGGAACCTATCCTTGCAACAAAGCCCGTTGCCAACTCTGTCCACATATCTATTCAGGGGATACCATCATAGGGCCTAATCACATCAGCCACACTATCAGAGGCTCGTTCACCTGCGCATCTACCAATGTGATATATGCCATCATGTGCCAGCAATGCCCCTCTGCCATGTACATTGGCCAAACTGGACAGTCTCTACGTAAAAGAATGAATGGACACAAATCAGACGTCAAGAATTATAACATTCAAAAACCAGTTGGAGAACACTTCAATCTCTCTGGTCACTCGATCACAGACCTAAGAGTGGCTATACTTCAACAAAAAAGCTTCAAAAACAGACTCCAACGAGAGACTGCTGAATTGGAATTAATTTGCAAACTGGATACAATTAACTCCAGGCTTGAATAGAGACTGGGAATGGATGTGTCATTACACAAAGTAAAACTATTTCCCCATGGTATTTCTCCCTCCCACCCCACCCCCCACTGTTCCTCTGATATTCTTGTTAACTGCTGGAATTAGCCTACCTGCTTGTCACCATGAAAGGTTTTCCTCCTTTCCCCCCCCTGCTGTTGGTGATGGCTTATCTTAAGTGATCACTCTCCTTACAGTGTGTATGATAAACCCATTGTTTCATGTTCTCTGTGTGTGTGTATATAAATCTCTCCTCTGTTTTTTCCACCAAATGCATCCGATGAAGTGAGCTGTAGCTCACGAAAGCTTATGCTCTAATAAATTTGTTAGTCTCTAAGGTGCCACAAGTACTCCTTTTCTTTTTGCGAATACAGACTAACACGGCTGCTACTCTGAAACCTGTACTTACATAATAGAGGCTTGATCAAAAGCCCATTGAAGCCAACAGGAGTCTTTCTACTGAGTTTGGCGAGATTTGGATCAGGTCCATTTGGTGCCAGATTTTCGAAGCTATTTAGGCACCTAAAAATGCAGATACGTGGCTAATGGGATTTTCAAAAGTAGGCTAGGTAGCTAATTCCCACTAATTCCAATGAGAGTTAGGTGCCTAATTTTCTTAAGCACTTTTACACATCCTACACAGGTACCTATCTGCATCCTTAGGTGCCTCAATACCTTTGAAAATCTGGCCCATAGTTACTCACTAGAGATCTCAAATCATTTGCCTAGCCTAATGAATCATCTGTGATTATGCCTTAAAACCACCAAGAGGCCTTCATTTTACAGCAATAAGTTGCTGGGTTTGGGTTTTTTAACTAAAGTCAGATATGGTCAGTTCTGTTTATGATTTTCTATAATTCACTTATCTTTTCAGCTAGCAGTCACTGAAAATTTCACATAGATAGTTTATATGTAGCCATGAGTAGCAATTTTTCCTTTCTATCAAAATAAATGAAAACATAAAGGAAAAAAGAATCCCCATCTCTTTTAGTGTACCAGCACAAGTTAAAAGCAAGAGATGAATTGGCTAAAAGGGAGAGCAAAGGCTCCCAAAGCAAGGAAATGGCATGATTAGGTTCTCTATTTAAAATTAGAAATAACTACTCTGAATAAGGTTTCAGAGTAGCAGCCATGTTAGTCTGCATTCGCAAAAAGAAAAGGAGTACTTGTGGCACCTTAGAGACTAACAAATTTATTAGAGCATAAGCTTTCGTGAGCTACAGCTCACTTCATCCGATGAAGTGAGCTGTAGCTCACGAAAGCTTATGCTCTAATAAATTTGTTAGTTTCTAAGGTGCCACAAGTACTCCTTTTCTTTTTACTCTGAATAAATAAGCAATCAGGTATTCATTTATATCCTGAAAATAAAAGCTTGTAGATTAATTCATTTCAATGGAATCACATGCTAAATAACTCTTCATCCAAAAAAACGATCTTGTTCAAAGAAAATGGTAATGTTTTTATGATAGTATTTTCCACATTAGTTTTCTGATCCTGGCTAAGTCATCATGAATAAACATACATATATTTAAATAGAGAAAGGATCATACTCTTTCAGTCTAAAAACTTTCAGTCATAAAAAACCACCAGACTGAATACTGATTATTCATGTGAATCATTAGTCAAACAGAGTGAGTATCAAAAATTATGAGTACTATTTCTATTTATAATGTTCAAGTCTGCATGACATTTCAAAAGAGGTTTTTATCATTGCCAGTTGTTCCATGTTGTTTTATGTGGTGATGACAACAAGACCAAAGACAGCTTGTATTGCTAACACTGAACTGATAAACATCACAATTTAGTAAAGAACTCTTCATTTTCCTTACAACTTTACCCTCTTCTAAAAGTAAACAGATTTGAAGCAATCCTTGTGTTTTTCAAAATGAATCATCACAGAACTTTCATTGGAAGAAGAACAAAAATACAAAAAGGAAGGTTCAGCAAAGATGAATGAAACATTGATTTACTTTTAGTATAAATAAGGTTGTTATGATAAGAATTAAGACTCTGATCCTGCAGAGACTTGGGATGAGTTTAATTTTAAGTATGTGAATAATCCAATGGAACTGGGCTCACACTTGTACATCAAGTTAAGCACATGTGTAATTGTTTGCAGGAACAGAACCATATTTTGTACAAACATCAATAAAACTTTCTTTAAACAGAGGTATGTATTTTACCACAGCTCAAGAGCAGCCATAATTTACATGCTGACATTTTCTAATCATTCCACAAGGCTATTTCATATTTAAGAAACATGTGCTCTTTCCATTGCAACTGCTCCATTCTATTGTTTCAGTAGTTATGTTAGAGAATATGCACACCAGTAAATCATGTCAGTGGTAAATCATATGTGGGGTAGTTTTACATGAATTTAAAGGAGACTCATAATTCACCAGTTTTATTAGTGTTTTAGGATACAATTTTCTGATTTGTTTTACACTTAATCTTTTCTACTGTCCTATGTTACTTGCCCTATTCTAATTTTTGCAGTGTTTATCAAAAAACCTGAGGACAGACTACCGAATAACAAAGAAAACTAGAGAGTTTAGAAATTTGGGCACAAAATAACAAATGTTTCATCCCAGACCAGACCAACTTCCTTCACTACAAACTTGTTTTCGCCTCCTCCACTTATGCCATCCTTCTAGCTAAATAATTGAATCCCATGTCCTAAATCCCAGCTTTCTGTTCACCACCTTTGAGTCACTCCTCAAACCCTCCCCTCCTCCTGCCTACCATTCTCTCTCCACATGAATCTCATTGATTTATTCCAAGAGAAAATTGACAAAAGATGCTGTGATTTTCCTCTGCCATTAACTTGGCTTCCCTTCCTCCTTCCCCTCCTACACACTCTCTCTCTTCTCCTCCTCTATTGTCACAGATGCGGAAGCTTCTTGTCTGCTCTCCTCCTGTCCACTTGCCCAGTGGTACCAGTCCATCTCCTGATGTCCCACTCTCAACTGCTCCTTTGCTTTTCTCCTTAACCTCTGACTGTCCTCTGGCTCTTGCCCTTCACAGTACAAGCATGCTTTAGTCTCTTCCATCTTGTCTCTCCAACTACCACCTCATTTCCCTTCTTCCGTTCATCTGTAAGTTCATTGAATATGCTGTTTACAATCACTGTCTGGAATTCCTCTCCTTCCATCTACAACTTCTGCAATCCAGCTTCCACCCCTTAGAATCATTTGAAGCTGCACTCTCCAAAATCTGTACTGACCTTTTCTTAGCCAAAGCTCAAACCCTGTACTCTATTCTCATCCTCCTTGACCACCTTCACCACCAATGACCATGCTTTTATTCTTGAAATCTTGTCCTCCCTTGGCTTTCGTGTCTCTGTTCTCTCGAATCACTCCTTCATGTGCCTCATCTTCCTCAACTTTCTGTAGGGGTTCCACATCACTGTCTTTGGGCCCCTTCTCTTATCCCTCTAGACCAGTGGTCCCAAACTTGTTCTGCCGCTTGTGCAGGGAAAGCCCCTGCTGGGCTGGGCTGGTTTGTTTACCTGCCGTGTCTGCAGGTTCAGCCGATTGCGGCTCACAGTGGCCGCGGTTTGCAGCTCCAGGCCAGTGGGAGCTGCAAGAAGTGGTGGCCAGTTCGTCCCTTGGCCCGTGCTGCTTCTAGCAGCTCCCATTGGCCTGGAGCAGCGAACCGTGGCCAGTGGGAGCCGTGATCAGCCGAACCTGCGGATGTAGCAGGTAAACAAACTGGCCCGGCCCACCAGGAGTTTTCCATGCACAAGTGGCGGAACAAGTTTGGGAATCACTGCTCTAGACCTTATCTCTGGTCATCTACAAACACAATTTCAAATACCATTTCTAATCTGATGACTCACAGATTTACCTCTTTGCTGTCCACCTCTCTCCAAGCTAAAATCTTGGCCTACTTCTCTGACATCTCCTTTTAGAAGTCTAGCCATCAGCTCAAATTCAACATGCTTAAACCCTTAATCTTTCCTCCCAACCCCTCCCCACCACCCATAGACACCCACTCCATGGGTGCTCCGCGGCTGGAGCACGCACGGGAAAAAATGGTGGATTCTGAGCACCCACCAGCAGCCCCATCAGCTCCCCCAGTCCTCCCCCCAGCACCTTCTGCCTGCCAGCGGGCCCAACGGTGCCTTCCTCTCCCTCCGCGCACCTCCCACCCGCCACAGTCAGCTGTTTCACAGCATGCAGGAGGCTGTGGGGAGGAGCAAGGACACGGCGTGCTTGGGGGAGGGGGTGGGAAGAGGCGGGGAACATCAGGGACGGGAAGGGATGGGGTTTGGCATTGAGGGAAGGGGTGGAGTGGGAGCGGGGCCTGGGGCAGAGCCGGAAGTCGAGCACCCCCCCGGCATAATGAAAAGTCAGTGCCTGTGCCACTACCTCCTTTCTTGATCTATAGAAATAGTTACTCACTGAGAAACATCGTCATCGTGCTTGTCCCTGAAGCCCATAACTTGGGTCTCATCTTCGACTCAAACCTCTCTGTAGTTCCCCACATCCAGGCTATGTCTAAATCTTACCTGTTCTTTATACATATCATCTCTAAGATATGGCCTTTCCTCTCCATCCACAGCTGTCATCCAGCCTCTTATCATCTGTCTTGATTACCACAATACATTTGTCAAAGTCAGAAAAAAAGTGTGATCACAGAATTGTTGAGACCAATAACTCATGAATATACAATTTATAATAATAGTTATTAACATGAAATACTGGATTAGATATTTAATGGTAAAACCGAACCACAGGCCTCAAACTTCCATACAAAAGAATAAGCTAACCTACAACTGAACTTTGGATAGCAGGATTACTGGCTGGCTCCTGCTCCTACAAAACCATGCCTTACACCAACATGAGACCTTCTGCTTATCTATTATCTGGTCTGTTTGAAATAATTAGATAGAGTTGTAAAAGAAATATACCCCATCTGCTCTCACAGAAGACATTAGACAAAGGAAATCGCTCTCCATTTTCTCTTCTCAGATTATAAATTTGAAGTTTTAACTTTTAAACGATTTTTTTTTTCCTTTTAACAAGAATGGGAAATAATTATAAGTTGGTGCTATTTGGAATGCGCATAAGTTACAGGACAAAATATCTGTTGCATACAGTACGCAAGTAAGATCCCATACATGTTAAAAGAAGGTTGTGACATGCCAGCAAACTGGATGAGCAGATAAAAAAACAAGCTATATCTCGGGAAGCCATAAATACCTAGTACCCAACTGTTAAGAAGAAGCAAACAACATTTTTTACTTAAAACAAGCCAGATCTTAATTCTAAATCAAATCATACAAATTACAGACCTTGCAACTTTAAATCTAGTAGAAATATCCGCCAATCGAGATAGCATAAGAAATACCATGTAAGAGAGCCTGCCGAATGAATTCTTCCTTTTGATGTCTCTTATCTATTCATTCAGAACCAAAATTCAAACCATCATTTACTGTAAGTCTGTGACCTCAAAATTTATAACACTAGCCTCCCATGAAAATGTGACTAAGAATGAAGTTAGCTTATGTTTGACTATTAAGAAGTACTATTGGTTGATTGTGTGTTGGTTTATTTGCTTGTATCTCCTTAGAAGTAAAATGATCTAGCTATAAGATATCAAAAAAATATTACTGATTATTTAGAGTACAAAGTTGAACTTAAAAATGAATGAATTTTGGAAGTTGATTAAGTATAGAATTAAAATTCTGGGGATAAAATTCCTATGTTTGAAGCTCTAATAGAATAATTCCCCTTAGAAAGCAAATTGATTAAAAGATGAAGAATGAATGTCCAATTCCAGAATTAAAGGAATCTTTAAGAAAGCTACATCAACATACCACAGAATATAAAAGACTATTACAACAATGTGAATCTTTATGACAAGAATTAACAAATATACAGACTTTATACTGATTCTGTTGACAAGCCAGGAAGTTAAGAAAAGCACTAAAAGATAAAAACTTTTACTAGATCACAGTGACCTCTCCTGGACATGCAAAAAAATGCAGCTCTTCCTAGCCTGTCAGTGAAAAGATGCTCTCCTCAAAACCATAACATTTCAATGGGAAGATGACAACCTTCAGACCTCACCTTTTTTGGGCGTGGACCAACCCGAATTCAATTCAACGGGAAACAATACCCATAAAAAGACCAGATGTATGCCAGCCTAAATGTAGCAGTAACCATCCAGCAAGGGTACCACTGTTCACCAAAGGATCAACATTCCTGCTATGAGAAGCTGTCTTGAGTCCTAATCATATGAGCTGTGCTCACTTCTAGCTGAAGTGAGTCCACCTAAGGTCTAACACTACCTCTCCTGAGAGAGGAATTCTCTTTAATCAAGTCCTTCACAGACCAAACCCTTGCGTATATTGGGCCAAGGCCTAAGTTCCTACAGAAACTAATCTTGGGAAGGAGATTGGCTTCCTGAAGAAATAAAGATACCAAGAAATCCATAGCTCTCAAGAATTCCTAGTCTCAAACTGAATGATGAGATAAAACTATTCTACTTCAATATAGAAAGTGGGTTAATTTTTCCCCTCAGCAAACCTACAGGCAACAACTGGGCTCTGAAGAGGGACCAGAAGTTCCTTGGGGAAAAATTATATTGCTTTCCCAATAATTAACTAATAGACCAAAGTCTGGTTCATAAGTCCAGACCCAGGTGCTGATGTAACCACCTTTTGAGGTACTAGGAGTCTACCTTAATTCCATAGAAATACTACCAAACTATTCCGGTCCGAATATCTGAGCAACAGATTGTGAATACAACTAAAGAACTAGAAAATTACTACTTGTCCCCATAATGAAATCTAAAATCATTTCCATAATAGTAACCAGGACTAGGGTCCTAGAATTATGAGGATAAACATTGCTGTAGCACCTACAAACATATTCATAGAATCACAGAAGATTAGGTTGGAAGAGTCTTCAGGAGGTCATCTAGTCCAACTCCATGCTTTGAGCAGGATCAACCCCAACTAAATCATCCCAGCCAGGGCCTGTCAAGCTGGGCCTTAAAAACCTCTAAGGATGGAGATTCCGCCACTCCCTAGGTAACCCATTCCAGTGCTTCATCACCCTCCTAGTGAAATAATTTCCTGGTAAGAGGATGCCACACTTTACACTTATCTTTTGCCTGCAGATTCTCTTAGCAAAATAATTCCTTCTTTAGCCTCTCTCTCTTTTAAAATACACAAAATGAAAAAGGCTGAGAATTGGCAGATTTATGGAGGGAAATTTGGCTGCTTTTCCAAATTTATTTAGACCGTAAGATACCATCTTTATTTGAGACTCGAAAAATAAGGTATTTTTATTTTGTTACGTGCTTACTCTTATTGGATCAGACTAGCAAATGGTGGCCAAATCTTCTTTGTCTTCTTCACAGAAGAAGCCCTTATAGAAAAGGTTTGAGTGAGGCAAACAGGATTTGGCCCAAGTTGTGTATACCTATATTCATTACAAGAAGTATGATTTACAGGTGATGTTGTCTTCAATGACATTAAATTTTCATTAAAAGAGGATTTAAAAACCACAAACAAGGGAAAAGTTTCCAAAGTGAGTTTAAAATTTAAAATTCTCCCTGTGAAATGGAGAATGAAGCATTACATGTTGACTGTTTTACAATAAATCATAATCACTTACATTATATGGGCAAATATGTCAGCAAAGTACAATTGTCAAATTAGCTCCTAACAGTATTTAATGTATGCTTGATTGTATACACATGCAGGCCCACAACCTTATTCTTGTGCTTTGATTTAGATGTGAAAGAGTATTATGCTTTTAAATGCCAACTGATAGGAACTTTCTGATGTATGACACTGATGTGCAACTAGTTTTAGGTGTTCAATTTAGGCACATTTGCTATCTGCCTCTGCATGCTAAGTCTGGCTTCTTACATCCTGTTATGGTTGTGCAGTTGTAAATAAGGCAACTTTAGCAGGTTCCTTTTTCTAATGCTGCTTTTGGAGATAAGTGGAAGGAGGAAGAGGTTTAGCCTGGATCACACCTCCTTCTAGGAAGGCCACACTTTCTACAGTGAGTCAAAATCGATGTGCACTGCACTGCAGCCCGGACTGTTGGTGAAGTGAGCATAAGGCAGCATCATTTTGGGGGTCCATGTGGGTACATGTACACTCTGTTTGTCAAGTGCATGCCATGTACCGCCTTTCCCAGAGTTAGATTGTAACGCTACAATCAATTCTGACATGGTAGGGATGGCATGTAGCTGCAGTGCTGCAGAAGTAGATCAGAATATGAACTGCGATTCAAAGAATTGCACTTGCTTCCCAGTTCCCACTTTGCTCTGGGAAGGTCCTTTTTACGGAGAGCTTACTCTTTGCTGTGCGTCCAGCCAGGTACTCTGACTGGCAAGTGGGTGAAGCCAAGATTTCTACTGCCTACCCTTCTCACTCCTTCCCCACCTAGTCACGCACAGTAGGGAATGTGTCGCCAAGTACAACAGCTTACAGTCCAGCCCATAATACATGTGACAGGAAGTATTAGTGCTGATCTGATATCATTATTCTCTGGGGGATTCTGGATACTTGCTGGATGGGTCTAGGTAGACTATAACATTTGTTTGCAATGTGGTTCACTTACTGATGCAGTACTGACACTATGTAGATACTAACACTTGTATCCACTGGGATGTTTCTACACTGCAGATTTATTTATTCTACTCAGTTGTCTCTGAGTAGGTCATGTTTGTTACGGAACTGAATCCTTAATTTTATCATCTTGGTGAATTTTTTGATTGAATAGACCTATACACTGAATTTCCAACAGCAGTGCGAATAGCATTCCAGAATTGACAGGTAAAGCATAACCACAGCAGAATTTACACTGACTGTGTAGCACTATTAGACATGGTACAGAGAGAGGGTCTTTATACACGTTCACATCTGAGTCAGCTGAACATTTCCTCCGGTACACATCTGCTTTACGTCAATTGTTATGGGTAACTATTATCTCTCCTGAGGTTCTGGGCTACATTCCCATTTATCCACTTTTTATTATTTGTCTACCTGATTCTGTTGATTCCATGTCATTAGCTCTGTTCTATGCATACTGTCATAGATCAGAGCCAATTGTTGTGCTTACATGCAATTTGCTGTGTGATGGGTCTTGGGTCTCCAAAAATCAAAAACAAAGTTACTTCTACAGCAGTTTGACAGCCCTCGCTAAGGCTTGTTTTGTGGGGAGTTGTCAGGGCTAAAGCCTGTGACATGCAGGGGGTTTTGGTAGGGGAGCCCATGCCCCCCACTCTGACCCAGGGCCCTTTCAGGGATCAGGGATCTGACAGCTGGGGATGCTTAAGGTGGCCTTCCCTGGGCCAATTCCTACCACCTCCCTGCAACTGTCGCAAGGTAAGCCAGCATGAGCGTTATCTGCTCCTTGTAAGACACCTACTGGTGGCAGCATGCAGTGAGGTCACTCTTCCCTTTTGGCAGCAACTGCCTTCTCCTGGGATGTGGCCCAGCCTCCTGGGCTAGCTAAGTCCAAGGACTTCCCCCTGCTGGGGTACGCCAAACAAAAATAAAGAGGATCAATCAAGTCTAGACTTGATATGAGAAGGGAATGCTTCCGTCTCAGGCTGTCCCTCAGATGACCCTCCCTTCCCTCACAAAGGGATAATTGGGCAGCTTAAGTGGGTGTCTTGGCCTAACCACTGGACAATCCTTTTTTAAAAGCAAAGATTTCTAAACTACTTTTGAGCCCTGAACCTCACAAAATCACTGAGTGTTGTTTACTGCCACACACAGATTTTGTTATTAAAAAAAAAAATCTATTTTGCAAAATTGGAAGTAGTCATATCCTTGCAAATGCAGGTAAGTGACCCTTTATTCAGAAGTTAGATACCTATTCATTTTTATATATTAATATATATTATTTATTTGGTAGGGACATCTGTTTGGGAAAGTACAGTAGCATGAGCTGAACTTAGAATCATTGAGCAGATGGGGACAGTGGGACTTGGCTATCTGCCAGTTCACAAATAGCTTCCTATTTTGGTACCCCTGGAGTCATTAACCACTTTACAGTTCCAGAAAGTATGTAAAAATGTCCCAATATGCTCCTGGCAGGGCCAGCATTTGTTGAAGGCTGAGAGGCCCACACAATGCAATTTGACAGGTATCCAGGTCACTTGGTGTAGGATAAAATATGACATCTGTGCTACAGCTGCAGAGCTGGTGCCAGTCCTGGCTAAGCTGCCAAATCAAGATCCACTGGGAAGGCTTCAGCTTGACAGATAAATTGCCCTCTCAAGATTTTTCATTGGTAAGGCACCCAAAAGAGTGCTTTGATGCTTTGTACAACTTAGAGGCTTCATAATCAGCATATTGGCATGTAAACAAAATAAGCCTAGTTTGTCTTCAATATCAAGAATATTCAAAACTTCAAGAACTCTTCAAAATAGAATCACACAATGGGAGGCATTGAAGGAACTATGCGTTTTGCAAGTTTAAAATGAAAGGAAATGGTTTTGCACAATGATATTGCAAGTGGAAAAATGACATTGGCATATATTTACATAGCACCTTCCATCCAAAGGCCACAAAGCACTCAGCAAACTTTACACATTGAATATAGACCATACCTTGGCTCAGGAACACCAGTGTTCCCGGTGTGAGAAGTCATGTATATCTTCCACACCTGCCAAACTCTTTCCTCATCCCAGAGACTCTCCCCCACACAGGAGTGTTGAATCATGGGGAATGATGTCAAAGAAGGTACTGGCATCCTAGTAAGAAAGGCAGTTCCTTTCAGTTCACTGACAGAGTCAAGAAAATGGATAGTTACAAAGTATGAAGAATGCTATCTTGGATCTGTCTCTAAGATACTAGCTATTACCCAAAGAAAGATGATGGACCTGATGTTACCAGAGGTACAGAGCCATCCTGCAAGTGACCAGCCAACGATGCCCTGTGGAATCCCAGTTCCATCCCTGATTATAGAAGCTGCATGTGAATTGATGCAGTCATAAAGATCTGTAACTACCGCTGCCCAAACTTGGGATGAAAAAATGGAACTGGAGTTCACATAAGGCTGTTATGGTTCAGGGAAACAGAAAGGTCATTTCTACAAATTACCAGGGTGACATATCCATATTTATGCAACTGTCTGGATCTACCATGCTGCTAAGAGCCTGGTAAATTTGCCTTGTGATTTGATCCATTATATACCTTTATCATATCACCCATCTGTGAAATGCAGTCTCATCTGAAGTGGAAGGAGAAAACATTTAAAGAGATTACACAGTCATGAACATTACAAAGTGAACAATTCCTCATCCAGGTGAAATGTTATGGGCTTTGTAAGTAGGTTTGAATGTATATACTTGAAGGAAGTGGTGCCTAGACATTGAAGAAAGCACCCTCTCCTCTTCAAGGAATTGCTGTGGTATCACAAATAATAAGTAGACAGGGAGATTACAACCCTAGCCACATATGGTCACTTACCACCATGCTGGGACATTGGTTAGAGTGCCATGTGTCAAACACCAGCACTGCTTCCTGCATTGCCTAGGTTTGCTTTGAAGAATTTCAAAGTACTGACCGGACCCAACCATTTTTTCCCTATTTTTTTAGATTTAACAAGTGCATAACCAAGTTTTGCATCAGTTTGACTTGAAAAAATATTTTTATTGTTTCTATTGCTAGGTGGGAACCATGTATATATGCCAAAAGGAGCCAGACAGGCTAGGCAGAAGATAAGCAATATAGGGACTTCAAAGCCACTTGTGTCTAATTCCCAGATGATATCACATAATTGTAGGTACACCAGAAAAGTTAAAGTGGAGAACAAAATATTCATCAAATGTAAACCTTTTTGGATTAAAAAAAAAAGGATTCCTGAACTCTGCAATACAACAGGCTTCTGGCTCTCATACTGTAGCTACTTCTCAGGAAAGGTAATATAAAACAGCTGAATAATCAAATTTTAGAAACAGTTTCTCAGTGCTAAATCTGTTTGTCAATGGAATTTATTTAGCAAATTATTTCTTTATAAAACTACTCTGGAAAGATAGGGGCAGTGTGGAATGCAATGACCATTTTAATAGTATCTAGTCTAATGATCCAGGGAAGACTCAGTGGAGACCAATTTTAATTATACTCAAGATCCCAATCCAAACCCCAGTGAAGTCAATTGAAAGACTCCCATTTATTGCAGTGGGCTCTGAATCAAGCCTCATTTGTATAAACAAATGATATGTTTGGACCCATTGTAGTATACACCTCTGTATATTTTCTAAAGAAAGAAAACAAAATAGAGTCACTGAGATTGCAAAGTAGCTAGTAGGTTATACAATAATTACTTATAAATATGAATAAGAAAATACTTATAATGCATGTGATAATCTATAGTATATAAATCATATAGTTAATAGCGTTTTACACTCGTAAACTGCCATCAATGTAATTGATAGCAACAATTTTGCTCTACCACATCAATAATCCAGATATTACATTCTAAAAAGTAATGTATATACCCTCACTAGTCAGGAGACTCATGATAGTTCTGAAAGAGTCATTAGCATTTATTATGCCATAATCTACATATTAAGGATCTGCAATAATACAGTTTGTCAAAATAGGAGATGCTAAACTCTACAAAGTCAATGATCTGCTGCTTCTAGAAGTACTTTGACATTTACATTAAGATTTTTTCTTTAAACTACCATTATGCAGCAAAGGAAATGAAAACATAAAAAACTATCCTAAAGTAAGATTTCTGTTCCATAAAATTACATTCCTGTGCCTATGGCTATTGTAAGTAAGAATCATGTATTGATTTAGACTCTAGCAATACCTCAATATAATGACCAAGTTAAAGATGAAGAAGTTTTGGTTGAATTTCTTTAGTCTTGTGCTTTAAATCAAATGGTTGACATTTTAATATCACTTATCTTTGTTAACATACAGTACATATCACTCTAACAGGCACTTCATTCCTGATAAGCTAATGAGGCTAAATGTTTTATGCATCCGATGAAGTGAGCTGTAGCTCACGAAAGCTTATGCTCTAATAAATTTGTTAGTCTCTAAGGTGCCACAAGTACTCCTTTTCTTTTTGCGAATACAGACTAACACGGCTGCTACTCTGATAAATGTTTTATGTTATTTCAAACTGAGAGCCAGTGGCCGAAATCTGTCTATATTTCTGCCTAAATCGCCACTGCTTCGATTGATGCAGAAATATCGATTTTACAGGTCTGGTGAAGACAAGCTAAGTCAATGGCAGAGTGCTCTCCCATTGATGTCTGTACTCCACCGCCCCAAAAGGCAGAATGTAAGTCGGTGGAAGAGCATCTCCTATTGACATAGTGGTTTAGACACTGCTGTAAATCAACCTAAATTACATCGTCTACTACATACCTGAAGTAACGTAACTTAGGTTGACTTACAGCGTTAGTGTAGAAACTTACTTTATCTAAAATGAAGCTCAGATTCTCATATAATTGTCTCTAGGAGCTGGGGCTTTAAGAAAAATATCAAATAGTGAAAGATTCAAGATAAAATTGTGAGAGTCAGCAACAAAGATGAATAAAATGGAATTGTAGAAAATATGCTGGATTGGTGCCCATTGATTTTTATCCACTTAAGGCATTAACCCACTCCAGAAGCAAAATTCTTCCTTGGCCACTTGGAAGCTGGGACAGTATTATCCCTATTTTACGAATGAAGAGAATGAAGGATGAAGAACAAACACAGTGTTACTGTTTGTGAATGACCTCCTGTATAAAGATGTTTAGATATTGTGTATAGCCATATTGCACATTCATAATGCTTTCTATAAAATTATATTTGCATAGTAATATACCTTGAAGTATGGTAAAGAAGTTTAGAGCAATGGAATAGAATTTGTTTAAATCATATCCTCAATAATCCATCAATATTAACAACAAGAGGTATATTACGATACAAGGTCCCCAAAAAGTAAACCATTCACTGTAAAAGATACTGTGTCAGAAATTACTCACAATATGCCTAGGTATTGTAGCACGTGGCCCTACAATACATGGACAATCACCATGTAAACCAACATAAAAAAAATCTCAGAATTCCCAGACATTCTCCTCACTGCTGTAATTCATGAGACTGATGTCACAACTATGAATTATGACCCTCTCTTGAGAAGTATATTAAGGGGCTGAATCTCCACTCAGATAAGGTGTGAGTGAGGTGTAACCCAGCTAAAGTCAATGAAGTTCCACCAAAGTAAAACCAGCGTGAGAGAAGAATCAGGCCCTAACAGCCTAAAAAGCGTGCACACAGTTAAAAGGAATTGAAAGACAGATTTGAACATGAATTTTGTCAACTGACTCTTTCCTAGCCTGTGTAGAAAATAATGTCAACTGTCAAAATGTCAAATCATTTTGACTGCACAACAATGAGGAAAGGAATAAGTTTATAAAATAGCAAAGCAGAAGGGCAGAAATCCTGCCTCACAAAAACAAATGATTTACGTATTTCACCACACAAACAAGGCAAAGCTTAAATGTGTGGGTTTTTTTCATTAAAGTGTTTCTTAAATGGATATTCTTGTCTGATGTGTGCATTGAAAAATTTTTCAATGAGTAAAAATTGATTTAAAATACCATCTCAGGGAACTCATGACTACACATTCAATTTGCTTGCAATTCCAGAAACTTCTGATGGAATTATTGGGTTTTGGACTGGGACTTGGAAGATCTGAGTTCTCTTTCTAGCTTTCAACTGATTACTATGAAATCTTAGGTGAGTCACTTGACCTCTATATGCCTCATTTTCATCATCTGTAAAAGGAGCTACTCGCCTTTGTACAAGCACTTTGAGGTACAGATGAAAAGCACTATATTAATGCTGTGTAGTATTGTATTATCACCCACCCTGCCAGCTCTGCACATAGGGGGTGTATTGCCAGAGAAAGTAGGTTTTCCAGTGGTGGAGGGAAAGGGGGGGAGTGGGAGCAGAGCGTAAGTCCCCGATCAGTTTAGCAGTCTTTGTGAACCATTGCAATGAGCATAATTTAAACCAGAGAAGGAAAAAGATGGTTTAGAGCTGCTTCCCCACCACTGCCACCCCTTTCTTTGCAATTGCGCTTGGGGCCCTCTGAGACTCTGACCCACTAAATTGTGGCAATATAAGTTCCAATGTTAATTGTGCACTGTGTTTAAGAGTAAGTGTTTCTTTTTATCATCTTTCTATTTGTTGCCTTTCAAGTTCATTGAATATCCCTAAGGTCTTGTATTATGAGAACGTAAGCAGTAGTGACTGATTTCTCTTTATGCCATTCATTATTTTGTATACCACTATCATGTCCCTTCTTATTCATCTCCTCTGTAAACGTAATAGTCCAAATTATTTCAGGCTCTGTTCATAGGAAAAATCTTTCCATATCTCTAATAATTTTCCTTGTCCTTTACTGTATCTTTATTTGAGATGGATATATATTTTATATATTTTTATTTATATTTATAATTATGGTGCCACGGGGGGAAAGTGCCTTTTGCAAAGCTCTAAGAACTTTATATATATTCAAAACACAATTGTATAAATAAGAATCAAACTAGCAGACTCCCCTCACCCTGAAACCAAACAGTAAAACAATCAATAGGAGGCACATGTATGTATGTTTGTTTGTTGTCCTACGTGACCAAAGATCACACTGACAATGGTTTTACATCTTGTGAGTAAAAAGATTGATGCGTGAGTGGCAGTCCTTTCCTTATGAAGCGCATAGGTAGCTCAGTGCTGAGGAAGGGATTACAGTCTCTGCCTGCTGAGTCTGCTGCTGTTTAGGACTCGGCCACCGTGCCTCAAGATCCATACAACAATTAATCTTGACTGGGTAACTCCGGTGCTGAGCGTGATCTATCTGTTCCTAAAAACACAAGTGTTGCACAGTTTAGTGTGTCCTTGAAGTGTTTCTTCTGACCGCCTCATGTACAGTTGCCCACTTTCAGTTCACCATACAGCTACTGCTTTGGCATTCTGGTGTTGTCCATTCTCAACACATGACCAGCCAATATAAATGTGATGCGATAAGCATGGCTTCAGTCCCTGTCGAGGGACTACATTCCAGAAGCCAGTTATTGGTAACTTTATCCTGCCATATGGCAGGCAGATGTCATAAATGGAACTTATCTGAAAGCTTAATATGATGCCAGGTCCAGGTCTCACACCTATACAACCAGTTGAACAGCACAGCCGCTTAATAGACTTTTACTTTGATTTGAAGTTTAATACTATGCTGCTGCCAGTCTCTGCCTGATAGTCTGCCAACTGATGAATTGGTTTTACTGTTACAAGTTGTCATCTCCTTGTCTATAGTAACATCATTTGAGAATATACTACCAAGACAGCAGAAGTCTGTAACAGCATTCAGTTGTTGCTGAGGGTGACTTTTGGTTTCGTGTAGGGTTTCTCTGGTGCAGGTTGATACATGACCTCAGTCTTTTTCAGATTGATTGTTGGCCTATACCTTTCTGCAGTCTCTACAAATCTGTCCGTAATCAATTGTCTCTCTTCTAGAGTATGTGCCTCTAGAACACAGTCATCAGCATATGGCAGTTTATGAACAATTGCCTTGAAGACCTTGGTGAAAGATCACAGCCTGTTCAGATTAAAATTATTTTGCAGAGGATTGGAACCATACCCTGATACTGACATTCAAGTCTTTTGCAAGCCTTGCTGCATAACTTAGAGATTAAACAAGAGTGGACTAATTACGCAACCTCACTTAATACCATTAGTGATAGGAAATGGATCAGACAGAACACAATCTATGCAGACTCTTCTAGCATTCCATCACAAAATAGCCTCAGAATATTGATGAATTTTTCTAGACAACTAAACTTTACATAATAATTGCCAGAGCCAGGTCTAATGATGGTGTCAGATGCTTTAACTGGGTCAATAAAGGCCGTGTAAAAGTCCTACTGCTGTTGTCTGCACTTGTGCATCTGTTGGGCTGCAAATATCAGTTCTGCCATTCCTCACATTGGCCTAAAACCACATTCTGACTCCAATAGCATGTGGTTAGCAATGTTGCATAACAGACAATCAAAGAGTTTTCTAGTCAGAATGTTTCTAGCAATGGAGAGTAACGAAATATCACAATAGTTATCACAGTTGGACTTTCCATCTTTTCTTTTGTATATGGTGACATTGGTGGTGTCTTTCAAGTCTTGAGATATGTCTTTACTACTCCAAAAATGAGATATAGTTCATGCAGTTGTCTCAGCATGATCTCACCTCCATATTCAAATATTTCTGCAGGAATGCCATCAGATTCAGGAGCCCTGCAGTTCTTCATGGCACTGATTGCAACATTGACGTCATCTAGTGCCTCGTCTGTGATGTTGGTCGGTGTGGGGAAAAGATCACTGAAATGCTGTCGCCACCTCTGAAGGATTTCTCCTTTGTCAGTGACCATTGTTAGGCTGTCCACACTCTTCAAAGGCACTGTGGGGTATGTGTAGAACCATATACATCTTTCAATGCAGCATAGTGGTCTTAAGTCTAATGACAGTCATCAAAGCCTTGGATGCAATCTACTTTGGCATTCCACCATTGATCCTGCTTGTCTCTAAGCTTAGACTGGATGTCATGACACAGATTCCTGTATGTTATAACTGTGCCTACAAGGACATGGGATACAAGAATTTGCCAATGCATCTCATGTATTTTCAGATACCTGCCCTCAACACAACACTCCTCTCCCCAAAACATTAAACACAGTATTTTAAAGGAAAAACTGTACCATGAATATTCATGCCATTATAACTTGAAGTGAAAGCTTATGATCAAATAAATTTGTTAGTCTCTAAGGTGCCACAAGTATTCGTTTTCTTTTTGCTGTTTTTAAATATGATTATACATCTCTTCCCTAATATAATCTATTGTCATTTTTGCTTTGTGCACCATTGTGCATTCTGAGGTGCTCTCATTGAGATTTCCAGAGTGCTTATAGTTATTTTATAACCCATCAATATATACAAGTAATTCAAATTGTTCCTTCCAGTTACAAGGGAGCTTCCAGAGATGATAATTTTGGAATTTTTCAGGTCAGAATGGGATTTCTGATATTAAAGTACCAGATTTTCAGCAGGTGTTGAATATTTTCATACCTGCCATTGGCCTTCCTAGACCTGGTGCACACTTACATTTTGTTATTGTAATTACATAGATTGACATGTTGCTATTATAATTTATCAAGGTCATGCAGTCTCTATAGGATCTGTGGAAATTGTTGCTTGATTGCTGTGACTTCATTAAAGCACCACTGAGGGAAACCAAAATAGAGTTTGTTACACTGCTGACTGATCTATAAGTAATTTTTAAAAGCATTTGTGAAAATAAGCATTATTTAAGCCACTATGAGGGATAGCTCAGTGGTTTGAGCATTGGCCTACTAAACCCAGGGTTGTGAGTTCAATCCTTGAGGGGAGCCATTTAGGGGATCTGGGGCAGAAATTGGGGATTGGTCCTGCTTTGAGCAGGGGGTTGGACTAGATGATCTCCTGAGGTCCCTTCCGATCCTGATATTCTATGATCTAAGGAAAATCCAACTATCAGGAATGATAATGGAAACTCCAATACAATCAATATGGTGCTACCTATACCTCTGTTAAACTCATACAGAAAAGAATGTATGCATGGAAAAACACTCATGGTGATATGCAGAAAGAGCATTTACAGCATGTCCACTCTTAAATGACTATATGTTTGAAAATGCACAATGGTGTTTTCACAGTCAGAAAAAACTGTAATGGTATTTCATACTAGATAGGGCATATATTAATATTTTTATCTGCTTTAAACTGTATATGGCAATTGGGCTGCTGGAAATGATGAGAGGGGAAAATTGAACTTGTGAAGGTTGACCCTGTATCTCAGATTTAGGGTATGTGAACACAGCTAAAGCTTGTATAGGCTAGCCTACCTGAGAACTTAAATCCAGCTAGTGTGGATAACAGAGCAGTGAAGACAGCTCAGTCTAGGCTTCTGCACGGTTAGTACAAACCCAGTGCAGACCCCACATACATACTTGGCTCACTAGCTGGCATTGACCCTGTATCTCAGCAGAGGGCAAGAAGGTTTCCCTCAACTGATTGAAGAGGGATTTCCTGGCTGATAGCTTGGACACAAACTTGCTAAGGAAGGAGAGATAGTGAGGGCAGGAAATCCCCCATCCCAGTTCAGTCAGGGGAAGGGGGTTGAAGAGACTTTTGTGTTACTTGTGTGACAAATAACAAATATGTTATCTTTTTGGAAACCTGTTCTTGACCCCCTCTCTTCCTTTCTCTTTCTTTCTCTCTCAGTGTAGCAGAGGTTGCATTAGCCTTTACTAATCTCTAATTTAAAAGGCTGGAGTTATATTAACTACTTGTTATGTAATACAAAGTCAAAAAGCCATTAAAAAAAAACTGAAAGAGGAAACTGGATAAAAAAATAAAGTATATTCAGTTTTCCACCACTAATATACAACATGGGAATATGAAACTTGCATTGCAAGTTTAGTTGATAAATGAAAGATGAGAAGCAGCAGCCTGTGAACAAAATAGGTTCCGAGTAACTGTGAACAGAAAGAAAAGGAGTACTTGTGGCACCTTAGAGACTAACAAATTTATTTGAGCATAAGCTTTCATGAGCTACAGCTCACTTCATCGGATTTCAACAGAAGAATTCCAGGAACAGCAAGACTGACAGGGATAATAATTAAGCAAGGAATTTATCTTTACAATATTTTCACCAATATATTCATAACAGACAGAGATGCCTATCCTGATACAAATCTTGTTTAAAGAACTATTTTTAAATCGCAAGATATGATAAGTGCTCCTGCTGTTACATTTGCATGGAAAATTATAGTGCAGTGGCAGCTAGGATGTGTGTTTCATAAATTGCAGAGATTCACACCTCCCTTGGACTATTACATTAATTTCTACCTAGAAGATTTAAGCAACTTGAAGAAAATTCAGAGAAGACTAACAAAAATTATCAGGAGGATGGAGGGCCTGCCTTATGAAGTAAGATTAAAACTTGCGGGTTCAAGTAACAACTAAGGAGACACTTGGTAACAGACTACAAACATTTGAAGGGAATAAATATCAAGGAGGGAAAGGAATTACAGAGGAATCAAGAAGGGGGAGGAGATGAGGAATAAAAAGTGTAATGGGAATAAATGAAGAAAAAGAAATGCAGGAAAATTTCCCTGATGATAATATGTATTAGGCTGTGATATAGTAAAAGAAGTGATGGATGTCAAATCACTTGGGCATTTAAAATTAGGTTGAACAAATCATTAGAAAATGTGCCATAGTTTACACTCTTGCACAGGAAGGGAGAAAGACTGGTTGATCTAGTACAGTGGTTTTCAACCTGTGGTTCACGGACCCAGGGGAGTCCGCAGACTATGTCTCAAATAAATTTGTTAGTCTTTAAGGTGCCACAAGTACTCCTTTTCTTTTTGCAAATACAGACTAACAGGGCTGCTACTCTGAAACATGAGACTATGTCTAATATTTCCAAAGGGGTCCGCCCTTCCATTTGAAACTTTTTAGGAGTCCGCAAATGAAAAAAGGTTGAAAACCTCTGATCTACTAGGTTTTTTCCATCTGTAACTTCTCTGATATAATTCTGAATCTCACTCTTTCCTGGAGCCGTACCACATTCTTCTGTGTGGGCAGGGCACAATGCCCTGTGAGTCCCCAGAGAGTGTAGCCACTGCACCAACTTTGAAGAAAATGCAGAACATGCTCCCTCTTCAAAAGGCCAGCATTATAGTCTAGTCAGTGCACAGTGGGAGATGGAGCATGGTCTGACACCCTTCAGAGCGTCAAGTGCTATTACAGACATTAACCTCACACCGTCCTTACACTGCAAATCTGTCTGGGTCTTATATATCCCCCCTCCCTCCCAATCTTTGTTCACTTACAGATTCATAGATTTTAATGCCACAAGGCACCACTTTGATAATTTAATCTGATCTCCTGCATAATAGAGGCTATAGATTTCATGTGATTCCTGCATCTTGACTTTTATTATTGTATTTTTTCAACTCATGATATTTCAAGAAAATCAAATTCCACCCATTTTCATCAAAAGAAAACAACCTCAATAGAAAATGCCTCTGGCTAATAATCACTTTACACCATCTATGGATTTGCTAAGGAAATTCCTCCCCAGGCAAGTTATGTACATTGAAGAAGCTTCCCCTCCCATTAAGAAATCCTAGAGCCCTTCCTTTATGGCAGCTGATCTCCCTTGGTCCAATTTTTAAAAAGCAAGGCCACTCTTCTCATCTGTAGATAATAAGTTTCCAATTGCGTATGGTACATCACGATCATCTTACCAGGAAAAATATTTTCCAGTGTATAAAGTTATTGGGTGTCGTGTATATTGTTTGTTTCTTTTGATCAGTTAGGTAAGGCTTTTATAACAAGGATTATATTAAGGGACAGATTATGTTATGTTAAGGGACAGATTTGGATAACATTGTTCATGCTAAAAGGAGTACTTGTGGCACCTTAGAGACTAACAAATTTATTTGAGCATAAGCTTTCATGAGCTACAGCTGTAGCTCATGAAAGCTTATGCTCAAATAAATTTGTTAGTCTCTAAGGTGCCACAAGTACTCCTTTTCTTTTTGCGAATACAGACTAACACGGCTGCTACTCTGAAACTTGTTCATGCTGACTAGCATCTTACTCCTGAAAGTCAGTGGGACTGCTTGTGGACTGAGTTGTTTCTCACCATCAGTAAAGCTAGCAGAATCTGTCCCTAGACCTTTAACAAGAAATATAGTTTTTCTTGTGTTGATCCCATGCATGCTGTACAAGTTCTCCCTCTACTTTTGACTATATTGTGCCAAAAATACACTATTTTCCACAAACCAGTGATTACTAGTAGCTTGTGGTCAATTTGGAGTAGTCTCCACAGTACATTTTATGAAGAATTTCAGGAGCAATTTGCCCATCCCCATACTGAAAGATATGAAGTATAAAGCCTGTATCATAGACACATATTCAGAGTTAGGTACCAAAACTCTGTCCATTTAGCTCTAAGAATATTACACAATTGTAGTTTTGTCCTCAGAATTCTGTCTTGCTTTCCCTTCATTATGAATCAGAGCTACAGAAAGTAAGAACTGAAACATTTGTAAATATCCCTTAAAATATATGAAGCCACTTAAGAAGTCCCATTTTTGTTGTAGTCAAAATATATGATTTCTGAAATTCACACTGAAAGCAGGAAAAGGTTAAATTACAACTAGTCAAACCTGTAAACTGTCTACATTAGCTGATTTACAATTTAGATTATGTGTTTAAAAGTCCTGGGTTGAGGGGAAGGGGGTTTATTGCTTGGAATCTGATCTGTCTATAAACAACTTTATGAATTCTGGTGCCACACATCTGAAAACACATCTGTTTCCTTAATCAGCATAATATTCTGAATCTGTAAAATTAAAAGTAATGAACAAATTCCCTGCTAACCCAGCAATTAGGAATATTTTATTCATTAAAATTCTTTTCCTGTTTTTACTCAGGTGAAACTCTTCCACTGAGGCCAATGGGAATTATGACTGAATAAGGGTTGCAGGAGAATTCCCTTTATTTTGCTATTATATTAAAGGAAAATTGACAACCTCAAACCTGAGCTACTTGAAAAAGGCTTTGTCTATGCTGGACTTTTGTTGGTAAAACTCTTGTCATTGAGGTGTGAAAAATAACACACCCACACCCCAAGCAACAAAAGTTTTACAGACAAAAAGCACCAGTGTGAACAGCGCTTTGTCAGCTTGCCGACAAAGCTACTGCTGTTCTCTGGGGGTGCACATTTTTTGTCAGTGGGAGAGCTCTCTCCTGCTGACAAACAGCGGCTATACTGACAGGTTTCAGAGTAGCAGCCGTGTTAGTCTGTATTCGCAAAAAGAAAAGGAGTACTTGTGGCACCTTAGAGACTAACAAATTTATTTGAGCATAAGCTTTCGTGAGCTACAGCTCACGAAAATGCATCCAATGAAGTGAGCTGTAGCTCACGGAAGCTTATGCTCAAATATATTTGTTAGTCTCTAAGGTGCCACAAGTACTCCTTTTCTTATTCCATCATCAAAATCTTAAAAATAAAATAACACTGATGGGTTGGACACAGAAGGAGCATTCCCAAAAGCACTCAGCATTTGCCTGATTGGAAGTTTTGCCACTGATTTCAATGGGAACAGAGCTAGGCCAATGCTGAGCTCTTCTAAAATTCCACTTACAATAAAACTCTCCTGTGGCAAAAATAACAAAACGAATTCAGAGCAGCACACTCCATTATGTGGGCTGTGCTGACATTATCAATTAAGGGGTGCACAGAGAAATACCCAAAAAATCATGCTGATTTCCAGCTCGCTTTGAAACATGGGGAACAAAATCAAAGTTTATCACATGGAAAAGACTAAACTCTGTCCACTGACTATTGAGGGATTTGGAGTAGTCTTTCAGTTCTAAGGAGAGAGAAATATTAATTCCAAACTTCCAAGTGCTTATCACAAACACCAGTGGATTTTAAAGTTAAAAAACAAATAAACAAAAAAATCATAACCTTTATAGTGACCTGTGATGGGGTGTGCATACCCCGCACTAGCCAAGGCAGAGTTAAACCCGTATTAGGGAAGCGGAAGTCCTGCCACCTAGGCCGGACTGGGCATGCGCCAGATGCTGCAGCAGTATAAAGGGAGGAAGCCCAGATCATTTGGGGCTGGCTGCTGTAGGGGAAGGACCTGTCCTGGGAGCTCCTGCTGAGGACTGGCTACGGCCCCTGACTGTAGAGACCGGAGGCCCCAGGGGCAGACTTGGAGCCCCAGGAAGTGATTTGTGCGGTGGAGTCTGGAGACCCCAAAGCCTCATCGACTGCCACACCAGAGACAACGGATAATGGTAGGAAGTGACCGGGGGGGATATATGTGTGATGGAGTGGTATCTCCCACCTGGATAAACTCAGTGTGTTTCAGTGAGATTCCCCACTGAGCCAGTGATAGACCCTCTCTGCCACTGCTAGGGCTGTGGTTCAGGACCCAGAGGAGTTGGGTGGACCTGGGCCCCCCTGTCTGGACTGCCAGTGGGGGGCCCCCCCTTTTTGTTGGTGGCCTCTTGGGTACTGGCCACTAGGCCATGCTGCCCTTCCCCCCCAAGGGTTGCTCTATGGACTCCGGCCACTAGACCACGCTGCCCTGGGCACCAGGGCTATTATTTTTGCTCTGGTCTTTAGGCCACAGGGTGGTGAGGTCGGAGATGGATAAGCAGACTTAATGGCAGTGTCCACGTACCCCCTGCACCCTCTTTTCAGGATGGGGTGTACATACACTACTACACATCCATTTTGGAAAGTAAAATGAGTAAAAAACAGAAATGCTGTATTTAAAAAACTATATTCTTAGGTGTGCCTTATTTGTGAATCTGTGGGGGGAAAAATGAGATTAACTGCATTTTTTTATACAAAATTAGATGAGACTGTCTTTGTTTTTATATATGAGAAGTTGTATTGCTCTGTTCTAATGGGCTAACTGGGGATCTTATTTGCTTAATCCTATGATGGTGTGGTTAGTGGTCAAGTTCGAAAAGAGGAAAATCCTCCTAAAATAGGAAAAATAACGAGGACTCCTCATTCTTTTTGCTGATCCAGACTAACACTGCTACCACTCTAAAACAGGAAAACTCTCTTCAGATATTTATAGATCCGGGTAATCATCTGGGACAGAGTCCCTAAAATGGGGGTTCTGTGGTGCTATATCCTGACCTGCTATTAGGACAGACTCCCCCTCTTTGTGCCACCTTGAGTCAGTGAACCTCTGCCAGGCTATTCCTTTTTCTTTTTACCTCTGCATCCTTTTTTCACAGCAGCCTGCAAAGCCCAGAGGTCTGCTTTGCAAATTCGACAGTAGGGGACATATTCCCCTGTTGCTAAGGAGATTACTTGTCTCTGTGTGTGCAGCAAAAATGTGGGGCACGCGGGGCTGCAAAGAGACTGTATCCAGATCTCAGAGTAGCAGCCGTGTTAGTCTGTATTCACAAAAAGAAAAGGAGTACATGTGCTCACTTTATGCTCACATCCAATGAAGTGAGCTGTAGCTCACAAAAGCTTATGCTCAAATAAATTTGTTAGTCTCTAAGGTGCCACAAGTACTCCTTTTCTTGTATCCAGATCAGGGTATTGCAACGCAGCACAGTTCCTGATGACTGTAAAACTCCTGCATTCCAAAGGCAGTGGACTCTTGTTTTCATATGAATGACTAGGAGTACTTGTGGCACCTTAGAGACTAACAAATTTATTTGAGCATAAGCTTTCGTGAGCTAAAGCTCACTTCATTGGATGCATTTGGTGGAAAATACAGAGGGGAGATTTATACAAACACACAGAGAACATGAAACAATAGGTTTTATCATATACACTGTAAGGAGAGTGATCACTTAAGATGAGCCATCACCAGCAGCGGGGGGGGAGGGAGGAAAACCTTTCATGGTGACAAGCAAGGTAGGCTATTTCCAGCAGTTAACAAGAACATCTGAGGAACAGTGGGGGGGTGGAGTGGGGGAGAAATAACATGGGGAAATAGTTTTACTTTGTGTAATGACTCATCCATTCCCAGTCTCTATTCAAGCCTAAGTTAATTGTATCCAGTTTGCAAATTAATTCCAATTCAGCAGTCTCTCGTTGGAGTCTGTTTTTGAAGTTTTTTTGTTGAAGGATAGCCACCCTCAGGTCTGTAATTGAGTGACCAGAAAGATTGAAGTGTTCTCCAATTGGTTTTTGAATGTTATAATTCTTGACGTCTGATTTGTGTCCATTTGTGTCAACAATTTCCATCCCACCATCAACCTCAGCCTGGACCAGTCCACACAAGAGATCCACTTCCTGGACACTACGGTGCTAATAAGCGATGGTCACATAAACACCACCCTATATCGGAAACCTACTGACCGCTATTCCTACCTACATGCCTCTAGCTTTCATCCAGATCATACCACTCGATCCATTGTCTACAGCCAAGCGCTACGATATAACCGCATTTGCTCCAACCCCTCAGACAGAGACAAACACCTACAAGATCTCTATCATGCATTCCTACAACTACAATACCCACCTGCTGAAGTGAAGAAACAGATTGACAGAGCCAGAAGAGTACCCAGAAGTCACCTACTACAGGACAGGCCCAACAAAGAAAACAACAGAACGCCATTAGCCATCACCTTCAGCCCCCAACTAAAACCTCTCCAACGCATCATCAAGGATCTACAACCTATCCTGAAGGACGACCCATCACTCTCACAGATCTTGGGAGACAGACCAGTCCTTGCTTATAGACAACCCCCCAATCTGAAGCAAATACTCACCAGCAACCATACACCACATAACAGAACCACTAACCCAGGAACCTATCCTCGCAACAAAGCCCGTTGCCAACTCTGTCCACATATCTATTCAGGGGACACCATCATAGGGCCTAATCACATCAGCCACACTATCAGAGGCTCGTTCACCTGCGCATCTACCAATGTGATATATGCCATCATGTGCCAGCAATGCCCCTCTGCCACGTATATTGGTCAAACTGGACAGTCTCTACATAAAAGAATAAATGGACACAAATCAGACGTCAAGAATTATAACATTCTGGAAATAGCCTACCTTGCTTGTCACCATGAAAGGTTTTCCTCCCTCCCCCCCCGCTGCTGGTGATGGCTCATCTTAAGTGATCACTCTCCTTACAGTGTGTATGATAAAACCCATTGTTTCATGTTCTCTGTGTGTGTATATAAATCTCCCCTCTGTATTTTCCACCAAATGCATCCGATGAAGTGAGCTGTAGCTCACGAAAGCTTACGCTCAAATAAATTTGTCTCTAAGGTGCCACAAGTACTCCTTTTCTTTTTGCGAATACAGACTAACACGGCTGCTACTCTGAAACTATGAATGACTGTAGATTATTACTCGGGATTTATCCAGGTGAAGAAACTTTCACCCCGGAGGAATAAGGTTTTCTAATTTCAGTTCTTTTCTTAAATATCCTTCCTCGTTTAAGAAACAAACAAACTTTGAATATGGTCTCCTCAAGGCGCTGTTTCTAACAAACTTCAGTAGGCATATTGGCATATGAAAAAGGAAATCAGCCTTTTCTTCTTGTATTGATTTTCCACTTGTAGTAAGTGCAAGGATTCTGTATTCCTAAAAATGAAAGATCAAAGTAATCACATTTCCTTATAACCTGATGAATATTTTCCCCATGGAATCATTCCACCTATGAAAAACAACATAGCCAATAATGTTTAAAATCAAGTTGAGGGTATACTTCAAACTCTGAATGCTGTATTCTTGAATATTTGAAATGATTTAGCACTTGACAGTTGTATCTTGCTGTGTACTTATATGCGTAATACATTTAAAAGACTGAGCTTCTGGTTAAAAACCTCCCACCCAGCTAGGAAGCAAAAGACAAGGTTGGCAATGCCTCCCTGGATCTTGACAAGTTAGACTAGGTGTTTGTTCCTCAAGGCAATTTGCTCAAGGGCAAGTGAGAATGGAAATAAAAATAATCACAGACACCTTTCACCACTGTGTAAGTAAGCACAGCTAGAGTGACTGTACTGCAGGGTCTCAAGGACAGCTAGTAAAACTGTCTGTCTGGGCATATATGTATGGAAATGATTAAGTTGAATTGTAATTTTCCCAATAATTATATGAAGGATCTGTGTACAGGTGACTGCAGTGCTCTAGTAAAGGTAGGTTTCAGAGTAGCAGCCGTGTTAGTCTATATTTGCAAAAAGAAAAGGAGTACTTGTGGCATCCGATGAAGTGAGCTGTAGCTCACGAAAGCTTATGCTCTAATACATTTGTTAGTCTCTAAGGTGCCACAAGTACTCCTTTTCTTCTAGTAAAGGTACATTCCATTACAACTAAACAGCAGGAAAGTGAGCCTCCTACAAACAATGATTTAATGTACTCAAAAGACAGAGTGAGAACTTTCTTTGTAGAGAGAAATAATCCCTAACCCTCCAATGCACAGAAATAACTTCTACAGACCTCAGTACTTTCCATCTGATATTGAATTGCCTAAAAAGCTCAAGTCATTATTAGAATATTATTCCAGAAAAAATGCAAAGTGCCCCAAGATAATTTTTTAGAACAGAAGAGATGAGTCTCAAGTGCTTCCCTTTCCTGATTCATGACTATCCATTAAACAGTTTGGGGAAATTTACTCTGATACTTGGTGTACAAAAACATTAGTATTAGACTGCAAGATAACAATCAGCAGCCCTTTATCCTAACACATAAAGGGTGACCCTTTCAGACAGCTGTACTTTTCACAAAATGAGCTTAAAATGTGATTATAACACTTGTGCCAAACGGAAGATGCCAAGAGATGGTGGCTCTTGAAAGAGGCAAGTGATTGGGGATCTTTGCATGGAACTTACTATGATGGTATCCCTTTTTTCTTATATCTGGACTCAAGAACCCACAACAATATTTTCTTATTGAAAGAAAGATATGAGATTGGTCAGAAAACTAACTTAAACCTAAACACCAACAGCACATACCCACAACCCCAGCACTTAAAATGTCCTAAATGCTGCAGCTGACCTAATGTAATATGACACTGAATGAGAAAAGAGGCAATCCTAGGCATCCAGGACTGAAACTATATTGGACTTTGTTGATTAATGCAAAAAACTTTATTTCTCTCCAGAAACAAATATGCTCCCTACAGCTTCTGCATTCTGAGTTAGCTGGAGGCTTTGAGTGCCCTTAAGACTCGCCTCATGGATCAGATTCCCAAAGGTATTTAGGTGCATAAAGATGCAAATAGCTGCCTTAGTAGGATTTCTATAAGCTCCTAAAGAAATTTGGTGCTGAACTCCCATTAAAATCAATGGAGGTTAGTCACCTAATATGCTTAGCTGCTTTTGTAAATTCTAGTAGATGCTTATCTGTATCTTTAGGTGCCTAAATACCTTTGAAAATCTAGCCTATGGCAGCACATTACAACAGTCCAAGTGGGAGATGGCAAAGGCAAGGTCTGCACGAGATATGGCTATGGTCACCTTATCAGATGCAAACCAAGAAAAGACTATTTTGGCCATAGATATGGAATCCAGGAGCAGTTGGAGAGCAAAAAATACTTGCAAAATATAAACGTTGTGGACAAATGGCATTTGAATCTCCTCAACAAGCATAGGCATCCCCACCCCCTTTCAGTTGATTTCCTTAGCCTACTAGCATCACCTCCCTCTTATCTGGAATAAGCTTTAGGCAATTTGCTCTTATTTAAATCTTTATTTTGACTACAGGCCCCAGGGAAGTAAAAACAGTGCATTGTCTTGGGCAGATAAGGAGTTGTGCCATACACATACTGATAGCATCACAGACCATATCGTCATTATAATGCAGAAAAAACAGAAGTGTTCAGCAAATATTTCTATTCTGCATTTGGGATAAAAATAGATGATGCAGTAATATTATAGGATGATGATGAAAAGTATTTCTATTCCACTAGTATCTCAGGTGGTTGTTAAATAGCACCCACTAAAGTTAGACATTTTTAAATCAGCAGGTCCAGATAACTAGCATCCATGAGTTTTGGAAGAGCTGGCTGAGGAGCTCACTGACCCATTAATGTTGATTTTCAGTAAGTCTTGGTATACAGGGGAAGTTCCAGAAGTCTGGGAGAGAACTAATGTGCCATTATTTGAAAAGAGTAAATGGGATGACCTCAGTAATTATAGCCCATGAGCCTGACATTGACCCTGGGCAAGATTATGGGGTTAGATTTAATTTAAAAAAAAATCAAAGGAGGGATGAGATGATGCCAATCAATGTGGGTTTAGGAAAGCAGATCCTGTCAACCTAACTTGATATTTTCTTTTTTTTACAAGATTGCAAGTTTGGTTGATAAAGATAATAGTAATAAACCATTAAAGGTTGATATAACTTACTTAGACTTCTGTAAGGCTTTTGACTTGGTACTGCACAACATTCTGATAAAAAAAACTAGAATGATATAAATTAACATGGAACAAATTAAATGAATTGAAAGCTGGGTAACTGATAGGTCTGAAAATGTAACAGTAAATGGAGAATCATCATTCAGCTGGTGTGTTGCTACTGTTGTCCCTGAGAGATTTGTTGTGGGCCCTATTTGCATTAACATTTTTATCCAATGACCTGAAAGAAAACATAATCATCACTGAAAGTTTGTAGATAATGCAAAAATTGAGGGAGTGGTAAATACAGCGCAATCTGAATTCCACAGTAATTTGGGCTCAGGCAAACAATATGCATTTTAATACAGCTAAATGTAAATGTATATATCTAAGAACAAGCAATGTAGGCCATACTTACATGATGGGGGACTCTATCCTGGAAAGCAGTGACACTGAAAGATTTGGAGGGTGCTGGTGGATAATTAGCTGAACATGAGTTCTCAGTGCGATGTTGTGGTCAAAAGGGATAATGTAATCTTTGAATGCACAAATGGGACTCTTGAGTAAGAGCAGAGAGGTTATTTTAACTCTGGGTTTGGCGTTAGAGTGGCTTCTGTTGGAATACTGTGTCCAGTTCTGGTCTCCACAATTCAAGAAGAATATTGAGAAATTGGAGAGGGTTCAGAGAAGTGCCATGAGAATGATTAAAGAATTAGAAAACATGCCTTATAGTGATAGATTTAGTGCTGTGAATCTATTTAGCTTCACAAAGAGAAGGTTAAGGGGTGACTCGACTGCAGTCTATAAGTACCTACATGGGGAACAACTACTTGATAATGGATGGTTTCAGAGTAGCAGCCATCTCTAAAGTGCCACAAGTACTCCTTTTCTTTTTGTTGATAATGGACTGACTCTGTAATCTAGCAGGGAAAGGTATAACATGATCCAATAGCTGGAAGCTGCAGCTAGACAAATTCAGACAGGAAATAAGGTGTGTGTTTTTTTAACAGTGAGGGTAATTAATCATTGGAACACTTTACCAAGGGTTGTGGTAGATTCTCCATCACTGATCATTTTAAAAACAAGACTGGATATTTTGTAAAAGATCTGCTCCAGGAACTATTTTGTGGAAGTTCTATGGCCTTTATTGTCTGGTCAGATTGGATGACCACAATGGTTCCTTCTAGCCTTGGAATCTATGAATCTCACTGTTTCCCCCAGAAAACTCTGGCACATACAAGGAGAAATGCAATTTAAAATAACATTAAGTAATTAAGGCTAGATTGTGTGCCTCTTAGTCAAGCTGGTGAGCACCTAATAGCAAAAGAGCTCCTACTGACAGAATGAGACTGCTTGTGTGAATAAGTGCTAAGGGTTGCTCAGTCTAACATACCATAAATAAAACACTCAATTCTGTCTATTTCATTAGAATCCAGAGAGAACTAATTTGTATATTTTACAGTGTAACAAGTTAAGTCACACCCAGAGTATGGCAGCAGCAGTGTGATGCACAATAGTGCTATAATATAACAGATTACAGAGTCTCTGGGCCACATATTGCATGTGGTCTATAAATTTGCACCTCTGAAATGTGCACTTTTGGGTGATGAAAATGTTTGTGCATCCAAACCTCAGGCTTGTATGTTTAAATCAAAATTTTGGGATATGCAAATACTGATGGACCCAAAACCATGCCAAAAAATGCAGGAACACCATTTTTTACATGTATATTTTGGGACCAATCTGAGGGCATGCCAACCTTATAATTAAATCCTCTGATCTGTGAAGATGCTTGCCTTCTGCTCTAGTCTCTGCCTGCAGGGAGTGATGGGGTGATTAATCTGCTTCTCCTATGAGAACCAACTTGCTATGCTTGCTGGCTCCTGGCTAGATTTGGTGGTTTGAATTCCTCTAACTTTAGACCCTAGAGAGGCTGGTACCTTATTTCAAAATAAGTACAAATCCTCATGAGTACTACAAATACTTCATAAGTCCCATGTAGTTCATGACAAATATGCCCCAAAGTAGCAAACAAACAACTTGAGCAGCCTGAGCCTAGCCCAAAGTCACATAGCAAGTCTTCAGCACAGCGAGGAATACAACTCAGCTCTCCTGTTTCTCAATCATGTGTGCTTACCAGTAGAGCATGCTCCTAGAAATATACCATTTGAAACTCGAGCTGTGAAACCTTAGGGTGACATTAAGCACTGGTGATTGGCTGTAAGCTCTAGAGCAGGGATTGGCAACCTTTGGCACGCAGCCTGACAGGGAAATCTGCTGGCAGGCCGGGACGGTTTGCTTACCTGCAGCATCCACAGGATCAGCCGATCGCAGCTCCCACTGACTGCGGTTTGCCATTTCAGGCCAATGGGGGCTGCAGAAAGCGGCGGCCAGCACATCCCCCCCAGCCCACGTCGCTTTCTGCAGCCCCCATTGGTCTGAAATGGCAAACCACAGTCAGTGGGAGCTGTGATCGGCTGAACCTGCGGACGCTGCAGGTAAACAAACCATCCCATCCTACCAGCAGATTTCCCTGATGGGCCGCATGCCAAACATTGCCCATCCCAGCTCTAGAGCAAAGCTGGGCAAAAAAAAATTTTTTCCAAATAGTAAACTCACTGCAAAAGAAAAGGAGTACTTGTGGCACCTTAGCGACCAACAAATTAATTTGAGTATAAGCTTTCGTGAGCTACAGCTCACGAAAGCTTATGCTCAAATTAATTTGTTGGTCGCTAAGGTGCCACAAGTACTCCTTTTCTTTTTGCAAATACAGACTAACACAGCTGCTACTCTGAAAAATGCATTTTTTGGAATCCTGAAAAGATTTGTATTTGAATTCAGGTCAAATTCTGTGAACAATTTTGGCTGAAGAAACCCAACAAATATGTATAAACCATTTTGACATTTCAAAATATATATTTTCACATTTTTGAAACAGATCATTTTGATGTTTTGTTTTGAAAATGTCAATTGGAAAGAAATTTCATTTCAGATGTTCTGATTGAAATTGACATTTCCCTTAACAAACCTCATTTGTTTCAGTTATTTGTTTTGACAAGAAACAAACCAAATTCAGAAATGATTTGGAATAAACAGAAATGTGTGGGGAGGAGGAGGAAGGGGGTCAGTTTGGCCACCGAACTGAAAAATCAGTTAATGGCTCAGCTCTATTCTAGAGATTCTGGAAATAGATGCCACCAAAACCCTTTCAGAATGGAAAGGGTGGGGGAATTGCAAGGGCAGTAGTAAATGTTTCAAGTCATTGGTGAGCTGGGCTGCCCAACTTCCCAAGTGAAAAATAGTTGTTTTCTGCCCAAGTGGTTTGCAAGATGTCAGATATTAACATCTGACAGTGGTGCCTGAGTCTAAGCAGTGCTTTTTTTGTCACTGGCCCAGCACTGAAAACAGCCTTGGTGCTGCTGAAGCAGCTTTAGTACCACACACAAGGTAAATCACCCTCTAAGATCAATTTCTTATTTTGAGAAAGTCAAGTTTATCCGCAATCATCTCTTTTATGCTAGAAAATACCAAGGATCAACTGTGTCCTTATAGATTGCAAAGTGGTTATCTAGGCTCTGAAGAAGAATATTTGTTATCTGCTCAGAAATACAAACATTTCTCTCATTCACACACACATTCAGAGAAATCACCAGTCTTCATAACAGAGAGCATACGTTCACAGATTTTATTTCTGTGAGTCACACAACACCGCAGTTATGTTTATTACTTTTAATAACTCAGTGTGGCACAGACCACTTGTAAAAGGCAGAATATCTCAACTTCTTATCTTTGTCACTATAAGAAAAACAGAATTCAAAGCAAGTGAACTTGGTAGCTTAAAAGCTGGTAATGTGCAAATATATTATGGAATTTCCAATCGAGGTTTACCTGAGTTGATCTTCTACCATTTGAGACTGCAGGTGTTTTAGACTCCTCTAAATAGGATGTTTTATTTAAATGTATTGGAAAGCTCAACTTACTAGACCTGTGAATAAAAGTTCAAATACTTTAATACCTTGGGTTTGACTCTATTTTGCCCTGGGTGGGGGAAGGGTGGTGAGAGGATGCCAGGAATCTTTCACACCCCCTTGCACCTTACACAGAATTAGGTGCATTCTTGTCAGGGGCCACAGCCACTGCTTTGTGTTACTCCTAAAGTGTCTATCCGAAATGGTGAAGATACAGCCATAGCCCCTCAATCTATGTAGTGGCTAGCGGAGATGGCTTGGCATGGAGGGCACTGTGGTGTACACTCAGAGTATTTAATTGGCTCTGCATCTTGTGTTCCTTAGGGCCTCCTATGAAGAATGTTGTGGGAGTCAGTCAGCCAGACTTCTTTTTAGGGTTTCCTGCTGCAGCTTGGCTCGTCTGATCTTCTTCCAGCTTAAAAACTACACTGTGACCCTTTCTGGTAATTTAGGGGAATACTGCTCAGACAATAAATGCTTGAGAAAGTTCTGTTCTTAAATTTCCCTGTCACCTTTGAATGGTGAAGAGAGATAAGGGATGAGAAAAAACAGAATGGATGATCTTGTGGTTAAAACATAGCACTAGGAGTCTCAAAGCCTGGGCTCCCTTTCTGGATCTTCCACCAGTGGCCTGATTTTTTTTTTTTTTAAAGGTGAAACCTGAGGTCTGAGCATTTGGTTGCCTATTTCAGTGCAAAATATGTATTGCAATTAGGTATGCACATAGCTGATCTAAGCATACATTAGCTGTAATTGTGCATGCAAAAGTAGGCAAACAAATATATGTTCAAGAATACATGAACCACATGTACCTGAGGTTATAAAAATCTGTTAATTTGTCTTTGCCTCAGTTTCCTCATCTGTATAATGAAGATGAGACCTACCTGTCATACAGGGCTGTAGTGATGGCAAATACATTAATGCTTGTAATGCAGTTTTGAGAACTGCAATAAGTGTGATATAAATGCAAAGTAGTCTTATTACTAACCTTCAATTTGGTCAGAGAAGAAAAGATAGTGTTGATGTGCTAATATTCCAGCTCATAGATTGCCTCCAGTAAATTTCTGAAGCACACTATCTTGTTTGTTTGAGTCTAACCACTGATCTACATGGTCCTCCAATGAAAACAGACCTAATTCTCTGAGCAAACATAGGGAGCTAGGCTATGGCCTACATTACAAAATTACTTTGGTATAATTTACATCACTAGAGGTATGAATAATCCATCCACACACACCCTCCCCCAGCAACGTAAATTATATCGACCTAAGCACTAGTGTAGTCAGCACTAGGTCTGCAGGAGAGCTTCTCCTGTTGACATAGCTACTGCCTCTGGCTGAGGCAGGAGTTATTAAGCTGACGGGAGAGCTCTCTCCTGAGGCTTAAAGTGTCTTCATCAGAAGTGCTACAGCTGTAAATATCTAATGTAGACATAGCCCTTAGAGAAGAGCAGGGCAAAATACAAATGGCTATGTATCCCGGAAGAGGTACTAACACAAGTTATTTGAAAAGATTTCTGTAGCTCATGAAAGCTTATGCTCTAATAAATTTGTTAGTCTCTAAGGTGCCACAAGTACGTCCTTTCTTTTTGCGAATACAGACTAACACGGCTGCTACTCTGAAACCTAACAGAAAATCCTGGAGAGGTCCCCAATCTTATAATACCAATCAACTTCCAAAGGCAAGAATAATATAGATCAGAAGACCAACAAAAAAAAAAAAAATGAATATTCTGGAAGGAAGTGTATAAAGGTGTGGGATGAAGAGCTAAATTGAAAGTACATTTATATAAAAGGTATGTTCGTTTTTTTCTGAAACAATCAGACAAGGATAAAGACCACAAGCTTTTTTTATGGGTCCTTTATTAGCTCTTTCTAGGGAATGTGGCACTAAAGTAATATAATTTGGGTTTGTTTGGGGGGTGTTTTTGTGTTGCGTTTCTTGAGCAGTATAATAAAACTGCAACATACTGAAAAAAAATCAGTTAAGAATACTAAACTGGATGACTTACCTTTATTGCATAAAAACACCAAGTTAGTCCTCCAATGTGCAACCTGGGAAAGAACAAACTGGTGTTGTAGAAGGTCTGAATAGGGAAGAAACAGCAAGGAAAGTTATTGATTGATAACATATTAATATTTTAAATAATTGAAAAAGCTTGGATGCTGAGCTGCTGTAAAATAACATGGCTTCATGAAAGTTCTTCTTTCAATCTTTAGTCAACTTGGAAAACACAAGTTTTTAACATCAACCTTGTGTTATAATTTGTCTGTTGCCTTGGCTTCCAGCTAAACACATTTTAATTACACATTATAAAAATATTTGTGACCATATTTATTGCTGAATTTTCTCCATTTGAGGATCTAGTTGCAAAAGTGTGGAATTTTCACTAATGTTGTATTTTACTTAATATATTGGCTTTGTTTTTCTGCAGATCTGTACTGATGGATCATGCTGTCAGCTGAGTATCTATCCCTGCACATTTGCTGCACAGATCAAATGTTTTTTAACCCATGCTTTCCCCCATTACTTCATACTTTGTTCCTCAACAAGATCACCGTGCCTCATTCTGGCTTTCTAAAAAACAGGCATCTTGGCTGCTTCTTTCTATAGATTAACTTTGAACATCTCACTAACTGTGAATACATTATCAGAAGAATAATCAGTGTTCAACTGAAACAGAACAGTCAAACAACTAATCCTAAAGACTGTTACTCAGGAGAATCCTGGGCAATAGTTAAAATAAACAGATATATATATTTAAAAGCAAGCAAAGATCATGTTAGTCTTGTCTGGTTACTCCATCCAGTAATGTAGTTAAGGATTAGTTGTTGGAACCCTGGAGTTCCAGCCCTAGAATGTAATTCACAGCTGTTAAACCTGTCTGGCTAAAGAAGATCACTAACAAAATGAACTGGAAGCTAACTGAAAGACAGTAAACTGAAGTAATGATGAGTAGCAGTTAACAGAATTGAAGGGAGATATTTAGTGGGGTGTTGCCAAGGTTGGTGTTGGTGTGATGTTAACACATTCATTAATGATCAGGAAGACATGAGTAAGAAGAGTGTTAATGAAATTTGAAGAAGATAAATTGGGAGGTGCTAAGAACTGAAGACAAATGAATAATGAGAATGGGCAATACATTTCCTGCTGGCTAGTATATTAACAAGATGCGTCTGGCACATTGTCTGAAAGGCTGGGTTTTTGGCAAACCACACATGGAGTGAATTCCAGAATTGAAGGACCCCTAATTGTCTCTATCAAATAGATATGTGTGTATGTTTATTACTTTGTTTTTCTGAATAACTACTGACTGACTATACCTAATTTTTAAATTATTTTAAACCCTGTAAGAAGAATGTTGGCATGGCAAAACTTTGCAGATGAAAATTAAAAGGTAAATAATGTCTTCAAGAATGCACCCAAGTAGAGTGCATTAAAATAATCAAATTCAGTAGTAGGAACTGTGGTGAGGTCCATATCCTAGAGGAATATTCACATTCTCTGAGCCAGCCAAAGATCGTGAAATAGATTTCAAGCCAATGTTATAACTTGAAGCTCCAAAAGTGATGATGGATTCAATTCTATTATGAGATTGATGATGGAGATCTTCTCAATTAAGAGGAATTATAATCCCTATCAACTCATCTGCAGGTTCCCTATTATGTACCAGCATTGCTCCCTATCTTGTCTGGCTTGACTTTAATCAAGCTAGCTTTCATCTGGGATCCTTTTCTGACCAGATACTGGGAAAGCAAAGACTGCAGAATATGAAGTTGAAGAAAAGGAAATGTAATTGACTTTCATCAGCATTATGGATACTGCTGCTGTATATGTTATAAACTATGCTTATATCATGTATTATGTGGAATAGTGTTTTGCATGTTGAGAAATGGTGGGCTAGAATCTCAGCTAGTTTCTCATTAGTTCACTACTTTGACTTCAGCTAAATTAAGTTGATTTATAACAGCTGAGCATCTCCCTGAAATTCACTACACTATTTACTCTCACAGGTGTGTGACTATCTTGATGCGCAAGTAGGACCTCCAAGCGGGTAATGAGCAGTTTCATGATGTGGTTAGACAGAACAGGATCTGGAACATTACTGTCTTTATGTTTTGTTTGTTACCAAGTGATTGCCAGGGTGAGGAGTGGCCTAGGCCATTCCTTGCAGAACTTTTTTGTGCTTAGCCTGGATGACTGAAATGTTTTTTGACTCATGCCTTTTGAACCATATTTGTGTATCTGTAGTATTACTCTCTGTATCTAGATTATGTTTGTTCTGCACCTATAATTTCACTCCTCCAGATCTCTTGCGTCTTTCCTGCCATCATTTAAAAGAAGTTCAGTGTCTTTTTCCAGGCGTCCAGTACTTAATCTCTTCCCTCACATCCTTACCCACTGGCATGCTATCATTCCATTTGAGATCTTTTGTTGGTAACAATTAGTTGCAATTATTTCTCATAATACACACTTTGTGTTACACTGTGTTGTCATAGACATATATTTCAGTTGCAGCATTATGTACACATAGCACACAAACAGTAAATTCCAGCTCCTGTATGTAAAACTAGGAACCTGTCAACAACTAAGTGAAGCAATACAAGCTGGGTGTAATGAAAGGTTTGTGACAAGGTGACACACACCACTTCCCACCACCTTAATTTTAAGACATTTGCTTGACAGACACAGGAGTCTAAAAGTTTTGGCAAAGTGAATAAAAAATAAATTAAAAAGAGGGGAATTTTAAAATTCAATTATAGCACCTCCAGGCCCCAATCAAGATTGGGATGCCCTTAGGGTGGGTACAAACGTGTAGTAAGAGAGAACTCCTCTCCTAAAGAGCATAGCCCCACAGACACAATGGTACTTAAGCACCTAAATCAAGGGGTTAGGCACCTAAGTCCCAGTTTTAGGGTTCACTGTGAGGCAAAAAACTCCCACCTAACCCTCTATGTATCTAAACTCACTTGGCCCCTAAATTTTCAGGGTAAACATTCCCCAGGTGCCTACATGTCTGCCTCTGAACATACACACTGCTGTCTCTCTCTAAGCATCCAGCTGCCTGTCTCCCACCTCAACCCCAGTGCAAGCCACAAATCAGGAGAAGATAGGTGGGAAAATGCCCCTCTCACATGCAGGGCCCAATCATGTGTGTGTTCTGATCTGATCGGGTCCCATTCAACATCAGGACAAGGAGGTAGTTGCAGTGGTGCTGCCCCTCACCTTATAATCTCAAGAGCTGGAGCAGTGGTTCTCAACCAGGGGTCTGGGGCTGCGAGCAGGTTTCAGGGGGTCCACCAAGCAGGGACAGCATTAGACTTCTTGGGGTCAGGGGCAGAAACCCAAAGTCCCACTGCATGGGGCTGAAGGCTGGGGCCCTGAGCCACCCCCACCTGAAGCCGAAGCCTGAGCAACTTAGCTTCACAGGGCTCCCCTACTTGGTACCCCCTATCACTAGCCCTGGTTTTATATTCAGAAAAACAGTTGTGGTACAGGTGGGCTAGGGAGTTTTTATAGCATGTGAGGGGGAGGGGGGGTTCAAAAAGCCCTGGGTTAGAGCATTCACCTGGGATGTGGGAGATGCAGGTCCAACTCCCTTCTCTGCCTGAGGGTGTGAAAGGATTTGAATGGGGACTCCCACCTCTCGGGAGAGTGCTCTAACCACTGAGCTACAGGATATTCAGGTATGGGGCACCCTCACTCTCTGCATTTGAAGCTGTTCCACTGTGAATAAATAGTCATTGGAGCAGGGGGACTAGTCTAAGGTGCCTAACTCTCTCCATTCCTTGGAGCCAAGATGCCTAACTTAGGCTTTGTGAATGCCCCTCTGCCATGTACATTGGCCAAACCAGACAGTCTCTACACAAAAGAATAAATGGACACAAATCTGACATCAGGAATCATAACATTCAAAAACCAGTAGGAGAACAATTCAATCTCTCTAATCATTCAGTGACAGACTTAAAGATGGCAATTTTGCAACAGAAAAGCTTCAAAAACAGACTCCAACGAGAAGCTGCTGAACTTGAATTAATATGCAAACCAGATACTATTAATTTAGGTTTGAACAAAGACTGGGAATGGCTCTGTCATTACACTAGTTAAATCTATTCTCCCATGTTAAGTATCCTCACACCTTTGTGTCAACTGTCCGAAATGGGCCATCGTGATTATCACTTCAAAATTTTTTTTTCCCCTGCTGATAATAGCTCCTCTTAATTAATTAGCCTCTTACAATTGGTATGGGTACTTTCACCTTTTCATGTTCTCTGTATGTATATCTTCTTACTATATGTTCCATTTTATGCACCTGATGAAGTGGGCTGTAGCCCCCAAAAGCTTATGATCAAATAAATGTGTTCATCTCTAAGGTGCCACAAGTACTACTGTTCTTTTTAGCGTTATTCCTGTGATTTTTTTTTTAACATCTATGTTTGGTATTGTGATGCTGAGCCTTGCTAAGACCAAGAACTTGTGTGGATCTAGGCCTTAGAATCTAAATAGAGGAGAGAGGACTATTGCTATTCCCATTTTACAGATGGGAACCAATACACAGACAGATAAAGTGATTTGCCCAAGGTCACACACGAAGCAGAGCCAGAAATGAACCCAGAGTTCTTGAGTCAGAGCTTTAACCACCTCTCTACACTACTTTGGGATTAGAATTGCAGGGTGGACTTACAGTAGAGCAGTGCAGCTTTTAATGTAGTAAATAAAATTAAATAAGTAGCATATAATCAGAATGGATACTTATGAATTAATAACATTTTACAAAAACAATCCATCCAGTCAGTATATTTATGATAGTATAATATTTCTTTTAAAAGGAGCGTAAACCCTGTCTCATCCTTTCAAGGGAACAAAAACATTGGTTGCTTAACGGAGGAGGTCTTTTGCACAAGAGCTGTATATTTCTATGAATTAGCTACTTTGTGCCTTGGGAAAAGAGTGACCCCATCGATCAGAATATAGATGCTTTCAATAAGCAACTGTTATTCTAACATTCCATCATAATATTGCATTTAGTTTTTAATCACTGGGTCTAAAAAGATAGTTACTGAAGTAGAATGGCACATGCTGAACACCTTCTGCTTTGAATCTGTGCCTAGCTGATATTTTTGATAAATGCATTAAGCTAGAATCTTGGCTAGGGCTCTAGCTGTTTTGCGTTTTTGAGGCGCTCTAAGGAGGCAACAGAGGATTCCCTGTGATTGAAGAGAAACCTGTGGTAAGACAGAACCGTGATAGCTCACACTACACCACCTTCTCCTTTCCATCTCCACATTAGAGGGCAGGGAGGGGGAAGGAGAGAGTGTAGTGATTCTTGACCAGCACAGAAGACCCTATGGAACCGCTGCAGCTAGTGTCACTTAGAGGGGTGCTTCAGCTGCTTTAAGTTATGCCCGTGAAGCCCATTTCAGCCCCAGCTGGTCCACGCTCAGAAGAGAAAAGGTGCTATAAACCACTGCTCTCCTCAGCATAAACTTGACACTTACAATAGCTAGCAGCAAACATTTGAATCTATTTCATTATCTAGTTTTACGAACCCATAATGCACTGGATTGAATGTTATTTTTCAAGATTTTCTAGATGTATTTACGTCAAACTACTTTTGTTTATTGTTTTCTAGTTACCTGAAACTGTTTTATAATTAGAAGATATATTGAATAGCACTAAACTTTTATTTTCTGGATATAATTTATTTGTTTTTTCTTTAATACCTTCTCATATAATAAATAGGTTCTGAATACATCTGTTGCAGTGAAAAACACAGCAGAGTCATTAGGCCAGATCCTAAACAAGAGCTTTTCCCATTGGTGTAGGTACTCGATCTCCCAAAAAGGCGGTAGCTATGTCAACAGAAGAAGAAGCCCTCTCGTCAACCTAGTGCTATCGACACCGGGGATTACCTCGGTATAACTATGTGACTCGGGGTACCGATTTTCCAAACCACTTAGTGACATAGTTATTTTGAGATAAGTTGGTAGTGTAGACCAAGCCTTGGAAAGCTTCAAAAATAAATGCATTGGGCCTGATTCTCCTCACATTTACACTAGTTTTCAACCACTGTAACTGACTTAATTACTCTTGCTTTACACTGGTGTGAGTGAGGCAAAGCAGGCCCATTATATTTAGTGCTGGGCAAAACTTTCATAAAACTTCAAACAGGATCTTGTTGCAGGAGTGATGTGGAATCCTCTTCCATGTCTTCAGCATTCTTCCTTCTCCACTGAACACTATAAAGAGGGTTAAGATAGGTGAAACAATACCTTTTTACTGGACCAACGAGGGTTGTACTTTTGGAAAGGAGCAGGGAGTAAATTCTTCTTTCCCCTGCAGAAGCCTTCTTTAGGGGAGCCTAAAATAATCTTTCCTTCCTCTACCCTGACACAGGTGTTGTCAACTGGGCAGAAGAGCTGATTGTTGTATCTTGTTTCCAGATCTTGTCCCCTCTCCCTTTACCAGCACTGGCAGGGAAACTGGCTGCTATGTTGTCTGTCCCCAGTATGGATCTCTGATGACAATAAGGATGCTCAATGCACACAGCTCGCCTTTAATGGGTGCTATTGTCCTTTTGGGATATCAGCATTGCTGTTGCTGATAATATCACGCCAATCCACCAATCTGGCTGGATGCAGTATATTACAGCAATCCGTCACCCACTAACACCCCTTTTTGTTCTCGGAGTAGCAGCTGTGTTAGTCTGTATCAGCAAAAAGAAAAGGAGTACTTGTGGCACCTTAGACACTAACAAATTTATTTGAGCATAAGCTTTCATGAGCTACCGCTCACTTCATTGGATGTGTTCAGTGGAAAATACAGTGGGGAGATTTATATACACAGAGAACATGAAACAATGGGTGTTACCATACACACTGTAAGGAGAGTGATAAGGAAAGGTGAGCTATTACCAGCAGGAGAGCGGGGTGGGGGAAGCGGGGGAACCTTTTGTAGTGATAATCAAGGCGGGCCATTTCCAGCAGTTGACAAGAACGATTCTTGTCAACTGCTGGAAATGGCCCACCTTGATTATCACTACAAAAGGTTCCCCGCTCCTCCCCCCGCTGGTAATAGCTCACCTTATCTGATCACTCTCCTTACAGTGTGTATGGTAACACCCATTGTTTCACGTTCTCTGTGTGTGTATATATAAATCTCCCCACTGTATTTTCCACCAAATGCATCCGATGCAGTGAGCTGTAGCTCACGAAAGCTTATGCTCTAATAAATTTGTTAGTCTCTAAGGTGCCACAAGTCCTCCTTTTCTTTTTGCGAATACAGACTAACACGGCTGCTCCTCTGAAACCTTTTTGTTGTATGACTCTGCAGTCATAGGTGTTAAGGGGCCACTCCACCTTGAATGGTCCCTTCGAGTACCTGCTAACTACTTATGCTAAATTTCAGAGTAGCAGCCGTGTTAGTCTGTATTCGCAAAAAGAAGAGGAGGACTTGTGGCACCTTAGAGACTAACAAATTTATTAGAGCATAAGCTTTCGTGAGCTACAGCTCACTCCATCGGATGCAACATCCGATGAAGTGAGCTGTAGCTCACGAAAGCTTATGCTCCAATAAATTTGTTAGTCTCTAAGGTGCCACAAGTCCTCCTCTTCTTTTTACTTATGCTAAAGAATCTGTTCCTTTGTTGCACTTTGCTGTGACGGTGGGAATACCTGTGCCAGACCTGAGCTGTGTGTGGCTGGAAAGCGGGGCTCTTTCACCAGTAGAAATTGCTCTCATAAGAGATATTACCTCCCCATCTGTCTAGCACACCTTTGGCTAGTCATCAAAGCACAGGCTGGGCACGCAGTCAGGGGCCTGAGTCTGGCTGGCCACGACTTGCTCAACGACCTTGGGGAAGGCTCTGACTTCACCCGTCTCCGCTTCCCAGCGTGTGGCGCGGACGGTCACTGCTGCCTTTGTGACGGGCTTGGCGATCGGTGCAGGTGTCGTGTCTAGACTGCTCCCCTTCCGCCTGTTTGCTCAGCGCCCGGCTCCCCGCGTCGGCGTGGGCTGAAGCGCGCGGCTCTGAGTCCGTGGGGCAAAGCGAAGCGGAGGCGGCGCGGGGGAACGGGAGCCGCGGGCTGCGCTTGGCTGAGACAATAGCGCCACCTACAGCTCCCGGCCCAGAACAGACCAAGCCCGCGGGGCTGGAGCAATGTCGCCGGCTGCCGCGCTTCTCCCGGCCGCTCGCCCCAGCCCGGCTCCGGAGGGCTGCTCTGGAGCGCCTCGCTCAGCCGCCTCCCGTGAGAGATCCCCCCCCCCCCCCACACACACACACGCGCTCCCCCAGGCTTTGCCCCGGCTCTGCTTCCCGGCTTTCTTAGCATCTCCCTGCTGTTTGATCTCCCCCCCCGCTCTGCGCCTGCCCCTTCCCCAGCCCAGCGCTCCCCGAGGTGGGTGTCCACTCCCTGCCCCATCAAAGGTAGCTCTGTGATTTCCTCTCCAGCACACGCTGCTTGCTCAAGGCGGGACTCAATGGGCCTATATGTTCTCCCTGGAGTTATAAATAACCCCCTGTTTGTTCCGGAGTGAGGCGTGTGCTCCGGGAGCTGTCTTCTGCACGGTTATTCTGGTGAAGAGACTATGTGTGTGTGCTTAGCTGGTTCTAATACTGGCCCCGGTGGCCCACTCCTCAATCACCCCCAAAGCAACCCTCTGGATAAATAGAGCCAGCTTGTCTAGCTCCCAGCGAGGGAATTATAATTGTATAAGTTACCACAGACGCAAAAATCCCATACATATCAGGGCAAACTAAAATGGGAGGGCTTGAGGTCAACTTTATTAGATGTCTCCTCAGCTTTGGTTCCTCATTTGCGAGGTGGGACCCGCATTCTACTTTATTGGACGAACAAGGGTAAAAGATGGTTCCTTTTAAACTGTGGCCCCCAAGCCCACAAATTGTACTATCAAAAAGCAAGTCTAGCTACTTCTATGGCATTACACAAAAAACACAACAAAACAAACAAACAAGACAGCCCCCCCCCCATACACACACGCACAACCCCGCACTCTCAAGCATGAGCATGGCAAAATTCTGAACCAACATCTGAATCTAGCCAAATTTTGGTCCTGAGCCCCTATATCCTGATGCCTATATAGGTTCTATCTGCTCCTTTAGCACCAAGCAATTCTAGCCCCATTGCATCCCAGAATGAGTGACATAAAACATGGATCCGACAGGAATCCTGCAAGGTCCATCCTCCATTAACGTAACATAAGAACGGCAATACTGGTTCAGACCAAAGGTCCAGCCAGCCCAGTATCCTGTCTGCCGACAGTGGCCAATGCCAGGTGCCCCAGAGGGACTGAACCTAACTGGTAATGATCAAGTAATCTCTCTCCTGCCATCCATCTCCACCCTCTGACAAACAGAGGCTAGGGACTCCATTCCTTACCCATTCTTGAATACAGCACAAACATCCGATGAAGTGAGCTGTAGCTTATGCTCAAATAAATTTGTTAGTCTCTAAGGTGCCTTTTCTTTTAGCACAAACATAAGCATTTGATGCAGTAGGAGAGATTCTAGACTATGATGTTCCTTATCCTCTCCTATAAAATAATTCCATGCATTGTGTTTCAGTGAAGTCACAATAACCCAAATCTGTCATCTTGATCTGTCTGGATACAAACAAATTTCATTCCATAACATGGGAATTTTGCAATTGGATTGGTCTATCAGATGAGAATGATCACATTATATGTAGTTTTAGTTGATCCACTCTTGACAGAGATTTTCAAAGCAGTCTGGGGAATTAGAAACATCTTCAATTTAAATACTTTTACAATTAATGGAAGATGTGTCTAAATCCCTTAGATCTTCCATGATTTTTAATCCCATTTAAATGGAAGATGTGTGACTAAGCTTCTTTGACAATCTCAGTGGCACAGGGCATAGCTTTGCTACTGTAAAGGGATAGCTACATTTACTGTCTCTCTAGAAAGAAAACCTCTTTCAGTTGGAAGATACGGCCTGGACCTTGCTGGACACAGCCCTGTATTTGAATATTTTCAAGTGTTCATGTGCCAGAATGTATCAGGGACCAGTTTTTTTTATCTTGGAAGCAGAACAGCTAAACTTAGTTTCTATTTGTGCAGTAAAGTTTAGAGGTTGGTGGTCAAAAATTTGTTGGATCTGGCAAGACCCAGGCGCCAGGTATATGCATTTGTACAAGTCTTGCACGAGGATTTGTGGAATTTTCTAGTCCAGTAGTCTTGACAACATGTATTGCCTATTTTGATTGTACAATTTAGAGACTTGGGGGCCAAAAAATGGTAAGATACAGCAGGCTTCAAGTGCTGGTATTCTGCTGATGCATCAGCATCTGGTTTTCTGCAGTGGAACTGCAGTAATTGCACTTCTGTGTTTAGCTGGTAAATTGAGGGGGGAGCGGGTGGGTGTGGGGGGGGGTTGGGGAAAACATCACTGACTGAATCCAAGAGAATCCAGGTGCTGGATACATATTTTGCAGTGTTAATGTGCCAGTTTCCAACAGAGTCTGAGTTTTCTAGTATAACAAGTTTCAGAGTAGCAGCCCTGTTAGTCTGTATGCGCAAAAAGAAAAAGGTGCCACAAGTACTCCTTTTCTTTTTTCTAGTATAACAAGCTGTTACTTTTTTTTTCTGGATTTAGACAGAAAAAGAAGTAGGAGTACTGGGGTTCAGACTGGATCTAGGTATCAGATACTTGTTTTTAGTGCTATCGGGCCAGGATGCAATAGGATTCCCACCCCCTGTAAATTAGAAGCAACTGCATTTTTTTCCTATTTATATTATATGATATGGGTCCAAAAGATGCCAAGATCTAGATGAATCCAGGTGCTAGATCTGGGTTTGTGTGCTGTTCATATGCAGGGTTACATCAGGGACCAAAAAAAAAAACCAAAACCAACCAAACAAAAAAACATTAGTGCAGGAGTAGCATCTAGATTTCCACTCACTTCCATGTCATGGAATTTGACAACCATTGCATGGATCAAGCAGATAGATTTTTGCAACGCTCATCCCACATGATATGTCAGATATTTTTGGTGTCCTAGGAGCAGCTAGGCTGTTTTCTCTTTAGAGGGTTAAAATTGGGGCGTGGAGCCAAAATTTCGCCAGATCCAGGTTTTTGTGACTCTCATGCTGTGGATCAGTGAGGCTCTCCTTTTTGTAATAATTGAAGCTTGAGTTGTTCTCTGGTTTCATTGTACAGTTTGGGGCTTGGGACCAAAACCCAGCAAGATCCAGTTAGATCCAGCTTTCCCCTTCTCCTCTTATCTCACCGTTTCACTCACTTTCTTTTCCAGAAAGAAAAGGAGGACTTGTGGCACTTTAGAGACTAACAAATTTATTTGAGCATAAGCTTTCGTGAGCTGCAGCTCACTTCATCGGATGCATTTTCCAGAAAAGAGCATCTTCCCATCTTTAGATATAAAGGGGGAAAGGGCTTGGGGGGATGGAGAGACAAGTTGTGCCAAGTATCGTGTTTCGGAGGGTGTCACGCACTCTCACTTGAGTGATCCCTTCTTGTGAAAAAACTCTGTCAACTGCTCACTTGGCTTTTAACCTGGGGCGTGCGTGTGGTGTGAGGGAAATGTTTAGCTGCTGAGGAGGGCAGGAGATCAGGACACTCATAGAGAGGAGGACGTCAGGACAGATGTGAAGGGACAGTGCGTTGTATTGAGACTCCGCGGTGTTCCAGCCTCTCTGGGCGCTCCTTCCTGGGGTTTGAATTTGCGTTGGGCTGTAATTAAGAGCTCTTGGAGGCGTACTTAACTTGTGACGTGGTGCTTTTCTTTCCTTCTCGGTGAGAAAGTGGCTCCCTCTTCCCTGAATCAGGACCTCTGCCATTCAGAGCCACAAAGAGCCATTCTGGACATAATACTTACACACACGCACACACAAACTTAAGGTGAGCACCAAAAACTTCCTCTGCATTTTGTGTCCTCCGTTTCCAACTGCTGGGGAGTTTTGAGAGCATCTTAACTTTGGAGGTCTGGAAAAGGTAAAAACAAAACAATTTTTTTCGGGGGTGGGGGTGGGGGGGAAGACTTTCTTTCAGATGTACGGTATCCAGTCTCAAGGCGTCAGCTATGATAATGTACTGAAGGGATTTTGAAGAGATCTAGTTTGGCAAAAGTGGGAGAGAGAGCTTGAAACTGACTACCCTCCGTTCATCTGACTTTAAGTGTGCTGTGTTAACAGATGAGATGAGGGATCATATTGCAACCGCAGATTCTGTTTGGAATATGAAAATTGTATAGTTTAGTCCACTGGCTTTCTCCTGTGAGACTATACATTTCATAGAGATTAAGATTTCCGAGAGGTAACTTCCCCATCTGTTAAAATCCTATAAAGAGTTTACAGGATTTGGGAAGGGGAGGATAGTGTGGGTTGAATGAAAAGCTTGAAGAGCTGTGAATGTGTTTGTCCCACCCATTGCTTTAGGACTGATCGTATTAGATGGCAGGTTTCAGAGTAGCAGCCGTGTTAGACTGTATTCGCAAAAAGAAAAGCAGTACTTACTGCAGAGACTTACTATAGTCTCTAAGGTGCCACAAGTTCTGCTTTTCTTTTTGCGTATTAGATGGGAAAAGAATCTGGTATGATCCACAGGTTTTTTTTCCCCAACATATTTTGCCTGTTGTCAACGGAAACTTGAGATAACATATCTTTTGGGCAAAGGCTTTTTTATTATCTCCACTTTAACAAGAACGCTAGGTTGCTGTAGTGTCATGAAAGTTAAATCTCTGAGATTTATCGATGCTATAATAGCTATGTAGCCTCAAAAAGTGTTTATTTGCTTTTCATTGTTAAAAGTAGAAAACTCTCATTCCAAATGCTCCTCAAGCCAAAATCAGAAGTGTTCGCTATGGATGGTTTAGATGCAAGTGTTTAGTTGGAAAGAACTTGTATAATGTGTTCAAATTAAGTTGTCAGAATGCTTTACATTCCTTTATCTCTGGAAAAATACACAATACAGATATTGCAATTAGGAATTTTCAGTGTGGAATGTGTACATGGATATGTTCCAGTATGACGTCACACAGTCAAATAATCTTTGAAGAAAAAAGAAAAGGAGGACTTGTGGCACCTTAGAGACTAACAAATTTATTAGAGCATAAGCTTTTGTTAGCTACAGCTCACTTCATGAAAGCTTATGCTCAAATAAATTTGTTAGTCTCTAAGGTGCCACAAGTCCTCCGTTACTTTTTGTGAATACAGACTAACACGGCTACTACTCTGAAACCAATCTTTGAAGAGTTTCTTGAAACTTAGCAGTACTTGAAAAAAAATCATATGAATTAATGTCTAAAGTTGAATGCAATGTTGATTCACTACAAATGAACTTTACTAAAATGTAATGAGTTTTTAATATTTATGCAGTCATGTTTCATTGAGTATAAGTATGAAGTTAGCAATACAATTTTCATTAGTTTTGTTAATGATAAGAGAAATTTAACATATGATATTTGAAAATATAGATACCGAAGAAGCATAACTGGTGAGGGTACACCGTCTTGATAAAGCTGTTCTGAGGCGCCAAGCTCCACTGAGTTTAACTGGCTAAGGTTCTCGCCCATATGTACAATCTTTTAATGTAAAAAATATATGTAATATTTCATTTCAGATTAGCTGTCCACTGAACTGACAATCACTATAAAAGGGAAAAATTGAGTTCAGTGGAGAACAACTGCTTTCTTAAGTGAAATAAATAATAAAGTCAATGCAGTAATCAAGACATTGCTGATCTGCAATGAAAATGAGCCAAAAGGCCTGTCTTCCTAATAAGAGCCCTGAATATCTGAGGAGTCTGAAAGGAGAAAAACCATTTTGTTATGAAGTGAAGCATTTAGCTGCAACAATTTTCTGTTTCAGAGAAATGACTGACAGTATAATTCAAAAGTATTGAAGAGATTTGCACAGTAAAGAATCATTTCATTATATCCCTGATGGGTTTTTTCCTCTCACTTTCTTTTGGCAGGGTTAACACAGCTAGTGCTTGTAAGAAGGGTCTAAGTAGTACACTGAGTTGGCTTATGCAGGAAAGTTTCCGAAAATACAGATCTGAGAGGATCCTAACATGCTTTATATCCTTGTTGAAAGAAGTACCGGTGGCACCTTAGAGACTAACAAATTTATTAGAGCATAAGCTTTCGTGAGCTACAGCTCACTTCATCGGATGCATCCGATGAAGTGAGCTGTAGCTCACGAAAGCTTATGCTCTAATAAATTTGTTAGTCTCTAAGGTGCCACCGGTACTCCTTTTCTTTTTGCGAATACAGACTAACACGGCTGCTACTCTGAAACCTATATCCTTGTTGTTCACTTTGTGTGTAATAAGGGTTGGGAAGGGTATTTTCTGGCAAATTGGGAAGACTCCAGAGTCTTAATGTGGACTTAATGTAGAAATGTGACAGGAAAAAGGTATTGGGGTCTCTGTGCATGGGCTTTGGAGCCAAGAGAGCTGAATTCAAATCCTGACTTGCTTTGTGTCCTTGATCAAAATCACGTAACCTCCCTACCCCTCTATAAAAAGGGGGAAATAACATTGGTCCATCCTTTATGAAGTGCTTGGAGATCTTCAGGTGAAAAGTGATTGCCACAAGTGCAACGTGTTATTATTGGTATCATATATCTTAATCATATTGAGAGATATAGTAAGTAATGACAAGAACTAAGCACTTTGGTCTGAATTAATATTTGTTTATTTTTATATGCTTTTCTACTGAAGTGGTACCTAAATTATCATTAGATGTTGAAATACTGTTCACTTCATATATTGCATTTTTAAACCAACAATTTATTCTATCAATTAAAATTCCCAGAAAATTAAATGTAAATTTTTGAAAAAATCATATTCAGATGACAAGCTTCTTCTGTTGCTTGTAAGGAATTATTAGACATTCTGGCTCCACTGTGAGTAACTGTAGAATACAGTCATGCACTTGAAAAGGTAGCTTGTAATTTGTAGGTAACAAAATGTTCTTTGGGGTAAAAATATCTGAATATATTTAGGATTTCAATCAATGGCATTTAAGGAGGATTAGAGGAAACAGCTGGCTAAATAAATATTAGGTGTAGGGTGGATGCAATGGTATAAATTAATAATGCTGTTCTTTATTTACTCTATGAATGGGAGGTTTTGTGAAGATAAAATGACTTAAAAGTGGTCACTGTATGCCATCTAGTGGATGCTGCAAATTGGGCTTTCGCTACAGTATCATCTTCTATTTTTTTAACTATCCACACATCTGTAACTAATCTAGTGCATTACTTAACAATAACAAGTCAATTTTATTCAGTTTTAGCATAAGAGGCACCAGCTAACTTTGTGTGTGTGTGTGAAATGCCAGTTCGTTGCAGTAAAGCTCAGTTTAATTCTAGTTTAACATAATTTGACACCAATAGAGCTTTAGCTGTGTTTCCAAGGGATAATTAAATCATGCAATAACTAATACCCACAGCTCACATATAGTCAGGCATTTACTGTATTTTAAGCATATATTAAAGAAATGAAGTCTTTAGGGCTTTTGTGCTAATATTATAACAGGAAGGGATAATGATCAGCAGTAAGTGTTTCAAAGTTCCCTCAGCAGTGCTTCCAAAAACTCCTTTACCAAGCAGAATGTAGTGCTAATAAAACTATTGATTGGCACTAAATATTTCTTTCCTTGCCAGCAATAGGCAAAGGAAATATTTGATCATTTCCCCAGAAAGAGTCCTCAGCCTTTCCCCCTCCCTTTTCCTGATTCTCCCCCATCTTTTTCCTCTCTGCTCCCCAGCCTCCCTAATGTTCTTTCCTTCCCTTGGACCTCTCCATCTCTTCCCTTCATTAGGGAAGGGGAATATATCTCTTGGTCCACTGGTTTCCTCATTCAGGTATAGATCCTCAGCTGATGTAAATTGTCATTGCTCCATGGAAGTTAATGGATTGGTGAGAACTTATACCAGCTGAGAATCTGCCCCTCAGTCTGAACTTTGGGAGTGGGCTTCCAGACCATGTCATCTTCTGACTACCTGCCTATCCATAACTCGAGTGGCAACCACTGAAACCTGGCCTATGGAGCCAACTACAAGTCTCATTTCTGGGAGGAACAGCAAAGCACCCTCAACTCAAGACTACCCAATCTTGCGGAATCAGGCCCCATACACTTCAGCCACCCCGACTTTTGTCACACTCTGAATAGTAAAGCAAATGGCAATGCTGACACTGTATAGAGCAAACTGTCCTTTTCATTCAGAGAGCTTCAAAACAGGCTCTTTGTTTCTCTGTAATTAGCACAACAGAGTGGAAACCTTGAACATGATCAGTTGCTCTGAAAACAAACATTTAAAAGAAGCATTAAGAAATCACAGAACAGTAATCTGTCTGAAGCCTCCACTGGGTGCTTTGAAAAGTTTTCTCATGATCTGTAGTAGGCTGTTAACATGATGCCTGAGCTAACGGCTGAAGCCAGGGGAAATTTGCTCTCCCATGAATCAGGCAATTTAAGTTGGAGAAGATAAAATGGCTCATCAGAAAATGTGCTAATTGATTTGATTCCGTGCTTCATAGCTGGAATAATCTGGAATTGAGAACAGTTGAAACCACCACTGGGAATCAAACCCAAATCGAAGTAAAGAGAATCCTTGATAGGCCATAAAGTCTGTCCTCAGTAAAGCTTTTTTACTAATGGCACATTGAGCCACAGTCATTCTTCTGCAGCAGTGCACATCAGATATAATGACAGAATCTACATCATTAATCATGTGATAGAATGAAAATAAAATCATTGGAACAGAAAATTGTTATTGGATATGTACCTCCCGCTTGAAAAAAAAATGTCATCTTGACATTTATCTAATAGCAAGAGACCATTATCTTGCAACAGCATTCCATTAACAGTATCTCTTAATTATTTTAAAGGCTTACAGGATACAAGGAACATATGGGCAATGGAGACAGGTTAGATTAGAGATGTGTTTGGCAGAAATCTGAGTAGCAGAAAACAAATGCTTTGATGAAGAAGAGAGAAGAATTATTTAGTGATGGTTCAAATTTAGGGTTGATCATTTTCAGCCCACATTTTTACAAGGTGATGGATGTATTAATGAAGCCTTTCCATTTTTAGTATTATGTTACCAATATTGTATTTCTTGGTGAGTTATCAAATCAGCTAAATGTATCAAAAAAAAGCCTAATTCATTATACTAAATTATAATGATATCTATGAAAGATTTATAATATATTTTCTTTACTCTCTATGGTGCCTTACACATGGTAATACCATATATATGTGTGGGCATATATATGCATGCATATATATTACCATGTCTGAGGCACCATAAAGGATATGGAATATGTATATGGGGTGGGGAAGGATGTGTGCCCTCAAGCATACTCCCCTTTTGGAATGTGTAATTTGTTCATCAGATCCTGATGATTGAAAATCTATTGTTTTAAATTTCAGGCTGTGTCTGGTTTTTGGTTTTCAGCACATTGGCTATTACTTTCAATTGTTTTTAAACTGGCATCTTCCCTTGTTCCCATGGTTGGTGGCCAGCGCTGCTTGTCACTGTTTTGGAACCCATCTCCATGAAACCCATGGCACAATGTAGCTTCATTCACTTAGGGCCAGATCCTACCAACCACCATATGAGTAGCTTTGCTCACATGAGTACTCAATTGAAATTCATGGGAACTCTAATGGGATTTAAAGGAGACTACCCATGTGAGTAAAGTTGCCTGCATAAGTGTTTGTAGGATTCTGGTCCTTTATTCACAAATTGGATGAACAAAAAGAAATGTACAGTTCCAGTCCTGCAAAACTTTATGTACATTAGTAATTCCATTTCAGGTTTCAGAGTAGCAGCCGTGTTAGTCTGTATTCGCAAAAAGAAAAGGAGTACTTGTGGCATCTTAGAGACTAACAAATTTATTAGAGCATAAGCTTTCGTGAGCTACAGCTCACTTCATCGGATGCATTCCATTGACTTCTATACAGCTGTTCTTGTGAGTAAAGTTATGCATGTGTTTAAAGGTTTGCAGAGCTAGGGCCTAAAATGGTTATATCTGTAATCAATGAATATATATGCTTAATATGTGAATTGACTTTACTTAGGCTGGCAGTATGAGAAAATATTGAAAGGCTAAATTGCTGAAGCAACTCAAAAATTGAAAATGAATAACTGTTCAGCTATTCATATTTAAGAAAATCTGACTCTGACTGAAGTCTTGCACACATGTTCTGTACTTTACTTCCAAGAATATCAATGTCAAGGTTAATTTTACCACAAAAAATCTGCATAATTCAATAAATGAAATAAAACTCCATATAATATTTAAAAATACATGTATAATATTAAAGATACATTCCAAAGTTTTTGGTGTCTGTAGTTATCATAAATGTGAACATATTATAACATTCAACCAAAATAAAGTTTTAAAAGTGGCATATCAGAAAGAATAATTCAATTAGGCGGTGTAATTATTAGACTTAAATTCCAAGTACTTCTTACTCTAGCTACAGCTACACTGTTTATTTGTTTGTAACACTATATCATTACTGTACTGCCACCTTGTGGCAGCAACACAACACTGCAAACAATTTATACCAGCATTTTTACTTTACAGGTATAGCACATACAATAGAGAAGTTTCATATTTTAAATTTAATGTCCAAACAGAAAAAGTAATGAATATATAATTGTTCTTCTTACATTAAATGTGCTTCAAATTTCTAGAAGTCTGGAACATGTCAAGTTATGCCTACTCATAGGAACTTAAGCTACTGCATATCCTTGATAATATAGTTTTCCTCTTTATTCTTACAAATGATTGCTCCTAACTGGATTTCATTGTGCACTGACTAGTCAGACAGATTTTTTACTAACCCACTGTCATGTGTTGCTTTTGGATCACCGTATTACTGAAAATAAAACTTTATTTATGTGGGTGAATGTGTGTATGCGAGACATACATACACACACATATATAAGCTCTCCTGCTGCTCTAATGTATTCTGGAGACCGGATGGGAACTTCAGTACCAAAGAAATGATGGGAGGGAGAGGAAGAATGCAAAGGTGGCCTAAAGCTACCTTTCAGTTCCTTTCTAGATTTTATTTTTAAAGTTATATTATTACAGTATTTATTAAAACTATTTAGAATGATTTGTTTAAATCTGGTCAGAGTGGATCAAGTTCTGTTCATACTTATGTTGGTTTAAATCCAGAGTAACTCCACTGACATCAGTGGAATTTCTTCGGAGTTGCACCAAAGTGAGAACATATATAGGCTCTCTGTATCTCCAGAAACCACCGGTGCAGCCATATTAAAAAGTAGTGTGAATCAGGGGTGAAAAATGTGCCTTTAGACCTGAAAATGCATGGAGCGGATCATCAACAGGATAATAAAATGTCTGCGCATGAGGCAAACATCTCCCTTTACCGCCAGTGGTTGCACCACCAGTTGGTATTTTACCAAATAAAATTAATCATGAATTTCTTTCATTCCCTATTCATAATTGAATACCTATTTAAAACACTGACAGTGAGTAGTTCTTCCTAGTCCATTGTATTTGCCTGTGGGAAAAGATGCCATAGCCTCCTAACATAGTGAGCTCCATTTTGATTTACTTGTATTGCTTTGCTGGTAGTTTTGTCCACTAAGTGTCACTTTTGTTCTTGATATTTTTAATGTGCAGTTTATCCCAGGAATTCCCCCTCCACCCACCCCAACTCAGCTGTTGCATCTGCTTTTCAATGAATTCCTGCTTTTAACACATTTTATTTTCCAGATGAGTTAACTGAAGTACAATGGGATAGAGTTTCAAAAGTAGCCTCTATACCAGGCATGGGCAAACTACGGCCTCTGGGCTACATCCGGCTCACGAGCCAATTTAATCCAGCTCTCGAGCTCCAGCTTGGAAGTGGGGTTGGGGACCGCTCCACGTGCATGTGCCGTGGCTCTGCGCAGCTCCCGAAAGCAGCGACATGTCCCCTCTCCGGCTCCTATTCATAGGGGAGTCAGAGGGCTCTGAGCACTGCCCCCGTCCCAAGTGCCGCCCCTGCAGCTCCCATTGGCCGGGAACTGCAGGACAGTGCCTGCGGATGGGGCAGCGTGCAGAACCGCCTGGCTATGCTTTCGCTTAGGAGCCAGAAGGGGGACATGCCACTGCTTCCCCTCCCACACCCCGAACTCCTCATTTCTAGCCCCACCGCAGAGCCCATACCCCCAGCCAGAGCTGTTACCCCCTCCTGCACTCCAACCCCAATTTCATAAGCATTCATGGCCCACCATACAATTTCCATACCCAGATGTGGTCCTCGAGCCAAATAGTTTGCCCATCCCTGCTCTATACTCTAGTTGAGCCTGAACTTTCATGTGCATTAACAGCATACCAATTTAGAAAGATGTAATCAGATGTCTGATTGTGTGGGGGAAATTTTCAAAGGCACAAAAGGCAGTTAGGACTAGGGAGACAATTCTTTTTGAAAATCGATGGGAATTTAATACCTCACCCTCATCTATGCCTTTGAAAAATCTCCCCTGCCCTCCTTCAACCTGCATGCTATAATATGAGTTTTTACATGTTCAAAATTGCAGGGGGTTAGAAGATGGATTGAGGTTCCTTTGAAAATGTAGCCTAACAATTTCAGAAGACTTCCACTGGGTCATACAGTGAGTGTCTCCTCCAGGAAATGATTGCTACCTGTTGTCTGTACCCATTTAACTACATGATCTTCTCAGCTACATTTCAGCTCCCATCTGACTCCAAAATAACTAACTCTAATCCAAATAAATGTACCCAAAGAGTTATTATTTTTATCTCATATTGAAATTCTGAGCTGACATGAAAGAGGAATCTTTGACTATTCTTTTCACTGCATTCAAGGATTCATCATAGGAAATGGGTTGATAGAAAGTTTAGATTTACTATACTTCAGAAAGGATAAATATCAGCAAAAATGTAGAGGTAATTAGGAGATAATGTCACTTGAATAGAGCATTGTCACAGGATAATGTTCTCCTGCTATCAGAGGAATAGCTATACCATTTATGGAAAATACTGTAAATGTCAAAACAAAGCAGAGACATTTATTTTCAAACCAGAGGACATTGATCCTGTAAAATTGTTCGGTGATCATGATTTTTATTTTTGGTACACCAGATGACTGATGCTGTTGTTTTATCTGAGGGTTGTTGAGATGGTATTGCACCACTACTGAATAGCTTCATTTTGTTTGACTTTCAACTTTCTCCTGGTATTACAGCATGGAAATATGTCTACTTCCTCTAGCTGATTGTGGGTTTGTGCAAATCTATATATAGTTCTGTGGCATAGAGTGTACAAAAATCTATCTCAGACACACTCTATCTTCTTTATTGAAAGTGTCATGCAGTGACTCATCTTTTATTACATAGGAAACTTCCAGTGAATCTGTAATTTACATATTTTATACACTCTGTCAGTCATTTTTATTTCTGTGATCACTATACAATTTTATAGGGTGTCATTCATATAAAAGGATAATAAAAACTGCAAGGAAACAGCAGCCTACTCATGGGGCAAAAACTTTTGATCACAAACAGCAGCTGAAGGGAGGGTGGCTGCGTGGCTGGAAGGAGCCAGTTTAGCACCCAACCTAAGTTTAGCCTCAGAGCTGATCTAAATTATGCCAGTTAGCAGCTGTCCCCAAAAAGCTGTTATACCCATTCCAGAGCTCTGGTTCTATCCCCTCCTGTCCCCCTGTCACCAGGGTCAGGAGAGTGTGGCATAGACAAAGCTACACTGGCTCTTCATGAATCAGGGATTCCTTCATGTCCAAATAGGGGAAGCTTACAGTCCTTTCATACTGCTCCAGGGCTGTAGCATGAGCAATAATCTGGCCCTACTACTGTGATTAAGAGTTTGCAGGCTCAGGGCCTAGCTGTATACCGTGCAATATGCAAATACGATTGAGCAAAACAGGCAAATTAAGTGTTTTCTTCAGCCCACAACTACTACTGACGTTGCTCCTTTTTCTTAGGCGTCTCTTTTGCAACTGGCCACTTATGACTTGCAGATTTGGACAAAATGAAGATACCAACTCTGGTCTTATGCAGATGCATAAACACCTTGTATATGGGAATGAAAATCATGGGGATGATATGGGGGATTTACACTGGCGTCACGGCGGAGAGCATCTGGCTCATATTTTACAAACATGACAGTTTAAGATTAGTGTAAAATATAGCGTCAGATTCCCCAGGAACTGCAATGGGCAGTGTTGCCCACTCTTGCAATTCTCATATCTAGTATGTTTTTAGATCCCCAGCTTCTGGAGTCATATGATTAAATGAGAAGCTCAATTTCCATTTAAAATAAAAGTTTCTAGCCTTCATGCCTGGAGAAAAAAGTTTGAACATGTGAACTCTAAAGTTTAAAAAACCAGGAGACAAATAAATAAAAAACCCTCAACATTTATCATTTTTAAAATCTCATTATTTTTAGCTGATCTAATGATCGAATGCATCTGATGAAGTGAGCTGTAGCTCACGAAAGCTTATGCTCAAATAAATTTGTTAGTCTCTAAGGTGCCACAAGTACTCCTTTTCTTTTTGCGAATACAGACAAACACGACTGCTACTCTGAAACCAATGATTTTTCAATGCTTGGGGTCGTCAGTTCTAGAAGGGAGACTTTTAAAATTCCTACAGTCAAAATCTATTCTGCATTATTTCCATATGTATCAACTGGGGTCAAGGGAGTCATTAATTTTGGCTAAAATGGGATGGGTACCTTCCCAGCTCTTGGATATTCCACAGCCAGAGAAAAGGAAGTGGGGGCAATATGAGATAATAGTAAATCTCTCTGACTAACAGCTCCTTTAATCTGGGGATTATCCTGAGGGAAAAAGAAAGGGCCATGCAACTAGAAGTTCAAACTTTACAAACCACATCAAGCATTATGATTGGGGTTGACCTACAAAGAAGGACTCCAAAGAAGAGGGAAATTGAAGCTGCTAAACTCTCTTCCCCAAACAACACAACAAAGATGGGGAAAGAAAGCTCTCATTTCCAGGTAAATATTTTTTAAGATATTGCCCAGTCCCATTCTCTAGTTTTAGCTAGTTCCAGATGATCTCATTTTCATGAGCTTCCTTCCCTAAGGCAGCTCTTCGATTACTCCCTGCCCGTGCAGCTTTGAATTGTTTTTGGCTTTGACTTTCAGTCCAGCTCCTCCCACTAAATAGAAAGCTATGGATATGTCATATTTGATTCGGTGCAGAAAGCATCTTTTGTGTGCCATGTAATCTTTAACCCCACAATGCCAAGGCCCCACCACTTCACATGGGTGTACATTCCTGAACAGTGACTAGAGTAAGCCAAATAGAATTGGTACCACTTTCTTCAATATGAAATAAAACAACATAAGAATATGTCCAAAAACACAGGTGCACAAAGTAGATAAGTTAAGAGCAAGGTAGAGATCACTGCACAATCTAGTATAATTTTCCATTTAATTGCTGGAGGAAATTATAGTATAATTACTAATCAAGGAACTTGATTGATATTCCAAGCTCCATCACCTCGCTGCATATTAACTATCTGCCACTGGGATTGGGAACTTCTCTACGCAGACTGTAGTGCCAGCAAAGGACTTGCAGGCAATCATTATTTCTATAGAGTTAACACCTGCCATTTAAGAGTGGTAATTGTAGCTGCTACGCCATCAGAGAGAATATAGAATAATATTAATTGGACAGAGCACACAGGGATCTGTGAACAGACATTATTTATTTTCTTTTAATTATTTCCCTTATCTATTAATTGTTCTGGGCAGGAAGGATAGCCCAGCAGCTAAGGCATTAGCTTGGGACTCTGAAAACCCAACCCTAATTCTCTGTTTAGCCACAGACTTCCAATGTGACCTTGAGCAAACCATGTAGGTCCTCATGGGGAGAGTTAGGGCCCTCAAAAAAGCCAGCACACTGAGCAGGGATCTGCTAACCCATATACAGCCAGAATAATTGGTGTTATGTGAGTGAAATACATTACCCCACAAAGGGAGTTTGATGCCCAATTCCAGGCCCGAGGGAGGTGCCTTTCTCCACTTGGGGTTCACAATTGTGAATCCTCTCTTGGAGTTGGGCACCTAAGTGAGGTTAATGGGGTTTTGTTTATGGAAAATGGGATGAGGAGGTGACGTTGCAGTGGTTATAACCTTATAAGAAGGGATTGAGGCACTCACCCAGGATGTATGGTATCCAGGTTCAAAGCTCAACACTGTCTGATGTAGAGCAGAGATGAACTTGGCCCTTTGACCCTCCCACATAAGTGCCCTAACCACTGGGCTATGGGGTAGTCTGGGGCAGGTGTCTCTCCATCTGAAGCTGTTCTATTTTGTATAAATAATTAAATATTCACTCACCCAGAGAGTGCATTAGAATGACTTTGTAGCCCGCTGGGAGATGGGAGACCCAGGTCCAATGAATGAGTGAGTGCTCTCACCACTGGGCTCCTCTTCTAGCATCTTTTATATAGAATTAGGCATGCTGTGAACATGCCTTCTGGATCCGGCCCCAAAAGGTAAGATAGGTGAGGACAGTTTGTAGATCCTGTTTGGGTGCATGTGTGAGTTAAGTAAAGAGCTGCTGGGTATCAGGACTTCAGTGGCTTCACACATGCCCACACCCCAAAATTTAGACACCTCGGGGACTTTATCAGTGTAAACTTAGGCACTAAGGGATCTTAGGTACCTACAAGGTTAGGCAACTGAGAAGTGATTTTGTGAATGCCAGTGACGCCTACATGTTGGAATTATGTACCTAACATGGCAGTTAGATGCCTAAGTCCCCTTTACGAATTCTACCCTCTGTGCCTCTGTCCCCATCTGTCAAATGGGAATAATAGCACTTCCCTACCTTGGAGGTTGTTGTCAAAATAAATACATTAAAAATTGTGAGGCACTCAGCTACTGTGGTAGTGAGGGGCCAGATAAGTACCTTAGTTAGATTGATACAGCACCCAGACAGTTTGTTTTACTGTAAAAATAGGTCATGATACCTGCCCCAAAAAACTTATAACTTAATTTTAGGCAAAGTATAACAAATGTCCAAAAGGAGAAGTGGAGAAAGGGCAAATAAGCTCACACTTATTCAATTTAGTTGTGCACACATCTTAGCGGCTCAAGATAATGCAGTTTAAAAAATACAACCGTATGTAATAATGACAATAATGAATTGTTTTCCCATATGGACAATTCTATTAATCTTTTAAATACAGGGGACCTGATTTGTCATCCTGGTTTGGGACCATTTTATGCCCACTTCATACTCACTTTGCATAGGTGTAAATGACTACACGAGGAGGAAGACAGTGAAGAGTTAGGTCCAAAATGTTTGATGCATTCAGGTTATTGTTCCATACAAAAAGACAATCCTAGCTCATATTTGGCTGAAAATGGTCATGTGGTGAGTCAGTAACTTTCCACTGTTTACTTCTTCAAAGGTTAATACAGTGGCCTGAAAAATGTTACACAATTACCGTAGATTGCATATGCAAATGTCTTTCGGCTGGTGGCTTGGAGGCCAAAAATAGATCTTTCTGACCTTCTAACTGCATTTCCACTTTAGTAGTTTAAAAATAGTTAATGTACAAATTCATGGCTAAAGGGGGGAGATTTCTATATATTTTTGAAAATATTCAGAATGGATGAAATAAATGATTTCATTTTGATGAACGCCAACTTCCCCTCTCAGGTCTGTAAATTTTGCTCCCTGTCTCAGCTCAAGGGGTTACCGTCATTGTTACTGGCACAGTAATAATTTTTACATCCTTGTACCAAAGGAAGGATTCAACCCCCGATGAGGTGATCTCCTCCCTGGGATGCCATCAGAGGAAGGCTGATTTAAACCAGAAGATGTGCTGACTCTCCCTGATGCCCTGGCTATATCCCTACCCCAGTCAGTGTTGCCCACTTTTGTGGCAGCACTGGTTGGCTCCAAGTCCTCAATGGAGGAGGAGTTGTGGGTGGGATTGTGCCATCAGCCCTCTCTCAGGCAGACTTTCCTTCTTTGGCATAAAGTGTAGCTGGTCTAAGTAATTAATGTAGGCCCAATCCTGGCAATCAGCACAAGGTCAGAACACCAAGATTTGCTCTGGTGATTTGCCCAGGAACCCGAGGAAGGGAATTCTCCCTACTGGGTCCATGCAGTATTCCCTTAAGGCACAGAAGCCCCCATACTACCTGCATCCCCACTGCCATGGGTTGCAGTGGCTTATGGATCACCAGGATGCAGATGAGTGCATAAATTACACACATGTATATACAGATATATTCATATGCATGTGTACTTGATAGTGAAGGGGTGGACAAACTGTGGCCTGCGGGCTGCTTCCGGCCCATCAGATGTTTTTATCTGGCCCTCGAGCTCCCGTCACGAAGCGGGGTCAGGGGCTTGCCCCACTCTGCCAGCCTGGTGCTCGCCAGCCCCGACTCACAATTCCATTGATGAGCACCACCTTCCGGCACGCAGAGCCACACTGCACAGGTGCAACTACACTGCTCTGTTTCTGAGATCGGAACCCAACCCCTACGCAGCAGCCCCTCACCTCCCACGCGGCAGTGCGCCCAATCCTCTCCCGGTCTCCTATGGCCCCCGCCCTCGAGAGCCTGGAAAGCTGCACCTGTCCCAGCTGGGGTGCCTCCATCCATGGCTGTGCATGGTACGGCTGCCTTGGTGTCACTGCTGGCAGGGCCCCTCGGAGTCTCCAGTACCACCCCTGTAAAGCCCACCCCGCCACGCCACAATCCATGAGTCCCCCCTGCCCTTACCTCGGTAACATCCCTTATTGAGCCCCCCATGCTACACCCGATAGAGTCCCCCTCCCCCACCAGGCATTCATGGCCCGCCATACACTTTCCATACCCAGATGCGGCCCTCAGGCCAAAAAGTTTGCCCATAGCGCTGTATCTATGTGATAGAGCAGTATATAGTACAGTACGGTGCAGGATAATGTCACTGGATGCATCAAAAATGTGTATGCAAAGCCCTGTGTCCTATGCATCTCTTTAGACCTAAAATATATGGCCTGAATTCTGGAATTATGTGGCATTATCCCTTCAGCTCCTCCAGCCACGACTACCTACTCAGTTCAGTTCAGCCCAATCAATACAATGTCTCTTTCTTTATTTAATTCATTTGATATTCAATTTAATCTCTTTTATTCTGTGTCCATATGTTCTGGAATGTTTGTCTTGCAATACATGATTGAACTGTAGAAGTTGCCAGGGAATAAACTGGTGTTTTTGACATAGGGTAGGGGACAGCTAAGGCTTTTGGTACCCGGGAGGGTATGAGAAGTATTCTGGGGTTTTGGTAATCAGGAGGCAATTGAAATTTTTTTATACTGCGGTCAGAATGGATCTCCATTTTCTCCCCTTTTGCTCAGACACAGAGCTGACCTTCAGTTTGGGGTGTTGGGAATTGAATTCCACATCTCTCACCCCAAAACCATTGATATTAACTAGCTGTCCCCTACAACATTGGCCCGGTGTTTGCCATTATGTCTACGAGCAATGGCTAAGCATACCAGCTTAGGGTTTCTGCTAAGATGATCATCAATGAATATTTCAGAGTAGCAGCCGTGTTAGTCTGTATTCGCAAAAAGAAAAGGAGTACTTGTGGCACCTTAGAGACTAACAAATTTATTAGAGCATAAGCTTTCGTGAGCTACAGCTCACTTCATCCGATGCATCTGATGAAGTGAGCTGTAGCTCACGAAAGCTTATGCTCTAATAAATTTGTTAGTCTCTAAGGTGCCACAAGTACTCCTTTTCTTTTTTCATCAATGAAATAGTTAACAATATTGATACTTAAATTGTAACCAGTAAGCTTTGACATTATTACCCCTTTGAACTGAATACGAGCAGTATACACTGAACTGGTTCCATACAGCTAACCTTATGAAGGTTACCTTCATAGCCATGATAATAATAATACTTATTCCCATGTGGCACTTTTCATACATAAATCTTGAATCACCTTATACTAAAAAGATGAGTAAGTATCATTATCCCTATTTTGCAGAAGTGGGGAGGGAGGAAGCAGAGACCTCATTTTTTAATGTATATTTTTAAATAAAAGCTTATATTCTGGAGGACAATTATGTGCCAGTTTGAAAACAATAAGAAATTCATAGATCCTAAGGCCAGAAGGGACAGTTGTGATAATCTAATTTATTAATCTTCCTATTTAACACAGGCCATAGAACTTCCAAGAATAATTCCGAAACCACATCTTTTAGGAAAACATTCAATCTTGATTTAAAAATTGCCAGTGATGGAGCACCCACCATGATCCTTCGTAAACTGTTTCAGTGCTTAATTACTATCAGTGTAGAAGTGTACTCTTTATTTCCAGGCTTTTCTGTGGCCATACAGTCACATTATATATGGGGCTCTGAATGTATTCATGTATATCCAGTGGTCACCAACTTCCTTCTAAGGACTGTGGAGGGATTGCAGCCTCTGTTCCTGTCCAAAGTTGTCATATAGGGCCATCACAATGTCATAAACCACAGACCAGCAAGCTGTACAATGGCACAAACTATTTTCTGTCATGATCTTGTCTCAGCTAACTTGGATTGCTGAAAACTTTTATTGACCTTATAGCTTATAACTGCAATAAGTTGTGAATGAGACATATGGAATGAATAATCCTTGCTCCAGTGAAAAGGGAGTACAGTGCTATTTAATCACTGTCATGAAATGTTTGTTCCTTGCTATTAAGAAACAATATGCATTTTGTCAGTCGTCAGAATGTCCAACCAAAAACAGAAGCAATATCCCTCCATTTCTCCGGTTGCCAGTTAAATGGAGACTTTAAAAGATACTGTACTTCCTCAGACAGTCCTCTTCCCCTGTATTCCATCCCTTTAAATTAGTCTGAAAGAAATAACTCAAGTCTCTTGATAAAGGTTAGACGAATTTTTAAAAGTTTATATCTGTTTTAGGGTGTTGATTTTTTCTCCTCTAATTGCTTCCCAGGTAAACATATGCATACCAAATCCTTTAATCAGCAGCAAACAAACAGGGTGGTAGCAAGCTGTAATATAACATTACAGACAATATAGTTTCTGAAGGAAGGATAAGAGGTTGCCTGAGCTATACTTACAATTAGCTATTAACAGAATGAAGAAGCTTGAGTGTAACAAAAGTCCAAAAGGAGTAAATAGAGTAACAGTTTAGTCCAGGATAGAACCATTAACATCATATCTAGATGTTCAATTAAAAGACACTGGCTTGGACTTTTGGTTGTTCTTTTGGGATCTGCTTCTGTTTACTCTATGGCACAATAAGTATCTACAAACAGCTGAATTGAAGGTGTAAGTCCTTCCATTACAGATCTACACTTTATGTTCTCTGTTTTCCAGACTAAAGGAATCAGAGATTATTAATATGGAACAGTGTTATGGTACAGAAATATCCAACAAGTATATCATATAATAGGGAAATCACAAAATGTACCTTCCGTTTTTATTGCTCCTGAACTCAGAGTAAATAATGAAAATTAGTGCTGCAACTGAGATACTATGAATAGGCCCTGAAGATATGGGTATACAAGGGAAATACTGCCAACCTATGACTGTGCCAGTATAATTTTTCCAACAAAGTCTAATTTAGGACAGTCAAATAGATTTGTTTGCAGTAGTGGACTTGGGCATAAGTCTTTTGCTTATGGCAAATTTAAAAGGTATCATTTAAGAATAATTCCATGGAAAAATCCCTCATAAAATGTGACTGTAAGTCCTTTTATAGTAAAAATTAACATAAATTCCCTCTTCTCAAACAATCTCTGCCATTACAGCCATCTCTCCTCCTCCCCAGTATATATTAAGTGTAAGGTGTGATGCATAGCTGAAAGTCCTTCTTTGCTCCTTGGGAAACAATTGGTCACAACACCCTATTGCCATCCCTCTCTTTCCTGCACTGGTTCAGTTCTGGTGGCTAGTGATTTGTAGGTGTGGGAGCAAGGATTCTATCACTTCCAACCCCTATTTTCCCATTTACAGAAAGAGAGAAGTAGCAGCAGCCATGCGAAGCCATCTCTTCTTCCTGCACCTGGAGTCTTATTTGTCCCTACAACTTTATGTGTAAAGATGGATTACAATCTGTATCTAAGGTTTCAGAGTAGCAGCCGTGTTAGTCTGTATTCGCAAAAAGAAAAGGAGTACTTGTGGCACCTTAGAGACTAACAAATTTATTAGAGCATAAGCTTTCGTGAGCTACAGCTCACTTCATCGGATGCATTTGGTGGAAAAAACAGAGGAGAGATTTATATACACACACACAGAGAACATGAAACAATGGGTTTATCATACACACTGTAAGGAGAGTGATCACTTAAGATAAGCCATCACCAGCAGCGGGGGGGGGGGGGGGGGAGGAAAGGAGGAAAACCTTTCATGGTGACAAGCAGGTAGGCTAATTCCAGCAGTTAACAAGAATATCAGAGGAACAGTGGGGGGTGGGGTGGGAGGGAGAAATACCATGGGGAAATAGTTTAACTTTGCGTAATGACTCATCCATTCCCAGTCTCTATTCAAGCCTAAGTTAATTGTATCCAGTTTGCAAATTAATTCCAATTCATCAGTCTCTCGTTGGAGTCTGTTTTTGAAGCTTTTTTGTTGAAGGATAGCCACTCTTAGGTCTGTGATCGAGTGACCAGAGAGATTGAAGTGTTCTCCAACTGGTTTTTGAATGTTATAATTCTTGACGTCTGATTTGTGCCCATTCATTCTTTTACGTAGAGACTGTCCAGTTTGGCCAATGTACATGGCAGAGGGGCATTGCTGGCACATGATGGCATATATCACATTGGTAGATGCGCAGGTGAACGAGCCTCTGATAGTGTGGCTGATGTGATTAGGCCCTATGATGGTATCCCCTGAATAGATATGTGGACAGAGTTGGCAACGGGCTTTGTTGCAAAGATAGGTTCCTGGGTTAGTGGTTCTGTTGTGTGATGTGTGGTTGCTGATGAGTATTTGCTTCAGATTGGGGGGCTGTCTGTAAGCAAGGACTGGCCTGTCTCCCAAGATCTGTGAGAGTGATGGGTCGTCCTTCAGGATAGGTTGTAGATCCTTGATGATGCGTTGGAGAGGTTTTAGTTGGGGGCTGAAGATGATGGCTAGTGGCGTTCTGTTGTTTTCTTTGTTGGGCCTGTCCTGTAGTAGGTGACTTCTGGGTACTCTTCTGGCTCTGTCAATCTGTTTCTTCACTTCAGCAGGTGGGTATTGTAGTTGTAGGAATGCATGATAGAGATCTTGTAGGTGTTTGTCTCTGTCTGAGGGGTTGGAGCAAATGCGGTTATATCGTAGCACTTGGCTGTAGACAATGGATCGAGTGGTATGATCTGGATGAAAGCTAGAGGCATGTAGGTAGGAATAGCGGTCAGTAGGTTTCCGATATAGGGTGGTGTTTATGTGACCATCCCTTATTAGCACCGTAGTGTCCAGGAAGTGGATCTCTTGTGTGGACTGGTCCAGGCTGAGGTTGATGGTGGGATGGAAATTGTTGAAATCATGGTGGAATTCCTCAAGAGCTTCTTTTCCATGGGTCCAGATGATGATGTCATCAATGTAGCGCAAGTAGAGTAGGGGCATTAGGGGACAAGAGCTGAGGAAGCGTTGTTCTAAGTCAGCCATAAAAATGTTGGCATACAATGGGGCCATGCGGGTACCCATCGCAGTGCCGCTGATTTGAAGGTATACATTGTCCCCAAATGTGAAATAGTTATGGGTCAGGACAAAGTCACAAAGTTCAGCCACCAGGTTAGCCGTGACAGTATCGGGGATACTGTTCCTGACGGCTTGTAGTCCATCTTTGTGTGGAATGTTGGTGTAGAGGGCTTCTACATCCATAGTGGCTAGGATGGTGTTTTTAGGAAGATCACCAATGGACTGTAGTTTCCTCAGGAAGTCAGTGGTGTCTCGAAGATAGCTGGGAGTGCTGGTAACGAAGGGCCTGAGGAGGGAGTCTACATAGCCAGACAATCCTGCTGTCAGGGTGCCAATGCCTGAGATGATGGGGCGTCCAGGATTTCCAGGTTTATGGATCTTGGGTAGCAGATAGAATACCCCAGGTCGGGGCTCCAGGGGTGTGTCTGTGCGGATTTGTTCTTGTGCTTTTTCAGGGAGTTTCTTGAGCAAATGCTGTAGTTTCTTTTGGTAACTCTCAGTGGGATCAGAGGGTAATGGCTTGTAGAAAGTGGTGTTGGAGAGCTGCCTAGTAGCCTCTTGTTCATACTCCGACCTATTGATGATGACGACAGCACCTCCTTTGTCAGCCTTTTTGATTATGATATCCTTGCAACAAAGCCCGTTGCCAACTCTGTCCACATATCTATTCAGGGGATACCATCATAGGGCCTAATCACATCAGCCACACTATCAGAGGCTCGTTCACCTGCGCATTTACCAATGTGATATATGCCATCATGTGCCAGCAATGCCCCTCTGCCATGTTCATTGGCCTAACTGGACAGTCTCTATGTAAAAGAATGAATGGGCACAAATCAGACGTCAAGAATTACAACATTCAAAAACCAGTTGGAGAACACTTCAATCTCTCTGGTCACTCGATCACAGACCTAAGAGTGGCTATCCTTCAACAAAAAAGCTTCAAAAACAGACTCCAACGAGAGACTGATGAATTGGAATTAATTTGCAAACTGGATACAATTAACTTAGGCTTGAATAGAGACTGGGAATGGATGAGTCATTACGCAAAGTAAAACTATTTCCCCATGGTATTTCTCCCTCCCACCCCACCCCCCACTGTTCCTCTGATATTCTTGTTAACTGCTGGAATTAGCCTATCTTGCTTGTCACCATGAAAGGTTTTCCTCCTTTCCTCCCCCCCCCCCCCCCCCCCCCCCCCCCGCTGCTGGTGATGGCTTATCTTAAGTGATCACTCTCCTTACAGTGTGTATGATAAACCCATTGTTTCATGTTCTCTGTGTGTGTGTATATAAATCTCTCCTCTGTTTTTTCCACCAAATGCATCCGATGAAGTGAGCTGTAGCTCACGAAAGCTTATGCTCTAATAAATTTGTTAGTCTCTAAGGTGCCACAAGTACTCCTTTTCTTTTTGCGAATCTGTATCTAAGAAACTGCATGCTTTGTAGTGGTAATATTTAAACATGCAAGGCTACAGTGTGAGTGAGGAACTCCCCCATTCCCTCCTAGAGTTGCCAGGTGTCTGGTTTTCGACTGGAATGCCTGATCAAAAAGGGACTAAAGTGGCTCCGGTCAGCACGGCTGATGGGGCCATTAAAAGTCTGGTTCCAAGAGCTGGCAGGCTCCCTACTTGGCTCCGCGCGGCTCCCCAGAAGTGGTGATGTCCCTCGGCTCCTAGGCAGAGGTGCGGCGCTTGGAGCCGCATGCATCCCTTGCCCCAAGCGCCGGTTCCACAGCTCCCATTGGCCAGAAACCATGGCCGGGAACCATGGTCGCCTGGCTGCGCCTCCCCTTAGGAGACGAGGGACATGTCACAGCTTCAGGGGAGCCTCCCAATTTTTCGCCCAGAGCCCACACCCCAAAATCTCTCCCGCACCTCCAACCTCACCTATATTGTGCCCTAGTCAAGTAAATTCCAGATAAAGATATCAGTGTTTGAATTCATGAAAAGAACTTGTCCCAATACAATGTGATCTTCCAATGATTCTTTAAAAATGCAAATGTAATTTAATTAATGCTGGGGTGTAATTCTTTTTTTTTTTTTTTTTACATATATGCTTTTAAAACTAGTAGGTTTTAATTAGATTGGTGCCCTGATTTTTAGAAATAGAGTTCTACTGTCTGCATAATTTCCAGTGAGAATAGAGTATTGTAAAGCCCACCTACTATTTCAATGCTTTTCTGTTATCTCCACTTTGAGGCACATTGAAGAAATTTTACAATAAGATTCATTCTTTAAGTGAATCAAAGGAGGAGTGTTTTCTTTTAAAATATCTGTCACTGAAAGATTATTATCGTGATGAAGCTAATTAAATTATTTTGTTTTAACCTTCCACTAATTTCGTTGAAATTTGCTTTTAGTATTATTTTGATCTATAACAACCTACGGGCTTTACTCAGACTAAAATTTACAACCACTTCCTGCCCTGAGGTATATTGGACCCAGTGAGTCACATACCATAACTGTGCACATGATCAACCTAATTCAGAAATAAATTAGCTCACTGTGCAGGGACAAAGGGTGGAGTGGCAGCTTTGCATCTTGATGTTGCAGAGCTGCTCAAGGGACTGAAATAGTCCATTGGATGAGCTCCCCAATCCCTGTGTGCCTCACATTGCTACTAGTTAGGTTATGTCTACACAGGAAAGCTTTATCGGTATACTATACCAGCAAAGAGCTCCCATTGTGAAGAAAACTATAGTTCTGGAACCACTTTCTCCCCTGGCCCATTGGGGCTGCATGGGCTATGAGAGTTAATTCATTTTTAGGGCAGAAATAACTGTTTATGGTCCTGGTGGAAAGGAGAGAGACAGATTGCTACTAATTAATTCTTGAGGAATTTTAAAAAAAGACCTTGTAGAAGATAGGGCTGGATGCGGGGGGGGGGCATCTCATTCCAGTGATTGGAAAGAAGATAAAGAGGTTGTGTCGGGGCACATCTACACTAGAAAATTTTGCTGGTATAACTATGCCAGTTAAGGGTGTGACTTTTTTGTGCCAACATAGCTAGGTTGGCAAAAGTCCTAGTGTAGATACAGTTATACTAGCAAAAGCACTCTTTTGCAGAGCTTGTTTCATTTGCCAACCTGGTATAAACTATCCTCGCATAAGCACTTTTTGTCAGTATAACAGCGTCTTGAGACTGTTGAGCCCGTACCAGTAAAGCTATACCAACAAACCTTTTCTACTGTAGATTAGATTTTATTAGACATGAGTAGTAGGTCCTGAAACATAAACACTTGTATCAGAGGCCTGGTATGAGGCCTAAGGCCTGAACTAAAGTAATGGTCTAGACTTTGTTAACATAAAGCCAAGTTAAGTTGTGAGCAAGAGGCAGGCCCTGCTCAGAGTCTGGCAAAGAGAGGGCTGATGTTGCAAAACACACATACCTAAAAGGTACTGGACACTAGAGATATAAACATATGCCAGGATGGTACCAGAACAATCTGATACTAGCACATTCCACACAGATAACAAGGAAAATGATGACCCATCCTAAAGACAGGGGCAAAAGCATAATATGATGGATGGGGTTGTTTTGATCGAACCAACATGTACAAGGTGATAGGCGGCACCTTACTACGTAGAGGGATTGTACCTCAATACATCAGGAGTGAGGTGTAACTTGTTTGTACCTGTGTATAAGAATGCACCCCTGAGGGGTTGTCTTTGTTGGGTCTAAGGTGCAGTGGTAAATCCCACTACTGACTGAACCGGTCCATTGTCAGGGAGCACATATGTACTAGCAGAACTGTAGATATCTGTGTGACAGGTTGGGTCACAGAAACCCCCTTCGGACTGTCACCTAATGTGCTGAGACTACCTCTGAGCCTGTTTTCCCTGCCAGCTTGGGACTTCAGTACCCTGTCTTGTTGAGCCAGACATGCTAGCCTGCTGCAAACATAGACCCAGGTCTGAACTATGTCCCCCAAAAGCTGCAGACTTAACTGAAAACTGCTTAAGAAGTGCTCCTGTCTCCAGCACCCAGATACCCCATTCCCAATGGGATCCAAACCCCAAATAAATCTGTTTTACACTGTATAAAGCTTATACAGGGTAAATTCATAAATTGTCCGCCCTCTATAACACTGATAGAGAGAGATGCACAGCTGTTTGCTCCCCCAGGTATTAGTCACTAACTCTGGATTCAATAATAAGCAAAAGTGATTTTATTAATTATAAAAAGTAGGATTTAAGTGGTTCCAAGTAATAACAGACAGAATAAAGTAAATTACCAAGCAAAATAAAACAAAAACATGCAAGGCTAAGCCTAATACAGTAGGAAACTAAATGCAGGTAAATCTCACCCTCAGAGATGTTCCAATAAGCTTCTTTCACAGACTAGATTCCTTCCTACTCTGGGTCCAGCAATCAGTCACACCCCTGTAATGAAACACAATCTCTGGCAATAAACCTGGCCTGGTGCCTTTGTACCTTATCAGAGTCTGTGGTCTTTGGGGTTTCTCTTGGGGTCTGCTGTGCCATCTATCTGTGCAGAGCTGAGGCAGCACGCAGAGGGAACACACGCACAAATCTGACTTTTATCAACATTGGATACAGCAGAACACCACACTGATGACACTTGACAAGAATGAGTACTACTCTCCTGTCTGTTGTATGGGAAACACTTCCCCACCTCAATCAGTTTAAGGGGATTGGTACAAGGAGATTTCAGATCAACAGTCTCCTGTACTCCCTGCTGCTTGGTTCCTTAAAAGCTCTTCCCCATCTGAATGGCACTCAGCCAACCAGTAAAGAACTGTTCCACCTCACCACCGCCACCACACATCTTAGAGACACTACAGCTGCTGTAGTGCTGTAGCATAGACAATTACAGTGACAGAAGGTGTGTTTCCTTCACTGTAGTAAATCCATCCCCTTGAGAGATGATAACTAGGTCAACAGAAAAGGTCCATAGCTGCTTCTACAGTGCGGGTTAGGTCAATCTACTGTGCTGCAAAGGGCATGACATTGTTCACAACTCTAAGCAATGAGGCTAGGTCAACCTAAGTTTTAGGTGTTGGCCAGGCCGAGAACAGAAAATTGGGCTGGACTGAGTCTTCTCATTTGGCTTCTGGGATTAGGAAATAAATTTGTGTCCTTCCCTGTAAAACTGAAACTATCATTAAGAGGCACACAATGGAGCAGCCTCCATTGTTCTGCTGCTCTTACGGCTCATTAAACTTCCACAAGATAACAGCTGCTGAAGTAAAATGTGGGATGGATACAGTCCTATATCTTTGTGGTTTTTATTTTTTTCCAATGTATTATCATAGTCTCAAATCCTAATCCTGATTTATATAAGCAGTATGATAGCTCTTTAATGCCTTTTAATACAGCTCTGTATTGGGCTGATTAATCCTGAGGATAGTCAGTGTTAATACATAAGTGTGGTGGAGAAAATTGCATCTGTTCCATAACTGTGAAGTAGCTTAGGGTACAGAAAATGGACGCAAACATAGGTGGAGGGTTTAATAGTTGGACTCCAGGGAGATTACTGAGGAACCCAGGAAGCTGAATAACACATACTGCCTCCTCAGCTACCCTGGAACCTGCATGACACATCTAAAAAAAACTTAGGTTCTTTGGAAGAGACATAAGTTTTTCCTGCTGGGTGGCTTGGGGGTCTCAGGAGGGGAGACACGACATGACTGGGGGGTAGGGAGGCATGTTGTGGACTTCTCCAGACAGGAGGGTGTGCTCTGGGCTCTGGCCGTGGGGGTGTGTGCAAAAGATGGGGCTGGCGGGGGAGGGAGGGTGCTAGCCTCCCCAACGGGGGCTCCACCCACCGCCCATGGATGCAAATGAGCTCCATCATTCCAGAGCGGTCCTTTGTAGATCTACAAGCTGTGTCTTTTCCCACATGGGGCAATTAAAGTTACTGCAGCCCCCCACTAAGCACTGGGAGGAAAGGACGGTTCCATTCCTGTACAGCAACATTGGGGCATGATGTGTCTCCACTCTATCAGTTTTCAAGAGGAGCTCTTTTGCTTAGTAACTCCACCACTTCTATATGCTTCTCATTTCTATTTCAAAGCTATTACTTTGGCAGCTTTCTGTGGACCTCAGAGCCAGTTCTGTCTCCCTTGCTGTCATTAAGCCAAGGAATAGTCAACACTTTTTGTCGTTGCAAGTGATGCACTGGCAGTTGAGGAACGATGAGTTTATAATAGGAGATCCCATCTCTTGGTCTATCACATTGCTAATCCGTAGGGCCCAGAATCTGCCTTCCCAATTCATGTTGCAATGTAAATCCTACTCACACAAGTAATCCTAGGCCACAGAACAACTCAGATAAATAAGATGCTACTCAGTGTGAGTGAGGGTGGGAGATCTGTGCTTCATATAATTAGTTATATGGCAATTGGAGGCAAGGTGCCAGAATGGGGGGTGGGGGGGTAGGGTGGCAGGGAAGCATGACCCTCCCACTTTTCGCCACGGGTTCCCCCACCCCTCCTCTTCCCCCTGAGGCTGGAGCCCAGCTGGGGACGGGAGCCTCATCAGCATGGGGTGCCACGCTGTGGACCCTTCACCTGGCCGAGGCGGGAGGGGCCAAGAGCAGCCCCCAGCCCGTGTCCCCGCCCTGCGGGCCCTCCACCCAGGGCAGGTGGGGGGTCCACAGCTTCTCACAGCTGCCCAACAGTGCAGCTCTTACCATGGCCGGGCTGCAGCTCCGAGGCTCCACCCCCAGCCAGAGTCAGGTTGGGGTAACAGCTGTGTGGACAGCTGTGGGGAGCCGCGGACCCTCCTGCCCTGGGTGGGGGGCTTCTCAGGGCTGATACATGGGCCATGGCCTGCTATCAGCCCCCCCAACCTTGGGCAGGTGGAGGGTCCTTGACTCCTGGCCCACTGTGGCTTCTGGCTTGGCTGGGGGCGGGGCCTTGGGCAGAAGGGGCAGGGTGCAGGTAGGGCCACGGAGGCAGCGAGAGCCCCTGGTCCCCCCCCCACACAAACACACACTTTTCGGCAGGCTCTTCCACCCCTGATTGGAGGGGGGAGGAATTATTGTTTGCATGACCAATAAGCGTTATATGGTTATCTCATGAGTATGCATATAAATCCATGGCAGTGAAGTCAAAGCAACCGACACAACTCCTGAGGACATCGCAGCACAAACAAAATATTTGACTTTTTGTCTGAAACAACTACAGTGCTGACCAATGAAAATAGGGTTGGCCAAGTGAGGCCCAGGAGCCCAGAGTAGGTGAGTCCTGCAAGTTTCCTATTCATTTCTACTGAAGATCTCACAAGAACCCACTTGTGTCCTTATAGAAATCCACTAATTTTCAGTCAATTGTTACCGTTGAATCTCAAATTGTCATACTCTATATTTCTTTTCTAGCCCAATAGGCCAGATTTGTTGTCTGACATAATTATGTTGTCTGACATAATTAAAACCAATACATTTTTTTGGTCAATCAGAGGTTCCAGTTGAGAATGGCAAAGCCATCCTTTTCAGCAGGGAATTGGAGCAATCAAATTTTTGAATTGCTCCGCTCCAGCACCAATAGTGACTGGTCCAGCTCTACTCTGACTCCGCTCCGCACTCCGCCTCAAATTAATTTTTAACTAAATAGAAAAGTTCATACTGTAATTTTGCAAAAACATTATTTTTATTCAGACTTTTAAAACAATTTAAATGTCATCAACAATGATACAAACTAGAGTCATTCATAATTCATTCTGTAAAAAATTATTGCAGCAATCAAGTAGTCTTTCATAGCCTGCCGCAAATCATTTAAAACTAAATTTAAAGCCGAAAGCAGTCGCTCTACACTAGCTTGAGTTGTTGGCATGCTCGAAGCAATTCTACAGGCAGCCTGAATGTGGTGTGGGTAGCTGTGAATGGCCTCAAAAACAGACTTAACTTTTAGCCTACCAATAGACTCCATCACCTCACAATCTTCCCGAAAGTTTCTCTCGAATAATGCTTTATTACAATTATGAATTGCAGAAACTCGCCCGGTGTCTTTCTTTTTTATCCAATTCCTTTTTGAAGGCATGGTCTTCTGAAGAATTGGTGCTTGAATTATCTCCATTTCCCTGTGATGGTTGAAGACATCTCAGGGATGGACTCTCCAACAAGTTCAGAGTGGAGATGGAAGTTTGAGAACAGCCTGATATTTATGAAGGATGTGAACTTTCTGAAACTGCAAATTCGATTGTTGATGACTCCTTTTGTTGTGTTGCAATTTCTTCAACCTCTTTCACCGAGTTCAAATGTAGCAATAAATTTTGTTTTTCAAGTCATCGAGCAATATCAAGGAGCCCTTCCTTTGCCTTTAGTATTTCCCTTGAGGTAAGAAGAGTCTGATACCGTGAGTCAACATAAACTCCAGCAAGGAAATGAATATTGTCAAAAAGCTTCTCTTCGCATTTCTACATGGAGAATAGAATTCCTTCTGCAATTTTTCCACCACTTTCTTGCAAGAATTTTGACACTTTTCACCATTCCTTCCTTAAAACTCCCGGGGTTATATTGATAGCTTGAAGATTCATGGTTGTTTGGTTTGGCTTTGCCAAGAGGTCTTGCAGGTTCTTCACTTCGTCCCATTCAGCTTTTCTTAACTTGTTCTCTTGTTCTAGCAGCAGCCACTTGTTCACAGTAAGATTGAAAATGAGAAGCTGATCAATCATTGCAAATGCTGAACCCCAGCAAGTCACAGTATCCAATGATTGAGTTACCCCATGTAGATGAAGCAGAACACTTTGAATACTTGGGGTTTGTAGTTTGACAATGACTTCTTGAATTTTTGCCAGAAATTTCTTCGCATGTTCTTTGTTCAGTCCATCCCAGATTGCCAACTGAAGAGTGTGAATACCACATCTCATCAGTTGGACTTTTGAGTTGTCCTCATGAAGCCATGTTGGAAGTATGAGGCTAGGGTCATTAACCCATTGCGCAGCAGCATCCATGTTGATTTTGATTTCATCCATTCCTTTAGTTCCTTCATCAGGCAAAATAGCTTCAGTTCTATCCATATCCCTGTTCTCAGAGGTAGAAATGGTTTCATTGTCCTCGCTGAAATTTTTGACGGCACATGTCATGTCTGATGGATTGTCAACACAGATGCTCAGCACCTGCATTTCACTGATCCCAAATTTTTCTAAAATAGCTTTTACTTGACTTTTCACGTACAAAGAATTGTGATGCCCTTCAGTGTCGATTATGTCCAAGGTTTTTACCACAGCTTTATCTTTTCCTTCTTCATAGTACTGAGCATTGATTGCAAGGAAATTGCTGTTTCCACGGGTTGCCGTATCCATTTTCAGGTAGCACAATTTTTGCTCTAAAGCTGTCCTGAGCTCTTCACAACCAGACTCAGCTGTGCTGACAACTAACTGATGAACCGCATTGTGCCCCGTCGAAACGCCAAGCTGCCGACCCATTTCACCTGCAATTTTTTGGAATTCTTTGTTCTTTAGCCTAATGGTAGTGAGCGGTGTCAAACTCAAGCAAACCATTTCCATCAGCCCTTCACAGAAAGTATTGGCATCCATGGTGACTGTAACTTTTGAGGACTTCAAATATGAGTCAAGTTTTGTTTCCTCAGTTTTGGGTTTCTCTTTAGATGAAGCTCTGCAAAAAATCTTTTCTCCAGGAGTTTTCAAAGAGCCAGATGAACGTTGTTTAGCCACGTCAGCTTTCTGTTTTGCCTCATCTTCCTGGTCCTTTTTTGTAACCAGAGCCACATAGTTTTCAGGATGGTTACATTTTACATGCCGACAAAGGTTGAAACTTTTCACGGCACTTGCTTCACTTGTCTTGAAGCTGCATGGTTTGAGCTCGCCATTCACTTCCTTTTCCACCTTGCACGTTGCCGATTTCTTCTTTGCTTTTCCCAAAAGCCCAGATTTGGGCTTTTCAAATTCAAAAATAGAGACGTCACTGAGATCCTTTTCTGTAAATCGGCTATCAATCATGAGGGACTGATTTGATTTTTTTTTTGAAGCCATGGCCAAATCTTCTTGTGCTGCTACCATATCCAAATATTTCTTGTTATGATCTTCAAAAAGCAATGAACAAAAGCATTACATTTTTTTCTAATGTACCTGCTTGTGATAGCTTAACCACTTAAGGTACTTAGAATTTATTTTGGATTTTCTGGACAAAAATGATTGCATTTTCTTTTTACTATTATTATTATTATTAGTAGTAGTATTAAAGTATATTTTAACATTTTAACATGTTTCTTGCAGTTTTAATGAAGTAAGAAGTATTTTTAATATACATAATTAATATAAATTTTTATTTATAAATTGCAAATTAGTTTTTCTAATGAAATTTTGCTGTAAAATATTCGAAATATTTTATCTCAAAAACGCTTTAATATAGATATATCAATAAAATTTGGTTTGTACCATAGCAATAGTATATGCTATCGCTGTTCTACAACATTAATTGTTGGGAAGTAACGAGGCTACATGTTACAAGGTTGAAAATAAACTTTAACGGGAAAGTGGCTTCAAATTGCAAGCACAGTCCTTTTAGTAAAGAGAGCAAATTTGGGGAAATATGTTTTTCCTTCATCAGCCTGAATAGATTGTACAAGATAGAGCAAATAACAGGTTTTATCTTGTATAATGTTGCCAGCCTGATGAAGGAAAAACATATTTCTGAAAATTTGTCCCTCTTTACTAAAAGGACTGTGCTTGCAATTTGAAGCAGCTTTCCCATTAAAGTTTATTTCCCATGTTCTATCATTCAAATAAAATTATTTAAACTACAGGCATCATGAACTGGGAGGACTGGGCAAATTTTATTTAATATTTTTTAAATCTTTGACTATTTAACAGATACAACCCTGGAATATGATTTGATGCTGAAACATGCATTACAATAATACTCTTAATTTATTTTTTATAATTAACCATTTTTGAGAAAACTGTTTAAAAATTTTAATCTGCTTAGATGCTTAGAATGATACAAACAATTTTACTTATTACTTATTTTTCAACTTTGGAACCATAAATTTTAAATGTAATAATAAATAATAACCAAAATGTATTAACTTATTATGGAACATAATATTACACTTGTAGCCAGGGGCAGTCGACGACAAGTCTTTCTTGAAATATGAAATAAAAATGACCAACCGCCAGTTTGGGATGCTTACGGTTTAAATAATTTTGAATAATGTAATCTGGTAGCACATACTAATGCTAACACACAGACATAATTTCATTTATCACCTCCTTGAAGAGACTGTAGCTCCCTTAGGAAAAATTTTAGGACACGTGTTCATAGAAACATTTTTTTCTTAAAATGACCTAAGGATGATGTTGGCCATTTTCCAATCACTCTGGATATATCACAAAAATCACTACTAATTTATGCAAAAATGTTTACTGTATATTTATATGCCTGCTGCACACGACTTTTTCAGTAAATTTAAAATGACAAACAATGCTACCAAAAGACCGTTGAACAGATGACATATAAAATAAATCCACCAGAGTGATACCAGGAGTACTTGTGGCACCTTAGAGACTAACAAATTTATTTGAGCATAAGCTTTCATGAGCTACAGCTCACTTCATCGGATGCATTCAGTGGAAAATACAGTGGGGAGATTTTATCATACACACTGTATGAGAGAGATTGAAGTGTTCTCCGACTGGTTTTTGAATGTTATAATTCTTGATGTCTGATTTGTGTCCATTTATTCTTTTACGTAGAGACTGTCCAGTTTGACCAATGTACATGGCAGAGGGGCATTGCTGGCAAATGATGGCATATATCACACTGGTAGATGCGCAGGTGAATGAGCCTCTGATAGTGTGGCTGATGTGATTAGGCCCTACAAGATGACTACAAGCTGTCAGGAACAGTATCCCCTATAATGTCACGGCTAACCTGGTGGCTGAAGTTTGTGACTTTGTCCTCACCCATAACTATTTCACATTTGGGGACAATGTATACCTTCAAATCAGCGGCACTGCAATGGGTACCCGCATGGCCCCACAGTATGCCAACATTTTTATGGCTGACTTAGAACAACGCTTCCTCAGCTCTTGTCCCCTAATGCCCCTACTCTACTTGCGTTACATTGATGACATCTTCATCATCTGGACACTGAAAAAGAAGCCCTTGAGGAATTCCACCATGATTTCAACAATTTCCATCCCACCCTCAAGCTCAGCCTGGACCAGTCCACACAAGAGATCCACTTCCTGGACACTATGGTGCTAATAAGCGATGGTCACATAAACAGCACTCTATATCGGAAACCTACTGACCACTATTCCTACCTATATGCCTCTAGCTTTCATCCAGATCACACCACACAATCCATTGTCTACAGCCAAGCTCTACGATATAACCGCATTTGCTCCAACCCCTCAGACAGAGACAAACATCTGCAAGATCTCTATCATGTATTCTTACAACTACAATACCCACCTGCTGAAGTGAAGAAACAGATTGACAGAGCCAGAAGAGTACCAGAAGTCACCTACTACAGGACAGGCCCAACAAAGAAAATAACAGAACGCCACTAGCCATCATCTTCAGCCCCCAACTAAAACCTCTCCAACGCATCATCAAGGATCTACAATCTATCCTGAAGGATGACCCATCACTCTCACAGATCTTGGGAGACAGGCCAGTCCTTGCTTACAGACAGCCCCCCAACCTGAAGCAAATACTCACCAGCAACCATACACCACACAACAGAACCACTAATCCAGGAACCTATCCTTGCAACAAAGTCCGTTGCCAACTCTGTCCACATATTTATTCAGGGGACACCATCATAGGCCTAATCACATCAGCCACACTATCAGAGGCTCATTCACCTGCGCATCTATCAATGTGATATATGCCATCATGTGCCAGCAATGCCCCTCTGCCATGTACATTGGTCAAACTGGACAATCTCTACGTAAAAGAATAAATGGACACAAATCAGACATCAAGAATTATAACATTCAAAAACCAGTCGGAGAACACTTCAATCTCTCTGGTCATTCGATTACAGACCTGAGAGTGGCTATCCTTCAACAAAAAAACTTCAAAAACAGACTCCAACGAGAGACTGCTGAATTGGAATTAATTTGCAAACTGGATACAATTAACTTAGGCTTGAATAGAGACTGGGAGTGGATGGGTCATTACACAAAGTAAAACTATTTCCCCATGTTATTTCTCCCCCCCACCCCATCCCCCACTGTTCCTCAGACATTCTTGTTAACTGCTGGAAATGGCCCACCTTGATTATCACCATAAAAGGTTTTCCTCCCCACCCCTTCCTGCTGGTAATATCTCATCTTAAGTGATCACTCTCCTTACAGTGTGTATGATAAAACCCATTGTTTCATGTTCTCTGTGTGTGTATGTAAATCCCACTGTATTTTCCACCGAATGCATCCGATGAAGTGAGCTGTAGCTCACGAAAGCTTATGCTCAAATAAATTTGTTAGTCTCTAAGATGCCACAAATACTCCTTTTCTTTATTGTTATTCAGGAAACTCCAATTACCCATGGCATCCATCCTAAAAATCATCAGTTTGGAGCCATACACCACAACTCAGAGCCTGGCTTTTGACTATTGTTCTCCCAATCTCTCTATCAGATGGTGAGTTCCCATCAACTCTGCACTTTCTGTGGCTTCCCACATATTCCATTTCCTGGTGGATCATTATAGCGTCACTTATTTTTGTAACACAGAATCAAGGGGGGTCCTGAATATAGATTTTCCAGCCACACTTCAGTAACCTTGACAATATTTCACACTGAAGCTAAATGGTGCTATAACTTTGCTTTTGTACTAGACAACGTGAGCTATGGTTTTTGTATTCTATTTTGTTTAAGCAAGTTAGAGAGTTTTACTTCCCAAGGTATCTTATTATGGCATTATCAAATGGCTACACATTCTTTAATTAACCTTAGTTCTGCATTTTTCTATTCATTGAGAAATTACCCATAAATATTGTATTAATCCGCTATAAAAATAGTATGTGTGGGGAGGGTTTGATGAGTCAGAACTTTCACAGTATTTCTCTCTTGTCCTTGACCTAAGACATGCTGTGGTATCTACCTTTTCAAGGCAATGACAAAGGATGTTAAGTTAGTTTGAGTAGTCTGGTAGTGGTAAGTTTCCCACCCTTTAACTTTGGGCTGCTGTTTTCCTTTCCTTTTAAAACCATCCTAGATCCCCAAGTCAGTAAAGCTATTGTGCATATCAATAGCTAGGAAGACAGACAGTTTATGAAGATTTTGTATTGCAGTTCTAGGGTTGCCAGTTTTCGACCTGAATGCCTGTTCAAAAAGGGACCCTGGCAGCTTCGGTCAGCACTGCTGACCGAGCCGCTAAAACTCCAGTCAGCAGTGCAGAGGGGCTAAGGCAGGCTCTCTGCTTGCCCAGGTTCTGTGCAGCTCCCAGAAGTGGCTGGCATGTCTGGTTCTTAGGCACAGGGGCGGTCACAGGGACTCCATGAGCTGCCCCTGCCCTCAGCTCCGGCTCTGCAGCTCCCACTGGCCAAGAACTGTGGCCAATGGGATCTGCGGGGGCGGCGCCTGCAGGCACAGACAGTGTGCAGAGCACTCTGGCCCCTCTGCCTAGGAGCCGGACATGCCGGCCGCTTCTGGAAGCCACCTGAAGTAAGCGCTGCTGGTCGGAGCCCACACCCTGAACCCCCTACCGTACTCTAACTTCCTCCCAGAGCCCTCACACCTCTTGCACCCCAACCCTTGTCCCAGCCCTGAGCCTCCTCCCACACTGTAAACCCCTCAGCCCCAGCCCAGAGCCCCCTCCTGCACCTCAAACACTTCATCCCAAGCCCCATCCCAGAACCTACACCCCCAGCTGGAGCCCTCATCCCCCCCCCGCACCTTAACCCCCTGCCCCAGCCCTGAGCCCACTCCACACCCAAACTCCCTCCCGAAGCCTGCAACCCCTCCTGCCAACCAACCCCCTGTCGCAGCTCTGAGCCCCCTCGTCCCTGACCCCACCACAGAGCTCACACCCCCAGCCAGAGTCTGCACCCCCTCCCACATCCCAACTCCTTGCCCCAGAGCTGAGCCCCCTTTCACACTCCGAACCCCTCAGCCCCATTCCAAAACTCCCTCCTGCACCCCAACCCCTGTCCCAGCCCTGAGCCCTCTCCCACACTGTGAACCCCTCAGCCCCAGCCCAGCGCTTCCCCTGCCCATCAAACACCTCATCCCAAGCCCCACCCCAGAGCCCACACCCCCAGCCAGATGCCTCACCCCCTCCTGCACCCCAATGCCCTGCCCCAACCTGGTGAAAATGAAGGAGGGTGGGGGAGAGTGACTGACGGAGGGAGGGGAGATGGAGTGAACTGGAGGTGGGGACTCATGGCACCGGTGAGGTCTTCGGAGGAGTGGGGGGTCATGAGTGTTCATTTTTGTGTGATTAGAAAGTTGGCAACCCTATTCTGTTCTATGCATATCATTAGTGGTGCTCTCAGAAGCGATGTAAGATGCATCATCATGTTTTGAGCATAATTTATGCAAATCTTCCATTGCAAGAGCCAAACCATTAGACCAGCCATGTGTGCCTGCATTCATTTGTATCTTGCAGATATTTACTTGTTTGAATCAGGAATAACAACACTCCCACTTCCAGTATTAAGTCTATTTAGTAAAGTTACAAAGGTTTGCAAGCCAGCCTTAAACTGTTGATGTATGCTTTCAGGAGACTAATTCTAAGAGAAAGCAATGATTCTGCATCTTTTAAAAGACTTGTAAATGATGGCATCATGTGTATTCCAACATCTGTAGGTAATCCAAGCACAGTAGGTAAAAGTGTTTCAAATTTCATTGAACAAAGAGTAAACATCAGCTGAAAGATTGCAAGTGTTTTAGGAAAGCTTAAATAGAATACCTAATGCCTTTGTTACTTTTTAACCAATGAGTCTGAATTGTGGATAAGATCATGTTTTGAAATAGGATATGGAGTAATACGCAACCTCATTCTGCATCTTGGAACATGTCTTATTTATGACAGTCAGAAGAGTTGGGGATTGCAACAAAAGGAGAAACAGAGAAAGTTTCTGCTTTTAGTGAGGATTAATTATCCTACTGTAATCAAGGACTTTACCTTGAGTTAACTATATCAAACTATAGAATTATAATTGCTATCTGTCTACATCTATAATATCTGAGTTAGTCATTCACAGTTTGGGATATCATAGCCTGATCATCTGCATCTTTGCAGACTCTGACTGACTGGAGAGTCTGTGGAAGTTACCTGCTTGTTACCATATCTGTAAGTCAGCTAAGTTTTATTTTTATAGTAATTCTATGAGTCTGATACTTACTTTACAAGAAATATTGAATTAGATCATAGAATTGCTTTCAGACTGTACTATGATGATTTCATGATATTCTCATTAGATGTTTATGCTGTTGGAACTGTTAAAATATTAATTTGTACACAATACTGAAGACACAAAGTTTAGCAATAGACTTTGAAAGGGTTTTTTTTACTTTTAGGCAAATGAAGACTATTTGTCACAAATCCATGTTCTCAGCAATGTTCTTTATCTGTTTCCAACATAATTTATCTAAAGAAAAGTTAACTAAACAATTATATGACTCATGTTTTCCAGAATATTTCTCAGTATCCATCTCCCTACATTCTGAAGAAAACATATTAGAAATGAAAGAAAATGTTTTTTCTGAAGAAATATATGTATACACACACACACACTGCATGGTGCCTCAGGAAAAACAAAATCTGCTGTTTTTAGTTATAATTGATGTGGAAAAGTCCCCCTTCCCTTTCATCTATCTTAGTTACTTATATCCCCCTCTCCCATAAACACAGTATTGGAACACCTCACAGTCTTTAATCTATTTATCCTCATAACACTCCTGGAGGTAGGAAAGCACTGTTATCCCCATTTTATGGGTTCTGAACTGAGGCCCAGAGAATCTAAGTGACTTGCCCAAAGTCTCACAGAAAGTCTAAAGCAGAGCAAGTCTGTAGCAGAGCAGGAACACAAGTTCTAAGATCATATTGTAGCCTCTGGACCATCCTTTCTTCCGGTTACAGTAACAGATCTCAGTAGAAAGTATTTTCTTGTAGTTTCAATGAAAAAATACTGTTAAAGAACATCAGATTGTGTTTTACAGTTAATCCATATGTGGCTTTCATTCAGATATACACATATAATTCTTATTGTGGTATGTCCAAATGAAACTATGTATCACGGCAGTAAGAAGCAGATGTTTCATGAACACAAGTATGTTTGTGAAATTAAAATGTTTATTTAAGTGATGCTTCAATAGAAATTTGCCCATGCAACGTGTACAGCAGTTTAAAGAAATACACACTTTTAAAATATGTTTTGCAGCAGATTTATTGTATTACCATTACTATTTCTTTAGAAGACTGAGCTGTCTATGAAATAATTTCTTACTACAAGTTGCTATTCTTCAGTATGTTTGGCAGCACGTCTTTATGCACGTGTATATATAGAGTAGGTATGTTCCTGCTTATCACTAATTCCTCTTGAGTGCATAGATTTCTGGCATGTCTCCAGAAAGGAAACTTTTGTTTTATTTTGCAGCAGAGGAAAGTATTTTTTTTTAAATATGGAAAATTATTTTTCCCAGCTATTAATAGCCATTTTTCCTGATGGAAACTATGCAAGACCTGGGCTTTGTAAAACTTGTAAGACTTTGCCACCTGCTCTCTGCCCTGCTCAGTCAGGAAAGGGAGGGGGAAGGAGGAGTATTTGTATGTAGGTGAAAGCATCACAGGAGGTTTGAGGGGTGGAACCATATTACACTGTATGCAGGTGTTTCCCAGCCAAAGGAGAGGTCCTGAAAGGATGCTCTAGCCAGTGTAAGTTAGAGTAGCCCTTAGGCTGCTCTGAATTATGCTGCAGATCAGTTCAGCTCCCATTCAGGCCAAGGATCAGGAAACCAGAAAGGTGGCTTTGACCTTTCGCTTGCCACCCTGGTTCTTGTACCTAACAAAGGTCAGCTGGATCTAGGTATATGGCTTACAGTTAAGCAGTTACATATCTGCTTTAATCCTTAGAACCCTTAAGATGAACACAGTACATTGAAGGTGAACGATGTGAGCTGAGTTTCTTCTCTCCCTCCTTTGCCATCAGTCCACATCCTCCCTACCCATATATCAGGGGTTCTCAAACTTTTGCTGGCATGAGCCCATTTTAATGAAGTATTTCCTGCCAGAATCTCAGACAGCATGGATGACACCATTTTGAAGAGCAAAATGGCATCCTACACATAGTATGACAGTGCACACAGCATATGTACAATGTCACACCACATGGAGGATGCCATTTTGTAGAGCAAAATGCCATCCTCCTGGCATCATGACCTCACACACACACATACCATACATGCGAGTTCATGCTATGCAGAGCAAAATGACATCCTTCATAGACTATGGATCTCCATGACCCCATCTGCTGATGGCACAACCCCATTTGGAGTCCTGACTCACATTTTGGGAAACACTCCCACAGGGCCTGATCCAAAGCCAGTGAAATCAATGGGAATCTTTCTATTCACTTCACGGGGCTTTGGATCAAATACGTAGTCTCCTCCCTCTCCTTCTCCTGCTTTGGATGAGTACCCTCCCACCAGGCATAAAAACTAAACCTTTAAATCTTTTTCACAGCAGAAGAATAATCTGATTTTTCACTGTCATACAATTCACAAACAGTTGTGGTTTATAAGTAAACTTCCCAACAAAAATTCACCATTCAGCTTAGAAGAAGCATGAAAGTTTGGACTGGAAATTGGATTGAGAATAACCACGTCCAAAAGAAGAATTTGTTCAAAAGTTATGAGCATGTAAATACAAGCCCACAAAGAACACAACCAATGCTTTAATACATCAGGCCTGGCAGTTTCTAAAGGACCTGAGGGAATCAGGCACCAGTTTCCATAAACTTTCAATGTGAGTTAGGAACCTAACTTCCTTAGGCTCTTTTGAAAATCCCAGTCAATGTGCAGGCACTGGAAGTCTCTTGCAGCTATACCTGCCTATGGCATCAATATATGCATTGTCACAGTAAATGTCATGAGCCTGTCCAATCATACCTGTACTCTACTGTAGAACTCCTGCTGAGCTCATTGAGAAATTCCGTGAGTAGAGCATCCGGAGGGATTATGTTATGATGCCTACTCTAGTTGCACTTTCATGACACTTGCATATGCAGTACTAACAGTCTAAATGCAAGAAACCTATTCTCTTTGAGCTTACACCAGCTTGACATCAGTATATCTCCAGTGTCTCCAGGAGTTACTGCTGATTTACACTAGTGCAAATAAGAGCATAATCAGGCCATACATTTTCTTCTTATATGAAGACACATAGACCAGAGATAGCTGAAGGAAAAACATATAGTGATCATTGTGTAATGGAAATTGACTTATAAAAACAAATGTACCAAAATGTTGGCTTACAAACAGTAAAAGCATTTGAATCAAAAAGGAAGAGCTGCTTCCTCATCATATTTCCTGTCATACTCTTTTATCCTTTCTTCGTCTTTGTCCATCCTCCCCTTTATTCTCTTTGTCATGCCATTGGAAGACAAGGATACTCATACAAGATAAACCCTAGGGAGACAAGATGAGAATGCTGTTACTTAATGACACAGGGAGAAATCATCAAGCTACACAAGAATTATTTCTTGCTGAACACATAAAGCATGCCCAGGGCTGTCAAATGAATGCTTCATTTTAATGAGAAACAGTGCCAGAATTATGACCTGTGCATTTAAAAGTGTAATTGGTAATAATAGAGATGCTATACAAATGTAAGCCATTGACTATGGCAACACAGTTCTTCTTTATTATTCCTCTTTCTCATCTAGTCCTTCATTTTAAATTTAAAATAAATATTAAATGACTATTTAAAGTCATCCCATGCCTTAAGGTTCTTGGGTGTCTGACAATATCATAAATATATACAAATAGTACAAACTATGGAAATGAAAGTACCCAGTTGAGGAAAACGTACCAATGAAAATGCTTAGCACTTATATACTGCTTACTCTCTTCAAGGCTCTTTACAATCATTCATGAATTAATCCTCACAATCCTCCTCCTCCTGTAGGTGAAAGTAATTTATTGTCAGCTCAAACTTTCAAATGTAGATGGGTAAATTCATATTTAGGTTCTTAACTGAGTGGCTTGAAGCTTGGAGGTGTTGGAAACCCCATAGTTCACACTGGATTTCAGTGGGTGCTGTGTGTGCTCAGCACTTCTGGAAATTAGGCCCTTCTGCTAAGAACCTAAATATAAACCTAAGTGCCTAATTTTAGGCACAAGGTTTTGAAACGTTCAGCCACATTGGCCAGACAAGAAATCTTGGACACAAAGATTAATGACAGGTTTCAGAGTAGTCTAGTGTTAGTCTGTATCCACAAAAGAAAAGGAGTACTTGTGGCACCTTAGAGACTAACAAATTTATTAGAGTATACTGATGAAGTGAGCTGTAGCTCACGAAAGCTTATGCTCAAATAAATTTGTTAGTCTCTAAGGTGCCACAAGTACTCCTTTTCTCTTTTTGGAGATTAATGACAAATCCTGCATCTTGGAAGGGGGTTGGACTAGATGACATTTGTGGTCCCTTCTTACCCTATGGTACTATGAATCTAATATTTTGAAACACAGATAACTAAAATTAGGCACCTCAGGAGGAGATTTTGGAAGCTAGGCACTCAGCTCCTGTTGGCTTTCAGTGGGCACCGGACATCTGTCTTTGTGACTTTGAAAATCTCCCCCTAAATCTACATCTAAGTGCCTAAATAAGTGGTCTGATTTTCAGTGTTGCTGAACACCCACAAATTTCATTGACTTCAGTAGTTGCTGAGCACCTTTTCAAACGAGGCCACTCATTCAGTTGTCTAAATATGTGTTTAGGTGTCGCACTTTTAGCACAAGTGCCAACATTTTTGCCTAAATGACTTGCCCAAAGATATTTATTTATTTTATTTTAATGTAAATATTAGTAAAAAGATACCTATCCAAGGCTCTTGATGGCAAAATAGAGTAGCAATTAAATCACAGTATAAGCATATTCTGAATCAATCTTAGCACCAGGTTGAAAACATAAGAGTTCCTGGCTCCCTATCATATTTGACCTTGCTTCTCTCAAATATATGAATAATACACAAATTACTGTTATATCATGTTATATTTGAAGGAGGATCACTTCTGAAGGCCCTGACTCCTTTCCTCTCAAAAATATAACACGGGTCTGTCATTGGTTCCAATTTGCTGAGGACAAGCACCCTAACGAGAGGTGAGACACCAAACAATAACTTATATAGATTGAGCCAATATTGTTTAAGGTTAAGGCTTTATGTACTAAATATAGATCTTGAACTACAATGTTTGAATTACAGGCAGCCCCTATAGCAGGGATCGGCAACCTTTGGCCCGCAGCCTGCCAGGGAAAGCTTCTGGTGGGCCAGGACGGTTTGTTTACCTGCAGTGTCTGCAGGTTCGGCCGATCACGCTCCCCGTGGCCGCGGTTCACCGTTCCAGGCCAATAGGGATTGCAGAAAGCGGTGTGGGCCAAGGGATGTGCTGGCTGCCCTTCCTGCAGCCTCCATTGGCCTGGCCTGGCCAGCCGCAGGCCAAAGGTTGCCAAACCCTGCCCTATAGCTTGCAGAGTATGATCCTCCTTGATTTTCATGCATGAAACCCTTGTATATTCATAGTGTACCATTTTATATTAGCTGGAGTCTATGAGTTATTATTTTCCAGGATGGTCCCAAAATATTTGTAATCTGTCTTCAAGGTTGTGAATGCATGAATCATTGTTGTAAGGTCCACAATTGGAAGAAAAAAACCTGACAGCCTCCAAATAGGTCAGTGATTAAAAAATAAAAAGCCAGTTCTAATCTATGCTAAGTGTGGACTTCCAGTTTCAGATGATGGTCAAATATGGGTCCCTGTGCGTTCAAAATAAAACTCATCTATCCTAAGTCACTGCAGAGACACTTCAGATATTTCCCTCAACCTGAAAGCAATTTATTTGCCTTCTTGCTGGAGGACCAATAGAGGTAAAGGGGGTTTCAGCTATCTCTGAGGAGTCATTTTGCATTTTCATTGAGCTATTTTGTCAATGATTAGAGGACTATTATGGCAACTTGTTATCCACAAACACTGGCAGGCTGGCACTTACATGTCCCACCTCCTCACAAGTTTGCAAATTATCTAAGACTAACAAAGTGGCAAGGGAGAATCCAGTGGAAAACTTGTTTTGATTCAGAATGACCACATCATAGATTAGAGCATTTTTACATTCCTATTCTGTGGTTATGAGAGGCAAATCAATCATTCTTTTCCTTTGCCAGAGCATCAGCAAAATCCCATCCCACCAACTGTTCAGAGTGGTGGACAGCCTGCTGATCCTGACCAGCCTGATCTCTGCTGCGCAGCAAGGTGTTCTCACGGCGAGGAATTTCTCTGTCTATTTTTGATGCAACGAAGATTGGATCTAGGCTGATTTAGCTAGCAATTGAGAGGGCAGTATCAGGCAAGAAATTAGAAATATACCAAATTCTCTGGCTGAGTTTAATTCAGTTTTGCTAAATGAGGTCTTAGACATGTTGGTGGAATTGTATCCTGTTACCTGAATACCCTTGCCCTAGTAAATGGTAAAGACCATGATAAGAAGGATTGTTAGCTTTATGAAGAGAGGGTGCCAGCTGCCCTTAAAGAGGAAGTATAGCTGCACAGGCTCTAGAAAAAAAAACCTATTGCTTAATATCCTTGACATTTACTGCCCAGTCTCTATCCTTCTATTTTTAGGGAAGGTTACTAAGGGTATGTCTACACTACGAAATTAGGTCAAATTAATAGAAGTCGATTTTTTAGAAAGCGATTTTATACAGTCGATTGTGTGTGCCCCCACTAAGCGCATTAAGTCTGCAGAATGTATCCACAGTACTGAGGCTAGCGTTGACTTTCGGAGGTGGGGGTGGGGGAATAGGGAAGCACCAGGTGGGGTAGGGAAGGACAAGGCCACACTGCACTTCAAAACTTATTGAATGCCAGCCTTCTGTTGCTTGGGCAGTGCTCTGGGGTGGAGGGGTTGGGTGCCCAGAGGGCTCCCCCTTCCACTTTCTTGGGAGTCTGGGTGAGGAGGCTATGGAACTTGGGGAGGAGGGCGGTTGATTACACAGGGGCTGCAGGGCAGTCTGTGCCTTTTCTGCACCTCAACCATACGCTGGAGCATATCAGTTTGATCCTCCAGTAGCCTCAGCATTGCATTCTGCCTCCTTTCATCATGCTGCTGCCACCTCTCCTGTTGCTCCAGCCATCTATCCTCTCATGCGTCCCTCCTGTCCAGCGTTCATTTTGTGCTTTCCTGGACTCAGCCATTGTCTGCCTCCACGCATTCTGCTAGCTCTTTCAGTTTGGGTGGACTGCATGAGCTCAGAGAACATTTCATCACGAGTGCGTTTTTTTCACCTTCTTATTTGCGCTAGCCTCTGGGTCGGAGATGCTAGTCGCAGCATTGAAACATTTGCAGCTGTGCAAGGAAAAAAGGGAGATTAAAATTGAAAAAGACACATTGGCCATTTAAAAGGAGGGGCTGATGTTTTCAGGTTAACATGCAACACAAACCCAACTAAACCCCTTCCCCCCATACACACACTCCCAATTCTCTGAGATGATTGCTTCACCCCTCCCCCCAGCGCGTGGCTAACAGCAAGGATGGTTTCTTTTCAGCCACAGGCAAATAGTCCAGCAGGAACGGCTATCTCTGATGTCCCCTTAATAAAATTCCCCTATTTCAACCAGGTCGGACTATGAATGATATCACTCTTCTGAGGATAATACAGAGAGATAAAGAACAGACGTTGCTTGAATGCTAGCAAACACTGGGACCACACGCTGCCATGCTTTCTTATGCAATGATTCCAGACTACGTGCTACTGGCCTGGCGTGGTAAAGTGTGCTACCATGGAGGATGCAATAAGCCTGCCCTCTCCAGAAACCTTTTGCACAGGCTTTGGGAGTACCTCCAGGAGAGCTTCATTGAGATATCCCTGGAGGATTTCTGCTTCATCCCCAGACACTTTAACAGACTTTTCCAGTAGCTGTACTGGCCGCGAATGCATCCCAAGTCTTCAGGGCAAATTAATCATTAAACACGCTTGCTTTTAAACTGTGTATTATATTTACAAAGGTACACTCACCAGAGGTGCCTTCTCCTCCTTAAAGGTCCGGAAGCCCGGGTTGGGAGGGTATTGGCACCAGGGTGATAAACAGTTCCTGGCTGTCAGGGAGAACGGTTTCTCCGCTTGCCTGGTGCACGCTATCATCAACCTTCCTCTCCTTATCAACTTCCTCGTCCCCAAAATCCTCATCCCTGTTGCATGAGACTTCCTTGCAGGAGTCCATGTACATGTGTGGGGTAGTTGTAGGGGCACCCCCTAGAATTGCAAGCAGCTCATCATAGAAGTGGCATGTCTGGGGCTCTGACCCCAAGTGGGTGTTTGCCTCTTTGGTTTTTTGGAGATTAAGGAGCTTGCCTGAGCTCCTTAAGTTTCATATGGCACTGCTGCAGGTCCCTGTTATAGCCTCTGTCCTTCATGCCCTTGGAGATTTTTTCAAATATTTTGGCATTTCGTCTTTTGGAATGGAGTTCTGATAGCACAGATTCATCTCCCCATATGGTGATCAGATCCAGTACCTCTGTTCGGTCCATGCAGGAGCTCTTTTGTGATTCTGGGACTCCATGGTCACCTGTGCTGATGAGATCTGTACTCACCTGCAACTTGTCACTGAGGCCAAACAGGAAATGAAATTCAAAAGTTTGCAGGGCTTTCCCTGTCTACCTGGCCAGTGCATCCGAGTTGAGAGTGCTGTCCAGAGCGGTCACAATGGAGCACTCTGGGATAGCTCCCAGAGGCCAATACCGTTGAATTGCATCCACACTACCCCAAATTCAACCTGGCGATGTTGATTTCAGCACTAATCCCCTCGTCGGGGAGGAGTACAGAAATTGATTTTAAGAGCCCATTAAGTCAACAAAAATGACTTTGTTGTGTGGACGGGTGCAGGGTTAAATTGATCTAATGCTGTTAAATGCAACCTAAACTTGTAGTGTAGACCACGGCTAAGAAGATGGTATCAGCACAGCTCTAGCTGATCTTTATTTCATTATCAATTACCTACCAGTTTAGTTGTAGGCATGGGATAGTACTGAGGTGCTGTTGCTATCTGTAGCTGGCTATCATCTCCTAGAAATGTATGCATTTATTCTTATTAATAGGCATCTCTATGGCACTTATTACTATTTTACGATGAGGAAGCACAGACATAGAAAAGAGCACTGACATGCCCAAGCTAACACAGGAAGTTTGTGACACAGTTGGAAATAGCACTGAGATCTGTCAGCTCTGAGCCTTGTCCTCTCCCCTCACCAAAACATCAATCTTCTTTTTCCCCTGAAGTATCCACGTTGGTTTTATTGAATCTATCATCTGCATTTGATAGTATTGACCACTGGTTTTCCATATAGGGTCCCATCTTATCACTTTTCCTGTTCAATGTGTGTGTACAGCCACAAGGGACAATGTGAGATGTTTGGTCCTGCAGTATTAGCTATATAGCAGACACTCAGAGCCATATGTGTATTTACTCAAACCTAGAAACTGTGGTCACTCTGCTTTCCTTGTGTCTGACAGAGGTGTGTAAACAGGTAGAAACAAACTGACTTAGGTTCAAACCAGATAAGATGGAAGTGGCACTGAGCGTGGTTTGTTGAAGATGCCTTCTACTGGAGGTATATAGCTGAGCTTTGCTAATCACTTGTGGTTTTGGGATTATTTTTGAGACATTGTTGCTCTTAGAGTCTCTGGTAATAGCTTTGGCATGCAATGCATTTTCCTGTTACAATGGGCCAGGAGGCTGCAACCATGCCTGTCTGGTGCAGACCTTCCCACAGCAATCAGCACATTTGTAACCTCCAGGCAGGAATACTGCAACTTGCTCTACTTGGGGGCTAAAGGACTCAGGAGTTAGAGCAGAATGCAATGGCTTGTATCTGTGAGCCACTATGAGTACATAACACCAATGCTCAGCATTCTGTTGACTTCCTATTTGCTTTCAGTCATAGTTTAAGGGGTGGTTATAATCTAGAAAGTCATAACTGCTACCTCAGGGATGCCTCTCTGTCCCATTTATCCATGCTGCTGTTTCCTGGGATTAAACACTCCAGGGAGGCAATAGGGTGTCCTTAGACCTGCTGCCTCCAGTTGTCTGCCAGAACTCAAGTTTGTTGAGTTTGTTCAGGATAGTGAGACCATTTGCCTAGTTTAGAGTGATATTAAGGAATCATAAGGAATGGGAGGAATTGGTTAGTAAGCCTGGGTTCTGTTACATTTTCTTATTAGACGCTGTGCTTCAAAAATGTAAGGCCAAAAGGTGCCCCACTGGTGATAAACATGTATGCAGGGGGTCAATCATGCACTCCCATATTAAAAGCACAGGAACGGAAAACTGTGAGATTCCCCATATGCAGTTTCCTAAAGATTATTCTTTGTGGAAGAAGCGGTAGGTCTAGACCCAAACGCTGGGGAATCCACATCAGGTCAGGACCATCCATTCAGAGACCTTGTGCCTCTGCATTAGCTTTAGGAACTTCAGCTTTCCTCCAGTTCCTCATAGTGCCGTTATCACAATTCCTTCTTCTGCCTCTGCCTCCTTCTGGCGCCCGCCTAGCCCCCAGGCACACACACATACACACATAATGAAGTGGGAGTTCTGCTGCTGTGAGGTTCCTATGGGATTCTGGGTGGTAATGAATGTCCTCCTTGCCATACCTCCCTATTCCTCTCCTTCCGCAGATGAGCAGCCTCAGGCCTATAGAGATGGTTCCACAGGGTCTGAGGCACCTGTCATCACACAAGTGAGGTGAGACACAAGCACAGAGGTTCCCTTCCATGTGCATACCTAGGGAAAAGATTTACCATTTAAGCTATTCTACCTCCATTTTGCAATCTAATACAGGCAGAGTGGTAGTGCAAACACAGAATCATTGGTGTGATCATGAGAGATGGAGACAGAGAACTGCCTTGTAAAATGATTGTGTTCCAGGCTTCCTGCAATAACATGATAACTTTCTTCTCTCACTAAGGAAAAAATAATTTGGAATAGCACATCATAATCTCTTCAGAAAAAAATTAAACCTATGAAAATAACTAGTTAACATTGCACTTTATACATCACAATGTTTGAATACATCTTCAAACAATATTTCTTACATAAATGGTGGAATTGCTGAATAAAGATATGTTACTGATTTTTAGACTATGCTACCAAAAATACAATTAATAATGATAGTAGTAATCTAGATTAGTAATGGCCACTTAAATATAACAAAATGTACTCTAGTTGATGAACATCATGATTTCCTACTACACCAAGGGGAAGCAAATTGAGAGAATTTATAAACTGAACACAAAGTAAGCCCTAAAAATTAATTTGTTGTCTAGTCCTTGATCATTACACTAAGGTCTGATAATAATTTTTAAAAGTAAATACTCAGCCTTTTTGCATCCCTATCTAATAAAATAATAGATCATGTAAAGTACAATAATCTAAACTAGTGCATACTTCTTGAGTCCAGAAAACCATTATCATTTTTCCCCAAGATTCACTGACTGCCATAGTTGTATTCATTTTAATATAAAAATATTCACACCCATCATCTCACTCCTGGAGTCTTTCTGGACTGCTGCAGAAGCAGAAACTGACTTTTTTTGTTGTTTTTTTGTTTTTTTTGTTTTGAGGCTAGAGTGGAAGATGCAAATTGCTTTGGCTAATTGTTTCTAGAAAACCTACAAAACACTGAGTGTCAAATAACTGGCCATGATAAAGGGCGAGGTCAGAATGCACCTTGATTCCAAAATTCTCAATATCCACAACAGCACCTTGAAGGCCATTGTAGGTGGTGATACACTAGAGAAGTCTTGAGGCAGCTCTAGTTTATGCTGAAGGTCGAACTGTCGCCCGGCAGCCCTAAATATATAGCCACTTTTTCCCTGCTGCAACTTATTCCTGCATTGATCACAGCTCAGCCAGACCCAAGATTAAGATGCTGCATGATTTTTTCAGGGGAGAAGGATGAATCTTTAGTGAAGGCATCTTAATATATTCTCCCCCAGGACCTATCTTAAAGTCCCCCTACAATGTGGTGTAATTCTGGTGCATTAGAAAGGCAAAGTCAGCCTGGCAGGGATAGTAACCTTAGCAGGAGATAAACTTGATCAGAAGCAGGAAAAGCACACACACAGATCCTAACTCTGTGTGTGTGTGTGTGTGTGTGTGTGCGTGTGTGTGTGTGCACATGCGTGCATGCGCACACAGGCATGTATACTGACCATTTGTTGGCTAGCCCCTCTAAACATAATCATTTTGGAAAACCCTTTTAATGACCTATTGTAAATTATTTCCATTAAGAAAACTGATACAGCACTGCCATCCTCAACATATAAAAAATCATGAGATAGAGCCTCCAAAAAATCAAGAAATTAATATAAAATACACAAGCATTTTTGGTTTTGTTTGTTTTAAAATCACATTTTGGGCCTAGTGTGTGATTTCTGCATTTTGAACTCTTAAATCTAAAGATCTGGACACCTATTCATGTGCACATGTTTCAGAATACAAATTGAACCTGAAATAAACACAACAATATGGGGGAGGACTTCCCCACCCATCATACTTCACTTCCTCCACGTCCTCGGTTGGTACTGGGATTATCACATTGCCCCAAGTCTTATTACACCATAATGAAGCTGGAGAAGGATAAGAGCATGCAGCTGTCTGCAAGTAAGACAGCAGCTTCTAGTGGCCAGCAGTAGGGACTGAAGGCAGTTCAGCTTCTAATTCCTGAATTACCTCCTTGCCTGCGGTTTCTCATGTGGTTATGAGAAAAATTTCAGCACCTTCAGTAATCTCATGAGTCTGCAGCTCTGTTGTAGAAGTTAACTATGTTAACTAGAAGTCAGAGGGAAAAAGATGCTCCTTACCACTGAGATACGCAGGCCTAGCCTTGCACTCTGCCACTAGGATCGGTTGTGCAAAGCCTGCCTGACCAAAAAAATTATGGAGAAGAGTCATGAAAAAAAAAAAAAGGTATGACTGTGGTATGCAACCTGATGGGAGATTAAGAGGGGGAAATGAGAAGCGAGTCATGTTACTGGACATCTAGGCCCTGATATTCCTGATTCTTTGCTCCTGTACCAAGCACATCAATAGAAATGGAAGCCATATTTGTGCTCCTGGTAACAGCCAGTTCAGGAATGTGACTAGTTCTCAGCATACATTAGGTTAGCCTCAGTGTTTCTCTAATTTATGTTCTGGTTGCAACCGCCCCTTATGGGCCATTTCTCAGCTCGGAATAGCTGGCAGCATTCTTTTGTGTGGGTGAGGGGAGACTGGCTCTGAAGACATGCATTAAAATCCTGGCTTAGTCCACAAGCATGCAATTTTGCATGACTGGTACTTTCTGCTTAAGAAAAGCCCATAGTGGGTTAGCTGACATGTCTTGGTAGAGCTATTGTGGTAAACTTGTACAATGCCTGCTGACAGAATGGGCCAGTTTCACCCCCGTACGTATTAGAGGGAATGTTATCAATACATTGGGAGTCATCAATTGGCAGGGCAGGTGGCATGACATTGCTGTCTGTCTTTCCCTATTGGTTTCACCAGAGAAAAGCGTCTTTAAAAATTCAGCCAGGAAACATAGGACCCACTCCAGCAGAGGTTATCCAAGAGATCACTGAACCAATGCATCAAACATTATTAAAGAAAGCAAAAATCAAACTTTAAAGTCATCTCACTCTAGAATCCATGACAACACTAAGATTCAGCTTTGTCAGAGGTAAGGGTCAATGGACAGTTGGACCTGTTTGTTAACATTCTGCCCTTTTTCTTGTCCCCAGCATTCTGCAGCAGTGCTGACGTGAAAGTTCTATTATGGGGGAAAAATAGCCACACAATTGCTCAATTTTTGCTTGTTAGCATGTGACGAGACATAGGCTCAAATCATATATTTGGATCTGGATTTGAAGCACCTTTGTGTTCATGAATAATTTGTTTAAATCCAGGGGCTAGGGTATTTTAGGGATAGAGACTGTTTGCAAAGTTCAGATTTTGATCTGGGTTCTGACTATGAGCACCCCCTAAATTTGGGGATGTTTGGATCTGGGGTTTGAGGTCAGACTCATGTCTAGCTCTGATATAAGCAAACAAGAAAATAAAATGTGTTTTCGCTATTAGTAAGTTATATTCAGTAAGAATATACTAAGTATGTCATAAGTAGTTGTGATTCATAACATTCTCATTATTTGAAATTTATTTAAAAAAAATCCTAGTCTCTTGAAAGGCGAAGTTTGAAAATATGTTCCTTTATTTAGAGAATCCAGTGTTATAATAGTGATTGCTATGAAAAGTACATTAGCTTAAACCCTCTGCAAAAGACCTCTGGTATTTTATGCCCTGTTATCTATTTCAGGTCTTCATTTGCCTAATTATTACTCTGAGGCTGGCAGAGATTTTCCCTGCAGCGCTCAGCTCTGCTGACTGCAGAGACCCTACCTGGCACACTAAGTTAGTGCGTCAGCATTCTAGGTAGAAATGAATGAAAAATCAATCAGGGCAACTGCAGTGATAGCGTATACAACTCTAACCTACTTTGTGCAGGGTTCCCAACATTTCACTGTATACTTAGGCACTCTTTAAAATGGTAAGTGGATCTGAAATAAAATATATCTTTTCTGATCTCTCTGACAAATATTCTGTCATCTTTTCTGTTTGGATCAAGTAAACTTAACACCCAGTTTGCTAAGCTAACTTGCAGCCTGGACTAAAATGCCAAAAGCCATGAAAATACCATTTACTTGCTGAGGATTCATTTTTATTTATTTGTATTATACAGTGTATGGTTATAGATTAGATCATTGTTACTTGCATTAATAGACCAATATGGAGTAATTTTGGAAAACCAAAAGTACACTAAAACATTTTTAGAAGCACAGTTATTGCTTATCTTTGGTCTTCCAAGTAGTTTATTTTGTGTATGTTTGTGTACTTGTATATATTCATATTTGCAATTCTGCATAGATAGAGTTAAATATTATTTGATTTCTAGTTTCATTTAACGGGATATAGGTAACTCTAATGAGAAAAGCTTCAGTCTTCATGTCTAAAATACTAGCTACTGTAACTTTTTCAGCAGAGAGGGTTAAATATTTTATAGACCCATTATACCATGATCAGGCTGTAACAAGTTGTGCAGTGCAACACTAAAGATTTCCAAAATTCACAAGCCTTTTTGTATGTGATGCTCTCACAGTGAAGAAGATTCTTTTGGCTATAAAAAATGAAGAGTCTACTTTTTCTGGTGCTGATTTCTGTCTGCTGGGCTGAACATACTGGCAACTACACTCTGGAGCATGACAGAATTATTCACATCCAAGGTAAGGAAATACAGATATATGCAACAGAAATTACCAATACATTCATATTCTTCAGAGATATGATGTTGTGCTTATTGTTCCTTAATTTTCAGTACTGCTGCACTGACCATTTTTTTTACACTGTTAATATTGAGCCCTTTTTCTTCTGTTCTATTGCATTATTATACTCTGAAAGAAATTTGGAAAATGAAAGTTGCATTGATTACTTTTAACAACAGTTAGTCAATAATTGCAATAATTTGTGAATAAAAGTCAGCATATTTAAAAAAAATAGAATGCAGTCTAAAGTAATTAGCAACTGCAGCAGATTTAAATATCTTTACTTTATTGTGGCATAAATATGATTTAAAGCTGGCTCATACCAAATCTTCACATCACAGATTATGATAATGGCTGATTATTACTGAGAAAGGCTGTGAATCAGAATCAGGCAACACAAACATCAGAAAAAGTAGCTTACCCCAAAATAAATATGTCCTTCCACATAGCTCTAATTAATGTGTAGAGTTATACTGCCCCTTTGCATAATCTTGTTGGGTTCATTCGAATCCTAAAGCTTAGAGCTGTATCAGGATTTGAGGCTGCAGCATAATGCAGCTGTTTTTTCAGTCCCAGCTTCATTTGTTGAGGGTCATCCTGTGTGAGGAAAGCCAGGACATTTATGCCATAAGGACAGGCAGAGATTTGCCTTCCCTCATTTATATGTTTACTAGCACTGGCTGAGATAATAGCTCTAACATATAAATTTTGCAGAATTAAGAAATGTGGTGTTTTACTGCTCTGTGTATATGTGAGGGAGAGAGAGAGAGAGAAAAAAAAAGTTTTGTGCCTTTTCTTACTACTCATCAAATTATGTTATTTGAGCTTCCCTATAAAAGTAAAATATCAAGTTAGGGCTTGATACCGAGAGGTACAGAGCACTTACAAATCCCTGGAAAGTCATTGGGAGTTGCAAGTGCTCTGCACTTGTTAGGACCAGGCCCTTATATCTTCAAGGTCAAATAAGAATCACTGAAAGCTGGTTTCACTAAAAAAGAAATTCATGCTATGAAGGTCAAAGAAATATGCAAATCAAACTGAAAACATAATGGTACTGTGAGACAGTGAGCATTCATTCCCAAAAGTGAATTTTATATTTGACATTGGTGTCTAATTAATGTATAAGCCTTCCTTTCTCATCATAACACTTTATTGCTTCATAGCACTGTAATTTTTTATTTTTTGGAAGATCACCATTACTGCTGAAGCAAACATTTAAACAAAACCAAAGGCAGATGTGCCTAAATTTCACCTCTTAAAATTGCTTATTCACCTACTAGTTTGAGTTTATTTTTCAAGCTATACAATTCACTTATTGTCAGTATCTCTGCATACAATCAATTCAGTCTATAAAAGGCTATAACAGAATAGTTCAAAGCTAGCAAAACATCTGCTAAATCTCTTCCCCACCCACAAAATCAGCTTCTGCTCTCAACTCACCACCTCAAAATAAAGCCTGAGTAATTATTATAGTCCATCTTTACTATGAGCCCTGAAGGTCAGCTGATTCCGACTCTCTAAGACCATGTGGGAGAGTGAATTTCACAGTTGAGGGTCATCCACTGAAAATGCCCTAATCCCACTTGCGGATATACACAACATCAAGGGACTTTATTTAGCTGTTGCACATCATCTGAACTGAACAGCCAGTATAGAGCCCAGAGAAGGTGGGTGAGATAATATATTTTATTGAGCCAATTTCTGTTGGTGAGAGAGATAACTACACTGCACAGTATAGAGGCAGTTCTGTCTGTCTAACTGGTCCTGCATGTGGAACTGGTAGCATTTCTAAGAATGTATCATGGAGGTCCTGGACTGCGGTCTCTTACCTAAGAGCATAAATTTGGCCTCCCTGACTTCTCTCCTACCTGTGCCTGTGTCATTGGCACTTGCATGTACCACAATCGTTGGCTTCTTCCCAGGATTGCACATAAGTCTGTCTCGAGAAGTCCACAACCTTCACACCTAGCAGACAATTCACCATGAGGTTCTCCTGGTCATCACAAACCCAACTTGGACAATCCTCCATTACTATTACCTTCATGTAATTATCTTCATGTAATCAAGAAGATAATTACTATTACCTTCTTCCTAATAACTGGATATATGTCTATGTGTATTAGTGTGTCTTATACTAGTATATCTTATTCTCCTATGGGTTTGTTTAAACACAAAAACTGTACTGACTATACTGGAATAAAGATAATGGAAATATAGGAGAATGCGCTAAACTGGCATAGTCACATTTATACTGGTATACCTGTGTCCGCACTAGGGATTATAATTGAATGTTTTTTGGGGAAAAAATCACATCTCTAACCAACATAGTTAAATTGGTATAAAACTGTGTGTCGACTAGACCTACATTTACAGAAACAAGCTATAGCGGTATAAGCACCCATATACTGATGTAACTGGGAGTACTGTACAAGTTTAACTGTACTGGTATAGTTAAAGCAGTATAATTTTTGGGCAAAGACAAACTCTTAGGGACTCTGAGAAACTGCAAATAAGGAAAAGTATGATTTCCCCCAACACTCACTTTTGGGTATCTTTTGAACCCATTCAAAGTGCCACTTGCTATGTAATAATTCAAAGACTCAGGATATCTATTAAAGAGAAGAAATACTCCTCCTCTAAGTTGCAACTCTGCAATAAACAAAGTTGACTCAGCTAAAGCACTAACTGCCAACTTAATTCCTTGAGGGTGGTAGGAAGCTTTAACATATGCATCCAATTTGTCCAAGATTTAAAAAACAAACAAGAAAGCCCAGGGGAGAGAATACATGGGACTTGTTTGGCTAGGCTCATGCTGTAGCTTTTACTCGAACAGTTGTGATTTAAAGTTAATGTTAAGCATAATTTCTCTACCCTTTATATAAAGAGTAAACCCTCTACATGTACAGTAGCAAGTTTTCTGTTGTGTACACACAGTGTAAGCAGCAAACTTGCAAATTTGATGTCTTTGGAAAAAAAAGACATATTAATCAACCAAGAATAGGCAAAATTTCCATGTATGGCTAGGTCCTCTGCACTCAGAGCTCCCCCTTCCTCACAACAATCAGCTAGTGAGGGGCTGCTGGCAGCCAGAGCCGCAATACAAGGTATCTGATACCGGCCACTTTCCAAATTAGCATACTGACCTGGAGTGTTTTGCTCTTTTGTCTGGGAGGAAGTGAGTGGGGAGAAGAACCCTGATTCTGCAGTGGTCTCTATAGCCCCAATATAGCCTCTTTGCAGCAAATCTCTCAGGCTTATCTCTGCCCTCTCATGGCCAACTGTTTCCCAGCACCCCTTACTCAGACAAAAAAAATCTCAACACAGATCAATAGCAAGAAGAATATCTCTATTAATCCTTCTATGCTCCTGCCTCATTTTTCTTGGGTTTGCCGCATTTAATTGAACTGAATACTTATCTGCTTTCTCTTCATAATATTACTAAAAATGTGTAAAATCATTAAATTAGAGAAAATCTGGTGCAAACTAATAGTTCACTACTTGAAACTTGAATACAAGTCATCACTTAAGGGCCATCTGATCTTAGACCCCTTGTAGGTATTTATCCAGATAACCGATCCATCACCTAATTTGGCCAAGTTGTCAGTCTATGCTCAAGGACAGCACAAGATAGTGGATTCTTTCCTTGAGAAGTGTTGATGAGCCATTAACCGCTCTCTGGCTACTCCACTGTTGTACTTGAAAGGCTGGTTGTGTGTGTTCCCAACCTAACAACATATTTCAGTAACACACACATAAGCAAAACTTCATAACATCACATATAATGATAGCACATAAAATTCAATAGGATATTAATGTTCAACAGATCAAGATTTTTAAAATGATACCTCACAAGGCATACTTTGTACTAAACATATTCTAATGATCTGATAGTGGTGAATATGGGCATTCTAGGGTGTTACTCTGAACAGAGTGACATAGCATTGTTGATTGGTAAAGTTTTATGTGAACTTTGAACCTAGATTTATCTGGCATCTCCATGACTAGATGGTGAGATACTATGCACCAGAGGCTCATATCTGGCATTAATACTTGCAAAAATAATGTGTGGAAAATAATTTTTCCTGACAAATTTCAATCTGGAAGAATACAACTTTGACATTTATGCATTTTTCTCTCTCTTGATACAAATGAAGTGTAGTTGGTGTTTCAGCCAAATAAGAACAAAAGTGCTTGTGTTGGCCTAACACTAAATTTAGAGAGGTTTTTCACCATAAACAAAACAAAACAAAAACACAGGGGAAAAAAAAGTTTCCATGCATAATTCTTCCTGGTTTGTGTTAAAAATGTGTCACTGCCACAGATTCTTCACTTCAAATACTCAAATGTAGTCTTATTAGTATCAATATTCCCTAGCTATAATGGCTGATTAGTGTTACCTTTGTAACAACTATTGAATCCTTAAATAAACGTAATATGGCCCACTTTGTTGCCTTATCTGAGGAGCGAGTGATTGTATTTTAAGACTAAGGTTGAGCTCAAATTATATAACAGAATAGCAAGGCTCTTGAAAGCAGGAATCAAATCAAGCTAATAACTTCATGGATGTTTTACCAGTGGGAGCAAAATAGTACCCGGCAGCTGAAACTATAGATCATGTAGGCAATACAGAGAATCTACCTGACAAAACACACTCAGTGTAGCTGAAGGAAAAATTCTTAAAATTGTGGTTTTCTTCCACTATTCACATATTTTGTAGCTGGACTGTAAGTTCTTCCCTTCAACTCTGGCCTGTGCTTATTTATCATGTTGAGTGGCATTACAAACATTACATTCTGAATAATTTTTGATGGATAAAATGTGACAAAGACCATTCTACAAGGGCCACAGATAGCAGCATGAATGGTGTCTACAAACTCTCCAGACTCTTGCCTCCTGCCCTGCAATATTCTCATAATTTCCCAAAGCAGATATGCCATTAGTCATAATGGGCTAAATTCTGTTCTCGTGTGCAGAAGCCAGTGAGAACCACTGAAAGCTATTAGTGTGGATTGAGGGCAGAATTTGAGCTAATATAGTCAATAAACCAGCAGGTGCAACTAAACTGAGAGATCAAGCAGTGTGTTAATAAATCAGTCTGCTAGTCATCCACCTGGGAATCCACTGAAGTCAATGGGGGAGGTGTATGCATAGTGATAGCAATGATGGGAACAAGAGTGCTACTTGTATGGCAGAGACAAGTGGGTGAGGTAATATATTTTATCTGTTGCTGAAAGAGGCACCTTTCGAGTTACACAGTTATTCTTCAGGTCAGACAAGGGAGACAGTGAAGCAAGACACAGGAGAGGTGGGTAAGGGTATTTGCATGCTAGAGCAGGAAATGTAATCTCTTACCTAGGGTTTCAGATGGGCTTATAGGAAGCGCAACTACCCCATCCTGCTGCTAGCACCGCCACTGCTACACTTCTATTTTTAACCTGCTAGCTCAATCAGAGCTCTCACTTGTAAGTCTATCCAAGATGGAAATTACACCTCCAGCTCTAGTTTAGAGGTACCATAATCCAACTGAACAAATTAATTTCTTTAACAAGTTGAGATATTGCAACCTACTCTTTTGATAGAAAGGAATTTCTTCTTTTAAGTATTCTTCTCACAGGAACTAATTTGAGAAGGCTCCAGTAAGTTGTTCTGCAAATTTTACGAATTTTAGTTCAGTGAGAGTCTCCTTCTCATTCTAAAATGAAGGAAATGGTGATTTATTCCCATGCCTATTTCTGTTATCTGATGTATTGAACTTCTAGAATAAACTGCTGCTTATCATATGAGGCAAAATGTTTTATCCCTTTCGCATGGCCAGTGCCTGGAATTACTCCATTGAAAAATCTGCCCAGCAAATTTCTTTCAACCTACTTCTGATCATATAGCAGAGGATAAGAGTAATTGCCAGGATATTAACTTTATCTTTGTTATCAGATCTCTCTGCAAGTCACAAGGAGTGTCTAGAGGTTATCCAGCCCCTTCATCCCTGTTACTCCTTTGTAGAGGGCTCAGGTGCCCATGTATATGGCTTATTTAATCTCAAAAGGAGATAAATAGTCGCAGCTCAAACAACATTGAGCTAGATGTCATTTAAAGCAGCATGAATTTGGGTTTACAGTTAATCACACACGCAGCAGGACATATGATGTAACAGTTATAAATTCTTTAATGGATGCTTCTGCTGCCACCCAGCTTTTCCCTTTTTTAGTTTAATTGTTTAGTCTTGAGAAAAGAAGACGGAGGGGAGACCTTAGATCAATCTTCAGATATGTTAAAGGCGGTCATAAAGAGGATGCTGATCAATTGTTCTTCATGTCCACTGATGGTAGGAGAAGTAGTAATGGGCTTAATCTGCAGCAAGGGTTATTTAGGTTCGATATTAGGAAAAACATTCTAACTATAAGGGTAGTTAATATTTTAAGAACAAGTTAGACAAACACCTATTAGGGATCATCTAGGTAAACTTGGTCTTGCCTCAGTGTGCGGGGCTGACCTAGGTGAACTCTCAAGGACACATCCAGCCCTATATGTCTATTATTTTCCCTAATGTGCTGGTCAGCCTGAATACACTCAATTCATACACTCTCTGTCTCTTCCCTACTCAGCACACCACCTAGATCCATTTTGTGGTTTTCCTCTGAACTCTCTGCAATTTTTCCACATCCTTCTTGAAGTATGGACTAGAGCTGGGTGAATAACTGATCTTTCAGTTTGCTGGCTGTTCTGAAATATGGGGGTGAGGGGAGATTGTTTTGGGTTGGCCCAAAACAGAATATTTTCAATTTTTTCAGTGAACCAAAAACAAAATGTTTCATTGTTGAGGCTCTTTACCCTTTAAAAAAATAAAATTTGAGTCAATTTGTAAACAAAAAGTTTCTTTGAACAGAATAATCAAAACATTTCATTCTGAACTTTTTATTTATTTGTTTGTTTTCAGATTTTTTTGTAATGTATGTTTTTGACTGAAACGATTCAGTAAATTTGACATAAATTTGCAAAACATTTTGGTTGACCTGATTTTTTTTTTATGGCAAAAAATAGAGTTTTGACAAAAAAATATCATCCAGCTCAAATGCAGACACCTGAACTGGACACAATATTCTAGTGAGACTAAGCGGATGAGGTAATACACTGAAGAAGAGCTCTGTGGCTCTCAAAAGCTTGTCTCTTTCACCAGCAGAAGTTGGTCCAATGAAAGATATCACCTCATCTATCTCATATTCTGGGATTAAAATGGCTACAACAATACCACAAATAATAATCTAGTAGCTCTTTTAACAATGCTGTGTACTGGGACAAGATCACTTCTGTAAGGTGAAAAATTAAAATAACTTTAATTTTTCTTATTTGCATAGGAAAGTTATGAAGAACAACATGCTCCAATGTCTCCAATATCATATTCTTATCTTTTCCAAACATGGGTTTTCAGGAGACTTTCCTTGCTCAAAGTTTAACAAGCTTTGTGAGCACTTTCACTTGTTGCATTTTGAGAGATGATTTTTCAGTTCAGATTTAGCGCTTAGCTGTTCTCTAACACTTCCCTACTTCTGCTTGATTTTCCTCTTTCCTCTTCCACCCAAGGATTTCATTAGCCCTTGTAGCCACAGCGTTTTATTGAGAGGTCATGCTGAGGTGATTATCACTGATGATTCTGTCCTTCTCTGCTTTCTAAGACCGAGTCTTCCATCCTATAGATAAAACCTGCATTCTTTGTTCCTAGATGCATTACCTTCCATAAGTTCCGCTGGCAGGGCTCCAGACTGAAGCTTCCTATCCATGTGTATACTGGTGATGGATATATTGCCTGCCTTTCTCCAGAGCTTGATTCTCTAGTGCAACAGGTTTTGGTGGCACAGGAAGTAGTGATTTCTGATTCATTCTGTTGAATCTAACCCAGAACAATAAAAACTCTGCAACTAGACAAAGGAAAATAAACATAACAACATAACAAATGTGACAACCACCATCTTGGCTGACACAGTGGGGATTGAATTGTGGACCTCCGGAGTTAAAAGTCTGAGCTGCTACCGTGAGCTAAAGCTGGGTTTTAATGCAGTCAGGTGCTCTGTGAGTCAGGTGGGGGTGGGAAAGGGTCACAACCAGGGCTGGGTCCAGGCACCAGCTTTCCAAGCAGATGCCTGGGGTGGCATTTAGTAGAATGGGGATGCTGCTGCGATGGCAATTCAGCGGCGACTGCTTGGGGCGGCAAAATTGGTAGAGCCGCCCCTGGGTCGCAACATACAGTCACCAGAAGGTTACACAATATTGCCAGCTCCAAAAGTTCAAAAATCATGAGTCAGACCCCAAAAAATCATGAGCATTTTGTTGGGTTTTTTTGTTTGTTTGTTTTTTAAAAAAGGTAATCTTGTGTTTTTGGTTTTTCTTTTGATTTGTGAACTCCCTCCTGCCCAATCTGTGTGTGTATGAGAGAGAGACAATTAGTGTTGCTAATTCCCTCTGATTTACTGAGTAAGGTGATTTTGGCCTCGGCCGCAGGAGCTCTCACTGGCTGCCTGATGGTACAAAGCTTCTAGCTCTCCTCAAAATTCAACACTTTAATTCATTTAACTTGTTCCCTCCCTAGCCACACATCTGCCTGTTTCTGAGCCAGCAATTCATTATGCACCCCCTGCAGACTGCACAGCCATTCCTCCCCAATAAGCCCCACATCTGTCTTTCCCACATCCCAGCTGTACGTCTCCAGCAGGTATTGGGGCTTGTCACCCTCCTCTCCCAGGCCTGCGCAGGCGGAGCTACTGTGGAGTTCAGTTCTCTCCTTTCCCAGGCTTAAGAGAGAGGCAGAGTAGCTCCAGGGATTCTCCCTCTGCCTGCCCCTTTTTCTCTTGCCAGGCCTGGTGTTGCCAAGATGGACACAGGAGCAGGGGAAAGAGGAGCCCAGAAAGAGATGCATTTTTCACAGGGGAGTAGGGGGAGGAGTGAGCAGAATCACCTGAGCAGATGGGCTCTTTCTGCTCCCTCCTCACCTCCTGTGAGAATGGTGTCATCTGCTCTCTCTCTATCCAAAAAAACTTCTCTAACCTAAGGGGAGAGGGAAGGAATTCTGCCTTCCTCTTACCACATAGAATCATAGAATATCAGGGTTGGAAGGGACCTCAGGAGATCATCTAGTCCAACCCCCTGCTCAAAGCAGGACCAATCCCCAATTTTTGCCCCAAATCCCTAAATGGCCCCCTCAAGGATTGAACTCACAACCCTGGGTTTAGCAAGCCAATGCTCAAACCACTGGGAGTGGGGAAGAGCAACCAATCAGAGGGGGGGTTCCCCCAGGTAGAATAAGAGGGATGGAATGTCTCTCATTATAATGAGACTGGTTACAACTCAGCCCAACCTACGTTAGTCAGGAGGAAATTGAAAGACCTGTCAACACTGATTACATAGGCATTCTGCACATACAATAGTAAACTTTTTTTTTTTTGCACATTCCCTCCTGACTAAAAATTAAAGCATTTGGGATGCCGTATATCTTACTCTTAAATCTGTCTCTAGTAAGTTGCTGTATGAGTTTGTCTCTGTGATTAGACCTTCTGAATGTGAATAGATATGCAAATTATGTTATGATAAAAGGCAGCATTTCCTGATGTGTTTACATGTCTTTTGCTAAGCTTTATGTATCCCAACATGCAGTGCATACGGGAGTCAAGCATATGCTGTCCATTACTGGGGAATGAATGTATCATTTACCCAACAGATTTTTTTAAAACGATCAAGAGCCTAGAGCTGCTTCCAAAAATATTGACCTTATTGTGTGGCTCCTGCAGTCACTGCAATGGCGGCACAAAATGAGTGCTTGCACTATACAAATTGACAACTGGATGGGCAAGGTGTGGACCATAGTATAATGTTTGTCTTTCAGAAGTTATCTTGTCTGATCCTTTTTTTACCCACTCACTCTAGGGCAGGGGTAGTCAATAGGCAGACCATGGCTGAATCTGGACCACCAGATGATTTTGAACGGACCCCCAAATCTTTTTATTTACATTTTATTTTATTTTATTTGGAGTCTTGACTATACCTTGACAAGAAATTTTGACTTTGACAAAAAATAATTGACTACCCCTACTCTAGGACATCCACCTTTACCCAATTCCCAGGGTGCAAGGCGTAACCCTCTTAATTTAGGCACCCACCCTTACCCGATTCCTGGGGCTCAGGGCATAACCTTCTGCGGGATTGTGGGGTATTTTATCAGTGAAAGAACCTTACACAGTAATACCCTAAACCTCTATTTATTAACAATCACCAAAACAGAATGCACACACTAAGCATACAAGGCTCACCACTCCCAATAAGGCAGATGAACTTTTCCTGGTGGCCAGTCAGGTTCAGGTAATCTGGGACTCCAGCGTTTGTATGATCTAGTTGGCAGAGTGTTGAGGTCTGGTAGCTCTGATCTTGGGCTGTGTCCTGGAGTTGGTTCCAAAGAACTTCCTTTTGGAGCCCAGTTTATATAACGAACCTTAAGTCCTGCTTAGCTATACCGTAACCCATCATTTTACTAAAGTATTACAAAATAATTCTTTGGCCAATTCTAACATATTGCAAAACAATTATTTAACCATACCCCATCCCCTTAGTTGATTTAAATCTTGCAAAATTAGTTATTTAACAGACAGAAACAATCAAAGAACCAGGCAGAACCCATACAGATAAACAATAGAGAAGTAGGGACCATAAAGGCAAAACAATAAAGTGGAGATTTCACAAACACAACAGTTGATAAGTGATTCCTTGCCAGACAGAATGCTATCAAACAAAGGTTTTTTTAAAAAAAAAATCTTAAAATCTGTTTCCTTATCTAGTGGTGGTGGGTACTATTAGTACAGGCGCGCCTTCTTAACAGCCTGATATTTCATTGTTCTAATGCACTTTAGATGGAATGTGAGGATGTGACTTTCTGCTTCTTGGCTCATGGCTGCTGCTGTGGCTGCAGAAAAAGGCCTCATACTTGCAGTTCCATAGTCTTTTCTCCTGCTTCTCAAAGTCCCATCTTACTCCTTTCTTCCTCCAGGGCTTCTTTGCCTACCTGGTCTGCATGCCTTTTGTGCATTCAGTCATAGTAAATGTGTTTACACTTTTTCATGTGTCTCTAGGCTTTTGGTCCTAAGGGCTTGATCCAAAGCCCACTGAAGTGAATAGAAAACTACCATTGACTTCAATGGGCTTTGGATCTGTGCAATTAACATAGGCAGTGTGTGAACCACCCATTCAGGGAGGATAGCCCCCAGCCACGTCCCTTCTGCCCGAGGTCACTCCCCTCCCCCGCCAGAGCCCCGAGCTCCCCACCGCAGCCTCCAGTGCCCCCAGCCCTAGAGTGCCAGGCAGGCGGCGTGGCCCCCAGCACCCGCAGCCACAGACCACTAGGCTGCATGAGCACCAGTCCCAGCTGCCCTGAGTCCCAGGCCACAGGCCAGCCCGCCCTAATCCCAACGACAGCCTGGGCCCAGGGGAAGAGTGGGAAGCAGGACAGGGACCTCGGAATGGAGCATGGGAGGCCCACACCTTGTTATCTGGGGAGGCTCAGCATCACCTGGCCTGTGATACTCACCCATGGCCATTAACTTCAATGGGAGCAAAATTAGACCCTATATTTGAGATCTACATTTCTAGGCAGTTTAGTTCAGTACAGACCACATTTGTGGAATTACAAAGTCTTTTTTCTTGACCTATTTATACAGTGAGTTTAGTAATTTTCTTGTAATAAGTGGATCTTTGGTGATTCCTTACTTAGTATTAGTCAGTGTTTCTAATGATAAAAGACAACAGAATCTGGAGCTATTTCCAGAAGGGCTGAGCGTATTACATCCATTTTTGCAAGTTACGCATGGAGCAGAGGTGGGGATAGGGGAGGTGTGCTGCGAAGGGAATTAATCCATCTACTGGGTAGCTGGGCTGCTGCGCTGATTGCCACCTCAAATCTTGTGCTTTCTGGGGTTAGCCTAAGGCAGGGATTGGCAACCTTTGACACATGGCCCTTCAGGGAAATCCGCTGGCGGGCCAGGCCGGTTTGTTTATCTGCAGCATCCGCAGGTTTGGCCAATCACAGCTCCCACTGGCCGCGGTTCACTGTTCCAGGCCAATAGGGACTGCAGGAAGCAGTGGTCAGCATATCCCTCGGCCCGCACCACTCCCCGCAGCTCCCATTGGCCTGGAACGGCAAACCATGGCCAGTGGGAGCTGCAATCAGCCAAACATGAAGACACTGCAGGTAAACAAACCGTCCCAGCCCGCCAGTGGATTTCCCTGATGGGCCACATGCCAAAGGTTGCCGATCCCTGTCCTAAGGCAACACAGTCTATTGAATGACGTATGTTTGACACAGAGAAGCTCCAGAACACATGAGATCTGAAGAGAACAACTGGTTCAGCTGACTGTACTAAACATGATGATCTGTCAGAGTACCTGGAATAGCAGCCTGCTGAAGGCAAAATGGAGCTTGGAGTAGGGAATCTGGGGTAGAGGAGAAAAGGAGGAGTTGATGATGTGTGCGTGCGTACATGAAGGGAAGGGGAGGGCGAATTTCATTGGCTTGAAAGAAGGCAGGTGATAGCATAAAGAAAGGCATTTGAAGAGGAGTTGACAAAAGTTTTAGATAAATTTGGATAAGCTTCCAAACTCTGGGAAAAACCTCAGTCAACTGAATTTAACCCTCACTTCAGGGCTACAATAAAATATGAGGAGAAAATTGGACATCCTTTCATGTACTGGTGCCTTCTGTATTATTATTTTAAAAAATGCTCATCAGTAATACAGTTTGGGCCAAAACAAGCCTCAAATGAATAATCTTATTCCACCCTGTCAAAAATCTTCACTGACTGCAAGGTCATGGTGCCATCAAAGTAGTATGTGAATCAAGGGTCAGACTGTGGAGTTCTTCCTCACTGCTTGAGCGCTCTTATCCACGTGTAGTCCCCATTGCTTTTAGTTGGACTATTCACATGAGTAAGTGCTCACCAGTATGAATAAGGGTTCCATAATCTGGCCCCCAAAGGACCACACATTTTAAAAGAATGATCCATTGTGAGTGACCATATTTGTACATGACAGATTATTGATGGAAGGGCATTGAGTGTTCTGGAAAACCATTGTTGTGTACAGGGTTACATTGAGCAATGACATAAGGTTGTGATTTGTACAAGGTAAAGGATTGCTGACTCTTTGGAGTCATGGGAGATTAACTCTGTGCTGACCACTGATGACAAGTCTTTTGTCCTTTGCTTCCCTGAGCACACACGCTGGTTTCTTTCTTTATTCAAGGGAAAGTAATCTGCCCCACTCCTATACTTGTCATAAGTTACTTCCTGCAGGGTGGCAGCTCAGCTGTGCTGATTGGCTCCTTAATCCTCCCTCCTGCCTGCCCACTCCCTGACCACCAGTGTTGGAAGGAGAGTAGTGAGACTACAAACTGCTCTACCTTTTGAATTGTTACCTGTTACAATGTAGCCTTGCACCCCATCCTTCATGCATTCGCTGGGTCACAGTCTGACCCTTTGTAAATAGATGAAATCAATAATTTACTTACTAATGTTAATTTATCAATTATGTATCATCAGTAATACAGTTTGGGCCAAAACAAGCCTCAAATGAATAATCTTATTCCACCCTGTCAAAAATCTTCACTGGCTGCAAGGTCATGGTGCCATCAAAGTAGTATGTGAATCAAGGGTCAGATTGTGGAGTTCTTCCTCACTGGTTGAGCGCTGTTATCCACGTGTCTATTCATCAATGAAGCAAGGACTACATTAGAGGTACCTTCTCATTTCAAATTGTAGAGCTTTATTATCAAAGATAAAACTAGTATAGTAAGCCTGGTACTAAATACCTGCAGTATAGTACAACACAGCTGTAGGAAAGTGATCACGCAGAACTAATTGTATCAAATAGGTAATGTTTACTACTGCATAGATCATGTATCCCATTTTGTAAAAGCTAGAATATAGACTAATGGTTCTTTTTATTTATTTGTTTGTTTTGTTTTGTTTTCTTTTTTCTTTCTTTTTTTTTTTTCAAATTCTATCAGAAAATGGACCCCGTCTACTTGTGGAAGCAGAACAAATGAAAGTCTTCTCACACAGGGGTGGCAATATCACACTACCGTGTAAATTTTACCATGACCATACATCAGCCGGCTCAGGAACCCACAAGATCCGTGTCAAGTGGACCAAACTCACCTCAGATTACCTCAAGGAAGTGGATGTCTTTGTCGCAATGGGAGTCCACCAGAAGAGTTATGGAAACTACCAGGGCAGGGTGTTTCTGAAAAAAGGCAGTGAAAATGATGCTTCTCTTGTAATCACAGATATAACACTGGAGGATTATGGGAGATATAAATGTGAGGTGATTGAAGGATTAGAGGATGACACAGCAGTAGTATCTCTGGATTTACAAGGTAGGAGGTATTTGCATTACAGATTTACGGGGCATTAACAATGACATTCTTTTCCAAGTAAATATGGAAGAACATAATGGTAACTGTTATGGCAATATGGAAAAGAGATTTTATACTTATCCTATTTAGCAGTTACATTTATTATTCTAGTGTATATTGTAATCAGTTTTTCAATATGAACTACTGTCTACCCTAATGACAGGTTTCAGAGTAGCAGCCATGTTAGTCTATATCCGCAAAAAGAAACGGAGGACTTGTGGCACCTTAGAGACTAACAAATTTATTTGAGCATAAGCTTTCGTAAGCTACAGCTCACTCCAATGTTAGTCTCTAAGGTGCCACAAGTACTCCTTTTCTGTCTACCCTAATGATATGTTTATGATCATTGGAAATGTATTGAGGAAGTGATGGTTATTATAAAATTTCAGTACGGATATTCAGATTGAATAATAGTCAATCAAAAAAGTGGATTGATCACACAGGGTCATATTTTGCCACCCATACTCACATTGATTAGTACCATTAAATGCTGATTTCTCTGGGGCTATTGAGGAGTAAGGTTTCAGAGTAGCAGCCGTGTTAGTCTGTATTCGCAAAAAGAAAAGGAGTACCGGTGGCACCTTAGAGACTAACAAATTTATTAGAGCATAAGCTTTCGTGAGCTACAGCTCACTTCATCGGATGCATTCCGATGAAGTGAGCTGTAGCTCACGAAAGCTTATGCTCTAATAAATTTGTTAGTCTCTAAGGTGCCACCGGTACTCCTTTTCTTTTTGAGGAGTAAGGTATTACACATGACTGGGGGTGGCAGAATTGGTTTGCTAGCTATTACCTGCTTCTTTTGCATATTGGTTCCTCTAATAGCTAATGTACAGTGTATTCTGAAGTAGATTTTTCTCTGAAAATCATTTATTAAGAAAAAAAGAGAGAATGTTTGTTCCTAGTCTGCAGCATATCAAGCCATGATTGTTTTAAGATCTAAACACATAAACTCCACCCCCATCCACTTACCCACCACTACTACATTTAAAGCTGTGTTCCTGTGTCAGTAAAAGCAAGGGCTTAATTTAAAAATTAAGAACTGCTCTGTACTTTCCAGGGAACCCTGTTTAGGAAAAAGCACAGGTCATACTGTATTTTTTGTAGTTCAATTCATTTTAACCCTCTTCCTTTGCATAGGCCCTTATGTCTTCTTTAACGTATGATTTCTGGCCACATTATATTCACACTAACATGAAATGTAGAATTAATTCCAGAATACCAAAACTTCAAACTCTCAGGAGCTTTCAATGAATAAAATTTGAATAGCTCTTGCACAGAATTCTGCAAATTGTGCTTAACTTCAAATGGTAATTTTGCGGGAACACAACACAGTATGTCAGCTACAACCATTTGGTTTCATACTTATTTTATTAAGTTCTTCTGAGTTACTGAGCCATGCTTGCAATGTGGGATGGCCAGAGTTGTTTAGGGACAGAAGAAACAGCTGTCAGATTGCTAACACCACCATATCAGACCAAATCATATCATGAGTGATAGAAGTATTACGGGAAGTGTCTGGAGTGCATTGTACTCTGGGAATCTTGGGCTACTAGATTGTGATAGCCATCATAAATTAGACCAGCCTTGTTTATGTGAGGATGGGGTCAAGTTAGCCCCCAGCCCATCCCCGTATCAGAGGAAACAGAAGGTGGCTAAGATCTGTGCTTGAAACTCCTTAAATTTGGCCCTATGACTTTACAGACAGCATTATGAATTACTACCATAGACACAGGGTAAAGTCATATTTTATAAGGCTTTCTGCCATTCACTTAACCAAAAGGACATGAAGAGGGAATATGTTTAAATAGTTTCCTAAGAAATGCCAAAATTTTCTTTAAATTTTGGTAAAGTTGAATATTTTTTCCCAGCTCTAGAATTAAATACTGCTCTAAAATACATTTGCAAATGATCTGCAAAAGCATCTGCTATATGTAATCAATAGTTATTTCACTCAATGGGGCTCTTGCAAACAGTGAGTTTAACATACAAATAAAACAGAAAAATCTGCGAAATGGGCCTTAAGTTTTTTGTGCTATAAATAAAGAACAACAAATTCTGATCTCATATAAATTGGTAAGTCAATGGAATTACATCAGATTTTTCACTGGTGTAAATGAGATCAGAACTGACCCTGTTTTTTCCAAGGTATTCAATATTGATTTGTGTAGTGAATTGAAAAATTACATTCAAGAGTGCTGTGTCTGTTTTTGTGGATGCCTCCCTGCTGTCCATACATGCCACCAAATGTGTGTCTGAGAGAAGACCCTTACAGATGCCAAGTTATCTCCTGACACTGTTTAGAAAAATATCTGACTTGTGCACCTGCAAATCAATGAAGGATGTGAATCCTTGACCTTCACAGTGGTCTATTGTATGCTTTGGTATTTATTTTATTTGCAAGTAAGACTATCTCTCTGTTTGTTGAAGCCAGATATGTGGAATGGCCTTGCCTTAGTTCTCCATGTTCATTTCTCAACTTCAGGTGCATTCCATTTGTCAATACAGAAAAACCCACATAGCTTCAATGCTATTGTGAAAGGCAAAAGTATTCAACTTACATTTTTTCACCCCATTGTTATTATTAGTCTCTATCGCTTCAATGTCACAGAATAATGTAACTCTTTGTTAGAGAAAATTAAACTTGTATACAGGTTAAGTCAACTAAAACTCATTTTTGAGTGGAGAGAAAAAATGAGTAGGAGGCAAAAGGCATTTGGCTTTATACAGCAAACCCGACTTATGCAAATCCAAGCTTACGGAAAAACTTCCGTAAGCTAGAAATAGGAGGGTTTGGGTTGTTGGGTTTTTTTGCATAATGGCCTGAGATACGTTTCCGACTTATGCAAATTTCAACTTACATCAGGTGTTCCGGAATGGAATGCTTGGGTAAGTCAGGGACCGTCTGTATTATCCTTTTGCCAGAGGCATCCATGTACTCAGTCACATCTTTGCACAAGGAAATATTGTATTAGCTGCTCAGTGCAGCTGTTCTGATTATGACATGAATCACTGAAGTGACATATCAGGTTCAGTTACTGAAAGTCAATAGGCTGACTGACTGATATCTAGGTGAGATTCTGTGATGAGCCTCTTAGAGGCTCAAAGCCCAGGGGGAAGAGGGGCTATGGTAGTTTCTAAAGATAATTGTGCTCTCCCCTTCCCTTAAACAACCCTGGGGGCTGCTGTATGGACCATAGTACTGCTAGGGGTGACCATACCTCCCTTATTTTAAGATTATTGAGAGGTATTAAAATTGATACTAAGTACCATGTTGAACATTGAATTGATGCTTATAATAATTGAATTGTATATTTGCGGGCAGTAGAAATGTACACTTGAGAGAAAAATATATGATATGCTAAGGGAAATTGTGTTTCCCTAAAACGTCCCTTTAAAATAAAGCATTATCCCTTATTTTCACATGGTTTCCCCTTATTTCCATCCAACAAAGGTGATTACTCTAAATTCTGCCCAGAAACATTGCCTGCTGAGATTTGACCCCCAACATGCCCCTATCACCCCCTACCCCGTATCTAGTGTGACCAGACGTCCTGATATTATCAGAACCATCCTGATATTAGGGGCTTTGTCTTATATACGCAACTATCACTCCCCTTTCCCCCTCTGAAAAAAAGGTATCTTGATTTTTCACACTTGCTATCTGGTCATCCTGCCCGTATCAAGTGTGCTCTCTGTGCCATGGCTAGCAAAAGGTCCTTGAAGGTTAGCTTTACAGCTGTTTTTTGCAGTGCCATCACTGGGAGAATCCTTTCTTAGATGGATAGGACCTCTTTACACCACTCCAGCCCTTTTATTGAATGTAAAGGGGCCAGAGTGGGGGTAAGATCTCACCGCTAATTATCTGTCCTTAAAAAGTATTCTTTATCATACTACAAATTTGAAATCGGACGGTGTTGCTCCTTTGAATTCAAAGTTGACTAGTTCCCTCCTATTTAAACTGAAAAGGGTTCCAGCTCACTAGCAACCGCCGTAAGAGGAGTGCATGAAGTGATCACTTAGATAAATGAATGGGAGTTCTTGTGTGAGTGGGGGTGAGGGTTCTACAATCATGCCTGTACATAAAAACGCTTGTACATGCACACGGAGCTGTGAACTTTCTGAATTAACTAGATCAATATTTGGAAGTTTTCAATATGTTAAAAAAATAGTTAGTGATCTTTTTGATCTACCAAACATAGCTGCTTAATAACCAAGATACACTTTCTAACATTTGTTATGAAAATGACAAGTGTCTCCTAAGAAGATTAAATTTGATTAAACACACTTACGTTTGAAGTGAGCATATATTTAATGTGCTTTAATCCTCATACTCTCCCTTTGCATTCCTCCATATTCATTTCTTAGCTCATCTGCATTTTTCACAGTGCAGACTTTGATTGCAGTTGTATGTATCTATACAATGCAAAAGAGATCTCTTCAGAGCAAATCAGTTTCTTGGGGGGGAAATAAAGGGTATCAGCCCATCCTTTGCTATCCCAACATTCAAGAGCTGCTACAAATAGTAAGGGCTATCTCAGAGGAGGAAAATTCCACATCTGTAGTGCAGTGTCCTTCAATGCTAGCCCAAGGATGCTAATTGGCAGAGAGACAAAACATTTATTTCCAGGAATGCCCCTGGCAGTACAAAAAAGCTAATCACTTCAATGTGAGTTTACTATACAAAACACTAAAGCTTTGGCTAGGTGAAGGTGTATTTATCATCTCAGTGACCTCGTCCTCTACTTCAGTTCAGATTAGTGTTTTTGTTTTTGTAGAATATTGGACTCCTGGAAACATAATTAAATAAACTGTCCATAGTAATTGGAGAATATTTCAATCCTAGCTTTCAAATAGCAATGTAAATAAATTCTTTTAATAATTGATAAACATTTTTAAACAGCTTGCTGTACTATATATTATTCTATTTCATTTTAACAGGACAAAATTGAATACACCCAAGAATACACCAAAGAATATCACTTAGAGCAGTACTTAAGTTAATTGACTCCACTTTATTAAATACTATTAATATTTTCTGCCTGCTCTCAGGAGCAGTGTAGTCAGGTGGATAGAGCATAGGTCTGGGACTTGGGAGACTTGGTCATATTCCTGGCTCAGCCATTGGCCTGCTGGCTGACCTTGAGGCAGTTACATCACTGCTCTCTGCCTCAGTTTACCCATCTGTAAAATGGGGATAATGAGCCTTACTGCCTTTGTAAAGTACTTTGAGACCTACTGACAAATAGCACTATATAAAAGCTAGGTATTATTACATTCTTTATAAGCAAAAGCCAGATGGCTTAAAGTTTACATTTAATGTTCTTTACTTCAGCTCTTCCCCTATACTTAGGGCCCTACCAAATTCACGGTCCATTTTTGTAAATTTCATTGTCATAGCATTTTAAAAATCTTGAATTTCATGGTTTCATATATTTAAATCTTAAATGTCATGGTGTTGTAACAAACCATAAATATGTATTTTAAAACAGCAAAATATAAACATGTAAAGCTCTTAAATCAGCATTTCTCAAACTGGGGGGGGGGCGACCCAAGAGAAGGGCGCAAGGCTATTGTGTGGGGGGGGATAGGGGTCACTGTATTGGCACCCTTGCCTCTGCACTGCCTTCAGATCTGGGTGGCCAGAGAGCAGTGTAGTGATCAGTAGCAATGCAGACGTAAGGTTGGCACTACACCACACTCTCCGGCTGCCCAGCTCTGAAGGCAGCACAGAAGTAAGGGTGGCAGTATTGTGACCCCCTCTTCCTCCTGCCCCCGCCACATACACACACAATAGCCTTACAGTCCCTTTTGGGTCAAGACCCCACTTTGAGAAATGTGTACTTTTGTATACATTTACGCTATAGTACAGTATAGGGTAAAAGTACAGAAAAGACCAGCTTTCATGGCGGAAACCGGATTTCTTGGTCTGTGATATGTTTTTCATGGTCATGAATATGGTAGAGCCCTACCTATGTTTTAATGTTGATGTAATGATATCCAGTTGAGCTCTTCACATTTTCATTACATACAGTACTCTGCACCCTGGACTAACAGTAGTATTGTAATATTTTCTTCTTAATTTATGTCTAGCTAACAATGGATCTGTAATTGAAAGAAATATACTTCTGTATGCATACTTTTAAATTCACACACCCACAAACTACTTTAAAATAATATTAAAAATTCACTTCTGTGCTGCTGCCTATAATGAATCTTGTTTGCAGTGTAGCCGTAGCTGTGCTGGTTCCAGTATATTAGACACACAAGGTAGGTGAGGCAATCTTTTATGCGACCCAGTTGGTTCAATAAAAGATATTACCTCACCCACTTTGTCTCTCTGTAGTGAATTTTGTTGGGATTGTACAGAAAAATCCCTTTTGTTGTTCCCTTTCTCTGGCTCATCCCTTTTTGTATTTCTAGACAACACCTATCACATCATGAGGAACTACTGCAAAGAAATATATGCATTGTTATTACTATTGTTTATTAGAGTTTCAGTACTGTGCATGGATATATATATAGTCAATCAGACAACTGCTTTTGGTCATCCATGCTCTACTACTGAGGGAATTCTGTGCCACTGCACAGAATTCATGTCTCCCACAGATTTCTTTGTTTCCCCACAGAAAAATTACTTTCTGATGAGGAAGCAAAGGGAAGCCACAGGAGTGGTCATGCATCTCTCCCCAGTAGCACAAGTGCATCCTTTTGGGCACACAGAGCAGCTGGTAGAGAGGTAAATTACTGCGGAGGGAGGGGAGGGGACAGGGGGCTGGTGTTTGCTCAGACCCATGTGGGGGCCATGTCAGACCCATGTGGGGGCCATGTCAGACCCATGTGGGGGCAGGTCAGACCCATCCTTTGTCTGCCCAACCCCGTGCATCAGAATCCCCATATCCAAACCCCACTGCTAAGCCTCACCCCTGCACTCAGAACCCCCACCCACGCACAGAGCCCCTCATACTTGAACTCCCACTCCATCAAGCTCCACCCCCCCACACATCTGGCTGTGGATCTTATCCTGTGCTGGGCTCAACTGCTAGTCCTGGCTGGGCTGGGAGTAGGGGAGGAGTTCACTTTCCCAGCATGAAGTGGCCAGGGCTTGGGCAGACCCACCCTCAGAAACATCCCCTGGCTGCAGAAAGCTCCCTCCCCCCACTTTCTGCCTTCATCACTCCTCAGCTGCAGGGGGAGGTGTCACTGTATGGTGAACTGCTCCCCCATCCACCCAACCTCCATGAATCTGGACGCCCCATACCCAGAACCCCTTGCTGAGCCTCACCCCCTGCATTCAGAACATCCAACTGGTCCCCCCTGCTGAGCTCACCCCCCACCACCACCGATACCCAGAATGCCCCACCGAGTTCCCCATACCCAAACCCCCACCATGCTGAGCCTCACCCCTGCATCCAGATCCCCATCCCTGCACCCAGACCACACCTACGCTGAGCCCCCACCTCAAACCGCAATCCCAATGAGCCCCACTCCCCTATGCACCTGAACCACCTTGACAAGCCAGCCCACACTGAACCCCCATCCCATTAAGCCCCAACCAGCTGCACCTGGGCCCCCACCCCACCCTCCACTGAGCCCCATTCCCCACCCCCAGACTGCCCCTGCCAAACCCCATCCACCCACACCCAGACCTCCCCCCCCCCAGTGAGCCCCAAATTCCTTCACTTGGCTCCACCACTGAGTTCCATTGTCCCTGCATCCAGAATCCCCCCATGAGCCCCTGTACATCCAGATCCCCCCCCACACACACACACACGGACCCTCCTACTAAGCCACCTGCACCCAGATTGCCCCACACAGAACCTTTTCAGCCCACACCTGGTCCCCCCCCCGACCCCAAGCCCCTCCACACTTGGCTCTTGCCGGGCTGAGCCTGTCTGCCCACACCTGGTGTACCTGGCGCAGAGGGGCAGGCCCAGCCCTTGCTCTGTGTTAGGGTCAGGTGCAGCATCACTGCTGAGTCCATGTCCTGGGGGGGGGGAGGGCTGCTGAGTGATCTCCCACCTCCATGCAGCGTGCTCCTCACTGCCATGCTGGAGCCTCCACATTTATTTATTAATTAATAAATAACAAATAAAATTTTCAGAATTTTAAAATGTGCCCAGCGTTTTTATTTTTTTAGCGCATAATTCAGGCAGGAGTAATGTTCAAGAAAGATGAAATCATATTGGAACAGGAGCAAAGAACTGCTGCTAGGATGATCAGGGAAAAGGAGGTCCTATCTTATAAGAGGAGACTAGAAGAGCTTGGCTTGTTTAGTCTAGCAAAATGAAGGCTGAGCGGTGATATGATTATGCTATAAATACATCTTCAGGGTAGACACCAGGGAAGGTGAAGAGCTATTTAAGCTAATGGACAAAGCTGGCCAAAGAACAAATAGGCATTAAACTGCCCATGAACAAATTAGAAGAAGGTTTTAATCATCAGAAGGGTGAGGTCTGGAACAGCCTCCTAACAGGAGTTGTTGGGGTAAACAACTTAATTAGTTTTAAGTGAAAGCTGGACAAATATATGATTGGGATTGTATGATGAGGTTTCTTCTTATAGTGGGAGGCAGGGCTCCCGAGCTTTGGGAGTCCCTTCTGCTTTATATGTGCCTAAATCTCATGCTTCAGAGCTTCAGCTGGTCACCTGCAGGTAGGGTGACCAGATGTTCTGGTTTTATAGGGACTGTCCCAATATTCTGGGCTTTTTCTTATATAGGCACCTATTACCACCCCACCCCCATCCCAATTTTCCACACTTTCTGTCTGGTCACTCTACCTTCAGGAGTCAGGAAGGGATTTTCCCTCCATTCCTCCTCCTTAGGGTTTGGGGCTTTTTTTGTCTCCTTCCTCTGAAGCACGAGGCATGTCCGTGGCTGGAGATGGGACACTGGATGGGGTGGATCAGGGCACTGATGTGATAACAAGCATTCTCCCTCTTAGGTACGTAGCTGGCTGGTTCCTGCTCACATGCTCAAAGTCTAAAACTGATCATCATATGTGGGGGTCAAGAAGGAATTTTCCTCCAGGTTAGCTTGGCAGTAATCTTGGGATTTTTTTAGCATTTTTCTGAAGCATATGGGTGCAGATTTCTTGCTGAAATTATCTGGGTATACGTCATTTAATCAATTCCTTGATATTGCAAGTGCCTCGGATACTGGAGCACTTTGATCCCTCCTATTATCTGCCTGTGGCACATAATTGTTTAATCTCTTGCAAGTTGTAATGCTTTGGTCTAATTTTGGTTGCTGGGTTTAGTGTATGTGTAGTGTGTGGTATTGGAGGGCTGTGATATTCAGGAGGTCAGACTAGAGGATTTGGTGGTCTCCTCTGGCCATAAACTCTATGTCTAACTGCTTTTGAAATAAATGGAATAGCATAGCTAAATCTCCATACATCACACTGGAAATGTGTTCAGAAGAGTTTGGCTTTTAATACCCATTGAAATTGAAATATGGTTTCTATTATATATGCGATTGAGACTACTTCCAAAAGAAAAGTTTAACATAGCTTCCAATGAATTCCCTTTCATGCAGCTCATAAAGCTTCTGCCTGTGAACCAAACAAGTCCTACTTTGCATCTCTGCTGAGCTGTTATGTAAGTCAAATAAAGAATGCATACATTTTGTTGCTGAGGTGAAAGGGTCTGGCACACACTCTCCAATAAAACCTGCCACGATTACAGGAGAGTGGAGCCACTTAATGAACTGGCTGTCCAATGATGGCTAGATCATCTGGGATCCATGGAGCAGTGTGAGAATGCCCAGCAGCCCAAAAAGTATAGCAGACTGAGAGACGGAGATGGATTCTGAAGGCGAGAGAAGGAATTCCCGTGTTCACTCTGAATTATAAAAACATGAAGTGGAAAATGCTGCTTAAGCCATCTAGTGTATTCCCCTGCTAGTGTAAGGCTGCTCCCTGCAGTACAGTGTATAGGGAACCTTACTGTATTCTGTGTTGACTCTGGCTACAAGAAGCCTTGCATTTCTGTTTAGACTAGAACTAAAGGAAGCCTATTTCTTTACTCTGGCTATGGATAGCCTTTCCATATTCCCACCCGCATCTTGGCTAAAAGAATTTTGGGTTGTCTTTTTCTGTCTATAAATACAATGGTCACCCATACAAGCTTGCTGACTGCATAAATGGTACCTCAGTAGATCCACGACTCCTATTTACTGCTGTCATTACAGTCCTGTTTAAGGTTACTTCATTATGTAAGGCACAATTGTGATGGTTTTAAGGGTGACTAATGTAAACTGCACTTGTTTACACTAGGAGCATGACACAAGTGACTAGAGAATTTCAGAAGGCTAATACTGGGTTTGTATTTAGAAATATTGTATTACATTAGAAGCACAAATATAATTGGCCTTCCCACTTCACAAACAGGCCTGTTCATTTAAAATGGGATTTGCAAAAGATCCTTAGCACCCAATTCCCACTGATTTTCAATGGGATTTGGGCACCCAGCTCCCATAAACTTGATCAAAAATCCCATCCCTTAACACATGTGTAAAGAAAGCATTTCTCAGCCAGAATAAAGAGTAAACGTAATAGGCTTCCTTCTCCTGGTATCGCCTCTACTGGTATACAAAGTAATAGACATCCTTCTACTGGTATCTTGAGATCCCAGATGGAAGATGAGATTAAAGAAGGATGGGAAAAATGTAGCCATCCGTTAAATGTTGTTGTCAGTAGTCTTCAATCCACTGAGTTTAATAGGGGTTTGAATGTGCACCGTGAATGTTCACAAACCAAAGATCTATCTGAATAGTACCAATATTGATATTATTGGGTGAATTTGATATTTCTCATCCCTAGCTAATTACAATCATTGCACTCACTTCATTTCCCCTCCCCCCGAGAATCATTAGGTGATTCGGCACTTTCCTTAGCTCACCAGAAGTATTGCAGGAAATACAGTTCTGTACTGTAGAGTCACAGAGTAGTCAGTGAATTTGGTTGTCATGTGAGCGACAGTACTTCTACACAAAAGGGGTGAATTTTATGGGGAGAAACTCAGCACTAAAGTCCAATCCTCAAAGGTATTTAGACACCTAACTCCCATTAAAATCAATGGGAATTAGGTTCCTGGGTACTTTTGAGGAAGTGGGCCCAACTGTATTCCTTTTCCCTTTTTCTCTTTCTAAATATTTATTTGACTAAGCTTGTAGTAAAAGCCAAAGCATGTGTTTGTACACTAAAATGAATCATTCAAATAAACACAGGTGTGTTTATTGAAATGTGCATTACTTCAAATAGTTGTCATGCTAACTTAATGGACTCATTCTGATTTCCGTTAGATCACCAGTTCTCAGGACTCTGATTTAATAAGTACAGAATCCTAGAACAAGTGTGATTGTGGGTCTGTCATTCAATTACAAATATCTTCAACAGCAACCTGAAGTGGCCTTGGTTCTTCTTGACCTTCTTCAGATGTAAAGAGAAGACAAACTGTTCTTTGAGAGGGTATATTTAAGTGAATTGAGTACTTATGAAAGGTCCTATATTGACAGTACTATAAATGGTAGCTGTGTCACTCCCAGGATATTAGAAAGAGAAGGTGGATGAGGTAATATCTTTTACTGCACCAACTTGTGTTGGTGAGAGAGAGCTTGAAAGCTTGTCTCTCTAGTATTGTAAATGTGTAATGCTCTAAGGATTTCTAACTTGCTTCACCAAAGTGAGGAGTTGCACCACTGAGGTCAATATAGGTACAGGTTTGGGTCCCTGATCTTCCACAAGTCATGTTCCTACAAATTGGCATGATGAACTCCTCCAGGATTAAGGTAGACGGTTGCAAATAAGCTTCCTACAAAGAAAAATCCCTTGCGAGGGTGGTAGAAGCACATAGATAGAGTGGTCAGCATGTTTTTTGTCTTGGAGGAGTTACATTTGACATGGTGACATGGAAAAAAGGGTGAGAAGGGAAATCACAATGCAGTTTTTTTTAGTGAATCAGGGCAAGGCTAAAGATGAGAATTATCATAACCACTACATTTGGTGGGGACATGCCAGTCTCTTACCAGCATAAGATTTACATGGTATTTAAAGTGCCCAAAGAGGGATCCATAGGCAGAAAAAGACAAATACACAAGGAACTGTCTTCCTTTTCCCCAAATCCTAAACTGAATTTATCACTGTTATGGAGAGGAGACGTTATCTAGTCATGGGATGAGATAGGGACTATAAATCAGGAGTTTTTGATTCCATTTCCAGCTCTGGAAAAATGTAACCTTCAGGATGGTGTTTTGCTCCATCCAAATATGTATGTGATGGATTGTTGTATAGAGATTGGTGACAAGAACTGAAGCTGAAGATGTTAGGTAACTAACTAGTGCACAAAAGGGTAAGAAGAGTAGCTGCAGTAGTAGAGAGATTTGTAATATAGGTCATCCCTATTAATTCAACATTAAAAGCTATAGGGAAAGAAGGTGCAGCAGCAGTAGATAACAATTAAATACAGGGTAAAGCAGAGCTACACAAAGCCTGGTTCACAGGACAAATCCAGCCTAAACTATCATGTAAATCACTCTTAGTCAGCATCTCCCTGTAGCTGCAGAGGGAAGTCAGTTTAATCAATTGCAAGTTTTTATTGTAAATGAACTCCAACAAAAAGCAACTTCTAATCTGTTGAGGAAGATACACCCACAAGCTAATGTTACAGTTGTGTGCATATTTCTGTGTTAAAACATTATAGCCAAAATTATTAAATGTGAGTGGAAACATTAAGCACCTAAATCCATAGTTAGCCACTTAAATAAAATTGTGTTTTACAGCAGTACACAATACCTAAAGATCCTAAACTCACTTCAACAATAGTCACTGGGCGGTCTGGTCACTGCTCAGCACCTCTGAAAATGAGGTTTTTTTCCAGGCCTGTTTGTGGATTTAGGTACCCAACTTGAACTGTTCACATTTATATGCAGAATAGATACAATCCTTGTTTCTGGTAAATTGCCAGTATTACCCTCAATAGTTCAATCGTTGGACACCCCTAAAGTAAAATGAATAACAAGACCAAATGAAAAAGAGATCCAGAATGAATTTAAACATGTAGAATATGTATACCTTATTATTTAAGATATAGTTAATAACATGATATGTATTACCTTTATTTTCATAGTTTATAGTTCTGAATAGCTAGTAATTGAAGCTTCTTAAACAGAAGAGACTTGTGAAGGATAAGAAAATTAGCAACTAGAGTTCAAGAATAGGAAGATAATAAAAAGAAAGGTAGATTTCTATTTAATCTTGGTGCCTTTTGGCCCTTCTCCTAATGCTCCATCTCATCCCCAACTTCCTCCCCACCCTACTCTACTCTGTTCTATAGTTGAGCAGAAAACTTCAGCTCCGGATCTTGTTTGGATCAGGTATTTTGTTTCACCTTATAGAGACTGGGCTGATGAACTTTGTCTGCTGAATTCAGATCCGAGTTAGGTTTTGAAACCCTACCAAAATCTGGGATGCTGTGATCCAAGCTTTTGCTTTAGTTCTATCTCTGCTCTTCACTGAATTTTATCAGAGCCATCTGGGGAGGTCTCTTCTGAGATGTTGTCTGCCATGTCTCTCCTGTGTCCAACTCTGATTTTTTTGATTGAAGTGCAGTGGGAAAATCTACAGGGTTGAGGGGGATGAGTGAGTGTCAATAAATATTGCTGTTCAGACAATTCTGAAATTTCCCTAGGTTCCTCTGTCTCTACTTAGATACTCCTTTTTAAACAGAAGTTATCTGTGTTATATCCCTCTTCAAAGGCTAAGACCTGATCTCAGAGTTTGGGCCAGTCAATGATTGGTCCTCATGTGTTGTGAGGAAACATCCCACAACCTTGTGTTCCCTACACTTGGGCCAGCCACCATCTCTGCCCGCACTCCTCTGAATGCCGTCTGGCTGTGCTGTTAGCCGCCCAAAAGGGGACAGGGAGAAGGTGGCACCCCAAATCCTCCATGGTGGCTAGCAGAACTGTCTGGCTGTGCAGAAGAACATGCGCTGCATCCCCTTCCAAGGTTTGGCAGCAGAAAGGGGGAGATGCCTCTCTGTGCTGCCTCCATTGAGGGAATGTGGCTAAAACCCACACTATTAACAGGATCAGTTGACCATTCTTTTAAATGGTCCCTTAAACTAAACCCTCTAAAAATAATCCATTGATTTTCCTTGCTTGCTTTGACATTTTCCTTCTAAAGATCTCCCCCTTAACCACTGCTGCTGCCCTCCTCTGACCTAACTGCAGTTTGTCTGCATGTGATTGGTAATAAGGTACGCAGAATAGAATGCTGTCAGAATGTGCAAGGGTGAGGCTCTGGTGTCAGTAAAAGGCTGCAGCTGAGAGCAGGAGACAGAACTGGTGAGGTTCCAGCAAGAAAGAGTGTGAGGCTATCAGGCAGGGAAGCCTGCCATGTCAGGAGATAGTCAGACAATGTTCTCAGACCAAACAGCTGATTTGCTGACAGATAATTTCCTTAGAAATAAAATCACCAGTTGCAGTTACATTATTCTGGCATCTCACACAGTTAACCTTAAATTTGTCCTTTTGAGGCCAGTAAATGATGTTCCCCTCTGTTGTGTTTTTATATAGTTAAACAGCTAATAGCCTTCTTTCTTCCTTTCTGATGTAGGTGTTGTATTCCCTTACTTTCCACGGCTGGGTCGGTATAACCTAAACTTCCACGAGGCTCAGCAAGCTTGTTTGGACCAAGATTCTGTTATCGCCTCCTTTGACCAATTGTATGATGCGTGGAGGTCAGGGCTGGATTGGTGTAATGCAGGCTGGCTCAATGATGGATCAGTTCAGTACCCTATCACCAAACCCAGAGGGCCCTGCGGAGGAAAGAACACAGTGCCTGGAGTCAGGAATTATGGGTTCTGGGATAAAGATAAAAGCAGATATGATGTTTTCTGTTTTACATCAAACTTCAATGGTAAGAGTTTTGAATCATTTCTGTGCTTCAGAAAATAAACTAACTCCAAAGGTACTGAAAAGCAGCAAGAAATATTTGATTTGTCAAAGTGCATGTTAGTTTTGGAAAGTGTTATCACTGAATTTATGAGGAAATGAGTCTGAAGTGGAAAAAAAAACAAATTTTGCCACGTTTTCACGTCATTCATTTTTAAAAGCAATAGTTCAGAATGAATATTGGCAGCACATTCATGCGTCTCTGTTTTCATTCCTAGAAATTTGTGCAGGTATGTTCCATATTGATACACTGCCTAGTTTATTTAAGTTAAAGCAATGGAGAAATCAGTGTTTCCTTTCATTGAGTTGCCCCCTTAAGTAAATAGTGAGGATATACTACAAATTAAAAACCTATCAAAAGGTAAAAAAACTACAAGGAACAAGTGTGATTAGGAATTCACTGTTCCTATGTAACTTTAATGCCACTTTATACTCTCTAATAAAGTATCAAACAATTCTATTTTGTATCGTAAACCTCGCCTAACAAGGGCATACCATATTTGACAGGGTAACAAGCATTGTGGATAGGGGGAAGTGGTAGATGTGGTATATCTTGTCTTTAGTAAGGTTTTTGATATTGTCTCACATGATCTTCTCATAGACTAGGGAAATACAACCTAGATGGCACTACTATAAGGTGGGTGCAGAACTGGTTGGAAAACTGTTCCCAGAGAGTAGTTACCAGTGGTTTACAGTCAAGCTGGAAAGGCATAATGAGTGGGGTCCCACAGGGATCAGTTCTGGGTCTGGTTCTGGTCAATATCTTCATCAATGATTTAGATAATGGCATAGAGAGTACACTTATAAAGTTTGTGGATGGTACCAAGTTAGGAGGGGTTGCAAGTGCTTTGGAAGATAGGATTAAAATTCAAAATGATCTGGACAAACTGGAGAAATGATCTGGAGTAAATAGGATAAAATTCAATAAGGATAAATGAAAAATACTCCACTTAAGAAGTAACAATCAGTTGCACACATACAAAATGGAAAATGCTGCCTAGGAAGGAGAACTGCAGAAAGGCATCTGGCGGTCATAGTGGAGCAAAAGCTAAATATGAGTCAATGATATAACACTGTTGCAAAAAAGCAAACATTCTGGTATGCATTGGCAGGAGTGTTGTAAGCAAGACACAAGAAATAATTCTTCTGCTCTACTCCACACTGATTAAGCCTCAACTGGAGTATTGTGTTCAGTTCTGAGTGCCACATTTCAGGAAGGATATGGACAAATTAGAGAAAGTCCAGAGAAGAGCAACAAAAATGATTAAAGGTCTAGAAACCATGACTATGAAGGAAGACTGAAAAAAATTGGGTTTGTTTAGTTAGGAGAAGAGAAGACTGGGGGGGGGTGGGACACAACATGATAACAATTTTCAAGTACAAAAAAGGTTATTACAAGGAGGAGGAAGAAAAATTGTTCTTCTTAACCTTTGAAGATAGGACAAGAAGCGATGGGTTTAAATTGTAGCAACTGCAGTTTAGGATGGACATTAGGAAAAAACTTCCTAACGGTCAGGGTGGTTAAGCACTGGAATAAATTGCCTAGGGTGGTTTTTCTGTGGAATTTCTGTCACTGAAGATTTTTACGAGCAGTTAGACAAGCGCCTGTCAGGAATGGTCTAGATAATACTTAGTCCTGGCTTGAGTACAGGGGACAGGACTAGAAGACCTCTCCAGGTTCCTTCCAGTTCTATGATTCTAATACCAATCTTGTTAATTCCTGGCTTTTGTGACTAATAATTTAGGCTCTTTTGTCACACCTTTCTATACTGCCATTGCTCCGTTCCTATATAGTTTTGTAGGCTACCTGCTCTGATCTTGGGTTGCTCTAAACTTCAGTTTCATGACTGCAAGCCTTGGATTTGGAGCAATCTAATCTTCGCTAGACATTAGTATGGGTGCAGCTGAACAGGAAGCAGTAGTCACTGCTTGCTGTAGCTGAAAGGTTAGTCTGAGAACCTTGTAGCATTGCTTAAAAAGATGGCTACAACCAATAGTAAGAACCAGGGCCATCACAGACCACAAGCAAAGACAGTTTCCCTCCTCAGCATCTCCACTGACAGCCTTCTGTGACCATGTTAGGGCCTCTTGCTTGTGAATAATTTTTATCCATCTTGGAAAGCAGATGTTTGTCTTTTAGCCCACCAGCATAGGATGAGTGCACTTCTTTACTTATTCACCATGAAATGTGTTCATCCTAGAATACACAAGATTAAATACATCTCTTGATTTAAGCACAGGAACTTCAATTTCTTAACCCCAAAAAGGTCTAATTTTTAAATGCATCATCTGCCAAAGTTAGTAAGTCTTTGACAAAACTCAGTTCTCTCCTGAAGAGGATGTTAAATATGGACATTAAATTAAATCATGAAATGGAAATACCCTAGTACTGCTTTAACTGCAAATTTGAATGTAACAACTTAAACTCTGGAGCTTCTAGGTCACCTCCATAGTGGATTGGGTGAATCATATAACTCTAAAACTATATATACACTTCATAAAGAACTAAAGATTGCAGCTTTGTAGAATATATTCCTATGAGCTACTTAAGGGAAGATGTTGCAGCAAAACTCTCATTCTCTTTAATAACACAATACACTACAAAATTAGTTTCAGGACTTTATGAAATTACCTGTTATGATCTCTGATTAATGCCATTTATTGGATCTGTTCAATCCATCTACAGCCATTTCACTCTCAAAACATATTTTATTAGATTATATAAATACAGGCTTGTGATTTGTAGTTATATAGGCAAAGTAAAACACACACCTTATGCAAGTCCTAATAATGTCTGACCATGGTTTATGCTAACACTGCATTTGGCTGCTGACAATCCCTTGGTGTTGAACTGTAGTATTCTTAGGGCTAGCCTGAGAACACTCGGTGGGGTGGCAGGGGAGAGGGGAAACTGCATCAGGAATCTTGTCTGGCAAGTGACTGAGATTCAGCCCTAGAAAGGACGTTGAATGCAGTCTACTGGTTGGATCATCGTTGTCCCCAGTATGAATTGGGAACTCATGGGTTGCACAATGAGAACACTGAGCCATAAACTCCCATCATCCAGGTTAGCCCTCTGCTGGGCTCTGGTCTGACTCCATTCATCTCACGTCAAGTTGGTTGATATACTACTATATTCAATCAATCGCATCATAACTGATGATTCAACCAACACTAATACCATGGCTCCCCATGTTAAGCAATATCACTCCTCCACACATCCATTGTGAGGATGCCACAGTAAGAAGAGTTGAGAAGCTCAGGGAAAATCCAAGCCTTCCACTATACACAGGCCCCTTCGACCACCTGAGACCTCACTTGTTATCGAGGCACCCACTATGGGCCCACTTGCCCTGCTCAGACTGCTCTGCGACATTGATGTGCCATGAAGAATGGGCTGCAGCTGATGTCAGAACCTGTCTCTTATAATTGACCTGACCATACGCATACCCAGCTTTGATTTGCCACAGCACTAGTGAGCCCTTCCAAACAGATTATGAATGGGCAAGGGTTAATGTGCAGGCAGCCATCATACCTTGGACCAATAAAAGACTCCCACATGTGGTGGTAGCCAAAGACAGACAGCGTCTCACATCACTGTGCTCTCTGACCAGGTTTGATGGCGGTTTGAGGGTCTCGGCAGTTCGCTCATGTGGCTGCTGCAAATTGGCTTGGCAAGTACTGTTAAAAGAAGAACTATGATTTACAAAAGGTCATATTGGAACATTTTATATCTAAACAATAAACTCAACATTAAGAGAATTTTAAAGCTGTATGGTTAGCCCTCAACGGTCAAGAAATACCAAAGTTAAAGATGTGCACAAAAAGCTTACCGCTGCTCCTTTCTACATATACATTACAACAGTCTTTAATTAAGTGCGCAGATACTACAGGTTGTATATATGTATGTAGCTAGGTAACATGATCGCATACAATATATAATTTTTCTGCCTCCCTAAATACACATCTAGCAGCTTACAGTGTGTTTTTCATTCTTGTATGTTTACAATTAATTTCTTTCTAACAAGAAAGACTATTGGAAATGAATATGCACAGGGGAGCACCATTAAAATTGTACTTGAAATCTTGGCATTTCCTGATGTCTGTGTGTCCCTGCAACTTTAGTTGGACCCAGACCCTATACTTTTTACTACCTAGTTAAGTTAGTCACACATATGTGTACATTGCACCTTTTCTTAGATTTAGCAGTCTTGCAAGAAACGTGGAAAATGCAGTGTACATTCTGTAATAAGTGGTTATTAGAGGCAAAATCAAAACTAATTTATATCAGAGAGCGTTATACCTCTTTCAGCTTTCAACCTCCAACTGTTCCAGCTGTAAATAAAAGTTCACAAAGTGAAATATGTTTTCTTTACAGTCCTTGTACTCAAAAACAGCTGAACTGTTTTTACTCAGACATCCCAGTGAAAAAGTTACTTTTGGGCAGATACATCTTCGGGGCTGAAATTTTTCATTCAGGGTGTGTTTCAGAAAGTTGTGAGCTACTGAAAATAAGGATTAGGCTGGAAACTATTCTGCAACTTTAGCTAGAGTGGTCATTGCCGATCAGGGTTTCTCAAACTTCATTGCACTGCAACCCTGTTCTGACGACAAAAGTTACTACATGACACCAGGAGGTGGGACCAAAGTCTGAGTCTGCCCGGGCCCAAGCACTCTTGCAAAGCCAAAGCCCAAGGGCTTCAGCCCCAGGCTGGGGTCCTGTAACCCTGAGCCCCCTACCAAGGCCTGAAGCACTCAGCTTCATATCTGTGAGGTGGGGCTCGGACTTTGGCTTCAGCCCCGGGCTCCAGCAAGTCTAACACCATCCCTGGCGACCCCATTAAAATAGGGTTGCAACCCACTTTGGGGTCCTGAGCCACAGTTTGAGAACCTCTGGGACTAGTAAAAGTCCTTTCTAGTCTCGGTACTATATTAGTTTGAGTGGGTTGAAGGGGATGCTGGACCCATGTGTTTGTTCCAGGATGGGTCTAAGAGGTGGAGGGTTGGGTGAAACTCAGCCCAGCAATCTTCCCTTACTCCTATTACTGTTTTTCTGGAAGTTCCCTGTGCAGTGTCTGCTGCTTCATGTCCAGTCCTTTAGAACATGCCGTGATTTCACAGTCTGCATGTGAAAGGCAAAGAATGCTGATTTTTTTATACTTTAGTTAAACTTGAACAGAATTTTATAAGACAAAGAATATATAGACTAGCAAGTTTCTCCCTGCCAAATTTCAAAGGTCTGCTGCAAACAATGGTGCTTTTAATTCTTCTTTAAAAAAAAAAAAAATCACCAGTATTCTTTATACTGGAAAGCAACCTGAGTAGAGGGTTACTACCAGCTTCCTCTATAAAATATAGATGAGGTATGAGTGGAGTTTGCTTTACACATTCTGCTCATTAATATGCATTTTTTTTACATGCTTTGCACACTGAACAGCACCATATAATTGACTTTTTTCATCTGGTCTAACAGAGTAAAATCACAAATCTCTTGTGTTAACAAGTTACAAAATACACTGAATAAATTAAATGGGATTTATTGTAAAAGTGCAGCAGCAAAGTGCAGTTATATCAATGCTGGAGGACACAGACATCAGACGTTAAGCCACCATCTTCCATTTAATGAAAGAAATGCACAGAAAAACCTTTTCTGGCTTATGTATTTTTAGTGCTCATTTTACCATTCAAGAAAAATAGGACATCAAGTAATGAGTCATTGTTCCTCTGAATGAGAGACCGAAGGAAATGAGAAAATACAACAATATTAAAAATAAAATTGATTCAAAAATTCATATTTTTTCATAAAATGGATTCAAAAAGTCAGTGAATGAATTAGCCTATGGAATGGAAGTTTGCTAAGCACCAACCTCGCTGCTGAAAGCTGGTGCAAAAAGGACCTTTGAAGAAATGTCCCTTTTCTAAAGTGGCAGAATAAAGTCAAGTTACTCTAGTTCTCCAACATAGGGAAAAATAGATGCCAAACCTAATAAGTAACTTTCCAATTTAATGAGTGAGGAAACATTTCACTTCTGAGGCTTTTAACAATTATGAAGAACGCTGGCTTTGATCAACAATTCACTGTGGATATTAAGATGTGCTGAACTTGAATCTGTTGAGCAGATGACAGGCTCTACACATTGCACAAATGCCAGCAGCCTTCGGGATACATCCAAGAATATGTAACACACCCATCTTTTACTGACACGTTGCCATTTGACACTGGAGAACAGTTTACTTTTTCCAAAACACACAATGATGTGATTAGTTGGGTTGAGTCACAGTAAAGGCAGTATTGCCAACTCGTGATTTTATCTTGACTAGCAGTTTTACAGTGGCTTTTATAACCTGTCATATGTGCCATCTATGAATGCTTCAAGGTGAAGGACACAGCCCTGCCCTGCTGTTCATGTATGGTCCTATAGTAGTGAGAGGGTCCTCAGTAATAGTGTGAGTAGTGGGAGCAGAGCTGCATTGGAAGGGGAATTCAGGGAAAAGCCCAGCAGCAACACTTCCTGCTCCTTTGGGATGTCTCCTCTGGTTCTGGACCCTGGTGGGGGAAGTGGAAGACACTGATTGATCAGGTGACACACATAGGCAGAAGAGTAGAGGGGAGTTAAAAAGTTAAGAGAACAAACATATTTTGATGATTTTTTAAAATCGTGATTTTGGGGCTGTAACATGATTTTTGGTCTCTTATGCTTGGCAGTACTGTGAGAGTTTTTCTGTTTTGTTTTTTTGTATTTTTTTTTAAATTTCCCTAGCTCACTTATTACATGTCTGTGGTGTAGTGGCAAAAACTAACAAACTGGCTTTAGCCTTCAGTAATTCAGTTACTCCAGGCAAGAACCCTAAGAGGACGAGGTTTACATCCAGGTTTGCCAACCCTGCAGAACTATCCTGGAATCTCCAGGAATTAAATATTAATCTTTAATTAAAAGATTATGTCATGTGACGAAACCTCCAAGAACATGCCCAGTCACAACTGGCAACCTTTTTTCCATTGTTCTGCATACTCCATTATGTCTTCCATTCCCTCCTCCCCACCAACTTTACTTATAGCAGAATCCTACTCATTCTAAACTGAAAGCAGCTGGAGCAAACAAAAGGTATCTGGTTGCCACTGGAAAAGTATAACAAAGAAACATGAAAGACGTTACAGTCAGAGGACTGTAGGGATGTGTAACCGGAATTGTCAGTATGATGTGAAGGAATTCTACAGACAAGTGGTTTCACAGCTATCACAAGGCAAAGTTTACCCCATTGCTCAAGATCAATTCAAAACCCTCTACACCAATGAATGTCCCTACGCACACAACCAAACACCTCTCTGAATCTGGAGTTTAAGTGGTACAGAGGGTTTTCTGTAGTATCTCTTTGTTCGTGTGCATTTCATGCCTACTGCACAGCAAACAAAAAAATGGGACAAAGGAAGAGGAAAATAAGGAATTAACAGACAAGTTCTTGGCTTTCACAAGTGCAAGGTGAAAGTTTCTATTACCACATCCTGATGGGTTACATATTAGAAAGATTTCAGAGTGGTAGCCATGTTAGTCTGTATCAGCAAAACAATGAGGAGTCCTTGTGGCACCTTAGAGACTAACAAAATTATTTGGGCATAAGCTTTCGTAGGCTAAAACCCACATCATCAGATGCATTGATTTTAATATTAGAAAGAGAAAAATGTATTTCTAGCCAATAAATGGTGAGGCATCACTTCACACTTAAATCCTTTTAATATTTGGGGATGAGATAACACCAAATTGGAGTATCTGTTCACATATTATCTGTACAGATTGTAAAGTTTAACTATGTTTTATTTACCTCCTGGAAATCCTCTTCTCAAGGGGGCCAGCAGATATGCACACAGTTGATTGGTTATTTTTTAATTTAACAAAATATTCTGGATACAGATGAACATTTTATGCACAACGTTTACTGTTAGCGATGGCCTATTTAAGGAATAAAAGTGCTGATATTACTGAGATCATGGGTCAAATGCACAACCTTATTGAAAATCCATGGGAAATTGCCTTTCCATTGACACATGGCTTGACCAGCTGCTAATAAATTCGGTGGGATTTGCAGCCCATCAGGCAAATCTGAAAGCTCATTCATTCTAAAGCAAACTACCTTCGACTCTTAACATAGTATGAAGAGTTTGTATCCAGTCATAGAAACCTTCTACGTTAGCAAATGTTATAAAATGCTTTCAACTGCATTGAAATAGAAGCAAGCATGTGCTTTGCTAAATAGATATATTACCTGATGTCACCATTACTCTTCTTTTGAAATGCCATTTGGAAAGTTCTTAGCGATACCTCTCAGTGAATTACAACAGATCTGTGAAAACAAATATGAAACAAAGGAAAAGTTCTGTAAGTGACTCACCAGGGCCACAAAAGTTTGTGCTTTGTTAGGATTTGTGCTCAAATATAAACAAGTCCTAATATAAAAAGGTGGAAGCCTAAAAATGGAGCTATTCCCTATTTCCGTATATATTCCATCCAATCTGGCACTCCTTAATTAGGCAAAAAGCCCTTTTGGGTAGTTGGCGCCAAAGGGACAGATCCTTTCCCCTGAGAAAATCATTTGAAAGGAGGTAGAGATGGTTTTCTCACAAGGAGGAAAAAATAACAACAATAATTTGTACTCTTTAATAAGGAAACATAGTATTTCCTTCTGGAATTAAAACAAGAGGGCCCCATGCAAAAATAACCTAATTTCTTATATAAATTGTCCACTGGAAGTGCATCAGTTTGAAAGCCTACCATGCTTATTTGGGAATTGTTAGCCAATCAGCTGACTGCAGTTCCACCTAGCAGTTGCTTTATTGTCAGTCCAATAATGATGAATAACCCTGAAGATATTGAATAAAAGGAATACCATTAATTTACAGGATACCTTTCCTTGATGGATGAAATTAATGTTTATATTGTTGCTGCTTACAGCTCAACAAAAGAGCCCCCAACCTCACCCCGCTTAGTTTTACTAGTGATATATATTTGTATTACCTTAGTCAGAGACAGTTTTCCTCGTAGCACTATCAATGTTATAGCATTCTATGATGAGAACATACCCAGTGATGACTAAAAAGAAACCATAAATGTTTTTGACTGTTGTAAGGAAGACTTATGACCGGCAGGTTTTTGGTCTACTACGAGCTCAAACTTTGCTTCTCAGAAGTTGTGCACTATTTCAGCCTTCTTACGGCAAGAGTTGAAATTATGCGTGTACTTAATCAGGGACATTGTGTCTGCCATATCAAGGAATGGTTCTTTCTGTAATGAATTAATAAAACTGCATCTGTTAGGCCTAGTTACTTTACCTAAATACTACCACAGATCAGATATAAACATACCACTCTGTGACAAGAAAATGGATCATCATGATGGGTTTAATTTAATTTGCAATGTAGATTGCAAAACCAACATAATGTAAGCATTGAACTAATTTTTCATCCCTGTGAATAAACTAGAGATGTATGAATCTTGTATAGTCTGAGATTTGCAAACCTCTAACTATTTTCTGGGACTTCAGTGGAATTTTATGTGGGTATACACATGGGTTTGCTTGTATGAATCCAGTTGCAGGACTGGGGGCCTACTTCGAATTCCTGAACTTCCCCTCACACATACACACCTTTTCCTCCACATTTTCTCCCTTCAAGAGAAAAGGGAAAGCTGTGCTTTGCAGTAGGGATAGAAATGTATATAGCACAGCACAAAACTTCCTCTTTCGTCTCACTCTAATGCTAAGTTGGCATATATGGATAACCTATAGATTGGGGGGAAAGGGGGAAAAGGGTTCAACAGAAAATTTTTGTCTTCCTCCTCCTGCTCTGTTCCTTCAGACTCCCCCTAACCAGAATGTGAACTTAATGTAGTTGAGTCTAAGTCCCCGTTTTGAAAGTATGAAGTGAATTTGAATCAAGTTCCCAGCACTAGTATAAACAGATTGTTGATATTCTTCATTTTGTATGATTTTATAGTAAAGACTATTTATAGAATTTCTTAATCATTTCATGTGACTGACAACTTACCTTCTCTCTTTCTATTAGGCCGTTTTTACTACCTAATACACCCAACCAAGTTGACCTATGATGAAGCTGTGCAGGCCTGCCTCAAGGATGGATCCCAGATTGCTAAAGTAGGCCAGATATTTGCTGCCTGGAAACTTCTAGGATATGATCGCTGTGATGCCGGCTGGCTGGCTGATGGCAGTGTCCGCTACCCAATCTCCAGGCCAAGAAGACGCTGCAGTCCTGATGAAGCAGCAGTGCGCTTTGTAGGCTTCCCAGATAAAAAACACAAGCTATATGGTGTTTACTGTTTCAGGGCGTACAACTGAAAGTACCTAGAGCACAATTTTAAATTCATTAAGAACATGTGAAAGATTTTTTTTCAATACGAACTCATGCAAGTTACCAAAACTGTGATAAACTTTTTTACTTACTGTAAAGAGTCATTTTCATAAGTCCAACCCTTTAATTTGGTTTTGTTTTGTTAATTCAATAGATATTTTAAATTAATATAAATTGAATGAAAGCTCTAGGTAAGGAAGCTTTAGAGCCAAACTCTTTAAGCCACACCATCCCAGCGAAATATATTTTTCATGAATGGGGCATGCAATAGCTTGACAATTGCTAGGACTAAATTAAGGAATGTAAGGCTACTCAAAGCAGAAGCTTTTACAAGCACAAATTTTACACATTTGTACCAGTTTGAGATGCACTACAAAAATAAAATTAGATCTGCAGTTTTGAAATACGTAATTTTTTCTTAACAGGGGTTCAGTGAGGTTTTGCAAAATAAAAAAAACAAAAAATATTTTCACAGGGGGACAATATATACAGTTTGATGAAAACAGCAATTCAAACAGTCCACAAAATAGGACTTGTTTTACCATTTAAAATCTTGCCTTTCAGAAAAATAAGCTCATACATGAGCCCATGCATAGCAAAAAGCACAACTAGATCTCCTGAACATTTCAATTATGTTTTTATTGTGTATAAAACATTGATGAGTGAACCCTGCTTTCTTCTTAATTCAAACTGAAGATGCCTGAGAAGTGTTGTATTACCTTTGAGTAGCTTTACTGAGTTATTTTTAAACTCTAAAGGCCATTTGCTAAGCAGCATTTAGCATCTACTCAGGGCAGTTGTGTAGATGAACTGCTGGACAGACAAATTGTAAAATTTAGCAGCTTGACTTTATGTTAGCTTTTGAAATGTATTGTCTTTATAAAAAAACACAAACACATATTTCTCGCTTATTTACACATCATGAAAGATAAACTTTTGGAAAAACTCATTAAAAAATCAGTAGAGTCTCTACAATGAGAAAGAAAAATCTAGTCCCAACAAGCAAAGATAAAACAAACAAACAAACAAAAACCCCCACCTTATTTCCTGTTTGTATGCATACTTAAGCCCAATTTATATATTACTGTTTCTAAACCCATCAAAAAAAGATAGCAAATGTGGTCAATTCCACCTGTTTCTATGATGGATCTTTATTAAGATTAATGGAAACCTCTAGAAATTCTTAGCAATTTCACCACAATCTGCAGAGGTCTGCATGGGAGACATTTACCTTTGTCTTCCAGTATCACAGAAAGAAAGCACCATGCACAGTTCATGGAGTTTCCTGAGGGGCTTGGGCACCACATTCTCATTAAATTAATATCAAATTCAGGGGAACTGGGTGTCCGAGGCCAAGATTTTCAAGAGTGACTAGTGATTTTTGGATGCTTCAATTCTGGGTGCCCAACTTCACACACCTTAAAGCAGCCTAGTTTTCAAAGGGTGAGTGTTCAGCACTTTCTGAAAATCAGACCTTAAAGGTATTTCAAGTTGGGCACCCAAAAATTGGTCTACCCAAAATACTAGTCACTGTTGAAAGTCTTGACCTTTGCAAATCCGTTAGACAACTTTGAAATTCCCATCCGTATTAGTATCTCTTTTAAAAACAAAGCAAATGTAGAAGTCTGTTTTCCTACACCATGTTTGCTGACTATGAAGATTTCAGAGGACCAATATTTGTATTAAATGAAGTTTTACAGTTTCCATAGCTAAATGAAATATAGTGGTATTATCCCAGTACGACACAGCTGGTATGCTTTCATGAATGTTATTGTGTAGATTTTTTTTCCACAGATCTGAGTAAATAAATCTCTGATTCCTGAAATGATTGTGGTTCCATTTTAAATGCATGACAGGATTGTAGTAGAAAAGTATTGAATTGATGAGCATGTTGCCATTCCCAACAAGTGCAGAATTCCTTCCTGGTGAGAGCTTTGTGAAATATGGATATTGGCTCATACTTTCCAGGTGAAACAAAGTCATTAAAAAGAAAAAAAATACAACCCTATAATAATATTTACTTCCACAAGAGCCAGGGTTTCTGGAAACTCAAGCACAATGTAATCATAAGTGATTATAACATATGAACAATTAAGAGGCCAAATCATACCTCCCTATAGCCACACACACTCTCCTCTTTTCCCTTCAGAAGGAGGGCTCAGTTACTTTCAAAGCATCCCTCCCCTCCATACACCTCCTGTCCCCCCCACCCACTATCTCTCACACACATACACACACACTCTGCAAAGACTTTTCTGAAGGGTCTGAGGTACATCCAGGGGAAGGAGCTGGAGAATGGTTGGGCCGGGGAAGGTGTGGGCAGGACAGGGAAAGAAGTAAGGCCAAAGGGATGCAGATCATCCTCCTTCCAACCCATGGAAAGTAGACAAGAGAAAACATTGTCTTATCTTTTCTGCACAGCCCGCTCAATAGTCCTGGCTTTTGCTGCCCCCAGAGGAAGTCACTCATAACGTGGTTCCAGTTCCCAAGCAAATTGTTAGTCCACTTGGGATGATGTAAAGCCACAGACCCTTCATAAAAGTGACCCTGTCCTCCAGCACGATCCTTCACATTTGAGGGATGTTCATGACTCTTTCATAGGGAGTCAACTCACCAACAGTTTTCTGCTGAAGTTGTCTCAGCAATCTCTTTTTCCAGAGTCCTTTCCCACAGGTTTCTTCTTATTTTCGAGGAAGAGAGAATCTGGCGAAGGATTCTACTTGCAGAAATGTGAACATCCAAGTCTAGATCTTTAGGTCAGGCCAAGATGCATTTGGATCCACAGCCAAATGGGTCAAGTCAGCTTTCGAACACCTTTGCAGCTCCCTGATTCTGAAGCTAGCCAGCCTCCACCATAAGTTAGATTCAGGGCTATTCTAGTTTGTTCCCCACTACCCAAGAAGCCTTTCTGACAGCCAGCATGCAGCAGCACATACATTCACGGCCATGCTCTGTACATAAGGGGCTATGATGCAGCTGGTGGCTAAGCTGGTTCTATGCCAACCAGATATTCCCCCTACAACAAGGAAATACCCAGATGTACACATCCTCAAGTTTTGCAGCACAAAGGAGTCATAGCACAGAGAAATTTGGGACCCTGGAATGACAATGAGCTGTAATATGATCACTGTTGGCCAAATTCTACTGTTCATTTACACCTATGAAACCCCACTGAATATATTCATTGTCAGGAATTAAACTCAGACCCAAAGCATTGTGAAGGTCTGTGTGTGAAATTTATTACATTATTTAAGGAAAGGCCTGATGGCTTTCTCAGAAGTATTCTAATTGAAGAAGGCTAGTCTTAGCTCACCAGAGATATAATATCTATTTATCATTATAACAGAAACATTAATGGGATAGTTTGCTGGGAGCACAAATGTATGAAGCAAAAATTATTAACTACACTGTAAGCAGTTTTAAAGAGAAAACCATCCAATTACGTGTGAAATGGACATAAATGGTCAAAAATGATATTTATTTTTTACAGCTGCAGATGTAGCTCCATTTCACTTTTATAATGTCAAAGTTAGAAAACAGCCTTAACTTTTGAATATGTTTGCTACATGCTTGGATCATATCTGAAGAGGATGCTTAAGACCTGTTAAAAATCTGTGCTATTTTCTGTTCTTGAGGATATAAAACCTTCAACATAAGAATGAATTCATGTGCTGTGTCATCTTGTTTTTCATATTGTATCTGAATTTTAATGCCCATGAATGACAATTAAATCACATTCTTTTCAATATGATGTTTTCTTTTTATTGACTGGCCCTTCTTTTCTTTCCCAGAGAAGACAATGAGAAGACTATGAAAGTGCTTACTCTGCCAGAGTGAATAGAAAATTGTCACAGGCATAGACATTGCCAAAAAAAGAACCAGTCTACTATGTGGATATAAGTTATAACCAAAAGAAGAAACAATGTGCCTTTAGTGAGCACAAAGAATTATTACACACACAAAATGCAGCCAGGTAAAGATTTCCAAGGTCAGGAACCAATCTGCATTCATTCAAAATACTGGGCCAGACTCACAGCTGTAGCTCCACTGTCTTCTATGGAGCATAGCTGAAATAGCCCAACTGAGGCTTCAGCCCACACAGTTTTACAAGCAAAGACACTCTGCTTTCTCAGAATTGTACTGGCGGTATTTGGATGACTAACCTAATTCATGTTTGAAAACAAAAAACGCAGTTACCAAAAAAGAGGAGCGCAAACACCTAACATAACTAATGTGTATTTTAAAATCAACAATACATTATTTTTTAACCATTTATTCAAACCAGTGTCTTGATGAAACCGAGACTTTATAGACTTTAGACTTTTAGACTTTATAGGCTGGGCAGTAGAGCCACACCATCCATACTAGTCTACTTACATTGACGCTGACAGGTTCCATTGAATGACATCCCAACAGGCAACAAATGAGAAATTATGCGGATGTGTGAAAGCCTCTAGCGGTGAATCATGTATTTTTCTTTCCACCACCACCACCTCCAAAAAACCCCAGAGACAAAAGCTTCTGGAATTTCCTGACAGATTCAAGGAGCCCTGCTTCTAGGGCAGTGGCTAGAATTGGAAACTCGATTACCTTACGTCAGTAAGCTTGAATCTCTGGCAATAAAACTGATAAGGCTGCCATTTAATTTATCCACTCTATACTTTGAACACACGGACTACCAATAATAAAGAGATTTATTGGCTATAACTAAAATTAAATTGTCCTGGAGAAAGTTTTATGCTCCTGGATCAGACTCCTGATTCTTGCGCATTTGTTAGCATTTTTCCCCAGCAATACTTACTGAAGTCAAGCAAGCCCATTGCAGAGCAATTCAATTCAGATGGATTTTATTGTGTGGGGAGATGCCAGATCTCAAATGTATTAGGGCCCTAACTCAACCACAAACAGAGAAACAAATAAATAATCCCCCTTTTAACAGAACTCTATGAAACAGTCATCCATTCGAAAGGTAATGTTGAACTGACAAAACATAACTGGTATTAAAACCTTTTTCTTTTTTTGGTGTGCCACATATTGTGATGTTTCTCCTAACATCAGGATAATCTGACAGGTTCCTTTCAAATCCCCATAGTTCTGTTTCTAATCTTTCACACCAAATTCACCCTTCCTTACTTTGCACCTTAGGATAGCCCTTGGTCTTTAATTTTTGGGAAAAGAAACACCACATAGTAATATTGGACACAATATTTGTCTTATAATGTATCTGTCCCCAGACTGCAACACCTGAGCATTGAAGGCAGAGAATCATCAGTGTAGGCCCCTCTTGAGTCTGGTATTTGTTTCCTCCTTCCTTTGGTCTGAGAGAGTCTGAGTCTGTAAATCTTCAAGGTAAGGTGAAAGGCTCATCTATTTCCTCAAGCTTTGGCCTGGAAGTGGGTATTTGTATAGCTTAATTGTTCATTGGAAGTTTACCTATGGTGACACTGGTCAATGAATTATTGTACTGTTTTTATTTTTGTCATGTGCTCAATGACTATATGATGGGTCCATTTAATAAATCTAACAAAACCACACAAAAACATAGCTAGCAACTTATCAAATAAAAAGTGTTCTTTTGTTATTCTTCAGTGAATCCTTACAGTAAAAGACTAATTCATATACAATTGTCTAGACTTAAAAATGATACACTTTGCCTCCTAGTTAGATATTTTTCTTCAGACCTCCTTCACATTTGGGATATCAAATCAAGTTTGTGAAAGGAAGAGAGTTGAGATTCAAATTCAGTCAATCATTTAATCAGTCCCAAGAAAACCTGAACTCATATTTCTTGTCAGACTCAAGGAGACTTTAAGCTAAGTGAAAAACCTAGTCAATGTTATAATGAATTCATGAATTACTGTTCCAGATTTCTGGTATTTTTACTTTTAACCAACAATAAAATATACCATCAAGAACCACTCCCAAAAAATAAATCACAAACGGGAGGAGCAGAAGGTGGAAGCAAACAAACTAAAGAATTATTCACAACTTGTGGTGATATATCTTTTCAGAAATTATGGTAGTAATGTTAAAATATGAGAACCAACAGAATCATGGCAGGTGACCACATTAATCTTCCTAAATTTCTGTGGATAAAGTTCATCCATTATATTGGGAGTTGTGGACATCCCCTAACATAGCTACTGTGTGTGGTTTTGGTGGGTTTCTGGCAGGTTCATGATATATTCTGAAGTTCTTCAGTTCGCCACAACAGGGCCCCGTGCCAGTTTTGCATAGGATAGTGTGAATGGGAGGGGATGAATGTATGAGTGGCCAGTCAGTTCACTGTTATGGAAAATGGTAGCCACAAACTGCCACCTAGGGGATAGGGCAACTCCACAGCCTCTGTTACAGAGGGACTGTAAAGTTGCCCTCTGCCTGCAGATTACAAGGATGAATTCCATCCCAACCGTCTTCTGCTTAAATCCCCAGTAAACCCACTTACTAAGACTTTGTGTCAGGAACGGGTTAGGTGGGTGAATTTGTCCCAGTGAAACTCTGTGCAAGATTAGTGTTCTCATACACATATCAACATTCCCATCATGTTCTCCCCACTTACGATGCAGTGACCTGCCTATCTGTATCACTTATGCCCTCTAAGAGGTAAAAATATATCCAAACTGTTCCTTCTACCAACTGAGCCAGTAGACCTATTCTTTAAGCTCTAGTCAAAATTCATATTTTTGAAGCTGAAATTCACTTGCACACTAATCTTAATGCCACTTCTGTGCAGGTTGTCTGATAAGTCTGGTTATCCAGATGCATGCAGCCACACATTGATACAAGCCCACCAGTATTTCATAATAATACTGGTTTCCAAACACCAATAGCAATCCGAAAGGTTTGGCACACTTGAGCATGCAGTAAGTGTCTGATCCATCTCCCATTGAAGTCAAAGAAAAAGCCACCACAGCATTCAATAAAATGTGTATTAGGCCACACACACCCACACCCACCCACCCACCCACACCACAGAATCGTAGGACTGAAAGGGGCCTCAAGAGGTCTTCTAGGCCAGTCCCCAACACTCATGGCAAGACTAAGTATTATCTACACCATCCCTGATGTGTTTGTTTAACCTGCTTTTAAAAATCTCCAATGATGGAGATTCCACAACCTCCCTTGACAATTTATTCCAGTGCTTAACTATACTGACAGGGAGGAAGTTTTTACTAATGTCCAACCTAAACCACCATGGCTGCAATTTAAGTCCACTGCTTAAATACACACACAGTGCTTTGCACTTTTGGAAGTTTTGTTCTCAGTTCTAGGGTTTTTTGGTGCAATTTTTCAAAAGTGTTCTGCAGTTTTGGGTGTCCAGTCTAAGACACCTGGGGAGATCCTCCTTCTGTTCTGGCTCTTTTACACCAGATAAAAGGCTAGATGGACATAAAGGGAGTTTAAACACCCCAGTTCCAGTCAGGAGAGATTCCCCTTGCACAGACCCTGGAAGACAGCCATAAGACCACTTTCCAAGAACACCTTTTAAATTCTGGGGTGTGTGTGTGTGTGTGTGTGTGTGTGTGTGTGTGTGTTGGGGGGAGGGCATACCTGGCATGGGGCTGAGGGCAGGAGGGACATGTAATGGTGGGGCCACAGCATGCAGCAGCAAGGAGCTTCCAGGCTATGCTGTGGCCCATAATCAGCTGGAGAAAATGCCATAGCTTAGATAAGGATCCTGGGGCTATCTAAATTATACTGTGAGCTGAGGAAAAGTCCAGGATTGGGACGGCTGCAAAGTGTCCCCGCCACCCCACCTCCCGAATCGCTTAGAAGTGCAGTGCAGAATCTCACCCTTGTTTTTCAAAAGTCCAGAGCAAGTGAAGCTCCAATTTATCTCAATATCAAGCACCTCTGAAAATCAGGCCCTAGGGCCTTTGATTTAGAGCGACTCCATTTTTGGGGTGCCGCACCTGAGACCTTAAATTATCTGATATTGTAGACCTATAGATGAAAACACCTAAAAGTAGAGGCTGCTTTTGAAAATGTTGTCAGAGATATCTCAAGTTGGGCACCCAAAAATTGAGAACCCAAACTCACTGGACACTTGGGAATGTTTTGGCCCTAGTGCTCAGAGATGGGCTCCCAAAACTAAAGCCCCTTTTGGAAAATTTGGCTGAGAGTGATTTACCCCAAACCACTCAACAAGTCAGTCCCAGAGATGGGATTTATAATCTAGGTCTTCATGTAGCCATTCCTGTGCTCTAACTAGGCTGCAATTGTAATAGTTCTGCTCTCATCTAGTTCTTTCCTCTCAGTGTAGCATGTGGGTACATTAGTTAGGGTTACTAGCCTTCTGTCTTTGAAAAATGTAAGGTCATTACATAAAACTAAAACTATTTCCATTTATAATGACAGGTTTCAGAGAGCAGCTGTGTTAGTCTGTAGCCGCAAAAAGAAAAGGAGTACTTGTGGCACCCTAGAGACTAACAAATTTATTTGAGCGTAAGCTTTGGTGAGCTACAGCTCACTTCATCAGATGCATGCAGTAGAAAATACAGTGGGGAGATTTTATATACACAGAGAACATGAAACAATGGGTGTTACCATACACACTGTAACGAGAGTGATCAGGTGAGGTGAGCTATTAGCAGCAACGGGGGGGGAGGGGGTATCATGGTGAAATTCCTCAAGGGCTTCTTTTCCATGGATCCAGATGATGAAGATGTCATCAGCAAAGTAGGGGCATTAGGGGACAAGAGCTGAGGAAGCATTGTTCTAAGTCAGCCATAACAATGTTGGCATACTGTGGGGCCATGCGGGTATTTCAACAATTTCCATCCCACCATCAACCTCAGCCTGGACCAGTCCACACAAAAGATCCACTTCCTGGACACTACAGTGCTAATAAGTGATGGTCACATAAACACCACCCTATACCGAAAACCTACTGACCGCTATTCCTACCTACATGCCTCCAGCTTTCACCCAGACCACACCACACAATCCATTGTCTACAGCCAAGCTCTACGATACAACCACATTTGCTCCAATCCCTCAGACAGAGACAAACACCTACAAGATCTCTATCAAGTGTTCTTACAACTACAATACCCACCTGCTGAAGTGAAGAAACAGATTGACAGAGTCAGACGAGTACCCAGAAGTCACCTACTATAGGACAGGCCCAACAAAGAAAATAACAGAACGCCACTAGCCATCACCTTCAACCCCCAACTAAAACCTCTCCAACGCATCTACCACCTATCCTGAAGGACGACCCATCACTCTCACAGATCTTGGGAGACAGGTCAGTCCTTGCTGACAGACAGCCCCCCAATCTGAAGCAAATACTCACCAAAAACCACCCACCAAACAACAGAGCTATTAACCCAGGAATCTATCCTTGTAACAAAGCCCGTTGCCAACTGCGTCCACATATCTATTCAGGGGACACTATCATAGGGCCTAATCACAGCAGCCACACTATCAGAGGCTCGTTCATCTGCACATCTACCAATGTGATATATGCCATCATGTGCCAGCAATGCCCCTCTGCCATGTACATTGGCCAAACTGGACAGTCTCTACGTAAAAGAATAAATGGACACAAATCAGACGTCAAGAATTATAACATTCAAAAAACAGTCGGAGAACACTTCAATCTCTTTGGTCACTCGATTACAGACCTAAAAGTGGCAATTCTTCATCAAAAAAACTTCAAAAACAGACTCCAACGAGAGACTGCTAATTGGAATTAATTTGCAAACTGGACACAATTAATTTAGGCTTGAATAAAGACTGGGAGTGGATGTGTCATTACACAAAGTAAAACTATTTCTTCCATGTTATTCCCCCTTCCTGACACATTCTTGTCAACTGCTGGAAATGGCCCACCTTGATTATCACTACAAAAGATTTTTTGTTTTGTTCCTCCCCCCCCCGGTAATAGCTAATCTCACCTGATCACTCTTGTTACAGTGTGTATGGTAACACACATTTTTTCATGTTCTCTGTGTATATAAAATCTTCCCCCTGTATTTTCTACTGCATGCATCTGATGAAGTGAGCTGTAGCTCACAAAAGCTTACGCTCAAATAAATTTGTTAGTCTCTAAGGTGCCACAAGGACTCCTTTTCTATTTCCATTTAGTTAGTTATCAATGCTACATGATCTTACTAGCATGCACTGATTGTTGTTTATCTGGAAAACTGATAAAATAAAAATGTTTGCACGGTTACTGACTGCATTCAAGTATAACCAAGCTGCGCTGTACTGTTCTGCCTAAAGGGAGGCTGCTGGGTTCTTTAGATTGGAAAAAACATACTAAGCACAATACTAATTTGCAGTCTATTTTGTAACCCTTGTTTTCTTTCCTCTGACCCTTGTCACGTTTCATACAAATTCATCTTTACTACACTGGAAAGTGAAATTACACCTTTTCTAATCCACAAAGAATGTTTCCTACTGGAAAGCAGAAAGCCATAACAAGGTATCCCTTGCTATAGCCTGTCTACATTTTTTATTATAATAAAGATCTTAAATGGGGACTGGTAAGGCTGTGCCATAAAAAATACTTACGTTTGCCATTAATGTTGTATCAACATTACTTTAATGATAGAATAGGATTAGTTACGTGTTCTAAGCAAAAGAAAATGCTTTGCACCAATGCCATAAACAAGATTATATTAAGCTATTTTATAAGACTAAGAATCATATTTACTGCACTCAGAGGCTTATTTTTCAATGCATCTTTCTAATTGAATGGTTTTCACAGTGAGCGAGAGTTGGATAGACCTGATAATTTGTCAGTCAATACTGTGACTGGTGCCTCATAAAAGCTTATACTAGGTAGTAGTAAGTGGCAGTAGTAATAGTAGTTAGCTGTAAAGCGTTTCCCCTCGTTCAGTTACAAACATTTTTGGAGTAAGTTTAATATTTGCTAATTAAACTTCACATGGACCAGCCTATCTTTTATTCTCCTGAATGGCTAGCGCATAGAATAGCAGGGACTTCAAAAATCTGTAGCATCAGTATAATTTTTTGCATTATGAATATTTTCATGTGATTTTATTTGTTAGTTTATAGAATGCTGTTAGTACCTATGGGCAAAAAATATAAAAAGCATATGCACAATGTCAAAACAAATTAAAAATGCCTTATCTCAGAAACTAATTCTCTGCATTCTTTTGGATGAAGATGTAACCATAAGAATAGGTGCTGCATTGTGACCTGAATGGTCAATACATTCAGGCTTTGTTGTACCAGCATGGAAAGAAAATTCAAGAGCTGAAGACTTTCCCCTGAAAGCCACAAAGAGAGATCTCTAAAACAGTCAGGACCCAAGCCATAAAAGATTTTGCGGGTTAAAATCCATCACCTTCAATTCCATCCAGAAACCTACTGGAAGCCAACACAGTCTATGATATAGGAGTAATAGGATTCTTGCAGAGAATTGTAAGGCTGGTATACACTTAGAGATTAGATCAACCTAGCTATGTCTCTCAGGGCTGTGTAAAATCTCATGTCCTGAGCACCACAGTTAGGTTGACTTAATCCCTAGTGTAGACACAGCTGAGTAGATGGACGGATTCTTCTGTTGACCTAGCTACTGCCTCTCAGAAAGGTGGATTATCTACATCAAGAGAAAAAACCCTTCTGTCACCATAGGAAGTATCTACACTACAGCGCAATAGCAGCAGAGTTGCATCGCCATAGCTGTGTCATGTAGTGGCTGTAGTGTAGATATGCCTTAAGGAAGAGAGCAGTCCTGTTCTGCACTAGCTGAAGTTTCTGAAGTTAAATATACATTAACCCTAAGGAGAGTGAAATGCAGTATTCAGTCTGTAGTTGATAAAGGTATGGATCACTGTGGCAGGGTCCACATGCAACATTCCTGCCAAGCAAAGATTTAAAAGAATAAAGTTGGCCGCTACTATTATCTGAAACTCTAAGGACAACCATGATGCCCATGTTGTGAAATGTATTAACAAAAACTAAACTAAGAGAATACATGCCACCTTTGCCATATGATGCTGGTAACCAAGTGCCAGCTCTGGCCAAGGCCGTAGGCATTAGTTAAGAACTGACAAACTTGTAGCTGGAAACCAAACCAGCTCACCTCCATGTTAGTTTTGTTCAAAATAGGTATTTGTCTTATAAGAATGTATTTAGTGTTTAGACTAACGCATGCAGCAATTCACAAGCATTTCATAATCTCACTTGTAACATCTGTATTCCATGCTACAAGGAAAAATATAGGTTTGTTTTATAACAGCAATAATGCCTGCTCGGAACTTGTGAACTCAGATAGGAAGTGTGGTTCCCCTACCTTTCAAGAAGGACTATTAAGACTTAATGGGTCATCTAGAACACAAAGCTTTTTTGCTTGCCCTGTCCACCCATGAAGATGTTATGTGCAGAAGCTCTCAGCCCATCAGTTAGAGCTCTGGGGAAAGATAATATAAAGAAACTCACAAGAAAAAATGGTTCTCTCTGCTGTTTGAACTCTCACAGGGACAGCAACACTAAACTAAAGCAGAGATCTCCTGAGTCAACCTGGGTTCGCCCTGAAAGACATTTTGAATGGACAGATTACTACATCTCTGTCACCTTTAGGAACTATAGATGTTAACTCATTTATGTGTATATGTTTTTTTGCTTGCTTTAACCTGAAAATCTCTTTTATTTCTTTTACCATCTTCATAAACCTTTAGATAGTTTATTACAGGGTTGGGTACAGCTGTTGTCTTTGGTGTAAGATCTAGAGTATAATTGATCTGGGGTAAGTGACTAGTCTTCTGGGACTAGAAGCAACCTGAATAGTTTGTGATCTTTAGTAAAAATGATCAATTATCACGAAGTCCAGCTTGTCTGGGTGGCAAGACAGACTGGAGTGCCGGCCCTAAGGGGATTGTCTGTGCTCCATGTTAAGACTGTTACAGTGATTCAGGAGTTCGTATTTTTTACTGGGTTGGTGAAATATAATTATAGACCACACCACCAATTTTGAATGTCTGTCCTATTTTTGACAGTCTGCCCTGAGGTAGGCACTCATGATCATGAACCTCTCCAGAGTTCCATCTGAGCACATCTAAAACCTGATACCTGTCAGAGTTATCAGGAGGGCTAGATGCAGGCCACCAATCCGTGGGGAGGCAGCACAACACCCACAAAAAAAGACAGCCAGGGGCACAGGGAAATGTAGAGTGCACATGAGAAAAGTAGTGAGTGTAAGTAGAAGACAAACGGAGATGGTTTTGGCTGCTAGGGGCTGTGCTACCTGGGCACCTAAGCCAACACAGAGGCTTAACTCCGGGAGAGGGATCATGGCTGAAGATCCTGAATGGAAAGAGATGCCTATGTGTGGCCCTTCAGCCAGGTGCACTAAATCAGATGCCCCTCTGTCATGGTTCCTTCCCCACTCTGAACTCTAGGGTACAGATGAGGGGACCTGCATGAAAAACCCCCTAAGTTTATTTTTACCAGCTTAGGTTAAAACTTCCTCAAGGTACAAACTATTTTACTTTTTGCCCCTGGACTTTATTGCTGCCACCACCAAGCATCTAACAAATATATAACAGGGAAAGAGCCTGCTTGGAAACGTCCTTCCCCCAAAAATCCTCCCAAACCCTACACCCCCTTTCCTGGGGAAGGCTTGATAAAAATCCTCACCAACTTGCATAGGTGATCACAGACCCAAACCCTTGGATCTTAGGAACAATAAAAAAGCAATCAGGTTCATAAAAGAAGAATTTTAATTGAAGTAAAAGAATCACCTCTGTAAAATCAGGATGGTAAATACCTTACAGGGTAATCAGATTCAAAACAGAGAATCCCTCTAGGCAAAACCTTAAGTTACAAAAAGACACAAAAACAGGAATATCCATTCCATTCAGCACAGCTTATTTTCTCAGCCATTTAATTCTCTAACGCATTCTAGCTAGATTACTTACTAAGTTCTAAGACTCCATTCCTGTTCTGTCCCCGGCAAAAGCATCACCCAGACAGACCCTTTGTTTCTCCCCCCCTCCAGCTTTGAAAGTATCTTGTCTCCTCATTGGTCATTTTGGTCAGGTGCCAGCAAGGTTATCCTAGCTTCTTAACCCTTTACAGGTGAAAGGGTTTTTCCTCTGGCCAGGAGGGATTTTAAAGATGTTTACCCTTCCCTTTATATTTATGACACCCTCTTCTCTCTCCCCAGCATTTCACTCCTGGCTAGTTTAGGTGGCTCCCTGCTCAGCTTGCTGGCTTCTGAGGATTCTTTTCTTAAACTCCTAAGTCTCCCCATGCATTGTATGAGGAGCCTGGGCACCTAGGTCAGGGCCCAAGGATTCCATTGGACAGCAGAATGCCTATGGGTTAGGCATTGTGACACTACTTTTGAGGTTCTGGGCCACAGGGCTTAAGAAAGGTGATACATTAAAACTCTGTGGTGCCACATATGCCTTCAGGGCAGATGTGTGGTTCCCTACCAGCACCTCAGAGACTTCTAGACAGGAAGACTGGAACCAGTCAGATACAATCCCATCTCCTTCTGTTCAGTGTCTTGTACTAAAAGATGTTGAAATCTTCTAGGTTTAACTTAGATGACTGCCAGTTTCTGCCAGTCACTAGTTGGATCATCAGTCACTAAACTACACTGAAAAGGGACAATGAAAAAATAAATGAAAAAATTAGGCAGTTTAAAAAATGTTTCTCCACAAGCTCTGAATAACCTTCTCTAATAGAGGAAGGTTAGATACTAGACAATACATGTAGAGATCATCAATATCAAAAGCTAGCTTTCTGAGCATAAGTTTGACAATCACTCGTTTAAAAGATGCTGGCACCTTTCCCAGATAGCGGCACTAATATTCTCCTCCAACAATGAAACCAAACACCCTAATTCTAGATTTTGCTTGCCAAGAGAAGTAAAGTTCCATCTTAGAGGTCATAGGAAAAAGTCACTATTTTCAGTTAGAAGTTCAGGATTTAGGATGGGCAAATTGTGACAGACAAGATAAGAAATTACCTGAAAAGTCACCACACAAACCAGTTTTGGAATGGTTTATTTAGCTTGTTCTACTTCTTTAAACAGGGCCCAGCTACCAGGCTATTTAAATCCACTGCTTGCAAATCCATCCTCAATTAATATGACAATAGAAATGAGACAATAAGGATTATAAAAATTGAAAGAATATTGAACAAATTGGCAAAATAAAGTAATAAGAGGAATGATGTGTAAAGTACTTGGAAATGTGTAAATTGATGAGAAAAATGTATAGAAGGAAAGAAAAGAGGAAGGAAAGTTAAGAAAAATGAAAGGATATTTTATCTTTATTTGAGACCACTGATTGTCATGTACTGTAAAATGTACCCTCAGTAGAGCATTCTCTAATCACCACCCACTTTTGCAAACTTTCAGGTCCAGCAGACCCCTGCTCCTTTGGTTTTAAGGTGATGACTGTTTGGACTATAGGGGCCATGCCCCAAACTGAAGGGATCTATAGGTAGGGAGTAGCCCAGGGAAGCAATTTAGGCTATGTCTATACCTGCACTTTTGTTGGTAGAACGTATGTCGCTCAGGGATGTGAAGAAAACCACCCCTCTGAGCAACATAAGTAACACTGACAGAAGCATTGATGCGGACAGCGCTATCTCAGTGTGAGATGATCTCCCATCAACATAATTAAACCACCTGCAACGAGCTGCAGTAGCTATGTCGGTGGGAGAGCTCTCTCCTGTCAGCATAGAGTGGCTACGGGAGCGATCTTACAACAGGACACCTGCATCGGTACAGCTGTGCCTCTATAAACTTAGATATGGCTAGGGTAGATATGGCCTTAGACCCATTGCAGTGAGGACCCTGCCAGTTTTGTAGCCCAGTGGAGAGAGAAGGCCTGGTCCCCCTACCACACCCCTTTAAGGGCGTAGGCCCAGATGTGGGTGGAAAGCTGAAGATCCCAAGCTTTAGGTCAGAAACAGTTACCTCTACCAGAGATGTCCAGGGCTGGAAGTTGGGAGTTTTAACCACTACACCACCTGGCCCTCCAAGCTCCCTATCACATGCTATAAGATTTGAACATCTGTTAAAATAGGTAAGTTCCAAGAGAAATCTTTAAAGTTACTTTAAAAATGCAGAACTTATATATATATATACTGAACATATTGTATTTTGCCCCCTCTCGTTTGTCTAACATATACTGGGGCTAGTCCATCCCCAGGACTCAGGTTATGTAAAGATGTCTTAGAGCCACCCAACCCTGTTTACACTCTTGCATGTGCTACTCAGACTGGAGGCCCTGATATATAGGAGTCAGCAACAGTATGTTGATGCTGCCATTAGACAGCAGTGGTTGGCCCGTGCTAGCTGACTCAGGCTAAGAGGCTGTTTTAATTGTGGTGTAGACTTTCAGGCTCGTGCTGCAGCTTGATCTCTGTGACCCCCCACTTCACAGATTCCTAGACCCTGGGCTCCAGCCTGAGCCCAAACATTTACAGCTCAGTTAAACAGGTGTAAGGTGAGCTGAGCCCTGCAAGCCCAAATCAGCTGGAATGGAGCAGCTGCAGATTTTCAATTGCAGTGTAGGCATACCCTCAGTGGGCAGGTAGCAATGAGAAACAGGTGGAGTCTTAGCTCCAACCCCTCTTCTGCTTAACTTAACTGACCAGCTGGGGTGCTATTTGCTACTCCTAAGGGCCAGCAGCAAGTTATTACTGCTCCCCTCCATGAAGAAAGGGAAGGAAATGTGCCTCGGAAGGGCGTCTGGAGTACAGTTGCTCCCAGCCAGGGCTCCTTTGGGGTGGTGCTCCGTACCGTCCATGAAGTTACAATTTAGTCACACCAGTCAACTGTGCTGAACTAAACAAAACTTAAATCAACCTCCTTGAAGCTTACACTCATGCACACCTTTTGGTTACTTTTAACTAATTGAAATTCAGAGTCATTCACCAGAAACAATAACGAGAAACATTATTTGATTTTTCAGATAATTGGAGGTTGCCTGGCCAAAGAACACAGAAAAATGAGAGACCCAGGAACAAGGCCATCCTTAGGATTTATGGGGCCCTACGCAGTATTATTAAACTGGCGCCTGTGGACCCCCAGAAGAACCCCTCCCCCCCCATTGCTGACACACACTGAGCTTCGTATGCAGCGGACGCTACCGGGGGGAGGGGAGGCAGCAAAGGATACCGAGCCACCCAGCCCACCTCACAGCGGTGAAGAATCACAGCTCCCCACAGAGATCCCTGTACTCTCTTCCTCACGCAGAATGAGCTGCACCGGCACATTCGGCTCTGTGAATACAGCCCCTGCCTAAGGAGGCTGCAGGATGCACTGGGTGTGTGGGAGCCGACCAGCTCTTACCTGCTGTCCCAGTGGTGCCCCAAATTTTTGGGTGCCCTATGCAATTGCATATGCCTAAGGAGAACCCTGCCCAGAAACATTAAAAGTTGTTCTCTCTCTCGTTTGTGTCTGGATCACACAGGAATTCTATTAAGGGCATCAGAAGCTCCAACTATCCTGCAGAGCACATGGATAAAGAAGGCATTATTTAATGTTCAACTAAGCACTCAATCAACTAATTACCCAAACCAATTTGGGCCTGATTGTGGCATCTATCAGATACCCTGAATTGCAGTTTTACAATACAAACGGAAAAAGTAAACAGATGCCTGTGAGATAGTGTTTGCCACCAGGTTGTGCCATAGGTAAAGACTTTGTGCAGAGGTTATTGTTAGCCAGGTCTCCCCACCCAAGATTATGGGAGAAGTACAAATGGGCCTAGAAACCAATTCCCTCCACATCTCATCGAGCTGCTTTTTCCATTGCATTGCTTGTGTCCATGGGTTTGCTTCCTTCAGCACTGCTCAATGAAAGGGAGCATAGGGGCCATGGTTTTCAAAACGCTTTAGGATCCTTTTGTGCTACATAAATGTATCTAATATGCAATATAAATTTGGTGACCAATATGGAATAAAGTGGTGGTTAAAGTCCATTTCCTACTGGACAGGTGTCCACATTGTAAAATCAACATCACAATAGCCAGAAACTGGCTGCGTGACTAATCGCAACTGTACAGATTAGGCTAGGAGAGAGAGGAGTTGTCTTCACACAGCACTTTCTCAAACACTTATCAGAGAGTGGAGCTCACAAGTAGGGCAGGGTGAAGAAGCTTACACTGGTACTGCCCAGGTTGTACCTCTTGTGTGCATACAAGGGAGCTCAGCTGCCAGTACTGCCAGTTCTGGAACCATAGCCTTTCACTACATTTTCATTATTACATCGAAAAAGTAGAAAACTAATATGGAGCCAGTATTGGTGTGATGCTAAGGAGATATTTACTTTTTAGCCTGAAGCTGATTAAGAAGCAGCCATACTTTGACTCTCTATAATGCCTATGTGTGTGGACATGGATGGGAGCGGTCTCTAGGATCAACAGAAACACTGAATGTGCTGGGGAGAGAAGTGCTTAGGCAAAGTAAAATGAAGGTGTCACTCCCTGTGCACCAGATAGACCCTGGACAGCTTCCCTAGAGGTGTAAACACCATGGTTCTGACTTTCTAAAGTGACTGGTGAGTTGGATGCTTCTGTTTTTGGATGGTATCTTAAGGGGGCCTGATTTTCTTAAAGTGCTGAGCTCCCACGCTCAACAAATCAAGCCCCTGAAGGTATCTCAAGAAAAATGAGGCTGAAGCCATTCAGCAAATCCATGTCAAATTTGTGAGTAGTCCCAAGTTGGCTGAAACTGCATTTTTCAGCAGATAAACTAATCACCTGAAAAATGTCACCTGGCTGTATTCCACACAGTGGTGTATGGATCCAGGTACAATGGTCCAGATTTTTAAAGGTATTGAGGCACCTATAGGTGCAGATACGTGCCTAGTGGGATTCCATGGAAATTAGGCACATAGGTTCCCAGTGGTCTTTTCAAAAGCACTTACCTGTTTCATTAGGCACATAAATACCTTTAAAGAACCTGGCCCTGTGATTCTGGACACCATTGTTTATACCACCTCCCATGGTGACTCAGGCTCCCAGATCCTTAAGTCCTTAATTTTCTCAGCAATTACAACTCAAGTCTATGTCCTCAAGGTGTAACCTGAATAGGCTTCACGCAGGTACATAGCTTTCACTCAGCCTAGAAATCTTCTGTTACATACAAGACTTGTTATCAGGCTAACCTGCAAAGGATTCATTTCACAGGTGTGGAACAGCAGGTAAGGTCAATTCAAGCCAACATTTCCCCATCACAGCTGTCTTTATAAACTATTAAAGACTCTGTCTGTGTCACTATGGCAGATTCCATGGTGCATTCTATAAATAGGAGGCTTAGCCAAACAGAGAAAGAGCGGGAAAAAGAAACAAGCCTAAATTCAGTACTTAGAAAAGAGTGGAAACCATTCAACAGAGCTGTTCAGTCTAGCATACATCAAGGAAACCATAACCTGTAATGCTCTTACAAATAAAGTCTGTATGAAGAACTGTGACACGTTGCAATTTCCTTTGTGCCCATTGGGTTATGCATTTTTCCTTAGTTACAGTATGTTCTCTCTATCTCACCATGCTTTAGATGAGGAGGTGAGGGGATAGTGGGCTTATTTATTTAACATCTCCTCCCAAAGCACTAAACCTTTTCCTCCTCTACTTCACTGAGATCCCTAAGTAAAATAGCAATACAGTGTGAAGACAGAGATTAAATTTGCCTTTGCTGTGTGGCCATGTGTTTCGTTCAAATCCCTTGATATATGCCAAGCCCCCGACACCCTGATCAGAGCCAGACATTTAATGGAAATTGTTTTCAGTCCTTATTTCCCATTGCAGGTTTTCTGAAACACTCTGTGAATTTCTCCTAAAGGAAACTGTAATAATATTCCATGTAAATATTTATTTAAGGGTGTGGAAGAGGAATCACCTTCCGCATGGCACCCTACAAAAATGTTGGAAAAAATGGTACATTTTTGGTAGTTTTAAACAAGGACAGTCTGTTAAGTTATTTTACTTGCTGGCTGTGTGCCACTTATGACTTTGCTCAAGCCAACCAATATGGAGAATATTCAGTGTATTTTGTATAGAGCAGAGAGTTTCATTTTTTTCCTTTCATTTTCCCTGGGTTTGAGCTTAAAACTTGCTTTAAAAAAAAAAAGAGTCAGTACTAGACTAAAAAAATGCTTACCTGGTTTATGCCTTTTTAAAGAATGTTTCCACACTGTGAGAATAAAATAAGCCCCCTCTGTACACTGTATAGAGGGAAAAGATCCCTAGCTGCTGATACAGGAAATTGCAGAAAAGTCCCTATATGAGTTTCTCATCGAACACCAGAGGCAAGGGTATTTGAGAATGGAGGGGTGGGCCCTGCCGAGTGGGCCCTGCCAGCTGCTCCCAATACAATTTTTTGGGCCAAGCCCCTGCCTTTTTGTGGGGATCTATAGCTGCTACCTCCTGCTGCTCCTCTAGGGAGCCCAGCTGCCCAGGCATAGACTAGTTTTCATGGGATGCAGGGACAAGTCAAATGGAGCAGGCTGGCCCAGTACACTTTCCACAGGTGGGAGGGGTGAGGAAGTGGTGAAGCCTCCCAGCATGTGAAGATTTCAGGAAACTGACTCCTCTCCCTGCACCCCATCCCTGCATTCACCTCCTGTGAAGAATGTAGCCCCAGCCTACTCCCTTCAAATAAATCCCTGCTGACTTACCGAGTTTCCTGCCTAGGACCCTCTTCCAGCTCCTTGGAGTGGCAAGGAAAGGCAGAGAGGGACAGGAGGTGCACAGCTGCCAAGGGCAGGTCTCTTCTTTCCTCCACCCTGCCAGCCACCTGCTGTTGCTCCCTGTCCTGCAGGACACTACTTTAGTCTTGAGGCACAGGGTGGGAGAATCTGTGGTGATGTTGTAACCCACACACCTCCTGGGTGTGATGTTCTGTCCCATCTAGTGGCACTAAAGACCACTTGGAGAGATAAACTGAGTCTGCTCTATAGCTCTAGCTAACAGCTAGTTGGCTTTTAGCTCATGCGGTAGAGGCTCATAGATTCATAGATACTAAGGTCAGAAGGGACCATTCTGATCATCTAGTCCGACCTCCTGCACAGCGCAGGCCACAGAATCTCACCCACCCACTCCTATGAAAAACCTCACCCATGTCTGAGCTATTGAAGTCCTTAAATCATGGTTAAAAGACTTCAAGGAGCAGAGAAGCCTCCCTCAAGTCAACCATGCCCCATGCTACAGAGGAAGGCGAAAAACCTCCAGGGCCTCTCCAATCTGCCCTGGAGGAAAATTCCTTCCCGACCCCAAATATGGCAATCAGCTAAACCCTGAGCATATGGGCAAGATTCACCAGCCAGATACCCAGGAAAGAATTTTCTATAGTAACTCAGATCTCATCCATCTAATATCCCATCTCAGGGGATTTGGCCTATTTACCCTGAATATTTAAAGATCAATTACTTACCAAAATCCCATTATCCCATCATACCATCTCCTCCATAAACTTATCGAGTAGAATCTTAAAGCCAGATAGATCTTTTGCCCCCACTGCTTCCCTTGGAAGGCTATTCCAAAACTTCACTCCTCTGATGGTTAAAAACCTTCGTCTGATTTCAAGTCTAAACTTCCTGGTGGCCAGTTTATACCCATTTGTTCTTGTGTCCACATTGGTGCTGAGCTTAAATAATTCCTCTCCCTCTCCTGTATTTATCCCTCTGATATATTTATAGAGAGTAATCATATCTCCCCTCAATCTTCTTTTAGTTAGGCTAAACAAGCCAAGCTCCTTAAGTCTTCTTTCATAAGACAAGTTTTCCATTCCTCGGATCATCCTAGTAGCCCTTCTCTGTACCTGCTCCAGTTTGAATTCATCCTTTTTAAACATGGGAGACCAGAACTGCACACAGTATTCTAGGTGAGGTCTCACCAGTGCCTTGTATAACGGTACTAAAACCTCCTTATCCCTACTGGAAATGCCTCTCCTGATGCATCCCAAAACCGCATTAGCTTTTTTCACAGCCATATCACATTGGCAGCTCATAGTCATCCTATGATCAACCAATACTCCAAGGTCCTTCTCCTCTTCCGTTACTTCTAATTGATGCGTCCCCAACTTACAACTAAAATTCTTGTTATTAATCCCTAAATGCATAACCTTACACTTCTCACTATTAAATTTCATCCTATTACTATTACTCCAGTTTACAAGGTAATCCAGATCCTCCTGTATAATATCCCGATCCTTCTCTGAATTGGCAATACCTCCCAGCTTTGTATCATCTGCAAACTTTATTAGCACACTCCCACTTTTTGTGCCAAGGTCAGTAATAAAAAGATTAAATAAGATTGGTCCCAAAACCGATCCCTGAGGAACTCCACTGGTAACCTCCCTCCAACCTGACAGTTCGCCTTTCAGTAGGACCCGTTGCAGTCTCCCCTTTAATCAATTCCTTATCCACCTTTTGATGTTCATATTGATCCCCATCTTCTCCAATTTAACTAACAATTCCCCATGTGGCACAGTATCAAACACCTTACTGAAATCTAGGTAAATTAGATCCACTGCATTTCCTTTATCTAAAAAATCTGTTACTTTTTCAAAAAAGGAGATTAGGTTGGTTTGGCACGATCTACCTTTTGTAAAACTATGTTGTATTTTGTCCCATTTACCATTGACTTCAATGTCCTTAACTAATTTCTCCTTCAAAATTTTTTCCAGGACCTTGCATACTACAGATGTCAAACTAACTGGCCTGTAATTACCCGGATCACTTTTTTTTTCCTTTCTTAAAAATAGGAACTATATTAGCAATTCTCCAATCATTCGGTACTATTCCTGAGTTTACAGATTCATTAAAAATTCTTGCTAATGGGCTTGCAATTTCAGGTGCCAATTCCTTTAATATTCTTGGATGAAGATTATCTGGGCCCCCTGATTTAGTCCCATTAAGCTGTTTCAGTTTTGCTTCTACCTCTGATATGGTAATATCTACCTCTATATCCTCCTTCCCATTTGTCATGCTACCATTATCCCTAAGATCCTCTTTAGCCTTATTAAAGACTAAGGCAAAGTATTTGTTTAGATATTGGGCCATGCCTAGATTATCTTTAACCTCCACTCCATCCTCAGTGTTAAGCGGCCCCACTTCTTTCTTAGTTTTCTTCTTATTTTTATGGCTATAGAACCTTTTACTATTGGTTTTAATTCCCTTTGCAAGGTCCAACTTTACTCGACTTTTAGCCTGTCTCACTTGATCCCTACATGTTCTGACCTCAATTAGGTAGCTTTCCTTGCTGATCCCTCCCATCTTCCACTCCCTGTATGCTTTCTGCTTCTTCTTAATCACCTCTCTAAGATGCTTGCTCATCCAGCTTGGTCTACAACTCCTTCCTATGAATTTTTTCCTCTTTCTTGGGATACAGGCTTCCGATAGCTTCTGCAGTTTTGATTTAAAGTAATCCCAGGCCTCCTCTACCTTTAGATCCATAAGTTCTTCAGTCCAATCCACTTCCCTAACTAATTTCCTTAATTTTTGAAAGTCAGCCCTTTTGAAATCAAAAACCCTAGTTGCAGATTTATTTTTGTTAATCCTTCCATTTAGTTTGAACTGAATTAACTCATGATCACTTGAGCCAAGATTGTCCCCTACAACCATTTCTTCTATGAGGTCCTCGCTACTCACCAAAATTAAATCTAAAATGGCATCCCCTCTAGTCGGTTCAGCAACTACTTGATGAAGGAATCCATCAGCTATCGCATCTAGGAAAATCTGAGCCCTATTATTATTATTACTAGCACTGGTCCTCCAGTCTATATCTGGGAAGTTAAAGTCTCCCATGATCATGCAGTTTCCATTAGTATTTACTTTATTAAAGACATTAAAAAGGGCTCTATCCATATCCAAATTAGATCCCGGAGGTCTATAGCACACCCCAAGCACTATCGTAGGAGAGGCTTTACTAGTTTTCTTCCCCAATGTAATTTTTGCCCAGACAGACTCTGTCTTATCCATTGCATCGCTTCTTATTTCTTTACATTCTACCTCATCATTGATATACAATGCTACTCCACCCCCTTTACCTTTGTTTCTATCTTTCCTAAAGAGCACATACTCTTCAATACCTGTAGTCCAGTCATGACTACTATTCCACCATGTTTCTGTTATCCCTATAATATCTGGTTTCACTTCGTGCACCAGTAGCTCTAGTTCCTCCATTTTGTTACCTAGACTCCTCGCATTGGTGTACAAACATCTTAATTTTTGCTGTTTGGCCTCGCTCACATTTTGTACCCTATTAGGCCCAGTCATTCTACATCCAGTATAACCTATTAGACTAGTATCCATACGGCCCTCGCTCCTTATATACATTCTCCTACCCACGGCTGTATCCATTCTTACTTCATCTTCTTCCCTCTCAATGCTAAAATCTGGCGTGGAGATTTTCTGGACATCTCCCATCCATCTCCCCCCAATTCCTAGTTTAAAGCTCTCTTTATCAGTTGTGCCAGTCTCAATCCTAGAAGTCTATTTCCTTCCCTACTGAGATGAAGTCCATCCCGAATGAACTGACCTCTGTCCATGAATGCCTCCCAGTGGCCATACATCCCAAAGCCCTCCTTATAGCACCACTGCCTAAGGCATCTGTTGACAGTCATAATCTTGTCAGACCTTTGTTGCCCTTCTCTAGGAACAGGAAGGATCCCGCTAAAGATCACCTGAGTCTCAATTTCCTTAAGCGTCTTCCCCAGCCTAGCATAGTCTCCCTTAATACTTTCCAGCGAGAATCTAGCCGTATCATTTGTTCCCACATGAAGGATAATTAGGGGATTCTTTCCCACTCCCTTTAGGATCCTTTTCAACCTCAGGTCTACATCCCGTATCTTAACACGCGGAAGACAGCACACCCTTCTATTCTCAGGATCAGCTCTAGTTACAGGCCTGTCTATTCTTCTCAATAAAGAGTCCCCGATCACATGGACCTGCCTTTTCCTGGTGACTGTGCTATTCTCCAGTCTCTCCCCTGTTCTCTCTGGCTGCAAGTTCTTTCCATTCCTATTTTCCCTTACAATCTTCTTCAACCCATCCTGTATCCTCCTGGGGCTCATATTTGGTGTAGTCTCCCTTGATTCTTCTGCTTTTCCTATAGGACTAGCCTCTCTTCTCTTCTTCCTTACCCTTCCACCTTCAACAAGTACCTGCTGAGCCCCTTCTTCATTTTCCAACTCTGCAAACCTGTTCCTAAGCTCTATTTCTCCTTCACTAGCCCGTCTTTTTCTCTGCCTGGTTCTTTGAGTCACATGTTTCCACTGACCACTTTCCTCATCCAGTCTCTCCTCAAAATTCCCCAGCCCTGCTTCCATCCGTGAGTCTGAGCTTTTCCCTTCAGATACCTCATATCTTTGCTCTATCATGTGCTCAAACCCCTTCCTAAACTCAACGAGACTTTCCACCTGCATCTCCAAGCCTCGGATCTTTTCCTCCATCAGCTCTATCAGACGGCATTTCATGCAGAAAAAACTCTTACCGGTTCCCCCCTCCAGGATCATGTAGATACCACAGCTTCCACATCCAGTCATCCTCAATGTATCTTTCACTGCAGGAGTCACTCCCACAGCTGCCTCTGTATCTGTCATCTCCTTCCCACCTAAATCCTGTTAATCTGGGAAACACAAGCCACACCAAAAAGACCACAACCCCCCAGCAAAAGCAAACCCCAAAGAAGCACCACAACTCAAACTCAAACTCAAACTCAAACTCAAACTCAAACTCAAACTCAAACTCAAACTCAAACTCAAACTCAAACTCAAACTCAAACTCAAACTCAAACTCAAACTCAAACTCAAACTCAAACTCAAACTCAAACTCAAACTCAAACTCAAACTCAAACTCAAACTCAAACTCAAACTCAAACTCAAACTCAAACTCAAACTCAAACTCAAACTCAAACTCAAACTCAAACTCCCCTGTTTAGAGCTCTGTTTGCTAGCTCCTATGCCACTGCAGCTGTCTGTGCCGCTGCCTGACTGGCTGGCTACCTTTATAGGGCCCCTAGCCAGAAGCCCCACCCCCTAGGCAGGGCTCAGCTGCTCTCTCAGCACAAAGCCCCACCCCCTAATCAGGCTCAGCTGCTCTCCCAGCACAAACCCCCTCCCCCCCACACACACACACAAATACTAAAAATACAAAACCAAGTACAACTACCTTCTCCTCCAACAGAACTCCCACTCAAACTCCCCTGTTTAGAGCTCTGTTTGCTAGCTCCTGTGCCACTGCAGCTGTCTGTGCACCGACAACTGGGGTCTGTCAGCATTACAGTGTACCCCCCACAAATGTGGTAAACATGACAGGTCTATTTAAGAGATCAATTTGCATAGCTCTATTTAGGGATAGCACTTGGTAGCCTACCTCTTCTCACCTAGTTTAAGATAAATGTATTCTGCTGGAAGTGTCCCAGGAGGAAAGATTTGCCTGAAGTTTCCTGTGTCAGAGGGAAATCAGGAAGCTGGATCGCCTTTCACTTACACCATTTACTTCTGTTTATTCAGTGGAGTTACTCCTGATTTACACTGGAGCAAGTAAGAAGAACCAGACTCCACAACTCCTACCAAAATAAAAACAAGTCCTTTACCTAGTGTGCATGTATGGTTCCTAGGCGTATGGCATTCTGCACTTTCCAGCCCTGGGTTGGAAGTTAGTCCAATATTTTTGATCTTGCTGTCTGTTGTCCGGGAAGGAAGCAAGGTGTATGATAATTCTGACATTCAATCAAAGTTTCTCTCTCCAAACACCAGAAAAGATGCTGGTGTACCAGAATATTTTTAAAGGATTGCATTAATATTTTACCATTCTGCCCTGAACATTGGGTCTCAGGGAAGAGCTCTGAATGTCTCTAATTCTTGGAGTCTGGGGCTGCAATATACGTACCCCAGGAGACATTCTTCTTGTCAGTCTGAAAGTACAGTTGGCAGAGCCTGAATATTATCCTACAATCTCATAAAGAACAGAAGATTCTCAGTTTGCATGACTAGAGTTACAGTATGTTCTATATTTAGTGAAAGGAAGCAAGAGAGGAATGTGTGTACTGTAACTAATAAACAGAAGAAGCAATAAAAATTTTTGAGTCAGGACTTAGCTCCCACACTTCATGAACTGGCTTCATTTATTTTCTGACCCACATGACTACCACTCCATGTCAGTTGGTGCTCACAATGAATTTAGACAGACAAAATGAGGCTGTTAAATACCTATCTTTTTTTAGACAAAATAAAAAACTCTCATGTTACATAAAAGGTTGATAGTACATGAGTGTCTAATTTCTAATTTAAGAAGTAATTATCAGTGAAAATTTAGCATTCTCAGTCAGATTATTGAAGACTAAAAAATTAGAATATTTCTTCTCTTACCCAGAAACGAATGAATATAATTAAAAAATTTCTAAAGTTTTAGTTTAAATCAAATTGGGGGTGACATATTTGGTGAAATTTATAATTTGTGGTAAATTCTCAGATTAAGTTAAGGCTCCTGACTTTAAATTAAGACCAAATATCTTTCTAAAATATATATTCGAGTTCATCCACTAGTTATTGGGCTAGGTCACTGATGAAATTTTATGGCTGTGTTAAATAGGAGGTCAGATTAAATTATCTAAATGGTCCCTCCTGGGATTAAAATCTATGGATCTAATTCAGAGGTGGGCAAACTATGGCCTGTGGGCCACATCTGGCTCACGAGACTATCCTGCCTGGCCCTTGAACTCGCGGCCAGGGAGGCACAGGTTTTATTTTTATAGATCTGCTGCATATGCTCACATCCTGCACTAATTTACATTGAAACACTAAGTAGTTTATCAGATTATAACAAAATAGTGGCCTTAAAGGGCCACAGCATTACAGAGTTTATCTTTTGTCTCCAATTGTCATCATATTAAATCTAGTGAGTCCTAGTTTACATCTTTTGCATAATCACCAGGTCCCTGAATTCCCTGCTGTCCCCTCTCCCCTGCAGCCGCAGCTCGCCGTGCTGCCAGCGCTCGGGCCTGCCACTCCAGCCGGGCAGTGCGCTCCGGCATCGTAAAGGGGCAGGGAGCGGGGGGCTTGATAAGGGGCAGGAGATCCCGGAGGGCAGTCAAGGGACAGGGAGCAGGGCCCAGTTGGATGGGGTGGAGATTCTGGGGGGGCAGTCAGGGGATGACGAGTGGGGGGGTTGAATAGGGGGTGGGGTCCCGGGGGGGTCGGTTAGCGGTGGGGGTCCTGGGAGGGGGAGGTCAGGGGAGAAGGAGCACTGGGTTGGAAGTTCTGAGGGGCGGAAAGTCAGGGGGTGGAAAGTGGGAGGGGGTGGATAGGGAGCGGGGCCAGGCTGTTTGGGGAGGCACAGCTCTTCCCTACCCAGCCCTCCATATAGTTTCGCAAGCCCGATGTGGCCCTCGGGCCAAAAAGTTTGCCCATCCCTGGTCTAATTGCACCACTGAAATCAATGAGAGGTTTTTTTTGTTACTTCAGTGGGAGCAGGATTAGAGTTTATGAATCAAGTCATGTGTCCTTGAGGACCATGGCAAAAGGGTGGAGAGGGAACCTGCTGAGGTCTGAGCATCAGCAAAAAGTGAAGCCTGAAACGGAGTATGTTTCAGAAGAAAGAAGTGTCTGGGAGCTGAGACTGAGAAAACTGAACAACAGCTGTAATAGCGTGAAAGAGAGCCTGGAAAGAAGGAGACTGTATATGTGAATTTTCTAAACATATTTTCATACAATAGATTTAAGAAGATACTTTAAAATAGAAAACAACTTCACAAGATAAAATTCAGACTAGTAATAAAATTGCTAATGCTCTGCAGGTTGAATCGACTCTTCCTATTAAGTCTTAGAGGGCAGTTAGAAAGATGATATATACAGTTTTCTCCTTCTGGGCTCATTCTGCAGCCTACTGAATGAACCTGTAATAACTGTAACCAGCATCTGCTCAGCACCTGTGCAGAGATGCCTCCACATAGTGTAGAGATACATGTATGGTGCTCAGTAGCATGAGAAAATATCTATGCCTGCACTGAACTGATTGCTGGGGATAGTGTGCATGAGGGAGGGGGAGCATAGTGTTTTAATGCAACACAGTGAACACCCATAATGGGTGCTATTTTTAAGATTATTACTTCTCACTACTGCCACCCAGAAGTAGTGACTTAAGAGCTGCACTCAGTGGTTGCTTCTGCTTTCAGTTACTTCTGAGACAGATACATGTCAAAAGAGGTCCTAAGAAAGCAGCACCAGCACTAGCCAATTTCCTCTGTTTTACAGGACCCCAAGCACCTAGCACTGATGGTTCTCTTACAACCTCCATCTACTGGTTGGAGTGCTTACAGCGGAAGTTGATACAATGACGCAGGGTTTCCCAAATTGTGAGTTGGGGCCCAGGGAATTCAGGGGCCTGGTGATTATGCAAAAGATGTAAACTAGGACTCACTAGATTTAATATGATGACAATTGGAGACAAAAGATAAACTCTGTAATGCTGTGGCCCTTTAAGGCCACTATTTTGTTATAATCTGATAAACTACTTAGTGTTTCAATGTAAATTAGTGCAGGATGTGAGCATATGCAGCAGATCTCTAATAATAAAACAGTATTAAACCTGTGCATGCTTGGATTCACCTTATACAAAACAGTACAGAGGGGGGCAAAGAAAGTGGTTAAGAAAACTTGAAGCCTTGAAAACTCCACAAGAACAGTTATTCAGATTGGCAGTATCAAGAAGGATGCCGTCAAGTGTTATCTAGTATTTCTGTGAATCATACAACACAATAAGGTTAAGGTGCATAACATTGTAGAAAATTTTATTCTTCTCTGTGCAATAAATATAATTTCAAGTTATTGGGCCTGAATCAGGTACCAAACTGGAAACAGAGCCTTTGTTACATTTCATTGCTTCATGCTGCATTAGCAGCATTGCTGCAGTCGCCCAAGAGAAATGAGATTGAATCCTCAGCACTGCAGCTCTGAGCAGAGGCTATTCTCTTCTTCTCATCTTCAGAGCCAAAATGGCCCTGGGAGTAACTTAGAGCAGCCCAAGGTCTTCTCTAAGTTCTGCCAGTTACAAAAGTTCCATACAGACTTTTCTACCAGATGAGGCTCAGCTAGAATGCAGTGTATTCAATATGCATACCCAACACACCTCTGATCACTTCTGGCATGCCTCTTTTGCATAATGCAGGTGAACAGGTGGCTGGCACGAGATTTCCTGGGGGATTCCCTTATGCCAGGGACATGCCCAGCCACCCTTTAGGACAATTTTGTTGCGCTGTCTGAGCCCAGAATCTGACCCACTACTTTCCAACTTCAGGAAGTGACGAAGCAAGGGGTCAACTGATGTCTCCAGTGCTGCACACAGTGTGTTATGCTATGTTTCTGATAGTTGTATTGAAGATGATTTGTAAAGACATGCCAGGGAGCACAATAGGAGAATGCTGATTCATGACATCTCAGGAAGCGCTCAGGATTTCCACTTTCAGTGGCACCAGTGAATTTCAACCTATACCAAGACAATGATAGCAAAGAGTAGGGGGCCTGGCCACACATTGAAAACATTACACTGAATGTTTCATGGGTTCAAAGTTTCATACAAAATCAAATTCTTGTTGCTATGAAAATGTTTTTGAAATTTCTGCCAGCTGGTAAAGTAGCAAACTTCACTGAAGGTCATGCAATGAACATATGGCTTTTGCATTGCTCTTTGATGACAGGGGTTCTCTCTGCACCAGCAAGTCCTCATGAGGAAGAGAAGAAGGATAGTCCAGTGGTTAGGAGACTAGTTTAGGACTAAGAGATGTAGATACAAGTACCTGCAGCGCCACAGACTTCCTGTGTGACCTGAGGCAAGTCACTTACCTGCTTTGTGCCTCAGTTGCCCATCTGTAAAATGGGGATTATAATGCCATCCTACCTCAGAGATGGTGTGAGGCACTTGGCTAGTATAGTAATGGGGATCACTTATAAATAAGGATCAAACTCTATCACAGATTCCATGACTTCATGGACCTCTGTGACTTTTTTGGCTTCAGCTGAAGCAGCTGTCCAGAGGCGCCACCCCCAGCCCTGTGGTTAGTCCCTGGGGCTGGAGCTGTGACCAATGGTCAGCCCCTGATGGGGATCCAACTGTTAGTCCCCCCCATGGAGTATTTTTAGTAAAAGTCGATGACAGATCACGGGCTTCCTTGAATTTTTGTTTATTTCCTGTGACCTGTCCATGACTTTTATTAAAAATACCCGTGACAAAATCTTAACCCTACTTATAAGTACCTAAGATATATAAATAAGCAGAGTACAAACGTGATTGAACAGCACAAGTGTAGGCTATCCTGAAAAACCTGCACTCTCCCCTTGCAGACCCTTTCAGTAATCCCCTGTGGGTGGCATGCTTCTCTTCTCTTCTCTGGGAGTCTTCTCACCTCTAGGGTGGAATACGAATGTTCTGTTCAGGTACAACATGGAAGAAACATTTATCAGAAAACTTGGAAATGGGCTTTTCTAAGTGCAATGGAGAAACTTGGATCTGCTGCCTCTCTTTCAGACTGCACAGAGGGAACCAAGAAGCCATTTGGGAACCATCAGGAACTCATAAATCAGTATCTAAAGCAACTTCAGACCCACAGAGGGGAAAGAGGTGGATCACCAACCCCTTCATCCTGTTTGTTTTTGACTCAGCAGCACAGGCGAGATCATTGCAAAGAGAAACATCTTGAGTGATGAGACCCTGCTGCTGACTGTCTCTAGCCAGGAACAAAACTGATTTTGGCTGTGTCTAAGCAGGAATACACAGAGGTAGTCTCAGAAGCCTTGAATGTTTCTCATCCTAATTTTGCTCTCAGACCTCTACAAATCAGGATTCTCTTTAATAATGGCAATAATACTGAAGTATCACAATGAGCTAGCAATCAAAGACAACTTAAGATGGGGTCATTCCCCTGTTCAACCTTACATTTGGGCTGTAAGGCAATGAAAGAGTTTAACTGTACATTACACTGCACACATTATACTACTTTCAGCTTATCTTATCCGTAGGAACCACAGAACTGCTGTTTTTTGCTCCTGCCTGCACCACAATGCAATAATGAGGAATGTTGTTGTGGTTTAGGTTAAACCCTGTTATTATGGGTTGGGGAATCTTCCTTTCATGTCAAAGAAGTGATTGAAGCACTAGCAGTAGCATCCAAAATGCAGGCAAATTGAAAAATTTGGCTAGAAGTTGAATGATGTGGTCAAAGGGGTGTCAAATGCAGAGGCTAAGGAGGCATTGACTGGTGGAACTGCTTGTCTATCCACCCACACAGAAGACCAAAGTGGGAAGGAAGGTTTGTGACAAGAAGCAAAGAAACTTTCTTTCCTGCTGTTTAATTTCTTCCCTGTTCAAGGAAATAGGTCTCTATGTATAGGGTGACCAGACATCCCGTTTTTAAAGGGACAGTCCCGTATTTAAGTCCTCCTGCAGATGTCCTGACTTTTTCTTAAAGATGAGCTCTGTAAAGACAGGGGCCAGGTCATCCTCTCCCCTGCCCCCCAACCTGGAAGCAGCTCCCGTCCTTTCCCTCCCGCACAGTGCTGAAAGGCTGCTGCAGGCCACATTCTGGTGTGAACCCTGGCAGAAAACTGGGGGGGGGAGGGCACATCTGACCCTGCATTCCCACCCACATGTATTGCCTCGGGAAGATGTGGGGTCAGATACCAGGAGAGTCAGGTCTGTCCCAGGAGCCCAGCCAGGCAGGGAGTGCGGTGCTCAGTCATCCCCAGTGTGAGAGAGGAGGGTGTGTGTGTGTGTGTGTGTATCACCTCTCCCTGTGTGAACCTTAAAGATGAGTAGGTAAATAAAAAGAATCCAACTATGCAGGGTCTCAGTTAACAGGGTCTCAGTCAACTTGATGTTAATTTAAATGTTTGTACTACATAGTTCTGATTGACTGCGGTTGAACTCACTTGAATATGAGTAATTTTACCAGGTGTCCCATATTCAGCATAGGGAAATATGGTCACCCTATTTATGTATTATTTTTATAAATAAACAAGACTACATCAGAGAAAATACCTGGCTCGATCATCAGTTTCTTCTCCTAGTGAAAACAACTTGCAAGGCCCCAAACTTTGACTAGCTGCTTGGGTCAAAAGGGGTAACAGTATCTTTCATCAGCTGCCTTGTCCACCCCAATGAATTGAGAGTGTATTTAAAATGTTGTACCTTCTTTACTAATGAATGACACTTGAAGTTTCATTATTAGTTGTTATCTCTGCTGTAGTCCTGGCTACAAAATGTCATCTGCTCCTGGCAAATGGTGGCATTCTTTGAAATGCAGATCACAAAATATTTCTTACTAATTGTGAAAGCATCAGAATCTTGCCCTGCCTGGCACATGACTGCAAGAGTGGCCTCACTGATTCCAATAGGAGTGCTTAGGATACTAGTCACCATGAATAAGCATATCAGAATCTGGCTTAGACTGGAAGGGAGATCACCAGCTCTGAACCTCCGAAGCTCTGCTATAGCTGATGCTGAAAATTATTAGTTGTGATATGGAACCTGATTCTGAATTCCTTCATACTCCTATTGAATCCACTGGGAGTTAGGAATGCATGAGCAGAGAACAAGAACCATTTTTCACTGATGCAGAAAGTGCTGCTTTTTAAATAAGAAACATTTACTCCTTCTCAGCACCAGAGCTTTCAGGTATCTTAGCACAACCATCACACTGCATTGGCAGAGTTTGAATCAACATAAATGAATGCCTTTTGTTAATGCTTGAATCATACTAAAGTTTACATGATTCATCCAAAGGGGGAAAAAACATGATTTTGAAAAGAAATCATGTTTACATTAATCAAGTCAATAAGAGTACACATATCTTGGCCTCTCACTGTAAAATTTTAGATAAACAAATTTCAGTCCAGCAAAGATTCGAACTCTTGGAACTTGTCTTTGCATCTGGAAAACAGCTGTTTTAGGAAAAGATTCCAAACCTTGGGCTTGATCCTCATTGAGTCCCATTCCATCCCTTCACACACTGGCAGCACAAAGATAAGAGAAAGTTGGCTCAAATTAGCAAGCAGATATTCCTCTTGCACTTGGCAACATGAAGCCTATTCAGACAGTTACATAGTCTGGGAGGGAGTATATCATGGGTGTGTTGGGTGCCAGGGGGAAACATACACCACTGTGGAAATTCAATACTAGCGGAATTGCCTCATGAGGTCATTACTGCTGTCTTAAGTTAGAGCAGTGCTGAGGTTGGTGTTTCTTGGAAGTCAGACCAGCCCCTGACTGCCCCAGAACAACGGTAATTGAGTAACAGCATCTCTATAACCCCACTTCCCTCCGTCCAAATCCTAGTCCATACATAGCTCAGCAAAACCTGAGGATCTATCCTTCTGTCACTGCTATGTCAATAAAATTGAAACTTTTTTTGTAGTCCAAATTTACTGTATAGTGGCTCTCCAAAAGGACTCAGTCTTACAGTGCTTGCACTGCCAAAACTTCCATTAACTGCTATAGGGTTTTTAGTGGAGAAGGTATGGAGGAGTGGGCCAAAATGTGTAATGAAACAACATGGTTTGATTATGTTCTTGTATCTTTAATGTTACTTACCCTAAATGCAGTAATCAACCTAAATTAACTTTAATGAGTATAATCAAACCACAGATGACCCTCCCCAAGAAAGTGCATGTGAAACCCACAGACTGCAATAAGTGAATTGTTGCCCCAAAATCCTCACAGCGGTATGAAATGTGAGTGGATGGAGGATTTTGAATTAACAGCAAACCAAAGATGTGATGTGTCTAGCCAGAGATGTGATCGGGTCTCTAATCGCTTTGGCATTATGCAAAATTAATATTTTGATTTGCAATTTTTTTTGCAGATGGAACACAAATGGGGACCCAGTGCAAAAATGTCAGTACTTCTTTTGATGGGACCCCCTTTGCTCCCATCTTCTTTGCTTTCGCACAAACTGTTCAGAGACCTTCCTTTTGTAGATAACATCATGTAATTATTTACAGTGCTTCACTTTACCAAGTTTTGCATACTCATGCAGCCATAATATTTATGGAGTTATTCAGCCTAACTACCCCTTGTCCCAAGGTGGGGAAGAGGGGAGAGATTGGGGAAGGTCTCTCCTCACAGAGAGCTCCCTTTATCAGAACAGGTCTCCCTCCCTCCCCTTGCACTTCCTTCCTTTGCTCTTTTATCCAGTCTCCTTGTTAATGAGCTCATTAGCTATCTAGTCCCAATCTGATCTGGTAATTAGGAACTCCTCTCCTTACTCAAAAAGAAAAGGAGTACTGGTAGTACCCTAGAGACTAACAAATTTATTTGAGCATAAGCTTTTGTGAGCTACAGATCACTTCATCGGACATCCGATGCTCAAATAAATTTGTTAGTCTCTAGGGTGCCACCAGTACTCCTTTTCTTTTTGCGGATACAGACTAACATGGCTGCTACTCTGAAACCTCTCCTTATTCAAGCTCTCCCTGGGGCTCAGCTGATTAAACAATGATTAACCTGTGGATTCCTAGCACACCGTCACACTTCCCATTATTGCCAGAAGAAGTTATGGTAATTTTAAAGGTTGGGTGTTCGGTTTTGTTTTTTTCTTTTATAAAATTATTCTTTGCTGCATTCATTTTCATGCTGACAAAAATGGGAGCGAGAGACCTGGCTGAAGTTAATACCCATGCACCCCCACTTGCCCCTCTGGGGAAAAAAAAATCCTAGCTCTCATGCAAACCATCCTGGAAAAAATGTGAAGCAAACAAGGCAAAATTAAGACTTTTGTAGTTCTGGAAACCCCTTTCTAAAATACACTCACTTGGTTTCGAGCATTGAGCATTTTTTTTACTAGCTCTAGCTCATTGGTTCTCTTTGGTTGTACCATCTAGTTCAGTTAGTGACCTATTCTCACAGTCAATGGGCTGTTAACTGAATAATTCCAATACAGATTCTTTGTGATTCCATGTCACAGAAAAATGTCCAAATGATATTTTCTTTTCTGAATGAACAAGACATAAAAAAATTGCTACCGAAAATATGGCCGTGCTTTGACTTTAGCCAGACTTGCCCTGTGATGGGGACATAATCCTGCCTCCTCTTATATGACTGGGTCGGACATCACGTTCAGCATCTTCCTGTGTGTCACAACTACATTGAAACTCTTTAGTTTAGGTTGCTTTTAGGACTGTCAAGCGATTAAAAAAATTAATCGTGATTAATCATGCCATTAATTAATAATAGAATACCATTTATTTAAATATTTTTGAATGTTTTCTACATTTTCAAAGATATTGATTTCAATTACAACACAGGATACAAAGTGTACTGTGCTCCCTTTATATTTATTTTTGATTTAAAATATTTGCACTGTAAAAAACAAATAGTATTTTTCAATTCACCTCATACATGTTCTGTAGTGCAATCTATTTATCATGAAAGTTGAACTTATAAATGTAGAATTATGTACAAAAAAACTGCATTCAAAAATAAAACAATGTAAAACTTTAGAGCCTACAAGGCCACTCAGTCCTACTTCAGCCAATTGCTCAGACAAAACAAGTTTGATTACAATTTGCAGGAGATAATGCTGCCCGCTTCTTGTTTACATTACCTGAAAGTGAGAAAAGGTGTTCTCATGGCACTGTTGTAGCTGGGGGTGCAAGATATTGCCAGATGTGCTAATGATTCACATGTCCCTTCATCTTCAACCACCGTTCCATAGTACATGAGTCCACGCTGATGACGTGTTCTGCTCGATAATGATCAAAAGCAGAGCAGACTGATGCATGTCCATTTTCATCATCTAAGCCAGATGCCGCCAGCAGAAGGTTGATTTTCTTTTTTGGTGGTTTGGGCTCTGTAGTTTCTGCATCAAAGTGTTGCTCTTTTAAGACTTTTGAAAGCATGCTCCACACTTCATCCCTCTCAGATTTTGAAAGGACTTCAGATTCTTAAGCCTTGAGTTGAATGCTGTAGCTATTTTTAGAAATCTCACATTTTATCTTCTTTGCATTTTGTCAAATCTTCAGTGAAAGTGTTCTTAAAATGAACATATGCGAGGTCATCATCCGAGAATGCTAGAACATGAAATATATGGCAGAATGCAGGTAAAACAGAACAGGAGACATACAATTCTCCCCCAAGAAGTTCAGTCACAAATCTAATTAACTCATTATTTTTTTAACTAGCATCATCGGAATGGAAGCATGTCCTCTGGAATGGTGGCTGAAGCATGAAGGGGCATACGAATGTTTAGCATATCTCTCACGTAAATACCCTGTGTAAGGGGACTATTGCCCCCTTACTAACATTCAATGGGGGTGTTAAAAGTATTAAAAGGGGGAAGGGTCGATGGGGAATCAGGACCTTGAGACTGACAGCCCCCAGGTACAATGGGGAGAGGCCAATGCTCCAGGTCAGCCTGAATGACAGGGCAAGGAGGCTAATCAGGGAGTCAGGAGGCCAGGGAGGTCCCGTCCTTCGTGTGAGCTGGATTTGCCTGGGTCAGACAGAGCCAAGCTAAGGAGAAAGCAGGGGCCCAAGCTAACCTGGAGAGCAGAGCTGGGCCAGATCCAGAGGGACCAGAAAAGCAGCCCAGAGAGAGCAGACCCTGTCCTGGGAGCAGAGCTGCAACAACCAGAGACAGAGGGGCCAAAGAAGCAGCCCAGGGAGCTGGAGGAAGAGCAGTAGCAGCAGTGCAGAGACAGAGTGGCGGAGCTGGGGCTGGAGCAGTCCGGAGCTGGGTGCAGTGAGCAGCTGGGGAGACCGAGGGGGACTCTGGGCAGCAGGCCCAGCACAGGGAGACACCTCAGCCAGGTGGTTTTGCAGGCCAGACTTGGATCGTAACCCCGACAGGGCGGGGGCAACACTGGGAAGAAGGATCCTACCACTTACAGCCTGAGACTGTGTGGCCACCGGAGCAAGTGTCCAACCCACAGCATCCCTGCAGCACAGCCAGGGCCTGAGAAGAAGGCCTGAGATGTACAAGGAACAGACTGTGAACTGCCCTGATATTCCAGAGACACTGTTTGTGATGTTCCCTGCCACAGAGCGGGGTGATGTGTTTCCTTTAACCTTTCCCATTTCCCTTTATTCTTTTTAAAATTAATTGTTGATTAAATAACTTGCATTTGCTTTAACTTGTATGTAATGGTCAGTGGGTCAAAGAAGTGCCCAGTGCAGAGAGAGAACCCTGGAGTGGGAACACCCTAGCCCCTGTCCTAGGTTACCACAGCAGGGTTGGGGTCGAGCCTCCCAGGAATCCTGGGCCCAGCCTTGTTGGGGTTACGAGGACTCTGCCAGACAGGAGAGTGGAAGGGGAGTCCTCAAGGGCAGGGAGGCCACTGGGTAAAGGAAGTGGGAGTGAGGTCTCAGATCCTTTCACTAGCCCACTTTACCAGGGTAGTGCAGAAGCCAGGAAAGTTCCCCACAATAGTGGGACTATTCCCCTGCTTACACTTGCAATACTGGCTACAAAAGTGCCATGTGAATGCCTGTTCTCACTTGCAGGTGACATTGTAAATAAGAAGCAGGCAGTAATATCTCCTATAAATGTAAACAAACTTGTTCGTCTTCGCGATTGGCTGATCAAGAAGTAGGACTGAGTGGACTTGTAGCCTCTAAAGTTTTACATTGTTTTGGTTTTGACTGCAGTTATGTAACAAAAATAAAAATAAAAAATCTATATTTGTAAGTTGCACTTTCACGATAAAGAGATTGCACTACAGTACTTGTATCTTTTATTTATAATTTTTACAGTGCAAATATTTGTAATAAAAATAATATAAAGTGAGCACTGTACACTTTGTATTCTATGTTGTAATAAAAAAAATCAATATATTTGAAAATGTAGAAAACCATCCAAAAATATTTAATAAATTTCAATTGGTATTCAATTGTTTAACTGCGATTAATGTTTTTAATCACGATTCATTTTTTTTAGTAAATTGCGTGAGTTAACTGAGATTAATTGACAGCCCTAGTAGTTTTATATCATTTGTATATGATTTTTCACTAATCACAAATGAATACAACTGATTAACCATAAATAGAAATATCTAGGCTAGAAGTCAAGTATTGAACATCTGTTAGCAACTTATTAATGGAATACTACTTTTTTTTAAAACTGGGCTGTGGTATACTGTAAATTGTAGGCTGCTCAGCATTAGATTCCAGTTGAGTTAACAGATAAAAGGCCACAATATTGGCTCATTTTATCAATTCTTTTTGGTATATTAGTCCAAGCATACTGCTGTAAATCCTTATTATGGACAGTGAAATGATTTAGCAGAAAAGTCAACACAAACAGAGAAGTTCCCTAGCGGATACAAGGAATCCATATTTAACATTGTTAGAATATCACACTAAGCCTCACAGTGCTTTAGTAGGAACACATATGGGCAGATGAACAAAAATCTCAGTGCCAACATCTAACAAGCTTCTTAAGCCAGAAACAATTAACCCTAAAGTAGTTACAAAAGAAACTAAAGAAGACTTTCTAACAAGAATGCCAAACTGTTACCCTTTTCCAACTAGGAGAGAATACTAGATTCCAAACAGAAAAGGATGAGCAACTGTCAGGATAGTAGCTATACACTTAGCTCTGAGGTCATATATTATAACCACTTGTCAGGATCAGTCTGACAGAAGGAATATAATTGCTATATAATTCTGTAAATAAACTCCATGTGAGCCCACAGTTCTAACAAGGGGTAATTTGTAGTCCACCCAAAATCTTCAGGTCTTCATTGGTCCTGGAAAAGTTTCAATTAGCAATAATCATGCCTCATTTGAGCCTCACAGACTATGATACTGCCACTGCGCACAGCAGAAGGTAAACATCAAAGTCTAGCTTTGCCAAAATTAGGGTTACCATCAACTCCACTCCAGCAGCTTTAGGTTTGAAACCAACTGGAATCACATTTCAATTTCTGAAGCATTAGCCTTGAGTCAAGTGCTACCACATTAACATTAATACAGTTATTCTGCTTCTTATGGTGTCTAATTCCCAGACCGTTGTGACATCATACAGAAGCCCTGAATTATTTATTTGATTAAAAGGCTATCTAATAACTTTATTTGACAGATAAACTATTTCGCAATGCCCTTAGGCAAAGGATATTAACATCTGGCTCTTTCACATAACACCATAACTTACAAATAACCTTTGTAATACTTAATTATGTAGTAGTCTTGTGCCGAAAAGCTCCACCATCTGCGATATGGTTCATTGACTTTGTCTGTTCTTGTACACATAGTTTGTTGAGACACTGTAAATTCATACACTAACCATTGTAAAGCCCTATTCATTCTGATGTTAATCATGTAGGAGTAAATCCCTTTCTTTAATCATATTTAATCTGCTTTTGAGCTTTGCAATTTTGCTAAAACAAATTTTAATTACTCACTATTAGGGGCAATTCCACAATTTACAAAAAATAGAAGTCCCTAGCACTACTTCTATCGAGACTCCTGTAATGAAGATGGTGAAGTTCATGGATTTAAAGAATTAAGAGTTATTGGTATACAGCGTTTATAGCAGTATTCTTATAGAAGCAAATAATAAATACATTGCAAAGGTGACTTGCCAGAATTTAGCTTAATTTAGGGAAACTTTATGTCATATATTTTAACAAATAAAGATACTTACTGATCTTTAGCGAGACAGAACTATTCATGGAAAATGCTTTACGGGTAATTGCAAAGACCCACATTTTCAATTTTTTTATTTTTGGTGTTCTGCCTATTTGAAATATTTGATGAAGGTCTTCCATTTACATGCAATATTCAGAACTGAACTTAATAGTCTGATGAGTTAGAGAGCTATATCTATGCAAAGAAATTAGTGCCATCTTTTGCATTGTCTACTGTAGAGTCACATTTTAATGAATGTTGTATTTGTTTTCGATTACATCATGCACATTTTTATAATAGTAGTTTGCATTTCTTCCGTTACTTTCATCCAAGGATCTTTGCAAACAAGGTATTAATCCTCATTTTAGCTCTGTAAGTATTTTTACCCCCACTTCTAAGAAACCAAGGCACAGATCTATTAAAACAGATGCATATAAAATCTGGGTCAAAGCTGGGAGTAGAACTTAGATCTCTTGACTCCCAGTCCTATTACTTAACTGTAGGATCCGCCTTCCTCTACTAATAGGATATTTCATGCCGCACTATCATGTCTCAATTTTGTTTGAAATACTGGCATGTGTTTGTATTTTTGTTATTTATTACGAGATAACACATCTATTGTTAAAGAATGCAAAGCAAAACAAACCCCTCTCACACACTCACACAAAATGCCTCCAGAATTCCAGCTGCTGCTCACCCAATCTAATACTGTGAGCCATCTGCACCAGTGCTCACATAAAGGACATGAAAGAAGTCTGAAAATCAGTTGATTTATTTTCCTTTTTGAAGTAGGTAATGTAGGACACAATCCAATAAACCTCCTGTTTGTGACATCTAGTGGTAGTTTGTTTGAATGACAGTTTCTAGAAGGAAAAGAAAAGTGATAGGTCAGTCCAAGGCACTAATCCCTCCACAACGCCCTCATAAGTCTCCAGCAACTGGTATGGCATAGCTATGGGTTGGGGTGCAGAATTTCAGACCCTCCCCCATCCCCACATACAGGGTTTCTGTACCTCCTAAGCAACAGAGAATTCTGCTCTGCCAAGTCTCCCAGGACCTCGTCTACAGAGTAGCTCTACCCCTATTCCTCGGCTTGGCAGGAAGCTTTCTGATGCACTAACCTCTGCCACTGCCCTCGGGGAGAATTTGCCCCTTGAAGGACTGACTGTGTACATATGTTTGTCAATGACTCTAGCCGTATTCGTCAGTACTGTACCAGTGAAATAGTGTGGACTGCACTCCATCTTGCCACCTGGAAAATGGAATTTATGACATCACCCTGATCTTGGGCTCTACTCATGCTGAATAGAGAGGACTGCTTCATGGAAGGAATGTAGCACCATATGTCCAAGTGTTTTGTCAGCAGTGGGGATCAAACCTGTTCCCTGTGGGGGCAAAAGACCTATCTGGCTTTAAGATTAAACTCGATAAGTTTATGGAGGAGATGGTATGATGGGATAACATGATTTTGGCAATTAATTGAGCTTTAAATATTCATGGTAAAAAGGTCCAATGGCCTGTGAAAGGATGTTAGATGGGGTGAGATCTGAGTTACTACAGAGAATTCTTTCCTGGGTATCTGGTTGGTGAATCTTGCCCATATGGTCAGGATTTAGCTAATCACCATATTTGGGGTCAGGAAGGAATTTTCCTCCAGGGCAGATTGGAAGAGGCCCTGGAGGTTTTTCGCCTTCCTCTGTAGCATGGTGCATGGGTCACTTGCTGGAGGATTCTCTGCTCCTTGAAGTCTTTAAATCACAATTTGAGGACTTCAATAGCTCAGACACAGGTGAGAGGATTTTTGCAGGAGTTGGTGGGTGAGATTCTGTGGCCTGCGTTGTTCAGGAGGTCAGGCTAGATGATCATAATGGTCCCTTCTGACCTTAACATCTATGAATCCATGACCTCTGCATTTTGAAGCACGAGTCTCTACTACCTGATCTTAAAAAAAAGAAACAACCAAAAAAACAAAAACAAAAAACCTCTCTAGCTTTTAGCCACCACTGTGTCTGACTCAACCTTTGTATGTGGCTTCACTAGAGAGAGACAGAGCATTGCACTGAGTGGATATGTGTTATAGTGACATAATTAGTGTTTAGGTTGGAAAACCTGCAATACAATTCTCCCACAACAGCCTCAGTGCTGGGGAAAAGGTGGCTTAAATTATCTTCCTCTTGTTGGTGGAGAAGTATGCCCTGCCAAAGAAAGGCATGGGAAGAGAATTTTGGATTATAAAGTTCATCCCCAAAGGAAGGCAGTGGAAAACTACTTAAACTATTTACACATTCCTGTGGGGGGGGTGCACATCATTGGAATACATTTGATAGCATATATGAAATTGTGCTATGCTTTGTAGCAAAAGCAGTAATAATATTTTATTCCATGTGTATAGGTGGGAAATATTTCATAGGAATTCTTTCCAAAATTGACAATTTTATCAATTCAATCAAAAACTGACTAAGGAAGTGAACATTGCTGAATGTTATTGCTATAATTTATATGCAATTGCCAATAGGATTGGAATTGTATTTTGGTCTCAAACTGGCTCCCAGTGTAATCCAGTGGATACCAATTCTTGTCATGTACCGGGTATGTTAATGTTTACAAACCTGACCTATGCCAGGTGAGTAGAGCCAGGAAAAAGTGTAGGGAAGAGGTTTTCAAGAGCATCTAAGGGATTTTTGAACACAAACCGCATTAAAAGTGATCGGGACACATTCCTGCTTTTGAAAATCTCCTCCTATCTTCTTACCAGCATTTCAGTGTGTCTGACCTTTGACAGGTATATCTGTGCAAAGGGCAAATGAAGCCATCTGACCCATCTGCCTGGGTGGGGAGTTGGCAGATAACTGCCAAAAGGTGATTACAGAGCTTCCATATTTTCCTGAAAGTAAGTAGTATTCAAGACAAACTAGAAAGGGTGAAATATTGTTCTGTGCTGTAGGGCCATCAGCATTTGAGAGATGTACGGCATGCCTATGGGAACATGAAGAAGGCTACGACTACTGGACAAAGTCATTCTAAAATTTCAGTAATACTTTGATCCATGCAAGAATGCCACTTGAGAAAGTATACAGTACATTCTCAACAAAAACCCCAGCTGCCAGTTGAGACAATGACCATTGTGTTATAGGCGTACATAATTACTCTTTTTGGCATGAGCAACTTGCCAGATATTCAGGGTCTTCTAGGTTGTTCCAGTTGGGAGAAGAAATTGGTGAGAGTCAGATAGTCTTTCTTTGCAAATAAAAAAAAATTGCATCAGTGTACAAAAAGTTCTGTTTCCGCGAGCACAAGAGGAACCAAACAAGAAGAGTCTCCTTGCTTACAATGCCAAGCCTCTTCCAGCTGATATCCCAACCCAGAGCTGAATCAGTGAACTGATACGTTTTGAGATTGAATTATGTGTGGAATACCTGGAAACCAGGTCAAAGCAAGGTTATTGTAAGAAATGAACCTCACATGGTACATATTTGTTACTTCCCAAATTAAAGTGTTAACAAGCAGTGAGAAAAAAATAATAATGAAGGAGCTAGAAGAAAGTCAGAATAACAGAGAATCTGATTTTAAAAGCCCTGGTTCATCCAAAGGATTCATATTTAGTACTGATTATTCTATCAGATAACACCAGTCATAATACATCTTCTGAATTTATGGACAGAAGCACAGAAACTTTAGTGCCACAGCTAACGAGTGTCTTGAGCCAGACAATTAACACTGAAATAGTTACAAAAGAGGGCTATAGCAGGAAAGAAGAAAGACTGGACAAGACTGCAAAACAATTATCCCCACAGCAAGGAAGATAGAATATTAGATTTCAAACAGAACATGGTTGGCAGCCTACCAAGAGAACCAAGATTTTCTGTATCAATGTCATATGTCATGATCACCCCGAAGGTCAGTCCTATAGGAAGGCAGCCAAACAAAACACAGGAGGACAGTAGTTTTCTGTTTCTTGAGAACATCCAGAATGCTACTGACACTGCTTTGGGACCAATGGAAGCAGCACATGTCCACTCAGTCAGTGACAATGAAAAACACCAGGAGCAGCAAACGGACTCCAGTCCTGCATCAGCCACTCCATTATTTTGCCAGAGATCAATGTCTAGCTGACAGGTCTATAAGTCTCTGGGTCATACCATTTATTCTTTTAAAAAAATTGGCACAACATTAACTTGGTTCCAATCATCTGGAACTTCCCCAGTACTACAAGACTTATTAAAAAAAATAAAATAAAATCAGTGTTAGTGGTTCAGTGAGCTCTTCAGCAAGCACTTTTAAAATTTTGGATGCAAATAATCTAGACCTCCTGATTTAAAAATCTCTACATTTAGTAGCTTCTGTTTAACATCCTCTAGAGATATTATTGGAGTAGAAAGAGTGTTCACCATATGTATTACTACATAATTAGACGATATTATCTGTTTCCCCCACCCCAAATAAGGAACAAAATATTTATTGAACACTTTTTCCTTTTCTGCATTATTGATAATTCTACCATTTCGATCTAATAATGGGCCAATACCATTGTCAAGATCCATTTTGTTCCTGATATATTTTAAAAAAAAAACAACCCTCCTTGTTATTGTCCTTAATTCTTCTGGTCACTCTTGGGTCCCTTGGCTTCCCTTATCAATTTTCTACAATTCCTAACTTCTGATTTATATTCATTACTATCAGCTTCTTCTTTCTTCTATTTGGTGCATGTATATTCATTTATTCTTACAGCTGCCTTCATTTCCCTTCTAAACCAGTCAGTTTAAAATCAGCATGATTTTTTTTTCTCAATTGGGGGATTGTAGCTTTTTGGGCATCTCGAAAGGTGTTATTAAATTATTCCCAATCATCATTTACATTTTTCTGATTAAGTACTTCTTCGCTGTTGATTTGGCTCATAATTGTTTTCAGCTTTGTGAAATTGGCCCTATTAAAGCACCACATATCTATAGTATTGGTCTGGACTTTGGTCACTTTTATCATGATCACTTGTGACTAAGCTGCTATTAATTTTCCTCTTTATGTGTTAGGACTACGACTAATATCATATTCCCTCATGTTGATTACAACACTTTTTGAGTTAGGAAATTGTCATCTATAATAATTAGAAAAAGGATATTTTAGTACTTGCAGCATGAGAACTCTAGCATATATCACTCAAATTGAAGTCCCCCATGATCACACTTCTCCCCCGCCACACAAATTATGGAAGCAGTCATCCTGTTCCTTAGTGTGATTTGGTTGTCTGTAACAGACAACATCTAGTCCTCCATCTTGCACACTGGCTGTTAGGACATCGATCTATAAGCATTCAAGATCATTTTCTTCCACATCATCAGTGATTAGTAATAGGCAATACCATTTTTGATTTAGAGTGCAATTGTCCAACTCTCCTTTTGCCCACTTGATCTTTCCTAAAAGAAATGGTTATAACGTATTTAATATTCTAGTTGAGCAAATCATCCCAGCACGTTTCAGTAATACCAACTAGCATAAATTTGATCTAATCAATGAGCAATTCCAGTTCCTCTTATTTGCTACCCAGACTCAGAGTGATAAATTCCTTCCCGTAATACTGAACATCTGTTTTGTTAGAATTATTTTCTTCACTCATTTCAATAGAGCATACCTGATTCACTGACTTTTTGGGGAGGGGGAGGATGGAAGGGGGAAGGGTGCTGACTTTTCAAACCTGATCTTTTTTGTGTGCGATAAAGATGTGCTTTATAAATTTAAAATAATGGTGGGAGTAAATGAGGACACAGTCAGCAGAATAGAAATTTATACCCACAGACAACTAGACATCTACATGCATTCAGTTCTGCCCACAAACAGAGGGTGCAAAAAAGAAGATTGAGTTATGGCTCCTTTAAAAAAAATAATCAGGCTCTTAATTGCCTTGTTCTGTTATTCGGATGAATATTTGGCCCAAATTTGCTCTGGAGTGTTACTACTTAGACTTCATTCTTTGTGAAAATGCAAAAATAATCAACTTTAATACAAGCCATATACTGTAATAGTTCTTTGCTCTTTTATCACATTCTTGACTGCAACAAAGCTACAGTTGGAAGGGGGCTTGGCCCTGTATATCAAAAACATATCCACAGTCATCAAGGTCTTTGAAAACTTCCTTTAGTCTTTTGCTCTTCTTCCCAGTTTGGACAGGTAACAGATTAGTGAAAAAAGGGTGTTTATATTAAAGTGGATACTTCTTTGCCATTTTAATGCAATGAGTGAAAAATTACTAGTTTTTTTTTGTGGAGTTATACAATGTTAGTGTACATTCCTGGCTCTATTGAAGTTACATTTAATTATTCATTTCTCACATCTTTCCTTTTCAGACTGAGGGATATCTTAGCTCCCAGACAGCTTGTTATACTGTGTGTGATTATCTCAAAGTATTTTTGGTGTGTAAATGAAATGCAGTTTCCCACTTTCAGTGGCAGCAATTTCTTAAAGTCAGTTTTATAGTGCTCATGAAAGCTGCTGCACTGACAGCATAGGGGACTGAGACTGTCTCTCCACATAACAGACAGTTGCAATGCAAGCTTACCACTTGCTACTCCATCAATGTACTTCAGTCATGACTTTCAGATAAATACCTCTAGGGATGTGAGTAGTTCTATCTCCATGACTACTCAGTTCTTGGCTTCTTTTCTGAGACAGCCAATAAGGGTGCCAGTTTTGTTGTTTTTTAATTAGGAAAGGATTCATGTGCACTGTTAAATTAAATCCTAAACCTCTTAAATAGGGGCTACAATGTAATCCAATTCCAATATAAAGCCAATACCCATATAAAGAATTCTGTATGTTCAGGACTCAAATTGTCATCACGGTAAGACAGTTGATATTAATAAACAGTTGTATTTACAGAAGTTCCAGACTTAAAATGCGTGCATACCCTTCACTTTAAAATTCACCTACTTTTCCTTTCATCTATAATCAACTCTTTTAGTTAACACACATGTACTTCTGCCTGTTTCAGGTGTTAATTCCACAAAGCCAGATAACAATAAAACAGCCTATGTTTTTTAGTTGCTTTCTGCTGAAGATTTTCCATGGTTCCCTGAACAAATCTCATGGACATATCTGTTTTCACCATATTCCCTAAACCCCACGCCATGGATGATCTGTAGTCTTTGAATACTAAGGAAGGAATACTCCACTGGAGATTTAGAGTAGCTATCTATAATAGTACCTTCAAGTTCCTTTCTAGGAGCGCCTGCTAGATTTTTCCTACACTCAAAATTGCACAAGAATTAGTGAGTTGGAGAGCATCATGTTTTACAAGCTCTAGAAGAGACAGCTATATAGCTCTATCTCAAAATGTTTTAAGTTAATCACCATAAAAAGCCTATGTCACAAAAGTAACCATCACTGATTTTTTTAACTGGTTCCAGTTGGCAATTAGGTATTGGAATCAAGCAATAGATAATTTAATCCAGTGGTCCTCCACTTGAAACCAATAGAGCACAAAAGAATTGAACGTTTTGCTAGAATATCCACTAGAAAATAATGTTTGGAATGTTTGGAAACAACTCAGGGTTATCTTTCCACTACACAAGAGCATTCAGCCTGAGAGCTCAACATGCCTGACAGAGTTTTAGCCCTATTTCACAGATAGGGAAACAGACATATGGTGATGAAGTGACATGCCCAGGCTCACACAACAGGTCAATGGCAAAGCCCTGGCTCCCTTATTTTGAGTCTATTGCTTTAGGTCAGTGAGGAGGACTGGAAGCAGAGAAGTGAAACCGGCCACTCTGTTTTCATTGTCCAAGCTGAGTGAATCACAAAAAGTAAACAGCAAACCTGTGAAAAGCTAAAATAGATTTATTAATTTAAGAAACTAAGATTCTGTTCATAAAAATGGTGAAAGTCTCTTAAAACAGAGATTGTTGACAATATGTAAAGGACTGATATTTTCATCACATCTGGGAAAGTGGTTTAAACCAGTTATTGAGACCAATAACTTATAATTTAACTACATGCTTGGACACATTTCTGGAAATTACATATTGATTATTCCCCTAAGGAAGACTGGCTAATGCTTTTGTTGGTAGCAGATGTAGGAAAGGGGGCTCTTAGTAAATACATTGACACACAAATACATGTATGTTTTGATACTACTTTAATTGAAGTAGTTATGTCTATGAATGTATTTACTAAGAGCCTATTTTCCCACGTCTGCTACCAACAGTTGCATTAGCCAGTCTTCCTTATGGGAATAATCAATGCATAATTCCCAGAAATGTGTCTTCATTTAACTCCATGCTTTGCAAGCTATTGGACTGTAATAACTAATTTAAACCACTTCCCAGATGTGATGGAAATATATCTGGTGACTATATGTATTGAGAAGTACTGTAAGCTTTGCATTTAAACTAAGGGCTTTACTTTGAAGTGGCATAATGGAATGTTTAAGTTGTCATATTTGACTATACACAGGTTTATAAGCAAAACAATACAAAGTTTGAAGATTAAGGAAACAAAGAATTAGGTTGTATTATTTATATAATGACATACACTTGCTGATGCTTGATAGATTAATTAAAGTCTATTCATAGGTCAGCAAGGTGTTGGTGGAGATCTGAGATTCACATCACACAAGAAAGCTGCTTGACTCCCTTTATAAATCATAATTAAAAGGATGTGACGTTAGCTAAGGGCTATGCAGCTAAAAGGTATCTTTCAGGGTTTAGAGGTGAATTAAAGGCATTTGAATCCCAGTTGAGAGCTGATGTTACAGCGAATTTACAGGACAGAATATGGGACGATGTGCCTGCACTGAAGAGCTTGCAGAAGACACCAAGAGGCAAATTGATGTGTGATCATTATAAGCAGTTGGAGAGAGGTTTGAGAGGACAAGAGTATCACCAGTAAGGTAATTGGTTTGCTTTGGTTGGTAATGCATGCATTACAGAGGTACCAATAATTGTTTTAAATTGATTGTGAGCAATAAAATGCCTTTGAAAGGGAACACTAGGATCTCTGGGCCTCACAGAAGTGAGTCTTAAGAAACTCAGATGAGGACAGGGTGCACGCAGGGCAGCCGGCCAAACCAGAGGTAGCAGTAATGGTAGGCTCTATGACATATAGAGACAACAATTTTTATGACAGGTTTCAGAGTAGCAGCCGTGTTAGTCTGTATTCGCAAAAAGAAAAGGAGTACTTGTGGCACCTTAGAGACTAACAAATTTATTAGAGCATAAGCTTTCGTGAGCTATAGTAGCTCACGAAAGCTTATGCTCTAATAAATTTGTTAGTCTCTAAGGTGCCACAAGTACTCCTTTTCTTTTAACAATTTTTATCTAACTCAGTTTATGAAAAGCCATAATGACTTTATAGAAAGATTGTTAGCTTTTGCCTGTTGAGTGAATCTTAGTGCTACTAATGACTAGGAAGATTATTCATAGCTGACAATTAGTTAAAAAAAGCGAATATGACACTGGTGCACTCCATAATGCCAACAGACTAAAAGGTCCGATTCTGCAGTCTGGGGATTTGTGCTGATCAGGACCGGAACTTTGTTTTCTAAAGACACCATTCCTTAACAATAAGATAAATAATAAAAAAACATCACCTCCCACAAGTAATGATCACAAAACATGTTACTGCCAACTTGGGAGGGGCCGGAGTGTGCCTCTAGGGAAATAAGCTCTGGCTCACAAATGCAGTTCTCATGAAAAGGAAGCTAAGTAGTAGCTACAACAAAGAAATGAAAAAAACAGATTTACAACAAAATAAAATTCTAATCTTACAACAGCAACAATATTACCCAGTTTTGCACAGGACATAGTTCAGCTCTGAAATGAAAAAAGTCTTGTTCTCAGGTCTTCCACCTTAAGTGGGATTTTCAGAATGTATACAGCATGTTAGCTGACTCCTTTCCCTTCAGAGACCTTTCCTTAATTGCCTTGAGTTGCTGTTATGCTGGGCTTGTATTCTGCATTTCTGCCTATCACTTTCAGGGAGGTGCCTTTGTGTTTTGTTGTTGGCTTTTGCTCCCACTCCCACTTGCATTTGTAAGTACTTTGGCTATGTTAATTCAGATTTTTTCCTTTAAAAAAAAGGATTGGCGCTGTAATTATAGCACACAGGTCATAATCCGTACAGCTTTGGATATGTCGGGCGGGAAGAGGCTGGGTTAACAGCTGCCACACCATTATAGGGATAACCATTGTGTCTTCTGTCTCAAAACCATTTCCCTCATGGCAGCTGCTGAAAATTCGTTTTGTGACTATTCCAGAATAGTCACATAACTATTCAACTGGATCCATTTCTGAGAGTCTAATGTACCTCCATGAACAACAGGAGAAGGAACTACAGTATCAACAGTAGGTCCTGAAGAGGATCCCACTGATGGTGATGCAACATGAGAGGTGAGTAAATTAAATGTTTCTACGCGCAGCCCTGGCCACCTGTATTGCCAGCTGGTAACACAGTCACACAAAGGACCTCTGTCCACTGCTGATGCCAGAACTCCTGATCTGCCAGTGCCGGCTCATGCTGCATGAAAGTAGCTCCAAATCACTTTCATCACTCTACAGAAAGAAAAGGAGTACTTGTGGCACCTTAGAGACTAACAAATTTATTAGAGCATAAGCTTTCGTGAGCTACAGCTCACTTCATCAAATGCATCCGATGAAGTGAGCTGTAGCTCACGAAAGCTTATGCTCTAATAAATTTGTTAGTCTCTAAGGTGCCACAAGTACTCCTTTTCTTTTTGCGAATACAGACTAACACGGCTGCTACTCTGAAACCTGTGATCACTCTACAGATGAGTGATCTTTCATCACAATAGGGCTGCTCTCAGTTACCATGACAGAGAACTGGCTCACTTAGTGTGTGTATGTATATATATTAGAAATGCTTGTGTGAATGTCTACAAGTTGCTGTGTCACCCCCCCGTCTTCACTCCACAGACCATGATTACCATGGTAAGTGTGTGCAACATTTCAAATGTGCAAAATTCCAAAAGCTCTTTTTTTCAGAGCTAGAAGTGGATTTTGCAAGTTGATGTGTGAACAAATATTTAATATTTTATGACCCCGTCTCCTCAAAAACAGAACTGGAGTGCCTGACTCTCCCTAATGTATTTGTCCCCACAACACCCTGGGGAAGTACCACTATCCTCATTGCATATATGTGGAACTGAGAAACTAAGTGATGTGCCCATCACAAAGGAAGTCTGGGGCAGACCCAGCTCTCACAAATCCTAGGCCAGGGCCAGGAGTAGTGGACTGTCCTTCCTCTCTTTAGACCCTCACAATTTAAAACTAGGGATTACTGGAAAAGAATGGAAAACATCACTCATAAATACTGAATGCAATTTTGCATTAAAAATTTTTAACCTATTTTTACCCAGCTCTTTTTGAATCTGCAAGGCTGTGCTGGAACAACAGACTCTTATTACATTTCTCTTTCTGGTTAGGCTTGAGATAAAAGTACTGTGCCAACAGTCTTTCTTGCTGTGCACAGACTTTTTTTCTTCCACTCCTGGTCTGTAGTCCAAGTTTTCAATGAAGGTTCTTCTTTTATCCAAGTTGGATCATCCATCCCTAACACGTGCACTGCAAGTACAAAACTGGAAGAGATTCTATTTGTGTTGACATTCCAATTCCAACTTCATCATCTCTGACCACAGACAAAGTCAGGCGTGCAGTTCAATTTGCCTCTATTGGCTCTGATTTCAGGGAAGTGCCCACTGTCATCAAGCTTGAGCGGTGTTTCATAGTTGAAAGGAGGGGCGTGTGTCCCTGCAGACAGCTTGGATAGGAACATAGGAACAGTCAATCCATACAGCATATTCCTTTGCTGAAGCATTGCAACTTATGCTGCAATATGCAGCAAAGTTTACTCCTGCTGTAAGTAGTAGCATCCCAACTCGCCCTCTGGAGCATATAAACACAATCAGATGAAGCACATGTCTGCAGCCATATTTACCAGAGCCAGATGTACTGCCAATACTGGGGGGGGAGGTGCACAGAATAATAGTTACTTTGCACAGATATTCACAGATCCATGATATTGGACCTTCTTTCCTTGTAGCATTTTGGACTGTGTGCACAGGCTTCAGCCCAGACCGCTGTCTGTCCCAACCGTCTGCTGAGCCTGCGTACAAGACGGGAATATGCAATAGATTTCTGACCTCTTCCATACTGTCAGATTCTACAGTTAACATCTCCCTTCCATATCCAACCTGATGTAATCAGCTTCTGTATTGTGTAGAATAGCACAGAGTGGGAAAATAGAGAGGAAAAGTTTAGTAATTAACCCTATGGTCAAAAGTAAATTTAGTGGCAATATTTCTTCTATTAATTTGGTCTTTATTTGAAAAAAAATTATTTGCAATACTCTCATCTGACATAGACAGGTTTAAAAAAAAATTAATTTGGTAGCCAAGAGGAAGGAGCCATGAAATGCTGATTTTGACATCTATATTCAAATCTCAGACTCCATCTCCTTTTCCTAATTTTGACCTCAATAACCTTGAGTGTGTTTGCATTTAGTGTTCCTGGAAGTGAAGGCTAATACTACTGGCTTGAGTAGAGTTTTGGCTTCTTTTGAACAGAGAGATTAACAAGCATACATACCTAACTGCTGTCCACATCACAAAAACGTCAAGCTGTGCCTGATGGCCTAGAATGTGACCATCTAACTAACTTTACTTTTGGGATTTAAATCAGGAATTAAATTAGGTTTCCAGAGGTGAAGAAAGTTCAATTCACTTTCTAAATAAAGAAACATGGGTTTGTTTTTAATAAGGAAAGTTGTTAGTCCTATTTTATTGTGAGCGACAGAGGCAGAAATGGAAAGAATCAACATAAGCATTATACCTAACTTATTTAAACTACAATCACCATGGTATCTGAATGCCTTACAACATTATTTAAATCCAAAAGCAAACAAGTAAAACAACAGATTTATACAACAGATTTGTACATATTGTAAGAAAGTTGACAGAGTGCTAAAACCTATTCTATGATCTATACGTGTTTGCACAACGAAATGATGTATAGTATACTCTATATTGTGAGCAGAGCCTTGATTTACACAAGTAATAATCTTGCTCTATATATTAAAACACAGTCCAAAAATCCTGTACAGCTACTCATCTAAAATCTAATCCAAACCCTATTAAAGTTCAATCAAAAGACTCCCTTTGACTTCAGTGGGCATTGGATTGGGCCTATAGTACCTGTGAATAACGGTGAGTACAAACAGCCTAGCACATGATCATATGTAAAATATCACATTGCATAGATTTAAAGTGGAAGACATGCAATAACAAGACAAGTCACAGCATAGCAAAACCTTGTTTCTTTGGTGAAACAGAAGCAGATATTAAAGTTACAAAGATTTTAACTTTCATTCACAAAAAACCCAGACATTCACATTATACACTATACAAGTTATAATATAAATAGAGAAAAGCATTATGTGTGCTGTAGAGGGGAAAAAAGTACAAGTCAATGCAGTGGGGTACTGCAGTAAAGAACACTCGAAGGTTAGGTTCCACTTGGTTTAGCAGTCAATGGAATTTCTTAAAGACACCATTTGCAATTGTAGCTACTGTATTTGCTGAGAAGGCATGGAAGGTTTACTTTATGGACAGCTCAATAGGATACAAATTCCTACATGTTAGCTGGATTTTCACTTTTTTTCTTTTGCTTGCTACTCTCTCCGTAATTTTTGTCTACATCAATAATATAAGAGACCTAGACTTATGTCTTTATATTATAATTTTAGAAGATGTATCAGAAGGTATTTATCTTTTTTTTATTTTTATACAGCCCAAAAGTGTGCTAGGTGAAACAACCAAATTGACATGGTCCTTGCTGTGGAGAGCTTATTTTAAATACTACCTTACTATATATGTCCAGGCCAATGATGAGCGGAATGGGTCAAAGTAAAATAAAACAATCAAAATAAAGAAGTCCTACATGCACACTTCATTCACTATGATCTATAATCTTTTTGTGCATTTTTTTTAGATAACCAACATGCTGATTCTTCTACAAGTCACCCATTTCATCACAAACAAGTGATCATGTTTGCTAGGAATTTAGTTCATCAGGGAAATAGCAGTTGAGGTGGAATATGGTTCCAAATGCATCAAGGGAGCTCAGGGGCTAACCAAGTGCTTTCAATTTTCTTTGCATGGGTAAAATAACATCCAATAAGTTAAATCAGTATGGCTTACTTCATTTATTTATGTACGCTTCACAGCTGCAGCATTCATACACAAACATTCATTACTTTATAAAAAAGATTAAAAATGGTTATATATACAAAATTATTTACTTTTTTTACTTTTTTTTTGTTTGTTAAAAAAAAAAGAACACCCCAAAAAACCAACCCTAGGTCTACCTCCATTATAAAATGCAGAGACTTGTAACATAGACCTATGGTTAGTATTGTGAAAGTCATTTTAAGAAAGTAACCCTGGTTGAGAGAGTTAATGTATTAGCACTTTGACTCCTACAGGCCTCCTTTGCCATATACAAGTCCTCCATGCAGTCCTTTCTCACCAGTGATGAAGCTGGAATGGAGAGCAGGAAAAGTTCCACATTGCAGTCCCTAATTCAGGCTTGATCTCACTTTATGTGCTACGTCTAAGTTTTGCATCACATGGACAAAAACTGTTCTTCTGATGGGAAATGGCAGAGTTAAAAAAAAATATATAACTTGCGTGTTTATCTTCATCTGGCAGTTTTCAGTCAATACAATTATATTTAAACCATCTCCAACCTAGGTGAATGACAGACAAATAAGGAAATCAATGATTATAGACCTCTGAGGCCATATAACCATAAATATGCCTGAACTTAGTGTGACTTTTCATTTTATATACAGGATTTTTAAAACAACACACAATTAAACATAATAAAATCATCTTATTTACATTTTCATTGGTGCTAAAATTGAGCTGTTTAAATATTGCAGTAGGCTGGTATATGTTATAAAATAGTCCCCACTGGTGGCATATAGAAAACTAACATTTCTGATTGGCTGGAAATGCTTCCTCATATTTTTATTTTTGAATTTGCTGATAAACCCCAATATTTTTGCAAAACGTGTTGTGAATTCTGGAGTCCATCGTTCCAAACAATTTGATAATACTTCTATAAATGATAGAAAAGGCACAGTAAGTTAGGACTTTGGCTGAAATGGTGAAAATCCCCATTCACCATTTAGCATTCAGCGCCTTGAATCCTGCCACGTCCTGATCCAGCGGTGATAATGTTTTGATGAATTTAAGAAAGTTCCCTTTCCTGGTGAAGGATGTTTATAGTAATATTTCTTAGAATAAGTCCTTTGGAATGTGGATGCTGCAAAGAAGGGGGAAAAGAAGAAAAATATTAAAAGAATACCTTGATCTGAACAATAAACTGGCTGATAGGTGGACAATATAATGAGTCACACTTTATATTAAATTTATTAATGGTTTATAAAGGGTTTATAAATGTGTATTTGATGTTATAAGCATATTACAGACAGAAGTAATATAGTAATATAGTAATATAGTAATATAGATGATTACAAGCATATCAACAGACAGTATCATTGATGGTTGTGAGCCATGGCTATAAGGAACCTATTGGCCCTGACTGTGTTGCCAACTTTTATGAGTTTATCATAGTTACATGATATTTGATGTATTTGTAAAGCCCCTGCTCCTGACATTAAGTGGGTATGGGAGAATTTCATGGGAGAATTTCAGCTTTCACTCTCGTTTGTTTTTTTAAAAATACATTTATAGCCCTGATGGTTGTGGAGAAAAGCTTGAAGACATGATCCAGGGACATCCTAAAGACTGAAAAACCAGAAGACAAATAAAAGACCCCCCCACACCCTTTTTTTTAAACCATGATTTTTTGAGGCCTGATTCATGGTTTTGAACACCTGAGATTAATGCTGTTGGAACAATCTATATCAATTGACTAATCCTGTATTAAAACATCTATTAATCATTTATTAACTCTTCATACGTAATCTGAAAATGGATCCTTAATAAAAAGTTTGACCAAATTGGATCTATAGTTTCTGATACAGCTCATAGTCAGCAACTTACGATTCATGCACGTGATTTTAGGCATATCCCATCTTCCATTCCCTTGACACCGGATAGTTGGAATATGGCGCTGGATGAAACCATCTTTGCAGTGGTATCTAATCAGGGAGTTGATTTCATAGCGAGGCTTCATCTTCCCAAAAGTCTTTGCATTTTCTACAACAGGAGGCTGACCACAGGCAACTAAAGACCAAAAAGAACCAAGTTCATAGGTGACATTCCAAAGTGAGTCTAACCCAGCAGTCCTTACTCAGGAGGGCACCAACTGACTTCATAGAAGTCTTGCCCAAATCAGAACTGCAGGACTGGCACTGTTGTGACATGGTTGAGCAGATTTTAATGTCACAAGAATGTAAACGGAAACTTGCAGACAAAATTGATGGAGTTTCCTTTTTGTTTTTAATTTACTATGTGGTTTGATGGCCAAAAGAAAATGGGAATAAAGTAGCAATTTCAGCAGAACTCCAAAAGCCATTAACTCTACATCAAAAGGTTTTTCAAAAAGGGCTAATTCATAAACTTAGTCTGGAATTCTCCTTTTGAACAAGACTATATGTGAAACACTGGAGACCTATGGATCCATCAATGATATATCAATAAAATGCAGTAAATCTAAGGATGTTACATTAGGCAGCAGTGGCGAAGATTTAGGTTTGGGTTTTGACTGCACCAGCGTGTAAAGGCTGAGAATTTCAGATGATCAGCTGAGTGCACAAGCTTCTAGTAACAGCAAGGTTTCATAGTCCCACCCATTCTAATGGAGCAAAGCCACTACATAGCTGAGCTGAATGAACCCAAACGTGGTTCAGGTTTAGACAGCATGAAAAAATAATCCTGCTTTGGAAAACACATGGATAAAGGTCTGTGAGAAAATGCCTTCAACAGGAGCTGAAACTCCAGCTCAGTAATAGCAGGCATTGACTGTATGCTCAGTGCAGCCCATAATTCTGTTAACTAAAGGGAGTTCTCTGGGCAAACAAGCTCCCTCATTGGTTTTCTTTTCAAACAGCCTAGCAGTAGGAGTACTCCAGTACTTTCTGCAGTTAGAAGGGTGACTCCACCTTCTGACCCTGCCCAACCATCTGTTTTTGGTTAATTTAGGCTACTGAGTTGTTGGAAAGCTGTACAATCTGCCCAAAATATAATCTTTCTGGGCTAGAGAAAAAAGAAGCTGGTTTAAAGCTGGTAAGCATAAACCCATATGAGGATCCATTATGCCAGTCTCCAGCCAGAATTTGTCCCCATCACTTTATAAAGCAGGATCACTCAGATATATGAATTCAGGGAATCATGCCTATTTTAGTCACTATCACATGGTGATGGTTTCTCACCTGTTCCTTTCTTGCAGGTATATGTGAGGTGGTAGTTGCATGGCACATCATTCCACTGGCCATTCTCATGCCAAATTATAACAACACAGTCTTCTCCAGCAGAAAAGAAACTGTCTGGCTGGTTAGGTCGCCAGTTTTCATATTGCTGCAGAAAAGAAGAGCAAAGTTATTATTTCCAGAGTCAGGGCATATTACATTCTGTATTAGAGAAGATCACATAATATTTCCTCAGAAACGGAAAATTAAATAGTTCAACACAGGCAATTCAACACAAATTAAACAAAAATGGATGTACAATTAATAGAAGTGGAAGGGAATTGATTATCTTAATGGAAAGAAAATAAAGCTTCCTCCTCTTGCATCGGACCTGCTTCTACCACACCATTTTTATTAATACCACATTCATACAGAAATTGAACAGGAGCAATTCCTGCCATCTAAACAATGCAGTTAAAAAAGTGATACAGACACAGAGACACTCAAAGGAAACCAAGGACAAGCGGTTTGGAGCAAACCAAACCAAACACAAGGATGTGTTGCGCTTGTTTGTTTGTTTAATTGTAAGCCTGTGGTTGAGCCTAGCGAACAAATACAGACAAATTATGGACCTGACCCTGAAAAGAGTTCCATTCCTGGCAGGTTTTGATGGGGCACCATTCATAAAATTGGTCCACACATACCTCATTGCAAGACATGGACTTAAGATCATTCAGTGATGTCATTTGTAGTGGTGTGGGGGAGAGGAGAGAGAGAATTCAATCTTCTCTGTTGAACAATAAGCCAGGAGTGCATTAAAAGTTGCAACATAGGAACAGTGAATGCTGGATCAGATTCAAGGTCCATCTAGTTCAGTTCCCTGTCTCTGACATTGGCCAGTACCTGATCCTTCAGAGAAAGGTGTAAGAACCCCACAGTAGGCAGATGTGGGATAAGTCTCATCCTGGTTTCCAAAGAGATACAGCAACTAAAGACATGTTTTCCCCTCCATTAATAGAGACCCCACCCTTTTTGGACTTCTCTGACCCTATTTTAATTTCTTCTTAAAAATACATGTATCATAAAAAACAAAACAGAATTTTTTTTTGAAAACTACATATAATAATTTTCTTCTGTATTCCTTCTATGTCACTGCTGGAAGAATTGTATGAAGGATAAAAATAAGTATCTGAAAACAGGAATTCATATAAATGCCAGAACCTAGCCAGCCAATCAGCACCTTCTATGGTCAAAGTGGCAAGATCCCCCCATGTTCACATTTGAATTTGGCACTTACATCATCCTGACTGGACCTTGTCCATATAAATGTCCATAAAAGCATAGCTTTAAAAAAAAATAACTTTATGAAATTACCACAATTCAATACCCAGGTGAACACATTTAGAAATAAAGTGAACGAGCCACACACAATGCTGAATCAAGCTATTAAAAAGCTGAGTTTAATGCTTAACCTTTTCCTACAATATGTCATGTTATCCATTACTAGTCTTTAATTATCTAAGCACTTCTTAACTGTAATGTTCTAAACTGAGCTGCACTAAATTTATTACAGGTGCCCAACTCGTAAAACATCCTCCTTGATGTGTGGGACTAAGTTAATTTAGGGTTGCCAGGTGTCTGGTTTTCAACCAGAATGCCCAGTTGAAAAGAGACCCTGGTGGCTCCGGTCAGCACCACTGACCAGGCCGTAAAAAGTCCAGTTGGTGGTGTAGCAGGCCTAAGGCAGGCTCCCTGCATGCCCTGGCTCCGTGTGACACCCGGAATCAGCGGCATGTCCCTCCAGCCCCTAGGCGCAGGGGCAGACAGGGAGGCTCTGTGCACTGCCCCCACCCTGAGCACCAGTTCTGCAGCTCCTATTGGCCAGGAACCATGGCCAGTTGGAGCTGCGGGGGCGGTACCTGCAGGCAGAGTCAGCGCCTGCAGGCAAGGGCAGTGCACAGAGCTGCCTGGCCACACCTCTGCCTATGGGCTGGAGGGACATGCTGGTCACCTCCAGGAGCTGCATAACGTAAGCGTTGCCTGACCAGATCCCTCATCCCACACCTCCTCCCACACACCAACCCCTGCCCCATCCCTGAGCCCTCTCCCGCACTCAAACTCCTTTCCAGTGTCCACATCTGCACTCCGAACCCCTCAGCCCCAGCCAGGAGTTGCATCCTGCACCTGAAACCCCACATCCCCATCCCCACACCAGAGCCTGGAACCCCAGCTGGAACCCTCACCCCCTGCCACAGCCTGGAGCCCCCATCCATACTCTGAATCCTTCGGCCCCAGCCCAGAGTCCCCTTCTGCACCCTAAACCCTTCAGCCCCACCCCCACCCCAGAGCCCACACCCGCACTAGAGCCCTCACCCACTCCCACACCCCAACCCTCTACCGCAGCCTGGTGAAAATGAGCAAGTAAGCAAGGGTGGGGAAGAGTGAGGGTGGGGGGATGGAGTGAGATGGGGGCTCAGGGAAGGGGCGGGGCCTCAGGGAAGACATGGGGCAGAGGGTGGGGCAAGGATGTTTGGTTTTCTGCAATCAGAAATTTGATTTCTAAGTTAATTTCACCTCTGCACTTCAATGTTCAGCATCACTAACACAAGACATATACAGGTCCTTCTTCATTAAGGGCCAGAATTCAGCATTTTGTGGTGGGAGTGCAAATCCTCCACGCATGGCAGCTAAGCACAATGCACAGCATGCAAACATTCAAAAGCAGGGATCTGCAGTGTGCATGACTTTCTGTTTCACACTGTGCACAAATGCAAAATGGATCTGCATGCATCCCACAGTGCAAAGTGGGTAGATCAGGGAGGCCTTACCTGGGCATGGTGGTTCAAATGTGATTGAGGATGCATAAGCATGGGTCAGAAATTCTGCCCTAAGTAATGCCAGTAAAAGAGTAACTCCATGGAAGTTAGTGGAATTACTCTGGATTTACAAAGTAAAATCCAAAGTGAATGTTCTTCTATGCCTGCTCTGTCCAAGTGTTGGGACTCTCTTACAGCATGCTCAGATAAGACACTTAGGAAAACCAGATATTACAGCCAGGATCCTGGTAGATGCTTGAGCCAAAGTGTATTCAATAGAAAGAATCTCATTGATTTCAATAGGTTCTAAAACTGGCCCAATCTTTCAGCACTCCTGGAAGGTTCTGCGGACTTGTGGAAGTCAAGGGTGCTCTGCACCCCAGGTGTGCGAGTTGAGGAGAGCTCTGCACCTTGTCGGATTGAGCTGTATACATGTATAACAGTTTGTGGGAGTTTTACATCATAATGGCTTCGAACTTTTTGTTTTGTTAGCAGGGCTGCAGCCTAATGGTGCAGGATCATATCTAGACTCTGTGGTTTGTGCAAGAATGTCTGATATCCCTCAACATGACACACCACTGCCTCACATCTGATATCATCACTGCACAGATTTATTTTGGCTGGGCAGCTCTGATTTTGCTTGGTGTTAATGCCGGAATTGCTTAGCAGAGGAATTTCCAAACTGTTGAACTGCTTTCCTAAGTCTCCACCCTGCTCCTCTGCAGTTTTTCAGTACCTTATTTAGCCACACTTCACTGATTGGGAGATAAGAGATGTGGGGAGAAAGTATTTCACCGTTTGGATGGCATGTATTGCTTTACAAATGCATTAATATCCTTTTTCTTGTTATGGGAGAGATTTTGAGGAATCATGATTCTCCTCTGACTTACAATGGCGTAAATCAAGAGCAACATTATTGAGATCAGTAGAGTTACATCAGCATAAAACTGAGAGAAGAATCAAATCCCACATGTGTCAGTTACTAGGCTACAGCGTTTGCGTTCAAAGATATCCCATGTCTATAATTACTGCACTTGCAAAGTTTAAAGGCATCTCCTATATTTGTGAAAATGCATCCAAAATAGCTGATTAATAATTCATCTGTTGGGAAACACTGCTCAAATATCCTAAACAAAGCATCTTTAGTGGTTATGTCATTTGAGATCCTTATATTTCAACTCAATTACTGTATTTTACAAAAATACATTTTACCGAAAAATAGCATATTTCAGTTCCCCATTACTTGGCACTGTTTATTGTGCAGATATTTTTTTTTAAGATCACATGTAAAAAAGTTCAGCAACTGAACTCACGGATGGATCCAAAGAATACTGTCACTGTTCCAGTCACTCTGCAGCTAGCTTATATCTTCATGTAAATTGTTACTGTCTCCACAAATCATGAAGCCATTATTAAAGGGTTCTTATTCTTATCCTGATAGTTTTCAAACCAGCCAGAAGTCATCAATCAAATGTCAACTGACATCTTACCAATATCATTAGTCTTCATTTCTGAAAACCTGAATATATTCAAATTTCAAGTTAGCTCAAGGTGGAAGAGCTACTATGGGCTTTTTTATCTACAACAAAAAGATTATGGAGTTATACCATCAAACAGACCGACCTAAAGAACAATATGGAAGCAAGACCAGGAGGAAATCACTGTAACATATAATGTGAAATGATGCCTGAGATCAAAATGTTAAAGCCCATCCAGGCAGCATATATAGGGACCTATACTCATTGCCATTTGTGCAGCCCTGAGGGGAAACCAATGCCAGACAAAGGTTGGGCTCACTGCACTTGTTTCCTTCAGCCACACAGTGGAACTGCAAGGATGATGTTGATGGAGGGGAGCTATACATTGGAATTAACACTCCGATGAGATGCACGGCGTTCATCTCTCTCAATGCTATTGTTTCAGTCTCTCTGCAGACTCGGGCAGACATTGCTCTGTTGGTAACACCCAGGTCACATTTTCAAGCTCATCTTCACAACTCTGATGGCTAGAGAGTTAGGGCTTGTCTATTCTACAAAGTCTTTGCTGATCATGTATACATTATGTCAGCAAAACCTCCTAGTGAAGACACGGCATATGCTGGCTAAACTTTTCTGCCAGAATAGCTAGACCTTTTCTCTGAATGATATTAGCTATGCCAACAAAGACACTCTTCTATCAACATAGCTGCATCTACACTGGGGTTTTTTACCAGCATAGTTATGTCAGCTGGCAGCGCATGATTTTTCCATTCTCTTAGCTGACATAACTATGCTGGCAAAACTTTGTAGACTACACCAAGTCTTACTCGTTTTCAATGACAGCTGAAATGCTGGTGTCATTGCATGACTCCAGGAGCTGGTCCCAGGAGTAGAGTGTCTCTATGCTTTAACCTGTCCCTTAGGAATCACCCAACAATACGGCCCTGCGATCATGGTCAAACTGAGAACAAGAGTAGGCCCTTAATATATCTTCACTGCTTATAACAGTGTCCCTTCAAGTCTTCGTGTAAAGTTTGCTGGTGAAATTGAGGGCCAGAATTCTTGGAATTTGACATCATTAGACTAAACTTTGCTAGCTTTCTTTGCTACAAAGACTTCTTTTGTAGCAAGATGAAGGAGGGTCCAACAGTTAGGGGTCTAGTCAGGGACTTGGGAGATGCAGGTTCAATTCCTGGCTGTGCTGCAGGCTTCATGTGTGACCTTAGACTATGTCTACACTGCAATTAAAAACCCACACTGGCCCATGCAGGTGACTCAGGCTCTCGGGGCTCAGGCTGCAGGGCTGTATGATTGCAATGTAGACTTCTGAGCTCGGGCTGCAGCCCAAGCTCAGGGACCTTCCCCATTTGCAGGTTCCTAGACCTCAAACATCTACACCGCAATGATGTCCCTTAGCCTGAGAACCACAAGCCTGAGTCAGCTGACATAGATGAGCCGCGGATGTCTAATTGCAGTGTCGACATACCCTTCGTCTCTTGGTTCCTTATCTGTAAGATGGGAAGACGGTGAGGAACTCAGATATTATGGTAATGGAGACCATATAAGTATCTAAAATACATTTACTATTATGTCCCTCAGGTGCCTGGATTTCTATAAACTTCATTTTGGTTTGAATTAAACTTAACCAGACTCTGACAACTGAGTGACAGACTGTCTTTTAAATTAAATTAAGTCTAAGGAAACAAACAGTTAACAGCAAACCTTTGTCATTCAGAAGTGTCATTAATCAAAATGAGCAAGCACAGTATTCCCATCATGAAGACATCTCTGCAAATATCCGAATACATTCTGCTTTATAAAAGGTTAGGTACTTATAATAGTTTATGATAACTACCCATACTTTGGAAACTAATAAGTAATCCACTTAGCTCTTTAGCTGTTTGCACACTGTCAAGGTGAATCTGTGGGGAACAGCATCAAAGCATTGTAATAGCCATCCAGTGATAACAGCCATTCCTTTATCACAGAAATACATACCAAGTGGCTGTCATCAATAGCTAGGATTTTACATTCCAAATAGTCAACAGACACTGTGTGTAATGAACCACAACAAAATAAACCTCTGACGCAAACAACTTAATTACTTGACCTTTTTCTTGTGTAAAGGCCAATAATCCCTTCTATAACTAAACCCAAGAAATTATTTACTAGAAGTATGTCTAATCTTTACACTTTCATGGTTGCTGTTTTTTATCCTGGGGGAAGGGAACATTTTCTGCAAAGTTACATGACTCTCCAGTACAAATTTATCCTGGCGTGTTTTTGGCACTTGTTATTATGAACGTGATCTGTATTCCCGTGGCTGTCCTCTTTGAATGCTTCACAATGAGAAACTGATATGGCATATCACAAAACTGAGAAAAGGACATTAGGAGTGAGCTGAATAATTTACAGACCACAGAGAAATCAAAGTTAAGCAACATTTCCTGACTGGCATTTATCAGTAAACTGGTTTAAACTGAGCACTAGAAGCCTTAACAACACCATGACCACTTGCAATTGTCTCCTTTTCCCTAACGCTCCCCGAGAATGGGAATATGCTCTTCCATAATGACAGATAAGCCCTTAGAAGTTCTTATCATGAAAGTCTGCTGATACAGTCATCCATTGGTGGGCTTCTTTTGAAATTCATTTACCTAGGATAGCTCAACTCAAATGTTATATCTGCTTTTGAATGAGGTCCTGCTATTAAGCAGTTTTACAGCTGATGCACAAGGAGATCAATTGACTTGTTCCAGGTTACAGTGAGTCAGTGGATCAGTTCAGACTTTACTGGCAGATTATTCTGTTAGACAACATTGCTTCTGTTAACTGAGAGACCTGGAAGAAGACTGGAAGGAATTTCACTTTCCATAAACAGCAAGAAAAAAAGCCAAGGGTTTATTTGTAAAGATTCAACAAAGATCATAACAACATTTCCACTTATAATCATAGCATCACTTAATATTTAAATTAATCTGATATTTGCTCTGGGAAAGACAAGATGTTACATTTGAATTGTTGCACTGACTTAGGTCCCAATCCTTCAAACAGTTCCACATGTGCTTAACTTTAAGCATGTGCGTAGTTCCATTGACTTCTCTGGGAATATTCATGCATTTAAAGGCCCCCGTTCAGTCAGGTATTTAAGCACATGCCTAACCTTAAATACATGAGTAATCCCATGGAAATCTTTGAGGCAGCTCACATGCTGAAGCACCTTACTGAATCTGGGCCAGAGGTAAGTGTGTGTTTTGCAGACTCAGAGTCTTAATCATTAAGGGTGAAATTGTGGCCTCTTTGAAGACAATGGGAATTGCCACTGGCTTCAATGAGGCCAGGATTTCACCCTAAGGATTTAGGCCCTGAGACTGCAACTTGATTTGTGCAGGCAGACCACTGCTTCCCCATGAAGCAGCTTGCAGGATAGGGGTCTTAGTTAGCGCATGTTCATGTCTTTCTGGAAATATCCCAGAAAGACCACATGCATGCCCTATAAATATTTACATCTAAAGTAGAATATATATCTTTTTGAGAGAATATTAGCAATGCCATATAATGAAGATCCAATCCCTGCTTAGAACCAGTGACTAGCTGATGTATAAAATCAGTGCGAAACTTGTATTTTATATTGCAAAGCTAGGTGTTTGGTTGGTTGCTTGGCTTATTTTTTTTATTTGAGAACTTGTGAAAAGGAGAAACTTTGTGTTGAGCATGACAGGAAGCTTCCACTAGATGGAGCTGCCTACCCATTACTGTGCCTAGATATTAATGATCTGAGGTTGTATTACACTAACTTGTTTGAATAATACTAAAAAAATTAAACGTTTCTGAAAAGATATTAACTTCTCATTTCAATGCTTGATTAAAAGCCCATTGATGCCAATGGAAAGACTCCCACTTACTTCACTGGACTCTGGATCAGGCCCTCACAGATTAGTTTTTATCATGCTTCATATATTTAGCTTAGTGAGAACAATATAGTTTGCTTTATTTGCATGCATAAGGGGGACTTCCAGAGGAAGTCCAGACTGCTCCATATAGAAATTAATGAGATACTGGCACTTTTGGTAAGAGGGGAGTTTCCATGATGTCTTTGTTTACTAGCTAAGGCTACATTAGAGAAATGTGAACCCCTGTAACTTCGTCAGTGTACAAAGCTTCTCTAATGTAGACAGCGACTATCTAGGTATGTGTATAATCCTCATTTTGAGCAATATGTTAGTTATCTACCTGACTGCTGCTCTCCACCCAAGAAGTAGTTGCATCTATCAGAAGTACTGTATGTACAAAATGTGTAAAATGTTTTAGGATCTTTAGTATGAAGTTCACAATATAAATGATCATCATGATTTAATGTAACTTTGCTCTCTATTGGCTTTTTAAAAATAGGAATATAATTTAATTAATGTTTAGGTCTGCCCTATGAGAATGTTGTAGAAGGACCAATCTAACTTGATTAAACTAATTTGCCAGTGGGAAGGTATCTTTGTTTTGAGGAGTATGACAGAGGCTTGTTAATAGAGTACATGAACTCTGGGAATTATACTAAAGTAATTATATAAATCAATATCTACACAATTGTATTTTTCACGTGTGACTAATTAGAGAGACACACCAAAGAATACCCCATTTTGTCATTTATTCCAACCGTTATTTCAGGTTGTAGGCTGCTATGAGTTTCATCCCAAAGCCAAATGTAATGCTCCTCAGAAGTAACTGCCTAGACCTTTGGGGAAAAAAAAGAGACTCCTCACCCCCCTAAAAAAAAGTTTAAGAGGCCTCTTACTAGTCTGAGACATTCTGAGCTAACAACATACCCGCCATTAAACAATATACTTTAAAAAATAATTAATAATAATAATAATACATAGTTCTCCTGGCTTAAGCAGGACAAATGAATATTTTAGAGAGGGGCTATAATGACTGTTATATCTGAAAATCAAAATATTTGGTAGATTTAAAATCCCTGTCTTCAAGAAACCTATGGATCTCTGGCACAATAGCCTTTTTGTTTGCAGTTGACCACAGTATTTTTTAGTCTGTTTGTTTTATTTAACTCACAGGCAGCCTACCTCCCTACAAAGTACTATGCATTTTTTAAAAAAAGAAAAGGAGTACTTGTGGCACCTTAGAGACTAACGAATTTATTAGAGCATAAGCTTTCGTGAACTACAGCTCACTTCATCGGATGCATCTAATTCATCTAAATTTATTAGAGCATAAGCTCATGAAAGCTTATGCTCTAATAAATTTGTTAGTCTCTAAGGTGCCACAAGTACTCCTTTTCTTTTTGCGAATACAGACTAACACGGCTGCTACTCTGACACCTGCATTTTTTAAGTCCTTTTGTGTTCAATACAGCTATTCTTTCTGGAAGGGGAGGTGTTATAGATTTAAGGTAAAACACTCTGATTCACTGACCAATAAAGGAAAGAATAAGAGAGGACTTTGTTTTTAACAGAATGAAACTTTTGTTTTTCTGTAGCTACCTAACACTGGCAAAGAAGTCCAGTATTACAAACATGAAGCATAACACTCTTGCTAAAGTGAAGAAAAACTAACGTAAGGTCTCTGGGTAGTTGTTAAAGTGGCAACATGCCCATTACTTTCCTGGCTGCCAGCATTCTATGAGCGACAGACAATCTGGCCATAGACACTAGCCAGCTCCTTAACACAGCACTAATCTTGTGTAATGGAAGTGAGCTCACTGCCATACAAAGCACTAATTATCAACAGCATTTTCCAAAGGATATGAATAGACAGAGGTCTGAAGCACCACCCTAGGTAGCTATATGTGCTTAATCCATACCATGGAACATAGAAACATAATTCCAGTGGGCTCCTTCACCACTCTAGTTGTTTGCAAGGGTGTTTAATGGTGAAATGCTAGCAATACAACTACAAACAGAAGAAACTGCCAAAAGTGACACTAGATTTTTCTATTTAGATGAGTGTGCTTCATGGCTATAAAGGTTGCTATTAAACTTCAGTTTCCCTATGAGATTTTCAAATATCACACAATATCTATTTACTGGCCTTTGAAAAATAGCTTGGAGAATGTCCCAGCTGATTAGGGCTGGTAATATTCATATCTAAGTCTTTCTTGCACTTATCAGCCTTTGTTGCTGAATTTGTCCTAAACATAGCTGAACTGAGCACGCTTTAAGATATGCAATCATCCATCTTGATATGGTCTACCTATTCCTTGCAAATAATTATTTGAGGACTCTAGTCCTTGTGGCCTCTTCATAGTCCCACTGTGATTTTCCCAGATTTGTTTGGTTATTATTAGTAATATTTTACAGTATATTTGCAACTGTGGATTGTTCATAAAAAGTTCTTAGCAAATACTCCAATGAGCATTCAATAGTCAAACTGTGTGATTAGTCAGTTAAATCACATGGTAGATTCCTATTCCCTGATGGGATGACCTAATCTGAACTGTTGCAGTACAAATATTTTATTTGCATGAATAAAAAATCCTACCCATACATTCTGGTGAAAGAAAAATATTCACAGAAATGCTTTCAGAAAACTGAATAGAAGTGGGAAGGAATATGTTTAAAAGCAAATCACTATTTTGATTTTGCAAAAATGTTTGTGAAAACAAACTCTTACATATGTCTGTTGTAGTTCCTAAATAAATTAGAAACTAGTAGAAAAGAGCCTTGTCAGAGGAACACAAAACACTCAACTACAGGACAACATGACATGTAATATGTCATGGCTTCCAAATCCATGGTTAACATATTCTCTCTGGCATAGTATATAATTCAAATGCAGCCTGCTGCAACCAGGGTGCAGGGCAATGTCTTGAGGGGAAACTGCTTGAGTTCCAGCCAGTATTGCATAATGAAGTTCTGGAAGTATTCTGTCCACTACACATTCACTAACAGGACTTCAACACTTGATGCTGAGGACCTCGCCAACTAGAGGCTGCTACTGAATCTCCTATTTTGGGAAAGATTATTGAAAAGATTGAAGCCAAGCAGTTATGGCAATATTTGTAGCCTGCAGATTTCCTTGATGGTGGCCCATCTGGTTTTAGACATGGCTATTGATCTGAAATTGTGTTGGTGGCATAAGTCAATAATCTCTACCCTGAGACCATTTACAACAGTAGCCTACTTGTTAAACAGAATTGCTTGCTAGGATCAAACAGCACTTGCGATCTGGGGGCTGTACTGGCTACCTATGGACTTCTGGGTGAAATTCAAGGTTGTTTTTGTTCTTTACAATGCTAAGTTTTTTTGGTCCAAGTTATCATATAGAGACATCTGCTTTTCATGCTGCTCTAACTCAGTTGCAATCAGCAGAGGTGCTGAAGCTGGAGCTCCCTTGATATACAAGAGAGGGAACTGCTGGTAGAGTGTTCTCCATCGGGCACCTAAATTCCACATAATGCTTCTTGTTCGCACGGTCTGCCACTGCCTAGATTTGTGAACTTTGTGGACATGCTGCAAAGGTCATGATTTGCTCAGGAATTTGGAGGAAGGACTGGATGATGTTGGACAGGGTTGTTTGTTGCTTCAGTGTAATGGTGTTACAGGCCAGAGCAAATTATGATTATACTGGTGACTTGGCAGTAGATTCACACCATTCAGTGTAAGTATTGGTTATTATGTTTTAAATACTGGAAAAAGTGCCCAGAACTTAGGGCTGGTGCTTTCAGCACGTATGTTTTAGGAGTAAAAATAAATGTGTCAAATATAAGTAAAATATGACCAAGTCTATAAATTCAGGACAGTAAAATGGCAGTTATGTGCAAAATAATTTGTATATGGAAAACTGGCACCTGCCTCAATGAGCACTTGCACTGCAATGCCCAGGTTGTATGATAACAAGGTGATAAGTAACAGTCAGCATGGATTTGTCAAGAACAAATCATGTCAAACCAACCTAATAGCTTTCTTTGGCAGGGTAACAAGCCTTGTGGATAGGGGAGAAGTGGTAAATGTGGTATATCTTGACTTTAGTAAGAATTATGATTCTGTCCTGCATGACTTTCTCATAAACAAACTAGGGAAATACAAACTAGGTGGAGGTACTGTAAGGTGGGTGCATAACTGGTTGGAAAACTGTTTCCAGAGAGTAGTTATCAGTGGTGCACAGTCAAGCTGGAAAGGCATAATATGTGGGGTCCTGCAGGGATCAGTTCTGAGTCCGGTTCTGTTCAATATCTTCATCAATGATTTTGATAATGGAATAGAGAGTACACTTATAAAGTTTGCACATGATACCAAGCTCAGAGAGATTGCAAGTACTTTGGAGGATAGGATTGAAATTCAAAATGATCTGGACAAAATAGAGAAATGGTCTGAAGTAAATAGGATGAAGTTCAATAAGGACAAATGCAAAGTACTCTACTTAGGAAGAAACAATCAGTTGCACACATACAAAATTGGAAATGACTGCCTAGGAAGGAGTACTGCAGAAAAGGATCTGGAGGTCATAGGGGATAGCTAACTAAATTTGAGTGAAAAGTGTAACACTGTTGCAAAAAAAAGCAAACATAATTCTGGGACGTATTAGCAGGAGTGTTATAAGCAAGACACAAGAAGTAATTCTTCCTGCTCTACTCTGCATTGATTAGGCCTCAACTGGAGTATTTTGTCTAGTTCTGTGCACCACATTTCAGGAAAGATGTGGATAAACTGGAGAAAGTCCTGTGAAGAGCAACAAAAATGATTAAAGGTCTAGAAAGCATGACCTATGAGGAAAGATTGAAAAAATTGGGTTTGTTTAGTCTGGAGAAGAGAAGAATGAGAGGGGACATGATAGCAGTTTTCAAGTACATAAAAGGTTGTTACAAGGAGGAGGGAGAAAACTTTTTCTTCTTGACCTTTGAAGATAGGACAAGAAGCAATAGGCTTAAATTGCAACAAGGATGGTTTACGTTGGACATTAGGAAAAACTTCCTAACTGGCAGGGTGGTTAAGCACTGGAATACATTGTCTAGGGAGGTTATGGAATCTCCATCATTGGAGACTTTTAAGAGAAGCTTAGACAAACACTTGTCAGGGATGGCCTAGAAAATATTTAGTCCTGCCATGAGTGCAGGGGACTGGTCTAGATGACCTCTCAAGGTCCCTTCCAGTCCTATGATTCTATGACCTCACTGAAATATTTTACAACCATTCTCTTATACTCTCTTGTTTCAAGCTGAGCATGTCTCTGGGTTGTAGGGAAAGTGGCATGCCCCAAAAAAACACCTTGGTGCCAGTGGATATGTCATCTTATCTAGCCACCTCAACCTTTCATGAAACTTTTGGGTTATTCTGCTATTTGTCCACACAACAGGAAACCACAAAGAACTACTACATGAAAGCAGCTTTAAGGCTAAGAACCAAATTCTGCCAAGAAAACAAGGGTAGACCCTGCATCCACACTGAGCCCCATTGACTTCAATAAGATTTCACATGGGTGTTCAAGGTGACCTGGACAATTCTTTTTTGTAGTATCAGGGCATAAAACATGCCTATTTATGTTATTCTAGGATATCTCACCCATCACAAACAAAAGTTATTTTTTAAAGGAAACAATGGACAGATGGATAAACATCATTTGGGCCATGAAAAAATATTTCCTTTTATTACTTGTATTCAAAGTGAATCCATTTGTTCTTGGTTGGTTCATCAATGACCTGTGTATTTTCTCTCAGAAATTCTGCCTAACTATCAGTCCATATATTTACAACCTGTATCTTCATGGATTCCAAGACTTGCCTCACTTACTGGAACTGTCATTGCTAACCACATACAAATGCCAGCTGATTCATTAAAACTATGCACTGGGAAAGAAGAGCACTTTTATTGTTGCTGCTTTTGATAAATTACCAATAGCTGACCATTTTCATGAGAAAACCAAAGGCCAAGATTTTCAAAAGGGGCTGCCTACATATAGGCTCTTGAAAAATGGTACCTAAACAAATGGTCTGATTTTCAAAAGTGCTGAGTGCTTGCCAGTGGGAGCTAGTAGGTGTTATGTACTTTTGAAAAGTAGATCTCTTACATAGAAGCTTAACTTTTGGCTCTCATTTTTTAAACTCTTGGCTGGAAACTTCCCAAACACATTTAAAAAAAATTTTTTTAAGTAATGTGAAATGATTTTATCTAATCTGCACAACAGTTCTTAGTGAGTTGAAATGGAACTTTTCATCTGATTATATACAGTCAGATTTTTTTCCTCAACTGTATCTTGTCACTTAAACTTTTCTGCATTACTAAACTGATGAAAAAGCTCATTTTATCCATCCATCACATTTCATCATGTTAACATCTCAGCGCTGATCTCACATGAGCTTACAGGGAGAGTATAGAGAAATTTTCTCTTTTTTTGGGCAGTGGAAGTGAGAGAAGGCAGGCCAACATTTTATTTTTGGGCCAATGTAGTTCTCACTGAAGTCAGTTAGAAATGGATGTGCACATCCAAGGGATGGATTTAGTCCTGGTACAAACTAATCAAAATAAGCATATATTTATGTCCAGCCCTGATCATATTTAACGTGGTTGGCACTTACAGTTAAAAAATCTGGAAAAACACAAGCTATGATGAATATAAATTGAAAATGTCAAAAGAAAGTCCTGATTTCCTTCCGTTTAGTTCACTGTTTTAAATATCTTTTAGGTGCAAATAAAAACTACATTTGAGCCTTTTCCGAGAAACTGTGCTAATAAAATACATGCCGCCACTTGGCAAAGGAGTTCCCTTCAATAGATTGAATAATGATGTTGTAGATTTCCTCATCTCCATGGAAAATGTGCACCAAAGTAACTCAAACCTCATTCACAATCTCCAGTGGTAGAGTTTGAGGTTCACAGATTCCTAATTCTTGCTCTCTTTCCCCAGAATGAATATAAAAAGCTATGTCTACACTTGCAGAGTTTTTGCACTGTCAGTTTCACCAGTGATAATGAACCAGAGAAAGAAAAGCACTGGTTTGTGTACTCACTTACTTCCACAGGCGTCAGAGTGTTTACATTTGCAGCACTTCCATCGCGGATGAGAGCAGCGCACTGAGGGCAGCTATCCCACAATGCAGCTCTCTCCATTTTGATGATAGGTCTTGTGGGAACGGGCGATCACGGAGCATCCTGGGTCCCTGCACAGCCTCCTTGCCCCAATCACTGATTAGCTCCAGTAGCTCAGCATTGCTTCTATCAGGGGATTGTTTGCTGTGTGGGGCAGGCATTGTCACCTGGCCAGATGGTAAGTGAGCACTTGCCAAGAAAACAGGAAGGGGAGTTTCAAAGTTCCTGGGGCTTGACAGGGGGAGGGGTGGATGTCTGTTTACCTGGCATCAAAGCAGCAGAACTGCTGGCCAGAGTGGTCACCTAGGCACTGTGGAATATTCTCCAGAGGCTAAAAGCTCTGTAAACAGGAAGAACATGTCTTCACTTGCACATCATCACAAAAGCATCACTGGTAAGAGCTGTACACCTCTCGTGGAGGTCGTTTTCTTTTTGTGGTGAAACTTCTGAGTTTCACCACAAAAAGTTATTGGCAAGTGTAGACACTCCCATGGTTTTTGCGCAAAAAAGGGAATTTTCCCGCTTTATATGGCAAGGGTAGACATGCCCTAAGTGAAGGAGAAATCTTGGTGATGTAGTAATATATACTATAGTTATTTCATTTTGGTAGCACTGGCTAAGAATGTGTCAGGATTTCCATTTCCATTATCACCACCTATTGCAGAAGGTCAATTTAAAGGAACTATGGGCATAATCTTCAGCTGCTGGCTGAGCTGTTCTTGACACACTAATCAAATAGGCAGTGAGACAAAATCAGCTTTACATTGCCTTGATATCCTTGACACCGTCAGGCCAACTGAAGACTGGTTTGGCCCTCTGGCAATAGTGAAATAGTCTTTAATCCAGTCAGAGAACACTGGTGCAGTACAGTACTCCAGTCTCATTCCCAAGACAATTCTAATGCCAGAGGAATCCTCAGCTGACTCGGTAAATTAGTGCTTTTAAAGTAACAGAGCTAAGAAGCATTCTAGAAGGGCAATATTGCTATGTTGCTCAGAGCACAGCACAGCAAAGACAATACTAGATCTCAATTAGAGATCGGCCTCCGCTATCCCCCAAAATTCAGGATTGCTTAGGGTCACGCTTTATAGGCAGACTCCTCTCTAATCTAAGAAACTGAAGTAAAGAGGACATATTTCTGAGTTTCTTCTTGTTGTAACCTTACTTATGGTGATGTAATGTCAGTTTTCATGATTATAAGTTGGATTGATAGGGCGAACACTTTATTCAAACCAATGGAATTTGAAGATGCACCTGGTACATTCAGGGACAGTGCTTTATGCATTTGATCAAGATGTAACTGGAACATTTATTTAGCAGTCCAACAATTAATAGTGATAAACGTTCCAGTGAAGGGGGCAGAAATTATGGCAAGTAATCTAAAAAGTAGGATACTGTGAGCAAACAGGAAACTCATGCAGAGTCACTGCATGCACAGAATAATTAACGCATGGAATAAATGGCCATGGAAAGCTTTTGAATCTATTAGTACAAATGAGTTCAGGTGACACATAGATTGTTTCCAAAGGAAAGGATTGAAAGAAGTTGTAAAAAAAGCAGGAAAGTGGGATAAAGATCAATAAAAAATAAAATAAGGCCTGTTCAGCAGATGGTCTTGTACTGTGCTGGGAATGTCTTCTCTTCTTACATGTATAGTTAAAGCAAAAACTTAACACCCGTCTTTGCCCAGCAACCTGAGTTGCAAATAGAGCATCAGCTCTGTCTTTTAATTTCCTGGATTTTGTCCATTTGTGTCACACCAAACTTGCCTTTGCCAAATGTGCCAGTTTACAACTCCCTTAGTATTTGCCAGTGCAAAGATATGCTGATCCCACAGACAGAGCTAGATTATACTTGACCTTATCAGAGTGCTTAGGGAAAGAGGGATCAACAAAGTGAATGGAGTACAAGGACTATGCAAATCTGATGCAGCCAAAGGTGCTAGACTCTCAAGAATAGGTGAAGAGAAGGAAGTGATGTAGAGTAGCAGACTTCCTCTCCCTACACTCCAAGAGACATGATGCCTCCAGGCACAATTAAGCACATTTGTTCCAGCACTAAAGCAAGCACGAGAGAAAAGTTTGATTTTTCTTTTCTTTTTCTCTGTACTCTCACTTGCAGCAAACAATAGTTCCGCAAGAAATGGATCATTCACAAAACACTGAGAAATCTTGGAAAGGCCTTTAAACCTCTATCTATTTACATCAAGTGACAATTAATCAGATCAGCTTTGTTTCAGCCTTCTTACTAAATACACCATATCTATGTGATAAGCAGCAGTGATCGTAGTCCATATGTATGTGACCTGAGGACCAGATGTTCCTGCTTATAGAAGGGAAAAATACGCATGACTAATCTGTTTATATAGTGTGTATCAATGGGTGTTAAACTGGCTGTAAATCACCTGTCTCTTCTAAAGAAGAGATTGAATACTTTGGCTTGGATGATACTGAATCAAATCCTACAGCAGACAGATAGATGAGTTAGTTTAGATGAAAGTGGGGAGAAAATGCTTTCTTTCTCCACCTACTTGTTTTTTTCTTATTGCTTTGATGCTATAAAAAAGTTTCAATAGTACTCCAAAATCTTAGTGATAGAGCATTGGGTCCAGACCTTCTAAACCCACTGCAAGTCAGGAAGGCGGTGTGCAGCAGTGGTTTTAAAATGTCATTACATCCCTTCCAACTGTAGGATTGTCATGCATTAGAACAGTCTCAAAGCATGATTTAAAGCAGCCCCAGGGTAATCTTCCAGATAGGGATCACTGGAGTGCAGAGGAGCTCCTTCTATGGCCTGGTCTACACTACACAGGCCAATGTAAGGCAGCTTACGTCAACCTAATTATGTCAGTGTACACACTACAGCCTTGTCCTGCCAATGTAAGTGCCCCATGATACCAACATAATATCTCCATAATATCTGTATTACTTACATCAGCTATTGGCTGTTTTGTCAATTTCATGGCTCCGCCCAGCTCCTGGCTCCCCAGCTTGCTGGGTCTCCACTCCAAGCTGGACTTCCACCTAGGCTCCTGGATTAGGCTGCCCTCAGGGCTCCCTGCTCTCCACACAGAGCTCTGCCCCCTGGGGTCCCAGCTCCCTACTCCCTTCTGGAAGCCCAACTGCATGGAGGCTCCCAGCTGGGAGCTGCCTCCTCCCCCACCCCACCACACCGCACCCAACCCAAATCTCGGCTCCCCGCCAGGAGCATGGCAGCTGACCGGACTCCAGGAATGGATCTCCCTGCCAGAGGTGAGAAGCCCTGGGTGGCTTTTTCCCACTCCCAGCTGGGAGAGGGGAGGCAACAAGTCCTGAGGACAACTGGGCTCCTAGCAGGGAGCCTGATTTCTCAGCTCCCCACACTGCCCTCTTCAGTCGGTAGAAGAGCTCTGGTGAGGATACGCACCGCCAACAGAAGAAGGGTGGTGTGGACATCAGCCACTGCAGTAGTTACATAGGTTGATTTAAGACTGCAGGGTAGACATGCCCTATGTCTCCCTCACCCAAGAATGCCCTCTCCATGGGAGGCCAGGAAGAGGAGAGATATCAGAACCATTATGCCCACCCTATACAACCTGAGACTTCCCCATGCTGAGGGACTCATCAGGCAGCTGAATACATCAACTTTACAGCCTTTTTGTACCAGCAAATAAGCACAAAGCAGTTCCACCAGGGATCAGAATCTGGGCCGTATATGATAAGTGTTCAGAGTGTAATCTCTTTGAAACAGTGTCTGTGCGGATTTGTACAGCATATTTTCAGCACTACCAGAAGAAGAAGATGAAGAAGAAGAAGAAAAGGTAGCAGTTCCAAGCAAGGAAGTTTGCTGAGGTAAACATCTAGCTACTGTATTGACTCTGGAATTTGACCTATTTTTTTCATTTTAATGGGTATTCGATAAACCACCAATAGACTTTTACATTAACTTTTTCTTTTTTAGACATCTTACCAGTGTGCTACCATCAGTCCAGCGGAAGTCATGCTCAAACATCTTATCATTGAGGCCAATCCACTGATAGTCATGCCCGACACCTAACAGGAAAGGAACCACAAAGATATTTTTATTAACTTTCCCATAAAAGGGAGAAAATTCATCAAAGAATATAAAGAATTTTCACAGAATGAATCAGACTTCCTGTTCTTAAATAGCTTTCACTAAGCATGCAAACAAATATTTATAGGCTCTTTTTTAGCCTTTTTTATTTTAATTCAGGAAATCTACAAAAACATAGTCTCTTACCTAATTGTTTCAAACTATTGCCATCTTTCCTTTATCTTGCACATCCCAAAAGATCAGATTAGATTTCTATCTAACTGTGCAGTTTAAATGTCTGGCAAAGACAATTACATGGGAAAAAAACTGCCTCACCAGTTTACTATAATTAAATAAGTATTTTCTCTTCCTTAGTAATGTCAAAAGTTTTTCCGTGACATTTACAGGAGAGATGTGCCAAGCTCTGTGGCAGAAAGTCAGAGACCTGCAGACTTGTCAGGAGTCCCTGCCAACTGTGTTAAGAGGGTATGTCTACACAGGATAAAAACCTCCTGGCTGGCCCAGATCATCTGACTTGGGCTCTGGAGGTGAAAAATCTTTGTGTAGATGTTTGGACCTGGGCTGGAGCCCGAGCTCTGGGACCCTGACAGGGTGGAGTGTCTCAGAGCTCAGGCTCTAGCCTGAACCCGAACCCAGAGATTTTTAGTTACACAGCCCGAGCCCTGCCAGTCCAAGTCAGCTGACCCAGGCCAGCCATGGCCATGCCATGTGTCTTTTATTCATGTGTAGACATACCATGAGAGACTCAAAGAGTTTTCTTACAACATGATATTCAGGGACTGGACACCTGACCCAAACATTAGTACAATTAATGAGGACTGTTAGAAAATAACCATCTCCAAATATTTTAATTAACAGCATTACTCAGTTTGTGCATGCAGCACCTGATGCTGTGAAAAGTACCACAGGCTGAATCTGTCTTGTAATGTAACATGATACTTTGTGCCTGTGAAACAGTATTTAAGATGGCCTGGAGAACAAGATTGTCTAAAGAATGAGCCTAGAATAAAGTCTCCAGAATAAAGGGCTGAACTTCTTTGTCTTTTATTGTCTTTTTCTCAGGACCTAAAACTTTAGGGGTAAAAAGTAGATTTTCTCTGAAGATCAGACATTTTTCCAACTGCAGGTAATGATTAATACAAAATTAACAGCAAAAGGAATGGTCGAGAATATGGACTCTTCCTTTTAAAAATTCAATGATGATGCATATTTTAGAAGGGAAATATGAAAACTATTTAGAGGTTTGGAGGCTGTTTTCTCCACATAATTTACTAGCTCTATATCCTCAACACAGAGTTGCTCAGAGGAATCCTAATGGTACATACGGTTCACAAATATTTGCTCTTCATGAGACAAGATGCTTGTCAGGTGGGCTCCCTGGAGACGACATTCTCTTTCAGCTGTATCCCATGTGCGCCGATGGGCAAAGTATTTGTAGCATTGTCCTTGGAACTTGTGCCAACCGTAATCACAAGTCTCTGTATCTGTGACAAGTAAACCAAAACCAACCCTTAAAATACTCAAGAAATGCACACACTTGAGTTTTATGCAAGTGGACAGAGGATTCTGCTATTTAAAGGCTCAGGAAGACACACAATCTAAGCCCCACAGATGAAAAAAAATCACTGATCCTGTAATTCTTATTCAAGTCTTAGATACTTTTATTTACAAAATTTCACCACTAGCCATAAGGAAAATTATGCTTTGCTTGTTAATACCCATCAAAAACCTCCAGATTATCACATTATGCTGGATCTTGAATATCCCAAAAGGGCATTATTATCCCGTAACTCTGAAAGAATTAAATATAGGTGCTCTGCTTGGACATAAGACTGCAGTGGTTCTATACCTTTTGTTTTATGTTTTTTGTTTACTTCATCAAATAATTCTTTGAGTTACTCTGTTCCATTACTATGAAGCACTGATGATTGAAAATGACCACGGAAAAAACTGTCTTTGTTCAGCTAGCAGATGCAAAGTTGAAGTGCTATCTCAGCAAAGATTAAGGTTGGCCAAAAAAAGGGAGTAGATTTAGTAAACGCAAGGTATCAATTTCTAAAGACAGTTGTAAAGCTGGAATATAAAGTAATGAACTGCACATTGTCTGTGCTTGGATGAGGAGTGGTATTGATAAGAATACAGTATAGATAGAAGCTAACAACAGCCAATATTTCCATTCAGCTAAAGAGAAATAAACGTGAGCTTTGGAATTATAGCAGTTTCTAGGGTTGATGTCAATTGCAGTGTCAAGCTAAGGCAGCCACAGACAGAACAGATGCTGTAAAACTTCCATATTTATTTTGGTTCTGTGCTTTCACTGTACAAAGTGATCACAAGGAAAAATAGTTTTATAGTCAGAAGGGTATAGAAAAAGTGAACCAGCTCCTCGGGTTTGATGCAGGACCCAATGGGAGGAAATGGCTTTGAGGAGGAGTTGGGGAAAGGTGGTCCCATCATGATTTAGTGAAATTTAAAGACTGCTCTGAGTTATGCTGGTCGGAATAGTACCACTTCACCCACTGAGGATCCCCAGAGCGTAGCATGCTCTCACCCCACCCCTTTCCAAACACATGAACATGCCCCTGGCTCAACCCCCCCAGTCCTCATGGTCCCTCTGCCAGAAAGCACAGAGCCAGCTTTCCACCACCTAAGGATTCTCCCACAAAGCTCTGCATCACTCCCAATGCAATGATGTAGCAGTTGTGTATAAATTATATTTATTTGGGGAGTTTGGTGGGGAAGGGATTGGGATTTTTGCTTAAAAGTCAATGGCATGATGTGGCCCAAGGGACTCCAGCTGCATGTGAGGGAGTTATAGCCAGATATTTATACCACATGTGCCAATTCCTTAACTAGGACATTCCTTAGCTTTTAACTGGAGGTCATGTGTCAAAGCAATTGCCATACTGCAGTAAAACTGGTTAGAATATGCGTACATTTTTATATTGGACAAGTCAAGCTATAAAGAACTGCTCATACTTTAAAGAATCTCAGCTATGGAGAGAGTATGTAATCTACAATACTGAGGTTTTTTTCTAGCTCCAGTGATGTAGACACTTGCAGCAGTTGGAACTTAATCTCCACGATCTGGGCAGTTTTTAAGTTTGGTCTGTCTGTGGTTGTCTATTTTGTTTAACCACATAGAACTGACTAATTGTGCTGTGTCCTTCATGGTGATGCTTCAAATGTTATTACTCATCTTGTTTAGGAGCCTCATCTCACAGAAAGGAAGTCAAATAACAAGAAGAAGATGTAACGCACAGAGAGAGGGCTCGGGGATTACACAGAATTGGGCCATCCCAAACCAGTGACTGTCTACCAGGGAAGCCAGCTAAATAGTGTGTGAGGGGCAGTGAGGTTTCAACACAAGGGAGTCTGAGTTCAAAATAGTAAGTAATATGAGGCTTTGACCTACCACCAATGCTAGAACCACACACTGTATCAAAATTCTTCTCTTTAGCCAAAGCAATTGTTATTAACCTTGAAGAAAAGAGGGACTGTCATTTGTTTATCAGCCTCAGAAGATCATCGGTGAATATCTTTCTAATAAAACTAAAGCTTTGCCTACAATCGGATTTCAGTGAGATTGTGCAAACGCAAATGCCTAATGGAGACATGGGCATTTCAAACCAGGATAGACTGCACGGTTGCTGCATTGCTGTAAATGGTGCCTATGCTCGAAGCCTGGTCTGGTGCAGCTAAGGAAACACTGAAATCCCACTGTTAAGTTAAGTAGTTAAGGCCTTAGTGACAGCATTTGATAAATTTAGGATTTTTCTTTGTTTGTATCACTATATAATTATATATATAAACTTATTCTTTCAGTAAGTAAGCAAGCTATAGGAAATGCAAACCAACCCAACCAAAAAGCAATGAAATATATAGAGCCTGACTCATCACTGCATTACATCAGGTTGAATCAGTTCCTTATTCTATTGCCAATGTGCATACCTCCCATTGACATGGCTGTGAGAGATACACACATGCATTAGCAGGAGAGCTATATAACAGCTTATGCCTTTACTGCACATGGGAGTCTAGCTGCAGCAATGGCAGTACGTTTCCAATCTGATCTGTGCCCACTTGTGAACAATTGATGTGGGAGTACTTAGCCAGCCTACACTGCATGCATATGCTTTATTTTTTGAAAGGTAATCACAGCGTTCTGTAAGCGGATCGCAAAATGTGTTGGAAAGACTGAAACACTGCTTGCTATGTTTATGGTGTTTTAAAAGTTGTCTTGCTTGCCCAAGGTTTATTATAATTTAGAGGTTTGTTTTCAGAGCTGTGTGCCAGGAGTTACCCACATGCTTCTGGTTCCTCATAACAGCAATTGTAACTGTATAGATCTCCAAACACTGCATTAAAAATGTGCCCCTTCGGTGCAGTATATGGGCAGGAAGAGCTTTTTCAACAGCAGCAATAGGCTGCTGCTAGTAGCTGCCGTGTCTTCAAACAAATTCCAGAAGAGGCTTAAGAAACCAAAGGCTGAAGCACAGATACTAGAATGTAAAGTGACTTGCTCAGCTGTGGACTCTCTGTGTCTCTGGATTCAGGTAATAAATGAAAATCAGAGTCCTATTAGCCCAGACATCTCAGAGTGAAACTGCTTCTCTAATAAATATTCAAGAATCCCCCCCAGCTGTGAGATATAAGCTAGAAACTGCCTGTTTCCAAAGAGAATCCTTGCAATAAACCTTTGTCCACCGTTCTGATTTTCCAAGGTACTATAACTGAGAGAAAAAAAGTGAGTCAGCTGAGGAAACAGTATTCACAAACATTTGAACAGGGATCTCAGTTTTGAAAAGCAATGTTGCTGATAATGAAGAAAACATTTGTTTTGCTTTGGGAACTTGGAAGGAAAAAGAAAAAGTCTTCTTGTATTACCCCAGTGAGGGATGTCTATTAACAAACGCATATGTGCCATTTTGGCAATCCGTGAGCACAGCTGCATTCAGTAAACAGGCTAAGCTATGTGAGTGTCTGCAGAGATTCAGCAGTAGGGAAGCCAAACTTTGCTTTAAGTTTAAAACAAAAATGCAGCACCTTGAGAGCAGGTGGACCACAGTCAGAATAGCAGAGAGGGGAAGAGATGAAACAAAAGGAAACTTTAGCCAGAGCACAAAAGTGCGGGAGGAGCAAATAGCAAATCTGTTTTTTAATGCTAGACACACCAGTACCATATTCTACAAGATAATGGCCAAATTGTGGGCCTTCTACACCACATTATATGGTATCTTACTACCCAAATACTCCCACTGATATCAATGGGGTTATTTGTGGAGTAAGGTACTTCTCAACCCGAGTAAGGATAGCCAATATTGAGAAATCATCATGGGCTACATTACGATGCACTTACGTACACTGAATATTAACTTATCCTATGACTAGTCCCACTAACTTGTGGAGAACTGTTCCTCATTGTGAGGAAGGTTATCATAGTGTAGCCCAATAAAACATAGCACTTGCACAGCAGCACTTTACATGTTACAAATGAAAGACCCCAGATCATGAGCTCATTTGTCTAGACTTCTGTGGAGTTACTGCCAACTTACATGGCAAGTGAGTGGGTTCAGATCCACTGCCTCGTCTGCAGTCACACATTTCTTGGATATTTTGTATTGAAAAGTGACAAACAAAAAACTATCTGCTCTGGTGACCAGATACTTTAAACAGATATATTTGTATTTTGAAAAGTTGGGGAGATTGGGTAAAAAAAAAACAAAAAAAGTGACAGAAAGGGATATTTAGAAAAGAGAGCAGGTGTATTTAACTGCACCAGTAGTTTAGTCTGAATTGGAAACAATGTTGTCTCTCTGAATTATTCCTTGAGTTTATAGAAAGGATGGTATCTTTATTTTTTATGCTTGACAACTTTCTCTCACAGTATTCAAGAAGAAGTTCTTGGCCCAGATTCTCTGATTAACTATGTTTTAATTTGGTGAAAAAGAGGAAGGTGGCTGTCAAGCAGCCAGTTATAGTTCACTGATTCCCAGGATGGATCTGTTCCACCCTAGGCCCCAGCATAGGTGAGAGTACGCAGGAGGCTGCTCATCCTTCACCAGCTGGCAAAGATCCCTAAAGGACTATATATCTGCTTAGCACAGCCAGAGTGTATGAGCTCTGGCCATACTATCTCCCTAACCCTCACATGCCCAAAATTGTGAGCAAGTGGGGCAGGAACACACTATACCAGCTGAGAGTTCCCTCATGCTGGGGGAATTATCAGCTGGCCATATCTGGCTGCTTTCTAATCTCTGACTCTCTTTGTCTCCTATCTGCAGGCATGATTTTCTGGACACTCATCTCCCATTAACTACAATAAGATTGTGGATGCTCAGCACTTCTGGCTAAAGGGTCCTTAATCTTTATTTTGAAAACATGAATAGGATGTACTGCAAACAAACATAATAAAATAAAATGCAAGTAACAAAACATAAATGTTTGCACGCTCACTCACACCCTTTCTGAGGCATTAAGGTGACATGTTCTGTCATTCTGACTGTGTTTTCAATCTAGCAAAGTCGGGGTTGATGCCGTGAAATAAAGACTCCTTGCCAGACAACTGTGTCTGAATTGCCAACACAGTTTTATTTTGTCTGGTGAAATGGAAATTTGGCACTGACGCTTTTCCCAGGTCCCAAACCACTGCAGGACTTTAAGTGGAGGAAATTTAAATTCCAAAGCTGAGTGAGTAGAGATCTGTTTCTCATTGACAAAGTAGGAAATGTTCCCATTAACTACCTAAAATGTATTCTCAGGTCGGTCATAAAATGCAAATTAAAGCTACCATGATGCTGAAGGCCATTCAGTACTATGGATTTGCTGGGGAAAGAAGAGAACATTTATTCCTTCTGTTATAAAAACATTGTCAAATTCTAGTCTTAGAGAACAGATTCAGAAGGTCTTTCAAACTGTGGGCTGCACCAGACTCCTGAAAAATTGAATTGTGATGAAAGCTGGAGCTAATCATTCTTCAGCAGTTTCAACTCTAACAAACAAGCCCCTTCCCTTTAGGCTCACTTGGAAAAACTTGTGAACTGCATTTCACCCAATAGGCTCCGGATGAAAGGTAAGCCTGAAACTGATAACGTTTATGCAACTATAAGTAGAGGTCTACTTGACTGATCTGTGAGTGAAACCAGTCAGTGACAGAAAAAGAGGAAGAAAGATATTTTTGTTAGCCTGGAAAAAAGCGCACCTTTAAGCACCATTTCTTTTTCTCTTGGAAACCTCTCCAATAATTTTAACAATGGGCCAGGTTTTGCCTCTCTTACATACATCGAGGAGTATCATACTGTGTGAACAGTCCCACTGAAATCAATAGGACTTATTGTGGAATAAGGTACTGGAACATGGAAGAGTAGTGGAATGTGGCCTGTTTCTCTGAGTTTACCAGCTTGGAGAGCTTCTTACATCTCTATTGTCATCTTCATCTTGCACCCTTTTTCTAAACTATCACAGCATAAGTCAACTTGGAAAAGCTGGGAATGCAGGTGCCAAGGTGACCCTGCCTATTTACTTATGTAGGACTATGATACAGTTGGTGGTGGCATCTTGGTTTCCAGCTGTCCATGTTCTAAATCAGGGGTTCCCAAAAGTCTGTCATATTGTGGGCCACTTTGCAAAACATAAGCCCTGTCACAGACCTGCTCTCCTCCCAACCACAATCCCACCGTTCACTGCAGCAACTTGAGTGCTTAATTACATGATAAAGTGATATTAGGACAGAGTTGAAGATTAAAAATGTACTTACTTTAATATGGTTACAGTGGCTATTTGGATATGCCCTCCCCCTACCCCATTTTCATTTTGTACTTATGTTGTTTATTTCCTCTCCATGAGAGTAGCACTTAACATTTATTACTGCTACAAAAATCTGCCTTCATTGCTTGTGGTCTCTGTTGTTCGATAGTCTTCGGATCAATTTACAGTTTGTTTGTTTCTGTCCTGCTGTACATTTGCTACCCTACTCATGCTGTTTTGTTCTAAAATTTGATCATGGGTGAAGTGAATGTATAGTAAAGAAACACTTGACATTTTTGAAGTAGTGATGCACAACCTGCAGAGATGTGCTGGAGGTTTTTGTTTTTGTTTTTTGTTTTGGTTCAACTCAATATAAGAGCCTCCAGAATTCCTAAAAGAAGCCTGGAATGGGCTAGCAACAAGTGCCACTGCGTGAAAATGGACACATGCATCACCTTACCTTTAAAGTCCTTCACAACATTGTTCTGCCCTACTGATCTATTCTTGCATCCTATCATGCTTCTCCTTGCTGCCTCTTCTGATCCACCTATTCATTAATTTCTTTCACAAACACCACAAGTTGCTTCTATCCTGTCTCTTATACAAGGAATATTCTCCTAATAACTCCAAATAGGGCTAGACGGGGATGGATGGGGTAGACAGCAGAGCCATGGCCAGCCATGCAGGTGGTGGTATGCTGCACCCTTTATAGCAGTGTAGTAGCTTGTGCATTTCCTGGCATACTGGAGAGTTCCAGGAGGCATTCAGCTCCTCTTAGCAAGGGGGCAGTTGTGTAGCACCACCAATAGGGCAATACAGCTCTTAGCAAACCACAAGTAGAGCAGATTTTGGAGGAGCAGCCAAATTGCATGAGATCAGCTTATTGAAGTTTCTTTAGAGATCTGGAGTAATTAGGATTGCATGCCCTGAGGAGGCTAAAACCAGACTCCAAAAGATGGTCATACGACATTCGCAATAGCAGAACCATAAACAGAGACTGAAATTACCTCTCCTGGTTGGATCTTTCAATAATCATAAGCAAATAGTAAAGAGAATGAAGGATCAAGAAACACAAGGGAGAGTTTACAAAAACAAACACACCCATAAGAATGGCCTATTCCTGATGTTTTTGCTCATATAAAATTCCCACTAATGCTAATGGGAGTTTTGCCTCCTTGATGACTACATAGTGGGCCCTGGCTAGCCACAAATTGAAAAAAAAAATCAAAGTATTTGTTAATGTCTTACCTTGTTCGCAAAGAGCACCTACATAGCTTGGCAGACAGAGACAAGTAAATAGATTGAGACCATCAATACACGTGGCTCCATTCCGGCAAGGATTGGACTGGCATTCATCAACATCTATATAAAAATGTAAAAGAGTATTTAAAATATATTTGCCTCCTTAAAGGGAAACAGTGTTTACCCTTATTCAGAATTAGTACTAAGAACAATTCCACTCATGAAAGATAAAGCATTGCAAAAGAGATTGCATAACCGCTTTTCTCATATGAGAATTATGACTTCTACATACAAAATAACCTCAGAAAAGCAATAGATGCTGAACAACAATTTCACATTTACATGCTTTTGAATCCTGCTGTGTGACTCCTGGGTTAATTTTTGTAATTTGTATATTCATTTCCTAGCTGTCACTCCTTGTGTACCTCAGCTGGTTAATTATCTCTGTGAAGAGTATAACCTTCTCTAGACTGTGACCATGGTACACATCTTATCTAACAACATAAACAGTGCTTCTAGTTTTTCACTGTAAAACTGCAAGTATTAGCATCTTATTGTATTGTTTATCCATTCCTTTCATGTCATGCTTTCTGCATGATAGGAACAAAGCTTCTTAAAGGCATTCTCACTGTTTATTATTAGGTGTCTTGATTGATGATAATCTTCATAGAGAGATAGAGGAGACCTTTACCAGACTTATGATCCCGAGGCAAAGAAAAGGTTCCTCTCTGCTAATTAAAATATTAGCACCTGGTATTAAAATACTCAGACAGCTCCAATTTCTTTCTGTACAATAGTGTCTCCTGATCATCTAGTATGAAGAATTTGTGAGTTTGAGCATGAGAGTGAGCTGTGAGACAGATATATCTATATATGCAAACTGAACCTACAACTGTAATTTTTAAAGGAAATTTACCCTGGCACAGCTGAAGTTTAAACTTTCACCCAAATTTTGTGCATCAAAAATCTTGTTCAAAGTTGAATTGCTGATAGCCATTGAGTATCAAAATATAAAAAGGATATTTTTATTTGACAACAGTGCTTAATGCATAGTTTCACAAACACTTAAAACAGTCCTAGGTTAAACAACCTCACTGTCTAAAAGATCACACATACATATCATATAGGTTGGAAGTGTATGTTTTTAATGCCTGAGAAAATGCTACTTTCACCAGATTTTTGCTTGCTAGATAAATGTAACAAGCTGTGTTATCTTGGTTTGTATTGGAATGTCTCATGTAGCCATATGTTGCGGTGGAGAGAGATTGGACATTAGACCCATGTATAGTCTGGTCAAGCTCTCTTAATTGGCATCAGAGTTGTCTAAATATTGATTTCAACCTGGAACTGATTTCTCCCTGCCCACATCTGCTATTTGGCTGGTCAAATATCAGCCGGCATTAATATAGATAATGCCCTATTATTTGGGAGATTGAGGATTAAATAAAGTTTACCTCCTTCTGAACCATTAGAAAAAGTTTATAAGAATTTACTGGTTAATTCAAAAGGGTTTAATCAATATGATAATTAGATTATACTGATTATTTGATATTAACCCACTTTATTTTGATTTGATTTATGTATGTATTTTATTTTGTGTCTTTTTTGTTTAGTTTAGTTAATAAATTGGACACAATTTGTGAATATTATCCTCTATAGGTAGGTAGGTGTGTGGGAGGGGACAGGCGGAGGCAACATGGGCAGGGAAAAAGAAGCAGGTGTTTCTTTCTCTACTTCTCTCTACCTGGATCAGGTCCAACTACAGAATCTTTCAAAGCCTCAACATCTGTCAGTGTAATGATACATAATTCCGCTTCCAAAGCTAATATATGAAATGTTATTCTAGTCAATCTGCAGACAATCCAGTACAAGAAAAGCTTTCAGGTTGGCATCATCTTACCCAATTCACACTGCTCGCCACTGAAACCTGGCATACATGTGCAGATGTAGTAAGAGCCACGTGGATAACAGGTGCCCCCATGAAGGCAGGGATTACTTTTGCAGGGATCTTGGCCTGTGATATGAGTTAAAGAAAGAAAAATTGATATATTGTGTAAAATACTTGGTTAGTTGTTGGTTCTTTTAAGGAATAAAGATATTTCCTTATTTCTGCTTTGATGCTTTACTGCAGTTAAAGATTAAACCATTTTAAAAAGTTCTGTACTGCCTGGAGTTGCCATTTTCAATCACCATAATTTTCAGCCTTACCAATAACACTATATTCATGACAGAGAACAATAACTGATTTTCAGAGATGTTTTATGTTTTTAAAATGACATTTTGTACTACTCCTGGAAATTGAAATATTCTATTGAGGATTTAGTTGGCATGACATGGCAATTAATTATAGCCAAAAACAGTTAAACATATGTGCACAGTGAATAGAAAATGTATTCTTTTGAATGGAGTTAGTTTATATGGAATTGTTGGGTACCCAGAACATGCATCTTTTTAGCATACTGACTTGTTGCTGTCATTTTGGAATGTTATACTTAACCATTTACTGCTCAGACACTCTTATTTCTTTGAAAGAATCTTTTGCTAATTAATATTCTTTCCCCAAATCATGCCCCAGTTGTCTTCCTTTAAAACATACTTTTAGAAAACAAACTTAGTAGCTATATATGAGACTAAACCAAAATATTTAGATAAAAACTTACCTGCCATGAAATCCCAACATTTATTGGAGTCATTTTAATACTGTTTTCTTACAGAGTATAGATGTGTTCTACCGATCTTTACTTGAACTCAGTTCAAACTTAAACATTTGTACATGGTGTAGGCAAATAGGAACAATCACTGATACACATATTCATACAAAAGGTAGCTACTCTACATATCACCTGTGGTTTTTACACTCTTAAGCATTCAGTAAACCAATTAATACAGTGCTTCTGATCTGCAAGAAGGAAGCCCATGGCTATATTGGGAGTCTGAGAGAGCAGATATGAAGCAAAAGGTCCTATTTTAACCTAATTTGATTCAAAGACATGGGCAAATGTTTCAGACATAGTTTACATTTTCCAAATTAGTTTGTTTGTCTTTTATGGTATATAGGACACAGTCCAAAGTCTTTCTATTGAGTTCAATTAATTACCCAAACTGTTTGAAAAAAATGATCAAAACTAGGATATTGACCACCTTTAAAATATTAGTCCAGTTCTTACTCAACATGCCAGCCATATATGATTAGTAGCTATTGTACACAGAAATCATTCTATCTGTATAGCTTGTGTTATGCCAAATGCTGTCCAAGCCAAGGATCTTTGGTTTTATATTTATATCAGATGGAAGCTGTATCAAACCAGTCAGATTGCTCAATAGCCAACCATTATTCAATAGCTGAATTTTTTTAAAACCTCAAACTTTAGCCAGCCTTGAGACTAATCCTGTATATATTTTTTAAACTTGTATTATAGATAAGCCTGTCTGCAATTACTTGATGAGTTCACTGGCTTTGTTCTCCAAATAAATTGGAATATTCCATGAAAGCCACTAGAGTTGTAGAATAATCGTACATTGCAACTGTCATGCTAATGCAACAACATTCATCAAATAAATTAATGATATCTACATATCCATTAGGAACATGAAAATAAAGTAACTACAACTGGATACTGTGCTAGGATCAATGTTCCTTTTCTTCTATAATGGTCTCTCATCACCTCAGATCTGAACCAAAACCCATTGATGCAAATGGAAGGTCACTTATGAATTAGTGAGCTTTGGATCAGCCCCCTAGTCTTCTTTGAACTTGTACTCAGTAGGCTTCACCATTGTATTGATTTCAGCATTGTATAATGCTTTTACGTGTATTATCTTCATTGCCTTCCAAATATACTTTGATTCTCATATATCATATTCAAGCACATGTTTGCTAACACCTAGTGTTTTAGGATAAAATAAAGTCTTCAAGTGAAAATAAAGAACAAATTAAATGTTTACTGGTAACAAAACAAGTTTATATGATATTTATCAAATTGGGATCTTACCTGGTATATGGACCGCTGTGCCTTCAACAGAATCTCCACTGTTGCCGATCAGGAAATCTGATCCATTAGTAACGTCCAGAAGGAAAAATGATGAAGTTACAAGTTCAGTAGTGTTTAGGTCCTCTGTGCTTATTGTTGTCTGTTTATCATACTCAGGAATGTTTTCAGGGGCTGTAATCTTTGTTCCAATGTCAGAAGAAATTGTTGTGGATTCCTTCTGTCCTACCACAGTTGTTTGTGTTTCCAGGCTTATATCCAGAGATGGTGAAGATGAAGATAACATTGTAAAAGTTGCCTGGCCAGGCTTAAATACTCCACCTGCTATACTTGCATGTGGCACTGAAGCTGGTGTGGTGTATAGCCTGGGCAAAGCTCCCTCAGTGCTGCTTTCATCTACTTGATTGGGATCTTTCACTTTCTCTGTAGAGGTTTCATCTTCAGTGCTAATTTCTGGAATATGTGTGTCTACTGTTTCTCCAGAATGTATAAAAGCTGTTGGTATGACATATTTTGACAGAGAATCTTCAGAAATGGTTGCTAGTTCTTCAGTAACCAATTCTATTATGGAAGTTTCTTTCTCCTTTGTTCTGTCTGTTATCTGTCCACTAAAATCAGGAGTACTTTCAACAGATGTGCTTTCTGATTCAGGTTCAGGAGAAGAGTCTAGTGGAGACTCAGTTTTAGTGGACAGCACTTTGGTGGGTGGTTTGTAAGTTGCTGCAACATCAGAACTAATTTCTTTGAAGGTTTGGCCTGATGTTTGATTAGACCTGTCTGAATCAGTTGATGACAAAGTATTTGGAATGATTACTTCAGGGTATTCTGATACTTCATTAACCAAGTGGATAGTTACTGCAGATTTTGGCATTTGAGTTACAGGAAAAAGTTTGGCTGGATCTGTTTCTTCAGATTCTGTTGATGTGGCTTTTGTTTCTGTATAAACTGTATGATGATTTACTTCACTTATATTAGGTGACTCTGTTAAGTTTTGGGATACAAGTCGTGGGGTAACAATACTTACATCAGATATGTTTGCTGTGAAAGCCTGTTCTGTCTCAGTAGGTAAGTCGGGTCTAAAGGAAGGAAACAAAGGCTTCTCCTCATCAGGCTCTTCTTGTCCCATTCCTGAATACCCAGAGGTAGAGACTATTTCACTTTGATCTGCTATCGCTTGGTTGTCTGACAAAGTACTTGATTCAGGGAGGCCTTCTGTTTTATTTTCTGGTGCTACATGTTTAGTTTCAAATGGAGATTCTTTGGCCTCTTCGCTTACTCGGGGGGGCACACTAGGGCTGGCCATTGATGATATTGTTGGAAGCAAAATATCCAGTTCAGAGAATTCATCAGTGATGGGAGTTTCCTTTGTGAACTGCATGACATCCCCTGAACCAAAATCCTTGTCATCTGATCTGGGTCTGTTCTCAGCTATTACTGATTCACTATTTATTGACTTACTGGAAATAGTCATGGAAAGATTATCACCAGATCCATATGATTTCTCTTCAGCTGTAGAAAGATCAGATGTTAAATCATACTCCTTCACTTCTTCAACATTCATGCTATCTTTACTGCCATATGTTGAATGAGTCTCTGTATCTGGAGTTGTCTGCACACTTAGTATATCTTCATGCGTTGGCCTAGAATGATCCACATCTATGATTGTTGTTTCATCTGATGTGATTCCTAGTCGTACTTCAATTAGTGTGATCTCATTAAAAGCAGAAACATTCCCTGTAACATTTCTGAAGTCATCAAGCTTTGGGAGGATTTTGTTTTCTATCTTTGTATCATTTATTAAACTCTCATCTGTAAATGTCTTTGGTTGAACACTAGTCGGGCTTGGTAAGATCTCTTTTTCTTCTGTGTGGGTGGAAAATAACACTGAAACAGTTTGTGATCCATTTAATGCTATCTCTGTATTCAGTTCTTCAGAATAGTTTTCCTCATGAGCATGAGGAGCAACTGTTATTTCCAGCTTTCGCAAATGGGTAGTGGATGCATCTGGGTGAAATGACCCCACAACGTCTACCCAGCCAGATCCTTCTCCAGAACTTTCAAATAGTGGTGTGGGAGGCATTTTTGTTGTTGATGTTGCAAGTGCTTCCTCTGTTTCAAGATGAGGAGTTCCATTAAAGAATACAGAAGCAGCAGTTATATTTTCATTAGTCGTCAATTGTGAAGTTTCCTCTTGAGTAACAACTCGATCATTAGCAGCTGGTGTGCCATATGTTTCATTTTCTTCTACCCATTGAAAAGTTTCTTGTTTATGAGAGTCTTCAGTGATTAAAAAAGAATGTGATGTCTCTTTTGTGGTAGCTTCTTTAGTACTGAAGTTCCTAGAACTCTCTTCAGCTAAAGCAGAGGTACTAGTGGCCATTTTCTCTGTTGTTTCGGAAACTGCCTTTGTTATAGAACTGAATAGCCTGAGTTCTTCACTGGAATCCTTGTTTGATTCAGTCTGACCACTTTCAAATTCTTGGGCTTTGTCAGTAGAAAGTCTTGGTCCCACACTTTCAGGATGAAATGCTTCAGGACTTAAAGTACTTGTGATTTCTTTTATAGTCACAGAATTCAGTGGCACTGCTGATGGAACACTAATAAATTCATCTCCTGATCCTTGTCCTGAAAACAATGTATCACTACTGATCTCTTTATCAGTTGGCTCGTCACTCTTGGGGATCAGAAGTGATCCATGAATGTCTTCTGTAGGGAAAATATTTTGTACCAAATCTTTTTCTTTCTTTGTAAGTGTAGCTAGAGAGCTTATATCTTTGCTTTTAATTTTTATGGCCTCAGTTACTAGAGTAGTATCACTAAATGAAAGTATTTTTTCAACAGATGCAGTGCCAGAAATTATCTCCAATTTCTTTTCTTCTGAATACGGACTAACTGTGGGAACAACTAAAATTTCAAGTTGTTCTAGGGTAGATTCTGTACTTTCTATGACAGGATACTTTGTTGTTATTCCAGAGGGTTCTACAACTTTTTGTGAAGTTTCTGCAGAAATATTCTGGTCAGAACGTATATCTTCTTCCAAAGGAAGATTTATAGCAAAAGTTCTTGTTATGGATTCAATAGGCATTTGCTCTTCTATCTGTACCTCAGTGATGACTTTTCTTGCAATTCCAGTTCTAACTGTGCTGACTTCACCTTTGGTACTCATGACTAAATTTGCAGACTCAACAGCAAAGGAATAACCCACAGATGCTGTACTGATAATTTCTCTTTCATCTTCTGTTGCTTGTATTTCTGGTCTTCTAACTGCTGAATGTGGTGAAGCTGTAGTTTTTGTAAAAGACTCAATGACAGAATCCACTTCTCCAGAACCCTGATCAATTAATGGGAAATTAGTACCAAGTACTTTTTCTGTAGAACCATCTGGCACTGGTACCATGGTACCACTCTCATCTCTGGATTCTTCTCCAGAGCCTGCCTCCATAAGGATAATGTTCTCTGCTGAGATGGTTGGCGAGCTGGCTTTTCCACTTTCTGTAGATTCAGTTACTGTCTTTATACTGCTGACAGCATGTGTCACAATGGTGTCAGGAGAAGTGATTTTAACAACAGACTCCACAGAAGAGGTGACCCCAAAGTTTTCTAAGTATTTAGTTTGCTCTTCTGTTGCAATATGAGTTGTCATCTCTTTTCTAGATTGAGTAAAAGATTTTTCTTGAGAAGGAAGAGTTGTAATCAAATAATATGCTTCTGTTTCATGTTTTTGTTCTCCTGGCTTACCTGTACTAAAAATGTCCTTAGATACCTGCCTTCCTATTCCAGCTTCCTTAGTTGAGTCATCTGACTCAGTATTTAACACTGACTTTGTTGCTTCAATGGTTGTTGTATATTCCACAGATGAAGTATCTGTGCTGTAGACATCTCTTTCCTGCTTTTTCGTTTGTGTTTCAATGCCCCCAGTCACAGACCCCAATAGAACTGAAATAATGGCAGTAGAATCAATAACATCTCTTTCTCCAGAACCTAGATCAATAAATGGGGGATCAGTACTTACCACTCTTCTTGTGACACCCCCTGAAATTATGTCTCCAATGGTTTTCTTAGTGTATGTTGGTTCTTCCCCAGATCCTTCATCTATAAAAAGGCTTTTCTCTGTGGAGAAAGGAGCAGCAGTAAACACTTTGCTTTCAGGCCATGTGGAATCTGTCATTGGTATTGTTTCGCTGAGAGTAGTGGATTCCTGACCTACAATTCCAATTCTGTTACTAGAGCTTTCCTGTCCATCACTGAATACTAACTTTCCTATCTCAACAGTAGATAAACGTTCCTTAGTTGAAGAAGCAGTGCTCTGTGCTTCTTTTTCATCTTCTTTCATTTTCATTTCCATTCCAGTAGCACTGCTAACTCCTTTTTCAGTAACCAACCCAATAACAGATGTGGCAGTAGCAGTTTCTTCAGAACTTTGATCAAAAACAGAAGAAGTAGTGCTAGTTTCCTTATGCAAAGAAATGGTGGTTCCTGAAACAGTGGTAGTAATTTCTGTTGTCAGCAGTTTGCCAGACCCTAAGAAAGTTTCTTCTACTGAAATCTTTTCAGTAACTACAGTCTCTGCCACCATAGCTGAAGTTTTAGCAACATCCTCCTCTTCTACATCTCCAGAGCCTTCTGGTATTATAAATGAAGTGGGAGTTGCCACAGACTTTACTATATGACTTCTTGTTGTTGTTTCTACAAGGGTTTCCAGTGGGGGAAGTCTATCAGGCTTAATTGTTGATTTATAATCATCTCTTAGAACAGAGGTTTCCTTTTCTGGCATATAGTCTTTTATGCCTGTGTCTACAGTAGTGGTATCAGACACTGGACTGGGAGCAGAAGTTGCAGCAGAACTTTTTTCTGCATGTTCTTTTATTGTAATTTTCACCGTTTCTGAAAAGACAGAACTGGGGAACTCAGGATCAATGGCAGCATCTCCAGAAGATTCTACAGTAATCAAAGGCAAGGTTTTGGGGTCTTTCGTTGAGCTTTGCTGAAATTCAATTCCATGATGTTTTAAGGTCTCTAAAGTTTCTAATGAAGACTGTCCATATATAGACGGTACCTCAGATTTATTTGTACTGGCAACTTCTGATTCACTACTTAAAACAGGTTCCAACATTGCAACATCTGCTGTAGCTTGTTGTGTAACTTCAAATGCTCCTATTATTTCTCTAGATACATCTGGTTGCATTGTACCAGAGGCCTCATTTTCAGATATTATGGTGTTAGTTTCATTGATTTGTGAAAATTTGACTTTTTTGGAATGTGTAACACTTTCAATTTGGTCACTTCTTGCTTCTTCAGCTTTTGTGTCTTTAGGTGCACTGGTCACCTGTTGCTTTCCATTGATGAACTGCAATGCTGGAGGAGTTGTAACATCAGTAGTATTTTCACAGTCTTCATCTTCTTCAAACTCAAAAACTGGAAATAAAGATTCCATAAAGATTCCAGTAGGGTACTCAGAAGACTCTTGATCAGGGACTGAGGTACAAGGTTCAGCCTGTAGTGAGTCTGCATCTATGGGGGGTTCATCTGTTGTGTGTGAATGTATTTCGTAATCAAATAGATCTGCAAAAAGAAAGAGCTTTTCACAATCCTTAAGTGACAAGTGTGGTAATGAATTATATTAGCCATAGGCAGGACAAACAATTTATCATAGCAAAAATAAATGCATTTCAAATTAAATAAATTAAATATAGTATGTTACTTTATTAGCAAAATAAGTTAAATATAACCTGTTTTAAAAACTGCCCACTTGCTTTACCAGTTCAAATGTTTTTGCACACAGAGCTCACCAATTTTTAAATACCGTTGATTGTCATAAACCACGTGTGTTTAGTTACAGAAATAGCCTTCTCCTGACTTCTCCTTCAGTAGATTTACACTATTCTATACAGATGTAAAGGGGGCAGAGAAAAAAAAATCCATTTTAGATAGAAGAAGCTATCAGTGGTGCCCAACTGCAACAATTACTTCTGTGGATTTATGGCATAAACTAATCTTCCTTAACAATTAAGGTGAAGCCTCCCACCTTTTTTTTCTAAAAAAAAAATACAGCACATGTCTTCCCAATGCCATTTGTTCTGAATACATGCTAGTTTGAATGAAAGTAATTGCTTCAAGGCTATATGAGACACTCTGCTCTGTACTCTTGACCATTAGGTTAGTAAATGATATGTCACTCCTCAGGTGCATTATGGCTATTGAGAAAATATATTAAATAATAACTCATATATAAAAATATATTGTATGCAAAAATGATGCCACAGTACATATACATTTACTAAATTCAATGAGACTTGATAAATGCTAGTTAATTTTTTCTACAGTTATACCTTGAATAGTATCACTGTTTACATATACTGCAAAAAATTTAATGTTTTTCTTTAGACCAATGGAACAAATATTGAGATGGAGATTTCCAAATGCTTGTAAGAAATTTAGGTATAGAAGTCTCATTGAATTCCAGTGGGATCTATGCTCCTAAATTCTTTGGGTGTTTTTGAAAATCTCTCCCAACATGTACATATTATCTCAGATCTTCTGGACTATAAGATGCATGTCACCTTCAGATAAGCAAGAGCTATAAGCTCTCTTTGTCTTATACTTGGTCTTATAGAACTCTTTGCTCCACTGACTTGTAGCCAGAAAGTTTTGTGCTGCTATACACAACTTTTAATCCACAAATTTCTCTTACATGTAATTCTAGGTAAATAAGATAGACCAGATCCTTAGCTGGTATAAATTGAGGTAGCCAAAGGAGCTGCACCTGTTTACACCAGTAGAGACTCTGGCCTGACATAGCTAACTTCTACCCTTTAGCATTATCAGATAAATGCTACTCACCCTATGGTCCTGAAAAGCTAAAATAAAGGAAAGATTCTGTTCCTGCTGTATACATAGTGAATGACATAGTACAGTAACTCTTCACTTAACGGTGTAGTTATGTTCCTGAAAAATGCGACTTTAAGCTAAACAATGTTAAGCGAATCCAATTTCCCCATAAGAATTAATGTAACTGGGGCTGGGGAGTTAGGTTCCAGGGAAATTTTTTTCGCCAGACAAAAGAAATTATGTGCAGTTTGACTCTCAGCTGTGACTAGGTAAGTGAATATCCTCTGGCCCCAGAGCTCTGGTGAGGGTGTGGGCCAACAACACCCCCACTCCTAGGCCTGCAGAGTCCTCCCTGTGCAAGCTCTGTGGGTTTGGGTTCAATGGGAGACAGGCAGAGCAGGCAAGTGGCAGCACATAAGTGCTTCCCCAGCACTCAATGGGGATGTCTCTGCTGGCCTCTGAGCAGCAAATCACACAAATGCCTGCTCCAGTTAGTCATTGAATGCCCCCCCCAGCCCCTGAGGTGCTGGGGAGACCAGTCATCTCCTAAGGGAACTAATCTGCCAGGTTGCATGGTATGCTTGGGATGCACAACGCAGAAGCACATGGCCTCTAGATCTCTGCAGAGCAGGAGACAGCCACAGGCTTCTGGGCCACAGGCACCTACTTTTCAAACTGCTAGGGTGTGCTTGCCCCCAGGCTCTGCCCCATGACCCGCCCCCCACTCCATCCCTTCCCCCAAGACCTCACCCTGCCACTTCCCACCCCCCTTTTCACTCCCACCCCACTTCTTCCAGTGCAACTCCACCCCCTCCCCCAACACGCTGGGTCATCGTTCCTCCCCGCTCCCTCCCAGCCTCCCTTCACACCGCGAAACAGCTGATTCCAGTGGGTGGGACACACACGGAGAGGGAGCGGGGAGGCGCTGATCTGTGGGGCCTGTTGGAGGTGGATGGAAAGTGTTAGAACATTGCAAAACTTTCATAGAATCATAGAATATCAGGGTTGGAAGGGACCTCAGGAGGTCGTCTAATCCAAGCCCCTGCTCAAAGCAGGACCAGTCCCCAACTAAATCATCTCAGCCAGGGCTTTGTCAAGCCTGACCTTTAAAAGCTGCAAAGGAAGGAGATTCCACCGCCTCCCTAAGTAACACATTTCAGTGCTTCACCACCTTCCTGGTGAAAAAGTTTTTCCTAATATCCAACCTAAACCTCCCCCACTGCAACTTGAGACCATTACTCCTCTTTCTCTCATCTGCTACTACTGAGAACAGTCTAGATCCATCCTCTTTGGAACCCCCCTCTTTCAGGTAGTTGAAAGCAGCTATCAAATCCCCCCCATTCTTCTCTTCTGCTGACTAAACAATCCCAGTTCCCTCAGCCTCTCCTCATAAGTCATGTGTTCCAGTCCCTTAATCATTTTTGTTGCCCTCCGCTGGACGTTTTCCAATTTTTCCACATCCTTCTTGTAGTGTGGGGCCCAAAACTGGACACAGTACTCCAGATGAGGCCTCAGCAATGTCGAATAGAAGGGAACAATTACATCTCTCGATTTGCTGGCAATGCCCCTACTTATACAGCCCAAAATGCCATTGGCCTTCTTGGCAACAACAGCACATTGTTGACTCATATCCAGCTTCTTGTCCACTGTAACCCCTAGGTCCTTTTCCGCAGAAATGCTGCCGAGCCATTCAGTCCCTAGTTTGTAGCGATGCATGGGATTCTTCTATCCTAAGTGCAGGATTCTGCACTTGTCCTTGTTGAACCTCATCAGATTTCTTTTGGCCCAATCCTTTAATTTGTCTAGGTCCCTCTGTATCCTATTCCTACCCCCCAGCGTATCTACTTCTCTTCCCAGTTTAGTGTCATCTGCAAACTTGCTGAAGGTGCAATCCACGCCATCCTCCAGATCATTAATGAAGATATTGAACAAAACTGGGCCCAGGTGACCCTTGGGGCACTCCACTTGATAGCGGCTGCCAACTAGACATGGAGCCATTGATCACTACCCATTAAGCCCGACAATCTAGCCAGCTTTCTATCCACCTTATAGTCCATTCATCCAGCCCACTTGCTAGCAAGTGTTTAACTTGCTAGCAAGAACACTGTGAGAGACCGTGTCGAAAGCTTTGCTAAAGTCAAGGAATAACACGTCCACTGCTTTCCCCTCATCCACAGAGCCAGTTATCTCATCATAGAAGGTAATTAGATTAGTCAGGCATGACTAATCTAACTTTAAACAAGCATGTTCTCTAATAAACAGCAACTTAATAACAAAACAACTTTAACCAGGAAGACTTAAGTGAGGAGTTACTGTACCATGAATAAATCAACCTTCCTGATTAAAAAATTCTTACAAGATGTTAAGAAGCAAATTGTGACAAAGTGCTATTCCTTTAAAATAATTCTCCTAAATGTGAGCATCAGTTAATTACAGGGATTTTGTAACCGGTGGTATAGTAATCACTTCGATCATTATGCAGAAGAATGTGTTAAGTCAAATGAAGATAATGGGCAATATTTTGAAATCTGTGATTTTCCACAGATCCAGTTTCACTATTTTGTTCATGCAAACTATGTCAGAACAATCTACATCTGCATTTTGAGCCTGGAAAAAATAGTTTCAGAGTATTGCACCTCGTACGACCAGATTTGCACCTGCAACTGGATTTTTAAAAATCTTGCCCAGTGTCTTGCTAATGACTATGGGCCAAATCCTGAAGAATTACTTGGTCCTTACTCAGGTAAAACTTCAGCTGAAGAGAAAATGAGAGGCTTGGGTGAGGAATATAGTAAAAACTAAGTAAGGGCTTCGGGATTTGGTACAAGCTAATAGTTATGAAGTGTATGCAATCATAACACATCCAAACCAAACTCTGGACTTAATCATCACACAAACTGTGGGGAAATTGAGATCCATGTCCAATATTTGTAGGTCAGTCCATCTCTAGTATTCTGTTATTCTACATCTTCTAGTACTTCTATTAAAATATTATAGGACACATTTGAAAAACGTTGCCTGAGAGTCCGTGTTGCATCTCTCATTGCCACAGCACAAACCTCATAGCCCGGGGAAGAGGGCTTTAAGGTGCTTTAAGCAACATCTGTGCCCTCCCTATGTAGTAGTAGGATTTTTTGTTTGTATTTTGTATAATTTAGAATGAAGGATAAAGAATTTTGTGTATCATGTATTAAATGTATTGATGTATGGTTTGATCATATCCTGCCAGCCACCCTTTCTGAAAGCAGAAAGGAATTGGCCTAGTGTGCCATTGGTAAAGATGCATCAGCCAGATCTTGTGTCTGAAGTGGATTTCAAGGCAGTGACAGACCTTTAGGGTCACCACTTTATTATAGGTTTAGCATTTTGAAATAAGTAAAAGAATGCAATGACTGTTTTCTTCTGCATTTCAAATTGATGTTCCTGTTCAAATGCTCTGTGTAAATCAATCCTGTTTTGTGTGCAAATGAGAAATGTGTGTGCTAAAAGATAAGTGTGAAGGCCATCACCAGACCAGATGTTCTAGGGACGAATCGAGAATGGACTGGAGGCGCCAGGAGATTGCAACACGCCTCTATTGAAATGTCAGAGGAGGGCAGATTGATGATTCTAAAGATGAGACAGGCATCTATTAATGGGGACAAAATAGCTGTGATCAAAACCAGCATGGGGTAACTCCCTGAGAGACTAATAAAAGAACAAAATTAAGAATGAGAAAACAATTTAAGAAAACAAGCAGTCATCAAACGACAATTGATTACAGCATGATGGTGCAAAACTCATTGGTCCCAATAAGGGAAAATCACTATATAAACAGGGTGCTTTCCCACGAAACTTTGAGTTCATCCTGCCAAGACTTCACCAGAGCATCATGTCACGACCCACAGAACCCAGCTCCTCCTTACCCGTGATCAACCTAGCTGGCCACTAAATTGATCCAGACTCTGGACAGGTAACTATAAAATCGACTGGAGAGACAGAGAGAGAGAGAGTGAGTGAGTGTGTGTGTGTGTGTGTGTGTGATTGAATGCATATGCTAATTGCGGTGTATCCAATAAACGCGGTGTATTGCCTTTTCTCTGGAAAAAGATCCCGTGTGCTTCTTATAAGCATAATAACTATTCTGTGCAGCTCTAGAGGCCAGCGTAGCCCCATGCATAACTTACACAGCACAAATTATGGTAACCTACTTGGGATGCCCTGTGGGTGACTGTGATGCTGAGACTTCTCCCTCCCTTACAGTAGGGCTTTTTGGGAGGCCTCACTGGGCAGCGCAGGGCTACCTAACATAATGCCTCCCTCAGGGGAATTCTCCTTAGCTGGCTCCAGGATATTTACAAACCCTTTTTGCTGCCACAGGACCATCCAGGGACACAGCGGGAGGAAGGATCCTGCCCCTCTATTTTCTTCACTATCAAAAAGATTTGAAATACTGATCGCTGTACCTGTTTGTTAAAAGATTAAAACCACTTGCTATATTTTTGTCAGTTTTATTCATAAAGACAAACCCACTGTGTATTATATTTTGTAATGAAACTATTTTTATAAATAGATCCTACAGGATTAAAATACATTAATAAATAAAAGAAATCAAAATAAATCTCCTACCTGACTAGAAACAAACCACAAGAAACTCTAGAACATGATGATGGAATCATGTTCCACCACAACACAGAACCGCTAAGACTATTGCCTATGAGCAATCCATTAAATGCCAAAAATCTGGAAAAGAATTCAACATGACTAATTACGTTGACAGACAGTAGAATTTAGGCACATAACCCTCATAGACTGTTATGACAACGTGTCCCAGTACATTAGAATGGGCTAATGTGCCTCCCTGATTTTCTAAAGCTTCTTCATTCATACTGCTCATGTTTTTCCATTGCTACTTCAAATCTTTCTATTAATCTCCCACTCTACTTGTGCATTTTTCGGTCTGGCTTGCAATGCAGGAGAACAAAGTATCTTCCTCTCAAGTGGTTTCTAACTTTAATCAGAAATGGAGAAGGGTCTCATTCTTCTGTACCTTAGAATTTTTTAAAAAATATATGGAGTAGAGATGTAAGTTGCCATCAAAATATTCCTGACCCAATGGGCTTTGATTTGATTTTGGACCTACTTTGTGACTATGTGAACAGTGCCATATCTGTTTCCTCTCTCTCAATTTCTTATACAAAAACACACACTCAGAATTCTGTAATATCTTAAATCTGCCCCAATTGGGGAAAGACAGAATTATTTTGAGATTAACAAGGACTCCAGCACATACAGCCAAACAGCGGTAGCCATTCCCACAAGCTTACTGATTTTAACCAATTGTTGTAAATCATTTACCTCAAGTGACTACATTCATACATTTTTCCACTTAAAAGAGTGCTATATCTATTTTAGCTTTCAATGACAGACTTCATGGTATAAGTATGATTATGTGAAAGTGCTGTTCAGTTCTGCTTGCCAAATAAAGGCAAAGAAATATAGATATTGAGAATTTTCTTGTGAAATTTGGCAACTAACAAACATAGAGGGAAGGAAGGAGTGAAACGCCTGCCAATTTGCAGGATTAATGACCATAATGCTACCCATAAATCAACTTTGAGAAACGTGTCTACTACTCAGCAGTAAAGCCATTTTTGGAAGACCCACTTCGGGAAGGCAGTACTTCTGGGCAATATATTAAGGGCTTGATTTTCAAAATAAATATGAAGCCCTAAGCCATGTGCAATTGCACATCTTCTTTATAACACTATTAATGCCACCATGCATGGAAACTGGGTATATGCAAGTGCAAATGACCTATTAGACCTACTGTGGGACTTTTGACTAAGAAAGGTCTTCAATATTTGGGTAGTAGAGAATTTAGTATAACTGAAAACAAAATAAATCACAATAAACAAAGCACTACACTTTCAGTACATTGCACATGCAAATGTGGATATGCATGACTATCTTGTGGAAACAGTTACTATGACTATATACACTACTGAAGTAGTTGTAAGAGCAAATGCTCAGTCAAACTGACTAAACAGGACTCAAGAAATTACTATGATTTCACCCATTGTCATAGGAATTGTATTCGCTAGTTAGGGATGAGAATATGCACACGGTTTTGCACAAAAATGTACACTCTAAATTCTGAAAATCTGGACTGAACTGTACAAGCAATAATTTGTGGGAGGATAACATGTCTAACAAGTTCTGACCAGTGCATTATTATTGTAATAATGCACACCTGGGAACCACTCAGATTACTAGCTCAGTCTAAATCAATTATGGTAGATTTATGGTAGATTAATGAATTTAATGAATAACATCTGTTCAAAACTCACCTAGATGACATGTACAAATGCATATAATACTGAGGCAAGAAAAGATCTCTGTCAGACCATACTATATTTTGTTAGCTTTTTCAAGATCTAACATGCCATGACGGTCCTGCATAAAAGCAACTCTGCTTAGGTATGAAACTATAATATGGCTCAGATAAACTTTCAGGTTGACTCCCTTCTGAAACATTAAGCACTGTTCCATGGCAGAATAACTGGCCTATAAGAAAACAGTATCATAAAGCAGTAGTACCCCAACCTTATTACAGGAGGACACATAAACTTAAGCATAACCTTGTGTGAGCTAAACAGATTCTACATATTCTAATAAGATTTAAAGTCACCTATATTGATTTATAGTTTAAATTCAGCTTGTTTTGTATGTAATTAGATAGGTTGTTTCTATGTACAGAATTGTTTATTTACGCACTTGTGTAAACTAAAATGATGTAAACATGACAACAAAATGCTAATGAATCAGTTGTTAGTATATTGTGTTGAAGCAGGCCAGGGCTTTATGAAATGATCTGGTGGGTGTGTATGGCTCATGGGCCATAGGGGGACACTCCTGTCATAAAGGATGCAGCTCAATTGTCCTTCATTAAAATATCCTTCTTTACACTAGAATTTCAGTTATTCAGTGTCAGTAATCATGTTGCCAGGCCTCAGGCCTATTAGGTTATGATAAATTGATGCATCCGATGAAGTGAGCTGTAGCTCACGAAAGCTTATGCTCTAATAAATTTGTTAGTCTCTAAGGTGCCACAAGTACTCCTTTTCTTTTTGCGAATACAGACTAACACGGCTGCTACTCTGAAACCGATAAATTGTCTAACACTTACAGATGGCCAATGAGCTATATTATAATATTATCAGCATATAATGTATAGCCATGTTATTTATAAATAAGCAAGACATTGGGCTGGAAACCTGAAATCTATCATAAAATAAGAAAAGGAAAAAAGAAAAAGTACTATCTATTAAACTGGACTCTTGTCCCCTACTGCCAAACACTCAACTATTTGTAACGATTTAAAATATGCTAGTTATATCTGACAAGTATTGTCAACTTTTATGTTTACATCCTTTTCAACTGCCTTAGTATAACTAGGGCCCTACCAAATTCACGGCCATGAAAAATGCATCACAGACTATGAATTGTGGTCTCTCCCCGTGAAATCTGATCTTTTGTGTGCTTTTACCCTATACTATACAGATTTCATAGGAGAGACCAGCGTTTCTCAAATTGGGGGTGCTGACCCAAAAGGGACTTGCAGGGGGGTGACAAGATTACTTTAGAGGGGTCGTAGCATTGCCACCATTACTGCCTTCAGAGCTGTGTGGCTGGACAGCAGCAGCTGTTGACCGAGCACCCAAATCTGAAGGCCGTGTCCCGCTGGCAGCAGCGCAGAAGTAAGAGTGGCAATACCATACCATGCCACCCTTACATCTGCACTGCTGCCTTCTGAGCTGGTTGACCGGTGAATGGCTGCTGCTGACTGAGGGCACAGCTCTGCAGGCAGCAGCACAGAAAGGTGGCAATACCATACTAGGCCATCCTTACTTCCATGCTACTATTGGTGGTGGCTCTGCCTTCAGAGCTGGGCTCCCCGCCAGCAGACGCTGCTCTCCAGCTGCCCAGCTCTGAAGGCAGCACCACCACCATCAGCAGTGCAGAAGTAACAGTAGCAGTACCACAACCCCCCCCCACAATAACCTTGTAAAACCCACCTTCCCCCTCCAAAACCCCTCCTTTTTGGGTCAGGACTCTTATAATTGGAACACAGATTTAAATTCCTGAAATCATTACATTTATGATTTTTAAAATCCTCTGATCGTGAAACTGACTAAAATGGACCGTGAATTTAGTAGGTCCTAACTATAAGCAAAAGACATAGATTCTTCCCTAGTAATAAGAGACAAAGCGAAGATTCCAAAGGCAAGGGATATGGCTATTGAATATTATCATGGTTTCCCACATTATAATGGAGAAAGGCAGGGAAAGTGGGCATTTGTTCAGAGGAGCGCTTTGGTAATATGATTCCTGGAAAAAGTAAGTAAAAAACAGCCAGCTGAAGGGAAGGTAGTTCAGATTGCCAATCCAAACAGGCCCTGAAGGGATTTAGACAGTAAAGACTTTTGAGGAGAAAAGTGAAGAGGTATAGACTAGAAACAGAGATGGAGTAGACAGATGGATAAATAGATATGAAGTATGGTGTGTTTCTTCTAGCCTTTTGTTTTTGTAAATATGGTTTTTTTAATTAATTGTTTACAGTACATAAGTGTGTTCCTTGAACATTTCTAATCAACAATATAGCAAAAATATATAAAAATATTAAAAAAATGAAAGCTTCCCCAACTCCAGAACCCACTCACTGTGGTCATGGGATGCCTTGACTTCTAACCCTGCTACCCACAATGAGACTGATCCAAACCCATTAAAGTCTTTCCATTGATTTTAATGGGAGTTGGTTCTCACACAATATTAATTTCTTACTGACTGTGAGGCAGATGTTGTTCCCATGCCATTGACTGGAAAACTAACTCAAAAAGATATGCAAAAAGGTTTTAAAAATGTTTCATAGAGTTTTTATTTAAGAGGGGTTTTTAAAATCTTCTGTAAAGAACTTTGAAGGGCTTTTCAGGGATCTCTTTTTATGGGAAGGAGGTATAAAAAATTATGTCTCCCCAGGACTTCAGCTCAGCAACTATTCAAGCAGAAATAGTGATTAAATGAAAAACAGATTTTGAAAATTTTAAAAACTTTCAAAAGAATAGAAGTATTGTTCAGAAGATTTATGGATTTGGTGGGCTTTTGCATAGATTCATTCATAGACTGTAAAAACAGAAATGACCATTTTAAATTTCATTATCTACACTGACACCCTGTATGAGAGACAACAGAATTCCACCCAGTGATTCCTGCAACTTGCCTACTAACTTGTAGTGGATGGTGGAGCTCAGTTTTCTGTAAATGGAATGGGAGGGTTTTTTTAGGAGGACTTTCACTGTTATGAGATGCCTGATCCAAGCCCAAGGAAGTAAATTGAAAGACTCTCATGGACTCTCATGAACTTCAAAAAATCAGGCTCTAAATTCTGAGTATAAAAGAGACACAGAAATAAAGATGAATCAAGCATTTTGGTGCTGTTGGTATTGTGAAAGTGAGGTACATTGGACCTGGATTTCATTTCATAGTGTTAGAGTGTGTAGCAAGCTAACAGGAGACACCAATATGAAAAGAAGAAATGTAGCTTTTGATTTTGTTCAAATTTCACCTTATGAACATTAGTCTGAAAAACTGGTCGTTAGGGTTTCGGTGCTGTTACACTAGGGATGAATTTGTGTCAGTAGGTCTAATTCAGTGTTGTCTTAAACAATGGTGTAAATTATGTGTGTAAGCATTAAACTACTGTAAATTTCCCCCACTTTGGTACTCAGTGGTTGTACAAAATGACAGTAGTATACTTTACACACTGGAAGATGAAAGGGTGTGATGTAGCTGGAAAAGCAACCAACAGGATGGTATAAAATAAAATTGGAGGGGATCTAGTATTTCTTCAAACACTTTGTTAATTACTTTACATGCTACATTTACCCATTCCTTCACCTTGGCATATTTATTGCTCCCTTTGCACATCCACTGAATACCAAATCAATGCAGGTTGCACTTCTTTAGCACTTATCTTTTTCACACACAGTTTATGTCACTGATTAATTTACTTAGCACTTATCTTTTTCACACACAGTTTATGTCACTGATTAATTTACTTAGCACTTATCTTTTTTCACACACAGTTTATGTCACTGATTAATTTAACCTAAAGACTTTCACAGGAACTTGCACTAGCTCTGAATCTGTCACACTACTCTGACTGAATTCCATAAAACTCAACAAGCTGCTTTATTTACCTTGATAGTTAAGCTAAAATTAACTCAGAAATAACATTTAGCATCTCTACTCTGAAGGGGTTTTTTGTGTGTGATTTTTTTGGTTCTTGCTAACAGTTCTGCTGTTATGGCTGTGTTGAGTAGTTTAAAATCCATTTGCTGAATTAAAGTCCAGTCTGAGAAATACAGTCATGTTCGCCAACAAGAGCCTGCTCTTCTTGTTCTATAGATCAAGAGCTTCGAGACCAAGATTAGATCTGTTAGGGATAAGAACTAAAGAATTGGCAGTATTTTCAAGACTAGTGATTGAAGTGGCAGTTCAGTTCTCTGTATAGACATGGAGATCCAGATCCTTAGCTTTTGTAAATTGTCATAGCTCAATTGCAGTCAGTGGTGCTATATTTTACACCAGCCCGATGAATCTCAGGTCTTGAATCTCTAGAATATACCTTCTAGACACTGATTCTGAGAATGAGGATCCAAGATGAAGATTTTGAAAATGAAAGATACTAGCAAATACAGACTAGCTAGCTAGCAAATTAGCACTGCAAGGAGGTCCATGAGATATATGTTAGATCTTCATAGATTCATCAGTTCTAAGTCCAGAACAAACCACTAGATCATCTAGTCTGACCTCTCATATAATACAGGCCACCGAATTTTACCCAGTTACTCCTGCATTGAGATAGGGGCTGAAGCCACTTTTAAATTTGACCCTAAAATAAAGTCCATAGCATATTTTGTGCATAAACATGTTGTATCACACACTGATGACAATCAAGAACTTTCTTAGAATCTACACTATGTGAAAACTTACAAATTTAAAGCTCAAAAGTGAAGTTTTTGGTTACCAAATACTTGATGCAAGCCCTGATCTTCATGTCTGGATGAGCTATGCCCAGCATAGAATCTGTGCAAGGTGAAGCAAAGGTGGCCTTACATCTCCTCTGTGCTCCCCCGATCTTCAGGTCTGCCAAGGACTACTTTGGCACCTTGTGCCAGTTAAAGCAGCCTTATAATTAGAGCTGGTCGAAAAATTTCCATCACATTTTTCCATTGTCAAAATCAAAACTTTCCAGGGAACATGTTGATTTAGAAGAAATTTCATGTTGGAAAAAATTGGAAAAAAAAAATAAAAAGCATTTCAATAAGGTAGACCTCATCAAAATAAATATTTTGATCTTTTGTTTCCAAATGAGTTTTTATTTCAAATGTATTTATTTAAAGTTGAAATCAGAACAGAAGAAAAGAAAATCTTCCTATTGACCCAAAATGAAATTTGTTGACAATTTTGTTTTACAGGAAATTTTGAAATTTGTTTTCCTTCCAATCTGGAACGAAATCTTTAGCCTTCGATGTGCTGAAACTACTGCCCATCAAGCTGAACAATACTGTCTCATTGTTTCCTTGTACTTCCCTCCAAATCTATCTCCATCTGTTGTCTCTTATCTTATACTTAGATTGTAAGCTCTCTGAGGCAGTGACTTTTTGTTCTGTGTTTGTACAGCATCTAGCACAATGGGGTTCTAATCCAGGATGAAGGCTCTTAGGCAGAATGGCAATACAAATGAGTAATTGTAATAATAATTTCAAAACATCTGAATTTCCCATATAACTGAAATTCCATCTTTTGATCAGCTCTCCTTATGACTGCTCTAACTTGTGCCATCTTGTAATACCATTAAGACATCCAAGCATGCAGGGCCATCCTTACCCATACGCAAAGTACGCAGCTGCGTAGGGCACCAGGGAATTTGGGCAACACATTTGGGGCACCACATTTCCTGGTGCCCTGCGTAGATGTGTGCTGCTCCAGCCCCTGCACCGCCTCTTTCTCATGGCCCCGCCCCTGCTCTGCCCTAGTCCCGCCTCTTCCCACCCCTGCTCCATCCCAGCCCCACCCCACTCCACCCCTTCCCCAAAGCCCCCGCCCCTGCTCCGCCCCTTCCTGCCCCTGCCCCCACTTTCCTCAGGACTGAAGCAGGGTTGGTCCTGCACGCACCGGTGACAGGAAGTGCAGCAACCCGGCTCCACTCATGCCACCGGTGAGTGCTGGGGGGCAGTTCCCAAGCCAGCTCCTCCCACCACACAGAGACCTGGGGCCCCTTGGGGGGGGGGGTTGCTGTGTAGCACCCCAGAATGGCTAGGGACAGCCCTTCAAGCATGGTCAGCATGGAACAGTGCTCTGGCCTGCCTCCTTCCTGGTTATGAAGAAGTGGAATGGAACTAAGGATCTGGTCTTACGTGTTAAAGAAACATGGCTACTCCTATACACACCTAAGTACAACAAAACAAAGAACGTTCCAAAAATAATCAATTTTTAGATTATTTTAATCTTTCCTCCTCATATTAAATTGTCTAGTAAGTAGGATATGAACTAGTAAAACCCAATTCTTGATTACTAGTCAGTCTAAATAAACAGAAGACTTTATTTAATTCATTTCAAAATGTTCCCCAGCTGGAAATATTTTTCCAACAGTTTTCTGAGCCAAAGTTTTCTAACTTCTGAAACATTTAAAGGATATAGTGCAAGTTTCAATACATTTATTTTTTTTTTACTTTCTAAATGTAATAAAAATGTATGTTTTGTTCTCCCTCTGACAGTTGTTCCTGCGTCCCCCCTTCAGCAATAAACCAAAATTATTTAAATGTAAATTGACCTTGCATAAAACTTAACTGCTCAACTCAGTTTCTGGAAGGCAACATCTGAAAAGAACAACTTTTGCACAGCTGGCTAGAAAGAAGTTGAAAGTCATACAAGGTGGGTGGTCAGTCTTGACTAGTCAAATTCATCTATCCAGCATGATTTTACAATATGTGGGTGCCTGTCTTTCCATGCAAGACACAGAACTGCTGAAAACCGGGGTTTCAGTTCTTGGAATGTTCTTAAAGTCCAATCTTTTCATAATAGTACCATTCCCACAGGTTCTAGCCTAACCACATTGTTGGCAATGACCAGAAAAGTGGGTATCACCAAGTGGACATCTGTTTCCCACAGGTTTCTGGCCTGTGTCCTTTTGCTAACATGCCTCTGCCAAATTTTGATGTAAAAGTGATGATGCAAAAACCATATCAGAAATAAAGCAACATTCCGACTTTAAAAGAAACCATCATGAGACCTTTTGCTGACCTCTGAGCTTTCCTTTGCCCTTATTGCTTTCTGCATTTTTTCCCCCTTGGTGGTAAAATTATTACGAAAAGCAGATTGAGTCAGATTGTATCAAAGGATACAACTTAACTGAAAGAATGTTAAGCTCATAATTTTTAAAGAGGAGAAAGTCCTATTAGGTCAGATCCCTCGGTAGAAGGTGAATTCTTGTCATATGCTACTCTAAGATCAATTATTTTCTTCACATTTCCTTTATAACCTATAATCTCATTACCAAAACTCCATCAACAGTGGGTGTCTCGTATTAAGAGGAACCTACTGCTGACACAATTGTCCCTAAATGAACAGTCTTCTAATGACAACTCGTTATCTATTGCCTAAAAAGAACATGATTTTAACACATTGCAGTGTTAAATAACCCAAAACCAAACTGGCAAATACTAAGCTATTATCTCCAGCCAGCATTTTACAAAAAGCAATAAAGAAAATATCACAGAGTTGTGCAATCACCTGCTATTGGATGGTTATAAGGCCAAATCCACAGACCAGCCCCCAGGTCAAGTACCCAGGCCAAGTGATAAGACAGATGTGCTGGTTGAGAGAGGAAGAATCCTGCTCTCCAGACTGTGGAGTAACTGCAGAGTTGCTCACAGGACCTATTCCTGCCAGAGTTGTAGCAGCTTCTGTGAGCCTTCATGTGGCCCTTCACAGGAGGCTGATCTGCCCTTGCCCCCTCCCTAGCCCACTCACACCTTGCTCTCTTTCACCCCATGCTACCCAAGAGGGTGGCACCCAGATGCATCTGCTGTTACACACAGTTGGAACTATCCCATGTAAGTGCAATCTCTACCCTTACTACCTTAGGTTTACACCATTTCAGTGGTTTCAGGTGGGGGGGGGGAATTGTTTGGGTTAAAAAAAACCCAACCCTGCGAAGTCCAAGCTCTAAGAAGTCTATTTTTCAAAGCTATCCAAGTAGTTACACTGTAGTATTACTACAATGTACTAATTACATATCTATACCAGAATGGTGTGGATGTGGGCCAGATCTTCAGTGGTACAAATAGGCGTAGCTCCATTAAAGGCACTGGAGCTGTGCTTATTTACATCATCTGAAAATCTGACCCACAATACTCTTTTTAATGATTTGTAGAGTGGTTAATGTGTACTTAATGTCATTTAATGCAAAGCTTTACTGAGATTTTTTCGCCTGTAATTTTCCAAGTTTTAAGTACTTCATAGCAGAGTTTTAATTTAACTTCTATACAAGTCCATTAGTCATACAGCTAACAGTCAAAATCACAGTTGATCAGATGCACTGTTTGGCTGCAGTTCCTGTTCTCTTTTTGGAATTTACCAGGTTAAGATGGTTACTGCTATTAATCATAAGGGAATGTGTACTTATTCAGTTAAAGCAAGGCTATTTTTAGATTCTAATTTTCTTCATTAAAATATGAGCTAACCATTGCACAAATGTAGCCCTGTCACAAAGGGAAAAATTTTCAGTAGGTACAGACCTACTTGTGTAAAGAAAAAAATTGTGCACATTTGTGCAGCTACATTTATGTGTTTATTTACTTCAGTTATATGTATATTTTCTGCAAATGCAATTGGGTATCTAGCCCTTTAAAAACCTATTTGTAGGCACAATTGCACATGTAAATGTGCATGTATCATCTGGGGTCTTCTCCTTTGAAAATTTCACTTGGAAGGCTCAGACTGGACTCTATAACTGAATTTTTAATGGAATATTCCTCATCCCATAACTTGTGAAAATGTCTACATCCTTTTGAAATGTAACCTCATAAATGTGCAGAAACTCCCCTTGAGCTGATGGAATTACAGCAGTGTAAATCTGCCCCTACACTCTATGTTCTGTAAGGAAGGAGTACAGTGCCATGCACACTGATGGTATTCAGTAAATTATATAATAATAACTAGTTGATGATTATTGCTGCTGGGCTTATTTTTTGAGCTGCCTTTGAGCCTTACTCTCTCTCCACTCTGCACAGTGACATGTGCACTGCCAGACCCACTGACAGCAATCCCAGGTCCCAGGGCCGTCCCTAGTAGGGTGCGGGGCCCAGGATGGATGTGACAAATCCCTCACTTTCAGGACCAACCCATTACTTCTGGGACCCAGAAGCCAGCCAGCCCATGTAGCCCCCCAAAGCGCAGGGCCCAGAGTGGTCACTACCCCACGTGCATCTAGGAGCTCTGCGGCCCACCCAGGAGATTTAAAAGGGCCCATGGCTTATGGACGCCAATGCTGCGGGTAGCCAGGGGCCCCCAGACCCTTTTAAAATATTCCAGACCCTGGGAAATTGCCCCTTTTGCCCCACTTCACCCTATCCCCTGTCAGCAGGCCTGTGCACTGCAGATGAAATAGTGAGAAGAGCACAGAACAAAAAGCAGGCCTCAGCACTATTGAGGAATTGCAAGTTGGGAGGGTCCCAAAGCTCAGGCTCCAGCCCAGGTAGGGTTGGCAATTTGGGTGGGCATATTCTTGAAGGTTTCATCACATGACAATCTTTAATTAAAGATTAATCTTTTAATTCCTGGAGACTCCAGGACAATCCTGGAGTGTTGGCAACCAAAAGCCCAAGTCCGAACATCTACAATTCAATTAAACAGGTCCTTAGCCCAAATCCCATAAGCCCAAACCACCTGTCATGGATTAGCTGTGGGTGTCTAACTGCAATGTAGACATACCACAATAGCAAACTTATCATAGGCAGAGGCCTATGTGAGAGCTAATTACAATACAATGTACTTTTACAGAGTTGAACACATCACTGGGGTGTTAACAAGAAGAGATTTGTAAGCTAGGGTGAAATACAAGAAGGTATAGACGAGAGGTAGAGACCAAGAGAAAGAAACTCTCACAGGGATCCTGTCCATAGTTATAACCTATTCAGGGAGATTTTCAAAGGTTTTAACTCCCATTGAAAGTCTATTGGAGTTAGGTGCCTAAATACATTTGAGAATCTGGACCCTAACTGCCTTTCAGATCAACCCCATTACCTTTTCTAGTGAAGTTATAACCATTTCTTAAATAAAATAGAGGATTTAAGATTACTGAGCACAGTAGTCCCTCTAAATTACCATTAGGGAAAAATCTCAACAGCTGGGTGCAAACAGACCTTGAACAAGCATTGAAACAGCAGAGTATTTCATTTTAAGAAATGTGGTTCAGTTTTATAGCTTTAAACCAGAGCTGGCTGAAAAATATTAAGTAAGTTTCAAGAAAACTGTTGGAAAAAATCAATTTTCCATGGGAAATTATAGGTTTTTTGAAATTTTTTTGAAGGAAAAATTCCCCAAATATTTCTTGATTTTCAAAACCAAAAAGGACTGTTTTGTTTTTCCTATTTTTTCTTTCACTTTCTCTCTCCCCCTCTTCCTCTCATCTCCCGCAGGGAGGAGGAGGAAAGAAAGGAGGAAAAAAGAAAAAACTGAAAAATCAAAACCTGAAAATAGAATTTTTTTCATTGTTGGTTTCCATTTTTTTTCTGTTTTCAACCTTTCTGCTTAAAAATGAGACATAGTTTAAACAAAAACAAAATTCTGCCAAATAATTTTTTTCTAAAAATACACACCTTTTTTGTCGAAAAAATTTTCGAATATAAAATTTCTACCAGCTCTACTTAAAATTATTACACAAAGTAACAACCAATGCTCAGGACTTTAGGTTAACCCTTTATTAATGCTCTGTACAGCAAAGCTCAGCATTTTTCGAAGTTGAGCGTGCTGAACTGCTACCTACCAGTACCAGTACAATACAGCGGTTCCATTTGGCCGCTTGCAGCTAAATCACAGAATCACAGAATATCAGGGTTGGAAGGGACCTCAGGAGATCATCTAGTCCAACCCCCTGCTCAAAGCAGGACCAATCCCCAATTTTTGCCCCAAATCCCTAAATGGCCCCCTCAAGGATTGAACTCACAACCCTGGGTTTAGCAAGCCAATGCTCAAACCACTGAGCTATCCCTCCCCAAAAAAATCAATTTCAAAGTGTAAAACTGATGCTATTTCTGAATGGGCAATTGTTGTCCTTTTGCCTCAAGCCATGAAATTAACTAATGTCCATTGCTTTTCAGATGATTAATTAAAGAAATCGTATGGGAATTTACACTATCTCCAGTTCCTTCAAGCACGAAGAGGAATATCTACACGTGAGGTAGAAGTCAGATTAAGGATTCAAAAACTGGTACACTGACCCTTACAGCTCCATTATCATTGCTGGTTTTGTTTCACCAGAGAATACTTCTGGGGGTCTTTAACTCACCCTGACAGCCCACATATGCTGTGACCCAACCATATATAACAGAGTTATAACCATATATAACAGTTACAGAGACTTTGAGGTTTATATTCAGAAAGATGTAATAGTCCTGCAAAAGATGTTTGGATCACTCACAAACTCACTATAAGCAGAGTGGCAAAGGATAGGATAAGAAAGAATCATGTATTTTCACATTTTAAGGTAGTTAGTGCAGGTTGCTGGAAGGAGAAAAACTAGTTTAGATATCTACTCAGAACGATGTGTGTGTGTGTTATAGATAGAGCTCTCTTGACATACAAAATCATAATGATGGGCTAAATCTTGTTTTTTGTTATTCAGGCAAAACTCCCACTGAATCACTGGGACTCTTGTCTGAGTAAGAAAAGACTGCATGAAGAATTGAGAATTTGACATACTATTATTACTAACAATAATAATTATTGTCACTAGAGCATTCCCCACACTCTGCTCAAGGCACTTGGGAGCTCCCCAATAATTTAAAATATGGAACAACAGCATATAGATAAAAATATATCACCAGATGTCTTTGCTTATTCTGTAGCCTAATGATGGCAAAATAAAAAGACGGTGATTAATTAAGAGGAGCAGAGGCAGCCTAAAAATAGGCATGGCTGGTTCAGAAGACCAAATTGCTCCTGAACAAATTTTAAGTAAAGGAAAGACAGCGTTGATCTTTTTTAGGGGTTAAAGATATAGCCCTTGTTGATGAGAACATTTCTACTGCTGTGTGGTGACAGGAACTTAGTTTTCTGGATGGTAACAACAGTAATAATGCACTGAGTGATCAGACAGATAGATCATAATACACTGCATTCAACATTTTTCTTATAAATATGAATTATTCACTAGAACAGGACAATCTCAACTCCATGCTCGCAAAAGTTTCAGGAAACACAGCCAACGCTTTGAGCACAGACTGACAATGCCATGTAAATAATTCACAAAAAAGTATGAAAAGCATCAATATGTATTTTGTGTTTTATCAGTTAGACTCACCCTGCCAAAAGGAAGGAGACAGATGTGGAAAAGAAGCTAACAATATTTACTGTGCTAGCAGGAAAACTTCAACTGTTTCAAAGTACTGCCACAGAGACCTGACATTTAAAAAAAAACCTGCTAGAGAAAATGATGAATAGCTCAAAAAGCATGAATTGCTGACATAACCGTTGTCACCAGAGTAGTTATTACCTGTTCTTCACAGTGGCACTACTTTTGTGAATCATTTTAACCTTCAAGCTACTTTTAAAGTGACGTTAGCTTACATTCCTGACACCAAACCATGTAGTCATCCTGAATTAGGCTTCATCAGCTGAGTCACTTCATGTAAAGTAAATCTTCACTACTTTTTGGTAAAGCAAGCATTTTCTGAAGATGGAAAAAAGCTTGAATAGCAAGAAACTTTCACTTGCTCAACAGAGAAAAAAGTACAGTACATCTTGGATACACACACCAACCTATTTAAAAACTACTGCTACTTTCCAAATAGAAATCATATTCTGCAAATAGTCTCCACATAAGAGACAACAGCCATCTTGTACACATTAAAATTCCACAGGACTATCTATATATGTGACTGGTTTCAGAGTAGCAGCCTCGCTTACAGACAGCCCCCCAACCTGAAGCAAATACTCACCAGCAACCACACACCACACAACAGAACCACTAACCCAGGAACCTATCCTTGCAACAAAGCCCGTTGCCAACTGTGTCCACATATCTATTCTGGGGACACCATCATAGGGCTAATCACATCAGCCACACTATCAGAGGCTCATTCACCTGCGCATCTACCAATGCGATATATGCCATCATGTGCCAGCAATGCCCCTCTGCCATGTACATTGGTCAAACTGGACAGTCTCTACGTAAAAGAATAAATGGACACAAATCAGCCGTCAAGAATTATAACATTCAAAAACCAGTCAGAGAACACTTCAATCTCTCTGGTCACTCAATTACAGACCTGAGAGTGGCTATCCTTCAACAAAAAAACTTCAAAAACAGACTCCAACGAGAGACTGATGAATTGGAATTAATTTGCAAACTGGATACAATTAACTTAGGCTTGAATAGAGACTGGGAATGGATGAGTCATTACACAAAGTAAAACTATTTCCCCATGTTATTTCTCCCCCCCCCCCCCGCCCCACTGTTCCTCAAATGTTCTTGTTAACTGCTGGAAATAGCCTACCTTGCTTGTCACCATGAAAGGTTTTCCTCCTTCCCCTCCCCCACCCCGCTGCTGGTGATGGCTCATCTTAAGTGATCACTCTCCTTACAGTGTGTATGATAAAACCCATTGTTTCATGTTCTCTGTGTGTGTATATAAATCTCCCCACTGTATTTTCCACCAAATTCATCCAATGAAGTGAGCTGTAGCTCACGAAAGCTTATGCTCAAATAAATTTGTTAGTCTCTAAGGTGCCACAAGTACTCCTTTTCTTTTTATATATGTGACTGAAACTTCTAAAAAAGAATTCCTTCTCCCTTCACAACAGAAATACTAAAAACTACATTGTACCTCTGAATAAGATGATCATTCATTTGTCTCATGAATAAACAAAGAGCTATAAGGAAGCCTGAAGTGTGTAATCCCTGTGTCTAGATCTGGGAGGTTTCCTTGGCAACAATGCACAAACAGCAGGGAATGTGTATGCATCCTCCGAACAATATGTAACATGAGGGTACTGTTTTCTGGTCTCTATGGCTGTCTGTAAAGGAATGTGAAAAAAATATTCATCATCTATAATATGTTCCACAGAAAGAGCCAACAATCAAGGCCAGCACACTATTCAGTAGTTTTTTAAATTAATAAGTGTGAGATTTCAAAGCTGTATTTCATTTTTTGAAGAGGAAGGAGGAATAATGCACGAAAACATGAATTTACCCTGGTTTTTGGTTTTGGTTGGTTGGTTTTTGGTCATACCAAATGACTTCTTCATTTGCATTTCAAACAGAATTTACACTGTATTTGTGTCTCATTTCTTCATAACGCTGGTTAAACAAGAGTATGGTAATGTGGTGAAATTCTAGCAGGCTTAATTAAGCAACAGGTCCTTCAAACAGGCTTATATATATATATTGATTTATGTCTCTGCTGCCAAATGGCCTTAAATGTATTTTTAAAAAACCCTACTTTCTAGAATGAACTTTTGGAAGTCATTATGCCAGGTTCTGATGCCAATTACAATGGCAAGATTCTGATCTCAAGTACCACGACGGAGATACTCTGGATTTATTCTGGAGCAACTGAGATGCAAATCTGGCTCTCTGTCTATATTTTCCAATTGTTAGGAATGGATACATAAAGGATTAGGTCATTCAGGATATGAAAATGATTCCTATAGTTCTCTGATAGATTAATTACCTTATTAACCAAACAAGTAGCAGCCGTGTTTCATATGGAAATGTATCTCAAAAGAGCTGTCAATTGATTTTCTGTCTTAGTTGAACAGATAAACTCAACCCTAGCACTGACGCATTACTGCACAGAAACAAAAAGATGGGGGTCTACCACTGACAAATAAATTACCATATCAAATGGCATTTTTGACAGCCAGTCAGAATACTGGATGTCTGACCAGGGCAATAATTCACTGCTGATGTAAGTCAGAATCCATTTGCTGAGCCTATTTACAGCAGTGATTAATTTGACCCCTTCTCTGTGTTTGGCAAATGCACACAATTGATCCATTCTCAAGGTCATCCAGAATGCTACAGGTTAATGAGAATACAGTGCCTGGTCCAACTCCTAGTGAAATAATTTTGTATTAACTTAGAGGGGACCTTAATCAGGCCAACAGTGAGCTACTTACACACTACTGCACCAATAAACCACCAGAGAGAAAATTTGGATCAATCTTGTGGCATGATACTCAGGAAGATATGGCAAGAGAACACTGTCACAGAACCAACTGGCTTTGCTTTCAAAATAAATGTCACCTATCTGCATTGGCATTTACATAGCCATAAGAGACCATTTTCCTGTAGTACCATTCTAGTTCAAGGATACTAACTTTTAAATATATGATAGCTTTCCCAAGAGCTAAGAAGTTGCTGATTAAGCTAAACTTGTTGCTCATAAATAAAACAATCCAGTTCACATATATCAACAAAGCTATGCAGAGGGCAGATGTTCCATTTCACAGAGGATTTTGAGATTCATTCCAAATCGGAGCAACACCCCAAAATTTGGAAATTCTCTGTGAAGGAAAATTCTGAAAAAAAAAATAGTTTCGGGTCATTCCAAATGCTTTGTTTCAACACAATTAAAATGTTTCAACTTAGAGTTTTTAATGTTTGTATTATATTATCAAATATATTATAATGTAGAATATAATACAACATAAACATTCAAAATGAGAAACTGAAATATTTGTTCTGATATTATCAAAATGGTATATTAAGACATTGTCAGAACTTCTTTTTTTAAAAACAAAATTCCAGCTAAGTACCCAGTTTGGTGAAGCATTCCTATTTCAACAGAACCACATATTCAGATGGAATATGGTTTAGTCAAAATTTCTCTGACCATCTCCATACATCTGCTTTTTTAACCAATAAATCATTGCATAACCACCATAGATAATGACAGGGCTACACAACAAGGAATGTAAAACTTTCTTTATAAAACACAAAGATAAACCTGGAATACCTCCTAAGAATACCCTATAGATTTGGGTAACGTACATTTATCCTCTCAGTGAAGAAAAATGTCTAATATTTATTCAATATGTGAGATATTACCGTAGGTGCTTCCTCACCCGCAGGACAAATATCTTTCTCTCTAACTCAACAATGAATACATACAATTAAAATAACCTTGTTAAAAATAGCAAATAGGTGGATATGTCCCACAGTGTAGTGTCCTGATTCATATATGCCACTGTGCATAAATAATCTTAGTTTTAAAAAACTATTAGACTTATTGTTATATTTTCCTTGCAATATAACACTTAAAGGGAAAAATGCTACCTTGTATTGCACAAGCATGTAGAGTGTAGGGAGTCTTTTACCACCCAGTACACACATGCTGCAGTAGAGTAGGATTCCTACTTAAGACTAAAGAGAGGGCCAGCAGGGTTTGGGGGCATTGGCTACCACATCTACCTTGCTTGCCAACATACCATGCCCCAAGGAAGTATGGTCAGCCTGGCTGGGGATGTGGCCACCAGCTAGCACACTTGCAGGAGATAATGACTGGAGCCAGCCAGGAATGAAAACTGGTCCTTTTCAAAGGAAAAGTAAAGTGCGTTTTACAGTACTTAGATACAGGCCAATTCTATACTATCCTTCCCTGTGTGAAACATGTGAATATTTAATTTGTGCATGGATAGATAGATATATCTATCTATCTAGCAAGACCCTGTGCTACTCTATCAAATCCCACTGCACATGCCCCTTTCATTGAGAACAGAGCACATGGGGTCAGATTCTGATACCCTTATACTGAGTAGTACCTAACTCCATCAATAGTCCCATTAGAGTCAGTGGTACTAGTTGGGGTCAAATCGTGAGCCCCTTACTCCCACTGGCATACTATAATTCATATGAATAGTTTCACTGAATCATTGTAAAGTACTATTTTATGTGAATAATCTAGCCCATGATGGACATTCTTAACGTCCAATGAAGAGCCCTAATGAAGACTCTACTTGCCAGTTTGGGGGCTAATAGCCATGATTAATCCACATGCTGTGTTTAAGATAATTACTTTCATTCAAATTTCACACACCTAGTTCCTTCTAAGGCAGGAAACAAACATATTAAACAGAAATCACATGTTAAACGCACACAATGTTTGCAATCTCTTTTCATAAAATTCCACACCCACAAAGCACAGGTTCCCTCACTTTCATTCTGTTCAAGGCTGGAGGGGACAAGAAACCAGACAGTGCGGTTATGAAACCCTGGATCTAATAAGCACCTTCCAACCTATTCACTAAGTAAACACTTTTAAATGTCTCTGAAAATGCAGGTGTGCAAATTACTCCTAATACAGACAGAAGCTATTTTTTCAGTATCCCCTCAACCACTGTTAAATCACATACACCCCCTCACCCCCAATAGCATTTTTCAGCTCATAAAAGCTTTATGAGCTGAAAAGTTCCTTCAGATTTTTTTCAGCTGCTAAAAAAACCCTTCCAGCTCATACCCTTCCAGCTACAGCATCATAACTCACTGTTACAATCCATTGGAGCTAATAACATACAAGGATCATGAGTGGCACGTTTTGTTTTTCCACCATGAAAGTCAAGCCTCATATGACTTGCTCAATATGGTAGAAAATTACTAATATGATCATATAATGCAGTGCAAGGATATTTTTCCTGCACTTGTTGAGTCCATTTCAACACTGATCATAAGCAAAAGAGAATGGCATGAAGTTCTATACAAGCAAATAACGTCTCAAGCACATTCCTTTATGGAACTTGCACACAGTCATTTTTATTACAAAAAAGAGGATGTTTCCCCATGTATAAATATATTTTCCTCATTAATTTGCACACCTGTTCTAGACCTGCCCATGTCCCATAGACTGTCAGAAAATGTTGTGCTTTATATTCCTCATTAATTTGTGCACCTGCCTCAGATTCATTCACATGCCAGTGCTTGGGCTGTTTGCCAATAAATTCTCTCATGGAAAACTGTTGTATTCTTATACAAATAAGCAGCTTAATCCATTCACCTATATTCTCTCTCTTATCAGCATTTCAGCGTAATTGCCAAAATATAACATAACGGGCTTGCTTTTCAGCCAGGCCTCATCTATCTTCTATTTCCATAGGTGAAATTGTACACCTCTTTGTAACTGAAACTTCATTTATGCACCCACAATTAATTTTAGACAAAAATACTTGCAGTTAGATGTCTAACTTAATTTAATCAAACTTTCATGAATTCAGAAGTATTTTGTATCTGACTTAAATCCAATCCACATACCTCAATCATTTGAGGTGGCTCATCAGAGTGTCTCATCTAATTGTGACTTCCTAAATATAGGCACCAGGCAGAACACAAACCCACAATGCTGCTAATGTGTCACATATTCCAGTAACAAAAGTACTGCTCAATTAAAAAAAAAATCATAAAAAGAAAAGGAGTACTTGTGGCACCTTAGAGACTAACAAATTTATTAGAGCATAAGCTTTCGTGAGCTACAGCTCACTTCATCGGATGCATCGGATGCATCGATGAAGTGAGCTGTAGCTCACGAAAGCTTATGCTCTAATAAATTTGTTAGTCTCTAAGGTGCCACAAGTACTCCTTTTCTTTTTGCGAATACAGACTAACACGGCTGCTACTCTGAAAAAAAATCATGTAATCCTTTCAAGTCTAGTTTTTTATATTAAGGCCCAATTGATTGCAATGTATTTGTCAAGACTATGCAGTTTAAATATTGTAGATATATAGTATAAAATAAGCAAAAGTAAAAAATTGCACTCTGTACAAGCTCTGCTAACTATATTGTAAACATTTAGGGATCTACTTTTACCTTTTGATTGGTGCACACAACTCTGTTAGGTCCCAAACTAACTCCCACTGAAATCAGTAAAAGGACTTGCATTAATTATAATAGGAGTTGGATCAGATTCTTAACACTAATGGTAGTTATGGTCATGAATAAGTGGGAAAAGAATCCTCTAAGTAATCATACAGAAGTATCATATTCAGCTAGGCTAAAAGACAAATAAAACATATATTTTTGTGGAAAAAAAATAATTATAAATGAATTAAACACAATATGAAATTCGACAAACCCTACAATATATCTCAGTTAATCTCCCTTTTCTCAGCACTTTCATATCTCTCTTTTTTTTAAAACTTAATACTATGCAAAAGATCTCAAGTAATGGCCAGTTGTCTAATACAATACTGTAATTCAGGAATTGGTAGCTTAGTTCAATGCTACTTTAGTTCAAAGTAGTTTTGCAGTTTCTGTTCTGGAAACCCATGAAATTAAAGCTGCATATGCAAATACAGTGCCTTCAGCTAAAAAACTTCATGAACTTGTGCAAATTATGGTAATTTGCATCACAGACTCTGCAAAGTAATCAGGAAAATGATGATGATACACCATGGCAAATATCCTGTCCCCCAAATCCCACAACATCCACCTGTGGATGTAACAGATGTTCCCAAATGTTTTAGCTGACCACACTGTAAATGACATTGTTAATGGCTACAGACAAATGGAATGTTAACACCATCTAATGCTACACTTAAGAGTAATAATGTATGGCATGGAAGCTGTGAAACTAAAATGCATTGTGTCACAGATAATGAAAGTCCAATCAGTGATTTGAGTACATCATACAACAAACACTATTCTTATGACTCCCAATAATAATTACAATACATTTGCACCTTCTTACAACAATAGTGAATTTGACTAAAAGACAATTATAATGACATTTCTACATTATCTTAAATAATTAGTACCAATATATACATAGAAAAACTCAAAAACTCCTGTTTAGACAAAGCTGTGCTTCAAAGAATAACTTCTGGTATACTGTGAAACATTACTATTATGGCAAACTGTATGGACATGGGTCATAGGTCTAAAGGGCAAACTCTTACCTGTATTATTGCCTATAATGGCAATAACAATAAATCTTATGTCAGATTTATCTTCCATGTCTGTTTCAAGATCTGAAAGAGAGGGAGACACTTCCTGAGGTTCTAAAACCTCTGTGGATTCCTCAACTTTGGGTGGTCTGGTAGGTCGTGCAACTGCAGTGGCACTTGATGATGTGAAATATTCTTTATCAATTTCTGGTTCCACTGTCTTGCCTGTCAGACCATCGTCAGTAGTGGTTTTACTGGGAGAAGTAGATTCACCAATTATTACCATGTCTATACTTGTTTCCTCCTCATCTTCCCTGTCAATTATACGTGGAGGCTTTTTAGTAACAAAGGATTTGGTAGTTGAAGTTGGTTGGATTTTGTCTGCTGCACTTAGTACTGTTGTTTTATCTGTTCCAATAGTTGAAAATATAATTGGTTCTGTTCCTTTAGGTTCCTTCAATATTCCTGAACCTTCCAGACTATGGGCTGTAAAATTTTCCACTTTTTCCATAAAAGTAGATTTCTCAATCTGATGAGTAATACCTTCTGGTGCAGAAGGACCTGTAGGCACTGTATGTGAAGGTAACTCAGATTCCCAACTCACCACACTGCTGTCTTCCGTTTCATTTTCTTGTTTGATGCGTGGTACTCCACCTTCATCTACTTGAGTTTCAGTGGTTGGTGATACTCGCATAACTTCAGTGGTCTTTACTTTGTGTTCAGTAACAGCATCAACTTTTGGAGACAGTAAACGCTGTATGGTCCCAGTGGTTGTTTCCCCAGATGCTAGAACTTTTCCATAATCCCTTATCTTTGTATCAGGCACAAAAGCTTCTGTAGTTGTACGTATTTCATCATATGCTGATCCTTCAGTAATTATGTCCACATCCTGCCTTTCAGTAATAGCTGTGTGACCCAATTCAGGTTCTAAAATTGTCTTTTGTTCATATATTTGAACAAATGTCACAGGCACCTTAGACATAGTTGCAGTAAAATCAGTGGTAGTAACCAATTGCTCTATAGTAATTCCATATGGTTTTCCTTCCACTGTTTCTTCAGTAATTTGGATCACATCTTGTCTTTCAGTAATAGTTGTCTGAGCAGATTCAGATTTGGATACAACCTCCTGATCATCTGTTTCCACGTGTACTTGAGTAGATGTCACATCCATTTTAGAAATGGATGCTGTGGACTCTGTGGCAGTAACCATTTGTACCATAACTTCATCTTTGGTAGAGTGTTCCTTTTGAAATACTGTTCCTTCTGTATCTTGAGTTTCCACATGTGGGTGAATAGTAGTTATTGCTCTGGAGATTCCTAGGTCTTGGCCCTGCTCGATAGTACTTCCTTCCTCAGTCCAAACAACTTCTTGCCCTCCTGTTCCTGCACGAGGTACAATCTTTTCTTCATAAGCTTTTACAGTAGTGGATGTCATTGCAGATGATTCTTCTTTAATGATTATTCCAGTACTTATCTGGACACCCTCTGTGACTGCATATTTTGTGACCTCTTTATCTGTAAATGTAAGGGCTTCAGTAAATAGGGCTTTTTCAGTGGCCTCTTCTGGTTTCATTTCTGGTGCAGGAGCAAATGTTCTCACAGTATCATGATACCTTGAAACAACATCTTCATGTTCTGTAAAATCTTCTGTCGGTTGTACTCTGTCACTCACTTCCATGACAGGGGGCCTGGCAGTTGGTAATTTTGATGCTGGCACCGATGGCAGAAAGGGCTTTACTGTTGCATTGCTTTCATCCAGTGATATTTTTGATACTGTGATCACTTCCATTTCTATAGCTCTGCGAGTGGAGTTGACACTTGTAATATCTTTACCTCGATCTATATCAGCTGATATAGCTATAAGATCTTCATCAGTTTTTGTTTCTGTTGGCTCAACACTTATCTTAGTTTTATCTTTTTCTGTTGAAATTGCTGCTTCAGAGTGCTTTGCATGTTCTACAATATAAATTTGCCCTGGAGAAGCTGTAGAAAATTCCATTCCAGAGATACCATCTCCTGTTCTTAAAGCTCCATATGTTTCTGTCACATTTTCTTGATCTTTATCAGTAGATAGTGGAGTGCTTGAAACTTGAGGAGCAAGTGTGAATATCTCACTAGCAACATATCCCTTAGGTTCTGTTTTGTCCTTATCAGAGTCAGGAATAACTGTTGTGATATAGGGGGCTGTGACATCAATTGTTCTCAATTCTGGCTCTCTAGTTTTTTCTAAGATGATTGACCCTTCTGTTTTTAGAAATGGGTAGATGTCAGTCTGCATTCCCTTTACTACCCCTTGTGATAAAGTGGTACCTTGTGAGACAGTGATGGCCTCAGCTTCTGTCTGATTAACTGTTAGTACAGATGTAGACATAGGTAGTCCAAAGGAAATTTCAAGTGCATCGGTAGGCTGCACATCCTCCAAATCCTCACTGCTTCCTTCAGCTGATGCCTCATTATCAAATAGAATATGTTCCTCGGTAATTCTAACTGCTGGAGTTGACTCACTTGCTGTAGAAGATGCCCTAGCAGTATGCCCATCTACGAATGTCTTTGATACAGTAATTACTTCTAATTCTGGGATTCTGCTAGAAGCCAAAGTTCTGTGGTCAGGCGTAACAGTGTATGTGCTTGCTTTGCCACTCTCCTCCTCTGTGGTAGGTTCATGATGATCAGTGTGCAGATCTTTGGGAATTACAACAGTTGTAAGTTTCTTATGAGTTTTTGCTTCCATTGATTCTTTTGTAGGTTGAGCACTAAGATACATTTCCTCCTTTGTTAGTGTAACTGAAGTCTCTATTTCAGCAACCTCTTGTACAGGGGTTTGCACTGAGGCATTTGCAGATGTTCTCATTGGACCCACCTCTATTTGTTCAGTCTGACTTTCAACAGTTTGTGTATTTTCAATTTCAACATCTTCCCATGAATCTGTGACTGGAAGTGATGTGGGAATTGCACTTGTAGCTGCTCTATGCTCTGGAATTATTGAGGACAAATAAACTTCCTCTCTGATTTTAGACATATCTGATTTCTTAGATAATTCTGCTGCAGAATAAGTGTGCTCCAACTCCCCTTGTATAGGTGTACTCACTGCTAGCCTAGGTGTGGCATCAGCTTTAGTCATTTCCAGTGATTCAGAAGTATCTACTTTGCCATCTGTGACAATTTGAGGTAGAATAGTGGTTAATTTAATGTTCTCCTTAAGCATCTTCTCTTCTTGTTTTTTCTCACCCCCTCTGGTAGTTAGTATTGTATCTTCCTTTATGCTTTCCAGGATCACTTTTTCCAAAGATGAAATCTTTGTTTTGGTGACAACTGATTCAGTGACTGAACTATCAAAGATATCAGGTTTAAGAGTAGCTTTGCCAGGTATTATTTTTAGTTCTGTTAACAGATTGGCTGGCCCACTTTCCATAGGAATGTCCAGCTCAACAGATGCAGACTCTGATATGTTTTGTTTACCTAAAAAAAGATGTTAAAGAAGCAGTTAGAAAGGTATAAATAAGCCCATTTTTATACTTTTCTGATGCAAACTAAATGTTAAATCTGAACAGAATGAATGAAAGCAACAAAATGTTTTAGAGAAAGGTTTTGAATTCAGTACAGCTTTAAATGCCCACATAAAAACACTGTATTATAATGCCACAAGATTTGCTGGAGTTCATACACGATACTCATAGGAAGTTAGATTAGAGCTGAAGGTGAGAACAGTATTTTTTCACTGAATGGCTTTAATTAATTTGCCTTTAGCCAAAGTATTTGTCTGCCAGGGTTTGGGGTTTTTTAATTTAGAGGTGCTATTAAGTGTTTTTAAGTAATGGAAGGAAATTAAATGTTATTACTTTTAGGTTAGGACAGTGGTTTCCCAAACTGGGACGCCGCGCCCGTGCCGCTTCCCGCAGCCCCCATTGGCCGGCAGCGGCGAACCGCAGCCAGTGGGAGCTGCCATCGGCCGAACCTGTGAAGGCGGCAGGTAAACAAAACAGCCCAGCCCGCCAGGGGCTTTCCCTCAACAAGCGGCATCCCAAGTTTGGAAAGCACTGGTTTAGGATATAATATTATTCATAAAAGTCCTGTCTTTGGCTCCCTGAGCTGGAAGCACTATGAGGGAGGCATCCTCAGACCTGGGGGAGGGAATCTCTTGCATTGCTCAACAATAACAAAAGCAGGAGCAACAAAGCAATGTCAGTAATATTAGTTTCATGGTGCTATATTAACATTATCAGAGGTCTTTATACAACATAATGTCAACAAAATACAAACATATTGCTCTTTATTGTACTGACTGAAATGTTGAAGTTGAATTTTTCATGTCATACTCTCAGTCTATCAGAAAATTCTTGCAGTTAAAGAAAGAGATGTTTCCCATTTCCCCTGGTGCCTTTATGCTACACTATGTACTAGTTGCATTGCAAATGTCATGGGTGTTTTTTCAAGGCTTACTTTAGCATACAATTCACATGTATAACAGGAAGTAAAATACCAGCTTAGTATATTTTCAGCACATAATTACAAATCACAAAAAGGAACCCTGACAGCAACAGGAGTGTGCTTAGTCAACAGAAACTAACATGCCATCCCAAAACAATGTATAATAATGTCACAAGATTTGCTGTAATCCATCTAAACTATACTCCGAGGCATTTAGATTAGGTCTGAAAGTGAGAACAATAATCCACGGAGGATGAAAAAATACCCACAGGTTAGATCAGAAACCTTGTATTGCAATGAAGTTGACTTTTGGAAAATAATCCTGCTTCCCTTCACACACAAAACTGGGAGCATTATATAAGAAAGGACAGTAGGATCGGGCCCTTTAAAACACCAAAACAATAAGGGGACAGCAGTTGTGGATCAAAAGTAGAGTATGGCCCTTAGAGTCACTATTAGGACAGAAAGAAAAGGAGTACATGTGGCACCTTAGAGTCTCTAAGGTGCCACAAGTACTCCTTTTCTTTTTGCGAATACAGACTAACACGGCTGCTACTCTGAAACCTGTCATTATTAGAAAAAGAAAAGGAGTACTTGTGGCACCTTAGAGACTAACAAATTTATTAGAGCATAAGCTTTCGTGAGCTACAGCTCACTTCATCGGATGCATTTGGTGGAAAAAACAGAGTACCACTCTATACGGCTAAATTCAGTGCCTTGCATAACTCTGTTTTTTCCACCAAATGCATCCGATGAAGTGAGCTGTAGCTCACGAAAGCTTATGCTCTAATAAATTTGTTAGTCTCTAAGGTGCCACAAGTACTCCTTTTCTTTTTGAGAATACAGACTAACACGGCTGCTACTCTGAAACCTGTCATTATTAGGACAGAGATGATGATTTCAAGATTTTTAGTTCATAAATATGTCAGCACAAGGGTGACCAGATGTCCCAATTTTATAGGGACAGTCCCGATATTTGGGGCTTTTTCTTATAAAGGGCCTTATTGCCCTCCACCTCCTGTCCTGATTTTTCACTCTTGCTATCTAGTCACCCTAGTCAGCACTAACTATCCCAGCACAACACAATTGAACCTACAGCCTCTTTCATATGAAAGCATTGCTAAGTATCTAATCAGGTAATTAAAATCCCTTCACAAACATGCAAGACATTTATGTAGTTACAATTTTTTAGGAAGACAGGCACAAAGGCCAAAAGCTGGGTTTCAGAGTTAATGAATGAGCTCAGAGAAACTCAAAGACTCAGCATATGATATGAAAGTTTTATCATTCCTATTTGAGGGCCAGGGATCAGGGACAAAGATGAGGTTTGAGACAGGATTCAGAGAGTCACATTTACAAAAAGGAGATATTCCAGAGGATGGAGCAAAGAAGAACCTACTATCCACTAAGACATCCAGAATTTAAGAGCACAGGAAAAGATTGTTAGAACAGGTAACGGGACAGGCAGAGAAGGGGAAGAAGTTAAGGGAGAATACAGGAACATGCAAATTGAGCACATCCATCTGTTTAATGCTCAAGAGTACTCAATACATATGCACATATCAGGTATTTTCACATGCACATGGCTAATTAGATGTCTCTCAGGGCTTGTCTACACTTACAGTGCTGCAGTGGTGCAGCTGCACTGGTGCAGCTGCGCCTTGGTAGCGCTTAATGAAGATAACTACCTTTGCCAACAGAAGAGCTTCTCCCATTGGCATAGATATTCCTCTTCCCTGAGAGGCGATTGCTAGGACGATGGGAGAAGCCTTCCACACCCCTGAGCAACCATGTAGTTATATCAACACAAGTTTTTAGTGTAGACCAGGGCGTAGGCATTTGTTCAGCATATAATATATTTGTGTGCATAAATTAGGCCTACACAAATGTAGGTTTGAAGTTTCACACACCTAATTTTGAAAATGTTGCCCTTACAGACAAACTATTACATTATACACTGAAGTGGACAAAGAGGTGGTCAACCAGCTTTATCCAAATCCAGATCCAAACTTCATCAAATTTCAGAGCATTAGGATCCAAGGGTTCAGTCCACACCCAGTATGGAGTTAGATCCATTCATTAAGTTTGGATCAGGAGCCAGAAGTTTGGGGGTTTTCTTGTGTGAGCCACTCTCTAACGTCTGTTCAAGTAGGAACAAAGATTATTGTTTGTTTTAAAGAATATTAACATTAAATAGAGGTGGGGGAAAATAGAAAATAAAGCCAGAATCAAAATATATTTATGAATAAAGAGACAGAATATGATTCACCACTATTTGAGGACTTTGTAATACTAGTTATTCGTGACTTTTTAGGTGACTGCCAGGTTTTCATTAAAACGTTTGCAAATCCATGCCTGATATGCAGTTACTTACTATTCATGACTTATTAACTGCTAATCTCTTGATAAAAAGTTTCAGATATTCAGTGAGGGAGCAGAAATAAACAAACTAAAAAAAAAGGCCAAATGCATCAGATATTTGGTTCAGCAATTACTAATTGACCAACTCTAACAAACAAACAAACAAACAAGCATTTTGTTTTCTAACGAAGAAGAAGAATACAATATAAATTCTATTCTAGTTTATAGATAGGTGGCCAAATTTTCTGCTGGTACAAACTGAAATCTGAGGAGCAGTGCTGATTTACACTGTCTCTAGGATTGTTTCAGCTACACTAGGTAAGTGCCTTATCACTAAAATGATGTATACATTTTTCATGGACGTTTCAGATTTGTAAACTTAACTGAGAAAAATTAGCTGAGACACAGATGCTTCTTCTTAGTGAAGACATCTACCAGCATTTCTTTCTGCCTTGTACAAAAAAAAAAAAAAGTTGATTTTTTAATAGGTTCCAACTCCAGTTTTAACTGGTTGCTTCTCTATCCAGATGTTTTACATTACTGTATTCCTTGCGCCATCTGTTCAAGAGGCTGTCTTCTTTGTGCTTCTTCTGATGTAAGACATGAGACAGATTTTCCTAATAAAATGCATGAATCTTTTAGCAGCAAGAAAGCAAATTATCTCAAGAACTGCTGCTTACATCAAAGGCTATCTTGTATTGCTTTCAGTTGATTCCTTTTATATTAAGAACAACCTGAATGAAGTTGATTTTGGATGGACCCTATGTGAATTGGTAGAGATACTGTACTTTTTCATTCTCCAACTGTTTACTTTATGCTTTCACTCTGGAACAGCTTTCTTCCTTCTTCTTCACTGTTGTTTAAATAAGGTCATTAAAATGGTGGAGTTATATTAAGACCTAATAATTTTATCTAGGAAAACACACTATATGGCTTGAGAACAAAATGCTTTAACTTTGAGACCACAAACTGAGAAGTTTAGTAAGAAATGTATCTCTAATTTACTCTCTAGAGGCAGACAATATTAATTTTACTTACATTTTACAAATAAAGTATGTCTATATTTTCAGGATACTTAGGCCCCAGTTCAACAAGACACTTAAGCATATGTCTAACTTTAAGCACTCGAATAGTCCCTTTGAAATAAATAGAACTACTCACATGATTAAGTTGAGGCACACAATACTTAAGTATCTAGATGAATTAGGGCCTTATACTACATCAGTACCTTATGAAACATGCCCAGCAAACGTGCCCATGCAGAAGCTCATCAAGTCCACTTTTTGAAGTGAGTCATAAAAAAAAATAACCCCTCCATACTCCAATCAATGGTTGATAAAAAAAAAAGTAGTCCATGATTTACTCTCTAGCTGCTGCAGTATTAAGGGCCTGATACAAAGCCTAATGAAGTCAATGGAAAGACCCCCACAGACTTCAGTGGATTTTCAATCAAGCCCTAAGAGAAGAAAAAAAAAACCTTTTCCTCTCTGTAATGAGTGGCCATAAAACCAGTATCCATTAGAAATGAAGTCACTTTTGGCTGAAATAATATTTTGTTCCACTGCAGCTGAGCATCAGTGTTCAGCAAATTTTGCTTTCTAATCAATTCTTTTTTAATATTCCCTATCCCACCAAAAGCAATCTTAGCTTTTAACAGATAAAAGACTTTTTTGATGATAGCCTGGATGCAGCAACATACTGGAGGACATGCTTAACTCTACAGTCAAAGTCAATGCTTTAGGCATGATCTTAAGTACCTTGCAGAATAAGGGACTAAACATGAGCTGTAGGAAATAAACACAATAAACCAATTAATAGAGGTTAAACTTCAAGAAGACTTCAGACAGATCTGTAAGCAACCAAGAAAAAAATGAAAGATAATAAGCCATATGGTTTCTGTAGAGGAAAAAAAAATACATGATCAAAGTGATGGTCTCTTATTTTTAAAAAACAAGACTTTAGACTTCAAATCTCAAATTATTAGTCTGAGCCCATTTTATTTTCCAGAGTCAAAACTATTTGTATAGTATGGTTTTGCAACTGAAAAGCAAACTAAGTAAAATCTTAAACTTAACTGTACTAATAGATAGATTTTTTCTTGGCTCATGATTTTATCTGAAGCAAATAAATTGTGCTTCGTGCTAGCAATCTTCAGAATGTAGGTTGGAGGTTTCTTCTAACTTTAATTGCAAAATTAAATTCAATATATAGAATTTCCACGAAGGAGAGTTTGAATCACAATAAAGACTTCATGCTGGGCTGAAGGAAGAGGTGTCTCCTTTTTTAAATACAAGTTTGTTTTGATAATGATTAAGACAGATGCCTACTCTGGCACAGATCTGTTGCTTTGGAGCATTTGAAAAATCTAATCCACTTGCTGGCTCCACAAGGGCCAGAGTCAGCCACTCTTTCTGGAGCAGAGAAGCATATGTTTACATGTGTCCCACATATTCCAATTGGACTACTCAAAGTCACAGAGGATATTACTCAGCGTGAGTGAAAGTGGTAAACTGAGGTCCTTAATCATTGCCATTTCACTTCATACCAAATGCATAATGTGCATTACATTCAAAAAGTTAAATCACTGGCTTTCAGTCAGTAGTATGAGAAAGATTAGGGAGCTGAACATGAGCACAGCAATGTGATGCTGTGGCCAAAAGAGCTAATGCGATTCTGGATGCATAGACAGGGGAATCTTGAGTAAATCATAGAATCACAGAAGTAGCAGTAAATCACAGAATATGAAGGCTGGAAGGGACCACCTCAGGAGGTCATCTAGTCCAACCCCCTGCTCAAAGCAGGACCAATCCCCAATTATTGCCCCAGATCCCTAAATGGCCCCCTCAAGGATTGAACTCACAACCCTGGGTTTAGTGGGCCAATGCTCAAACCATTGAGCTCTCCCTCCCCCAAGTAGGAGTAGGAGTAGAGAAGTTATTTTACCTCTGGATTTGGCACTGGTGCAACTGCTGCAAGAATATTATGTCCAGTTCTGGTGCCCAGTATTCAATAAGAATGTTCATAAATTGGAGAGGGTTCAGAGAAGAGCCATGAGAATGGGTAAAGGACTAGAAAATATGCCTTATAGTGATAGACTCAAGGACCTCAGTCTACTTAGCTTAACAAAGAGAAGCTTTAAGGGTGACTTGATTGTCTATAAGTCTATAAGTATCTACACAGGGAACAAATATTTAATAAAAGGCTCTTTAACAGAGAAAGGTATAACACAGTCCAATGGCTGGAAGTTGATGCTAGATGAATTCTGACGGAAAAAAGACATACATTTTTGACAGTAATTAACCAGTAAGGGTAATTAATCATTGGAACAAGTTCCATTACTAACCATTTTTAAAGCAGGATTGGATGTTCTTCTAAATGATCAGCTTTAGGAACTATTTAGGGAAAGTTCTACGGCCTGTGTTACATAGGAGGTCAGACGAGATCAGGGGTGGGCAAACTTTTTGGCCTGAGGGCCACATCGGGGTTCTGAAACTGTATGGAGGGCCAAGTAGGGAAGGCTGTGCCTCCCCAAACAGCCTGGCCCCTGCCCCATCCACCCCCTCCCACTTCCCACCCTCTGACTGCCCCCCTCAGAACCCCTGCCCCATCCAATCCCCCACTTCTTGTCCCCAGACCGGGACCCCCTGCCCCTAACTGTCCCCCCTGGGACCTCACCCCCCATCCAAGTCCCCCTGCTCCCTACCCCCGACTGCCCCAACCCCTATCCACACCCCCGCCCCCTGACAGACCCCCCCCCAGGACTCCCACGCCTATCCAATTGTCCCCTGTTCCCTGACTGCCCCCCAGGACTCCCTACCCCTTACCCAACCCCCCACTCCCCACCCCTTTACCTTGCCGCTCAGAGTGCCAGGACTGGCAGCCGCACTGCCCTGCTGGAGCCAGCCACACTGCCATGCAGTCTAGAGCACTGGGGCAGGCCGGTGTCTCTCGCAGCCACACTCCCTGGCAGAAGCTTGCAGCCCTGCCGCCCAGAGTGCTGGCAACATGACGAGCTGAGGCTGCAGGGGAGTGGGGACAGCAGGGGAGGGGCTGGGGGCTAGCCTCCGTGGCCGGGAGCTCAAGGCCCAGGCAGGAGGGTCCCTTGGGCCGGATGTGGCCCGTAGTTTGCCCACCTATGGACTAGATGATCACAATGGTCCCTTCTGGCCTTCGAATCTATGAAGCAGAGGAAAGTTTACTGGGACACAGTAAAAATGTGACATTACTGCTCTCAATGATAAAAACATCTGTTTTGCAGACTTTTTAGGCCCTGGTGCTACCTAGATAACTCTGCTTGATTTTGCCACAGAGGAATGCTATGTGTTTTCAATTAGCAGCCTCTGATCTAATAAATGAATGTAACAATTATTTAAACTTACTTTTCATTAACACAAGTCCCCTAAATGTCAGGATTCAAGTATTAGGGGGAAAATATAACAAGATACATTATGAAAATACTGACAGAGCACTAAGCATCTTACTGAGGTTTTGTGCAAGGGTTTAAGAAACTAAGATTGCAGTGTGGTGACTGTTGCAAAGGAGTGCTCTTAACCAGTTTCATGTGGAACAGTTGCGCCTGAGCTTCAGATCAGGGATTATGGTATCACACTGAGCCTCACAATGACTGTACATTGCATTTTCATGTGACACACTGAGCTAGGCTGTGACGTTTAAGCCACAGTCCTGAGAGCAGTGTGGAGCTGTCTCACCTTAGGGAGAGCCACAGAGAGATTGTTAACTATGTCACAATCTCTCTCGGGTTGACTCTTATACACAAAGAGTGAGCAGTCTCACTCTCCATCAGAGCCGACCACTGCCACCAGTATGCTGGCCTTGTTTTGCAGGTGGAGTCAGAGGTTAGGTAGGACCACCGCGGACCACCACTTTGAGTAGCACTGATCTAAGGGACTTGAAGATAACCAATTCCTCTCATAAGTAGAGCTATGTGATTTTTTCAGTTTACTGGCCATTAAAAAAATTGAAAAAAAGTATTTTGAAATTTTTGGAAAGCTGAAAAGTGAAACTTTTTGTTTAGCATCAAATAAAACATTTTGTTTGACCTGAAATAAAATATTTCATTTCGCATTTGAGCTTTTAAAAATGTTTTCCTATTTTACTAACAAAATTGAAGTAAATTTCAAAATGAAAAGTCATTTTGAATTGAAAAATTGAAACTTTTCATTTAAATATGTGGAAATGAAACATTTCAATTTTTTTCAGGGTTTTTTTGTTTTGGTTTGGTTTTTTTGCGGTTTCTTTTTCTTCCAATCATAAGAACAGCCATACTGGGTCAGACCAAAGGTCCATCTAACCCAGTATCCTGTCTTCTGACAGTAGCCAATGGCACGTGCTTCAAAGGGAATGAACAGAACAGGTAATCATCAAGTGATTCATTCCGTCGCACACTCCAAGCTTATGGCAAATAGAGGCTAGGGACTCCATGCCAGCCGATCCTGGCTAATAGCCATTGATGGGCCTATCCTCCATGAATTTATCTAGTTTTTTTTTAATCCTAATCAAAACAATTGTTGTGTATTCAACATGAATTCAGAAAATGTTTTGGTCAATCCAACTATCAAATTTCACGCAGGTCTCCTCGTTGCTCAATACCTGGCAGGAACAAGCTGTAACTCTTCAATGATCAGTAGGAGATTTTCCTGAGCAAGTGATGAGTAAGGAGAGTGCTGAGTAAGGTCTAAATCTAGTGGATCAGATGGTGTGAGCCTCTGTGCAAATACACAAAAGTAAAGAAAAAAAAACCCAATGACCCCATGCAAATTCTTGTGAAGGATATTTATAAGCCCTGGGGTATGTCAAAATTTGCTTTAAGAAAAACTTCCTGAAAGGATAAAGTACAAAGTGGAAAATACAAATTCTATTTTCATAGGGTGAAATTCACTCTAGACACCTAATGTGCAGTAGCCAGACTCTATGTGAGTGAAGAGCAACTGGGCTGGGGAGGTGAAATCCAATGTTCTAACTGAAGATAGGCTTCCAGTCTTCAATTCAAACAACCTCCTCCCCAGAACAGCCACTATTCCAACCCATTGAAGTGTCTTCTGCAGTCCCTCCACAATAGGGTGAATTTCACCCATTATACTTTAAAATGATCATAAACAAACAAACTGCAAATATATTGAGTCATCTCCCACTTGAATTGTAAGACAAACTCTAGATGAGTAAGGCACCAATCCTGCATGAATATAGTCTTTATTTATACATGTAGTCCCTCTAAAGTCAATGAGACTATTTCTGTGAGCAAAGTTTTATAAGAGCTGACCCACAAACGGTAGAAAAAAAACTATTTAAAAATACAAAAAACAAGAGCACCCAGTACAGCAATGTGCTGAGCATCTTCAGCTCCCACCGACTTCACTTAAAGTTGAGAGCAGTCAACATGTCATGTTATGCCACACCCTTGGGTGTGTCATCAGGCATGAGGGTTGAACTGGGATATTGGGATCATAAAACGTAGCCTTTATTGTTTGAGCTAAGGACCTAGCTCTGTAGCAGGCTCATCAACTTCTATATGTATCCCAGCCTCCACTAGACGGAGACAAAGTGACACACTGAGTGAGTGTGACTTACTGTCACTGAACAGAACCCCAAGAAACCAGAAATCCTGAATTAAAGGCCCAATACTTCAATGTTTACTTATGCAAATACTTCTTACTCCTTAACTTTAATGAGACTAGTCATGGAAATAAGGATTTAATTGATGTCAATCAAAAGGAATACCGCTGTCAGAATGGATTGCAAGATCAGGCCTTGATGCCTTAACTCAGGCACACTTTGGCCAGGCAATGGATCATCTACAATTCCACAGCACTAGGAAATCCAGTAAACCATGGGAGACTGTTGAAAAATGCGTGCCACACTGTTGAGGAACAACAGGGCACAGATGAACCTTATCTCAACATTTCCTCTCTCCATAGTGCCTTGCCTTGTCCTTAATGTTATTTTAACACAGTTGTTTCTGGTTGGCTTCTTTGTTTGTTCTGTAAAGTCACAGTAATGAAATGCTTTTGTTACAATATACATGCTTGTAAGGAATGTAATCAAGCAAAATGGCAGGTTAAACCCTTTTGTGTCCGAAATGCACTCTTAAAATCATAATAAAAAAAGCTTACGTTGAAAGCAGTAGGCATCAAACTTGCTATGTGGGTAGGGGAAGCCTGTTTGGTTCTCATAGCGATACAGGGTTCTCACCCCAAGTAAACCTCCTCCACACTGGATTCTAGCCACAGACACAGGATAACGCACGCTGCCATCAGCCAGCCAGCCATAGTCACATTGGTCAAAGCCATTCCTCCAGGCAGCATGCAGGTCACCCACTGTTGCAAGAACTGCATCCCTTTTCTCACACTGCTTCTTAGCTTCTTCAAAGGTTAGCTTGTTGGGCAGTGTCACATGGAACACATCACCTAGAGGAATAAAAACAAAGGTGAGTTTTACTGAACAGTTCTCTCTTGATACTCCAGTTCCAACTGCCTCTCCATTATTAAGGTTGAGACTCACTTTCCATTACTAAGTCAATTTAGTCCCATTCCCCCTGTAAGATATTTAGAACACAGCCTTTCCCTTCAAATTTTGTATGTGTGCTCTGTGCCCAGAGAATCAAATCTGCCCAAAATTCACACTATATATATGCACATAAAATTCACCCACTCACCACACAGCACAAAGATTGAATCTGTGACCTTTTTGTGAGGAAATTATGCAGGGGTTGGAGACAGACTCCTCCCCTCAACATGTAGGCAGGGCACAGGGGAGCCAAACCAAATGTAACTTCTATTTGAGCCCTGGGCTGAAATAGGCATTGTGACTTCAGTGCACTTAGTGAACCTGGAACATGGTTTGATAGTGCTTTTATTTTTCTCAGTTGAAGCAAATCTACTCTCTTACATCTGCAGGCCTCTTACTTGGCCCTTCTGGTCATCACTAGGATCTCTCTCAAGGCTCAAAGAATACAAATGCTCTTTACTGGCTGCTGTAAATCAATTTTCAGAGTGATACTTCTACAGGTCAACTACTGATAGCATGCCCAATGAAAAGAAAAAGAGAATCAGCACTGGACACATTATGGTATGCCCTGAGTCTGAGACTTTAGCTGAAATAGACAAATTAGTCCAGAAGCTCCCTTGTGCACTTTGGCTTCAAGTGAATATTAATCTCCAAGTAACACCTTTCCACTTATAAAATTACTGATGGAGTTTGAACAAAATGATTCCTGTGTCTTAGAATCAGTTCCAATGTAAATAGCCTTTTGTGATTGATCTTTTTTGGAGTTTTGTTTTAGAATCAGAGCTGCTCCTTCACCCACCAAAATAATAACAAACTTAAAACCCATATCCTGGGAATGGTGCAATGTTTGACACCTTCCTCTGTCTAGACTTAAGATTGTAGCTAATGAGATATAAAGTTAAAAAAGTTCAGTTAAAGAGAGTAGTGTAAACTCAAGATGCTTGTTATGAAAAGTTGATTTTTCTCCCATCTTCTCCCATCAGTGGACCAGAATACAAAGGTTCCTATTGCTGGGGAGAACTGCTTAGCCACATTAGACATATGATCTGTCTCACCTATGTATTTGTCTCTAGATAACCTAGCAAAAGACAGATGGAGAGACTGCATCCCCATGAGCAGGTCCAGTCACATCAATATTACCCTTGGTTTAGGCCTGAAAGGAATGCAAGTGTGAAAGAAGGCAATGGGCTAATTTTTTTCTCGTTCTTAGAAGCATTGTGATTTGTTATTATAGCTGTAATATCAATTTCATGGCATGAGTTTCCTTACACAAATTGTAGGGAATTTCTAACCTAGGGATAAATCACTGTAGCCGTTAAGGGTCAGACTAGACCAGCTAAGGATGGTTCAGAGTAAGGGACAGCACAGAATTGCATCACGCTGAGTAGCATCAGGAGGCAAAATGCTTCTCTGAGCTCCTTAGACCACAGGGGGAGTACGCCTACTATTATACGTAGGGCCCTACCAAATTCACAGCCATGAAAAATGCATCATGGACCATGAAATCTGGTCTTTTGTGTGCTTTTACCCTATACTATACAGATTTCCCAGGGGAGACCAACGTTTCTCAAATTGGGGATCCTGACCCAAAAAGGAGTTGTCGGAGGGTCACAAGGTTATTTTAGGGGAAATGGTGGTATTGCCACCCTTACCTCTGTGCTGCCTTCAGCGCTGTGGCCAGTGAGTGGCAGCTGTTGGCCGGGCGACCAGCTCTGAAGGTGGTGCCCCGCCAGCAGCAGAGCAGAAGTAAGGGTCTCAATGCTATACCACGCCACCTTTACCTCTGTGCTGCTGTCTTCTAAGCTGGGCGGCCGGGGAGTGGCAGCTCCTGATTTAGGGCGCAGTTCTGCAGGCAGCAGTGCAGAAGTAAGGGTGGCAATACTACACCATGCTACCCTTACTTCTGTGTTGTTGCTGGTGGCGCTTCTGCAGGCTTCTGCAGGGCAGAAGTTAGGGCAGCAGTACCATAACCCTCTCCCACCCCCATACAATAACCTTGTGATCCCCCAACTCCTTTTTGGGTCAGAACCCCTACAATTACAACACCATGAAATTTCAGATTTAAATAGTGGAAAATTGGGGCCCACATTTTTGCACCCACACATTGAATCGTGCATACCATTCTGCATACTTCTGCCTCTTGTTACTGGATTTACACCTGCGAATGGTGGGAACACTTTTTCATGTTTTCATATTGTGCCTATGCCCTGCTGAAAATCTATCCATCAGTGTCACACAAAGAGCTGTTTATATGGAAGAAACCCTTGCAATCTGCCTGCATTTGCAATGTTAATAATACTGCACATTTGAGTGGTGGGTAGAGTGTCCTTCTTTCTACTGAATCTGTCTAATGATAGACCAGAGGCCAAGTTATTTGGTTTGTTTCCTAAATTCTGCTGGTGTAACAAAGATGCCATCTGTGTCTGAAGCTCAGTTTATGAGCAAAAAATTCATAAATGCTGAAAACAAAAAATGCATTTAAAGAAAAATGTAAACTAACGAAAATTGGGCAAACTGCCCGAAGAGAGTCCAGCTTTATGCCCATTAGCACCTATTTGACATGATATTGGGCTTTTTGGAGTTGAAGGCACAAAGAATGCAAAAAGGTGGCAAAGCAATCAGCAAAATATTTTTGTCATTCCATCGTGTATTGTGTAAAAATTAATTTCTTTCAAGAATGCTAATGTGAAAAAAAAACTATGTTAAAATAATGGCAGTTTGCATTTGTTCAAGCCAAGAAATTAGATACTTAGAATCCAAAACTTCTAGTTTAAAAATACCCCAGTAGATTTGTCCAAACCAAATTCCAATTAACCACACATTAACACTACCAGAAATTAGCCTGCAATCAGCCTGTCCAATTTGAAAAGAAACTACAAGTCTATGTGTCAGTGTTAATTTGACCTGCATTTACAACAGTGTAATAACCATCACGACCAAATATAAAACCAAAAATGAAGCAAAACTCTCAAACCTCTAGATGAGTCTGGTTATATAAATCTGAAAACTTTTAAAAGTTCCCCTGCAGTTTTCCAAAACAAAAAAAAAGTTTCCTCCATCCATTGGGCACCTAGGAGAAATATTTCCAAGCCAATTATCAGGTAGTCCAGAGGTACTGATCTGACTTACACTAGTACCAAACATATCTGATTTCTGAGTCTTAAATGAGAAAGAGAATTATAATACGTGCATGGGGCTGAGTAAAACCAGTGTCTGTCGTTTAGTTCCTTAGTTCTCACTTTAATTTAAAAGATGTTTTAGAGCTCATTAATGGCTGTAAGAACCAACTACTTCCGGAAGAGGAGGAAAGAGGTTCTCTGCCCAAATGGTGGTTGATGAAGACATGGCGCTGCAGTGGCCCTTACTACTCCAATAGGAAGTGTGAGCCATGTACTCCCTCATTATCGCTCTACAGACAAATGCTGGGGAATACAGGGGGCATGCTGCTACCCCTATTCAAACATGTTGGTGTAGTGAGTGCAGAGGACAAAATTAATTAGTATCCTCTTTGCTTAGGGACAGCTGGCTGACAAATTATTGGAGTTTCTTGTGCATGTACTCTAGGGGAAGGGATGGGAGGGAAGGACTTACTTGTGCTCTCTGCACCCCACCAGCACTCCACCCTCTACCTATGTACCAACTACAATGGGGAAATCCTTTGTATCTTGGGGTATCTGAAGAAAGAGCCAATCTCACTTCATTGTATCCCTGGTCCTTCCTTTCATAGTAGCACAACTTATACATGATGCTCCCCACTTGTGTCTTCTCCACATACTATTCCCTTAACACAGGAGAGGTAAATGTGAGGAGGAAGAGTTAATGCTGAAAATAAACTCATTTAACTCCTCTATGGATTTCATATGGAAATCCCAAGACTGTGGTAGGAAATGATGCTACATAGAGCAGATGTGCTCAGGCTCTGCACCCCATCTCCTATTTCAAAATTGGCAAAGAGGCCATCAGTGTGATTTGGGAAACAGAGTTCACTTGGGTGCCAGTCCTGGCTTCCACAGCTACTGGTCAAATTTGGCTGCTGTTGGCACTTATCTTATCCCCTCTGACCTACCAAACAGAAAGAAGAATTTGGCCCTTACAGACTTCCTCTAAGAAGTTCCTTTAAAAGTTGCTGATGAAACTAATAAAATATATTTAACTAGTGGTGTATTCTCTCAAAATAACTCCTCCCTTGTGCGCGGGGGCGTTAAGTCTCATACTTAGCAGAGGGATTACTGCCACCACACATCATGATCTGCTTAATTATGCTGTCTGGAAACTCCAAGGTTTCCCAACCAAAACATTAGGAGTGCACTTTTTTCACACTCACAGAAACTTGTTTGGCAAGCGAGTGGATGACATAGCCCCCATCACCAAAGCAATGAAGAATCAACATTTCTTCTTTAAAAAAATGCCAAGAAGTTAAATGTGATCTGTAATGTTTTGATAGCTGGAGTTCATGCTGAGAGGTAACTCAGCAAAATTATTAAATGCAGGGCCTGCAGCAGAAGTGGAAGAAAAACTAGCTCTGACCATGCCCTGCAATAGCAAGGGCGAAATGGAAACCATGACAATATTTTGATTACAGACAATAATGCAACGTGTATTATTCTTGGCCCCTTTCTCAGATCATGTCTCAAGTTGATTCCCTACCTTCAGCAGTAAGAGAATACAAAGAATCACCAGGATTTTCCCATTGCTTAGTTTTAAAAAACACCTGACCAAAGCTTATTTCTTTTGCTGTCAAATACAACAAGCTAGATAGGGAAGCCAAGCTTTTTGTTGCAGACAAAGGCTGATTCACTACCATTGCTATGCCAATAAGTTTTGGATCTACAGGCTTATCAGGTGGATTTGGAACAAATTTCTTTCCACTGAGGCTTAATTCACTTATTAATTCACTTATTCACCCTCACTAGAAGATGTTTCACTGAATCAGGAGAGTGAGTGAGTGAGTTTCATGAACCATATGCTTTAAAAGCAAGTATGAAAATAAGGGTAGGCCAGAACTACATCCAGAGAATCCTCACACAGCATGGACTCAGTTGTCCAAAGCCCCTCATGGAAGGTGGTAGGTGTGGGGCAGTGAATCTCAGCCATCAGAGCCAGCATTTGTGACCCATGATGTCAGTGTCCATTCCCTCTCCAGCACCAACCACTGTAGGAAAACTAGAAATACTAACGACAGGTTTCAGAGTAGCAGCCGTGTTAGTCTGTATTCGCAAAAAGAAAAGGAGTACTTGTGGCACCTTAGAGAAATTTGTTAGTCTCTAAGGTGCCACAAGTACTCCTTTTCTTTTTAGAAATTACTAAGGGCAACCTCAGATTTCATTTTTTAAAATTCTATCTTTTCCCCCTATGTAGCTCTGTCTCAGTTTGGGGTAACTGCACCTCTGATCCCCCTTCATGGTCTGCTCAAGGAATTCCCTCTTCAGTCTCAGAGCTCTAGCTGTCACCTCTCTCTGGGCAGAGACTTGTGACCCTTTCCTTTCTGACCAAGGGTTTAGACTCACAGCTTCCTTGCACTTCACTGTGTTTATCCCAGCCGATCTGACTACTCTCCAGCCCCTGTGCTTTGCTTCCTCTCCAAAGGCTATGCCAGCAGTTGCCAGTAACCAAAAAGCTTTTCCAAAGGTGGAGGAAAGAGGTTCTCTGCCCACAGCAAAGTACATGATTTTAGGATAAAAGCTTTACAGAGAAAGCATATAAAACCATAACAGGGTCTAATGCAAATTTAAGCTTACCAGTGCCTCCCCCACCCTCACTCCTAGGGAGTCCCTGGAAGATTCCAATTCTTCCAACCCTTCGGCAGGAACAAAAGGCATGTCATCTTTTTTTTTATCAAAATGAAGATCTCTCTGTCAGTTCAAGCTGGCCCTTTACCCAGGCTCTTCCTTTGTCTTCTGGGGCTCTTGAACCCAGCCAGAATCATTATATCCAAACCCCCTCAGGGGGTCGCAAGCTAGATGGGGATCTAGGAGGCAAGCATCTCTTGATCTGTTTACTGTTCCCAGGGTCTGCAGTAATTACCCACCACTGTTTTTAGTTCCTGGAGGTGCTGCAATAGCCCTCCCCCATGGCATAGAATACAATCCCTAGCCAACAGTGATACCTATAACCTGTACAGAG